>NC_142137.1:1217445-1826168 GCF_024610735.1 Ursus americanus
GAGAAACCGGAGACATTTGAAGCCTCCAGCGCCAAAATGCAGAGGCCCAGGCTCCCGCTCGCCAGCGCCTTTACCTCCTCCCACCCACCTCTCCCCTCCCAGCCAGAGGATTGGGCCTGCCGGCCTCCTGGGTGCTAACTCTAACCATAGGTCGGCCCACGAGGAGCCCCTCCCAAGGGGCCTGGCCCCGCAACGCTGGGGATTGGGGATCCCTGAACCGCAGAGCAGGACTCACCCTGCCGCCCCACTGCCAACCGAGCCCCTAGGGGCGTCGCTCATTATTCAGGGCAGGAGACAGGGCAGGGCCCTCCGAGCCATGGCAACATTCGAAGGCCCAGGGCGCCAAAATGCTGGGGACCACGCTCCTGCTGGGCATCGCCCTCAACCTGGCCCGCACCTCCGCTCCTCGCACAGCCTGCGACTGGGGCCTGCCGGCCTCCTGGGCGCTAACCCTAACCCTAGGACAGCCCCTGAAGCTCCCTTCCTAAGGGGTCTGGAGCCGCAACGCCGGGGATTGGGGACCCCCAGGCCCCAGCGCCAGATGCACGCTGCCGCCCCGCCCCACAGGGGCCGCTAGGGGCGCCGCCATTCATTCAGGGTAGGAGAAGTGGAGGGCCCTCCGAACCCCTACAGACATTCGAAGGCACACCAAACCAAAACGCTTGGGCCCAGGCTCATGTTCACCAGCACCCTCACCTCGCCCCAACTATCCCCTCGACGCACAGGTGGTGTATCGGGCCTGCGGTGCTCCTGGAGACTAACCCTAACCATACATCAGCCCCCGAGGAGCCCTTCCCAAGGGGCCTGGCGTCGCAACTCTGGGGATGGGGATCCCGAGCCCATGTGCCTGACTCACCCTGCTGCCCTTCAGCCACCCGAGCCACTAGAGGCCCCGCTGGTCAATCAGGGCAGGAGATTGGGCAGGGCCCTCTGAGCCCACGCTGACCTTTGAAGGCTCCCCGCGCAAAAACGTTGGCTCCCAGGATCCTGCTCACCAGCGCCCTCACCTAGGCCCACCCCACCGCTTGCTTCAGAGCCGGTGGATAGGGCCTGCTGGGCTCCTGGCAGCTAATCAAAACCCTAGGTCGGCCCTGTGGGGACATCCCAAGCGGCCTGGCTCTGCAATTCTGGGGATTGGTGTCTCAGAGCCCCAGAGCCAGAGTCACCCTGCCGCACTGTACCCACCCGGGCCACTAGGGGAGCTGTCGGTCATAGAGAGCGAGAGAAGGGCAGGGCCATCTGAGCCACAGGTGACCTTCACAGGCTCCCCACACCATAACGCTGGTGCCCACGCTCCCGCTCCCCAGCGCCCTCTCCTCGGCCCACACCTCCGCTCGCCGCACAGTGTGCGGATTAGGCCTGAAGGTCTCCTTGGGGCTAATCCTAACCCTAGGTCGGCCTCCCAGGGGCCCCTCCCAAGGGTCCTGGTGCCACTACGCCCGGGATCTGGGACTCCAAGCCCCAGAGCCAGACTCACCCTCCCACAACGCTGCCACCCAGGCCGCTAGGGGCACCGCCGGTGATACAGGGCGGGAGAAGGGACAAGGCCCTGGAGAAACCGGAGATATTTGAAGCCTCCAGCGCCAAAATGCAGGGGCCCACAATCCTGCTCCCCAGCGCCCTCACCTCGGCCCACCCCTCCGCTCGCCCCACAGCCATCGTATTGGGACTGCAGGCTTCCTGGGGGCTAACCCTAACCCTAGGTCGGCCCCCGAAGGGCACTCCCAAAGGGCCTGGCACCGTGATGCCGGACATTGGGGACCCCCAAGCCCCAGCGATGTACTCAAAATGCCCCTCCGCTGCCACCCGGGCCACTTGGGGCGCCGCCGGTCATTCAGGGTGGGGGAATGGGCAGGACCCTCCAAGCCAAAGAATAGGAAAACAGTAAGTAAAAAGGATACGTGCACCCCTATGTTTCTTGCACCATTATTTACAATGTCACAATATGTAAGCAACCCAAGTGTCTGTAGAAAAATTGACAAATGAGATGACAGATGTGAGTATTCACACACACACAGACACAGACACACACACACACACACACACATACACACACACAATGGAGTATTACTCGGATTGCAAAAGAATGAAACCTTGCCATTTGCAGACACATGGATGGAGCTAGAGAGTATTATCCAAACTAAAATCAGTCAGTCAGAGAAAGACAAATCCCATATGATGTCACTCTAATGGGGAATTTAAAAAACAAACAAAAATAAATAACTAAAAGAGAAAAAGGAGACACACCAAAATACAAACTCTTAACAATAGAGAACAAACGGATGGTTACAAGAGAGGAGGTGGATAGAGGGATGAGTGGAATAGATGAAGGGGATTAAGAGGACACTTCTTGATGACCACTGAGTAATATATAGAAATACTGAATCACTCTACTGTACACCTGAAACTAATGTAACACTGTATGTTAGCTTTAATGGAATTAAAATAAATTTTAAAAAAAAAGATTTTTCTTTCAGAAACCTCTTTGAAAAAGCTTTTCCTGTGCAATGTGCAAAAGCCCTACTTGGGAGGATTCACTCTACAATAATTATTCACTTAATGCCTAAAATTCAGATTTCACTGAGTTCTTACCATGGATCCCAGCCCACGGGAGCCATGGTCCTTTTCAGTCCAGGCTCAGCACCTATGCATTCAAGATTGGAAGTAGAGACACATATCACTTCACAGTCCAGATAGCTATTATTGTTTCTGTTTCAGTGTGAGAGAGTCACAGACTTTGGGACAGGTTTCAGAGCAGATTTATTATGGATCCTGGATCTCTACTTCAATGTTCATTGCCTGGATCCATTTGACTAATAGGTTCTCTGTGGATGGGCTTGCTTCCAAGCACATACATGGAAGATGCAAAGGTGGGTGGGCTTGGTGCGGGACAGGAAGAAGACCAAAAGCAGACAAGGGTCCGACCCCTCCCCTGATCCAGGAACTGCTATGGGAGAGGGTACGGGAGGTAGAATCCATGTGAAATTCCAAGGTCACCAGCTGAACACAGGAGGCATAGGACAAGGGATCTGGAGATGCAGGGGTTGAAGGCTGCTCTGAGCTACCTCTGGGAGGAAGGGAGGGAAGGAATGAGAAGGAGACACTGCCTGCCCCTGGCCCATGCTATCTGCCCACCACTCCGACACGCATCAGTCTATGAGCTGACACAGCCTGGGCTCAGGATGGGCTGGCTTGGGTCCCTCAATCCTCAGTAGGACAGCTGGCCCCAGGGCTCAGAGACATGCTGAGGGAGATGAGAGGGAAAGCTGCCCCACCCAGGTCATCCCCTCCTTGAGCAGACAGCCCTTCAGAACTGCTAAAAAAACCCCACTAACGGGGTTGAAAGACATTCCATGGATGAACTAAGGCATAGAGATATGTAAAATAACATTCATTTTTAAGTTCAGAGCTGTCATCTCAGGAAGTGGGGAGAGCTTCCCTGAAGAAGACTGAGGGGAGGGCAGGCCATGCTGAAAAGGGAGACATGGCTGTCCTGATTGGGGACCTGCAGCCCCCTTCCAGGGCAGGGCATCATCCTCACATCAAAAGAGATCCATGGAAATGTTCCATCAGGGCCAGATGTTTGTCTCGAGAAGGCTACCCTGGCATTGGACTGCACAGGGCACCAGGGACGAGGGCCAGATGGAGGACGGACAATACCCCGGAGGCCATGGGGCAAGAGCAGAGGCACATGACCTTGAAGATGATGATGAAAAGCAGGAGGTTGCAGCATGGACCTGGCCCAAAAGTGCCATGGGAGCAGTGCCCAGAGCTACACTGACTGGGTGCCTTCTGTGCCAGGTGCGGCTAACTTCAGTGGGGTCCAGACTAGTCCTGACCACAAGTCTAGGAAGTGTGCACCACCCCCGACCTCCTCTCCCCTTGCGGCTGCTAGGAATCACGGTCACAGACCATGGTCAGCTTTCATGGAAACCAAGCAGTGGCTCCCCCGCACGCTGCACCTCTGGTCGTGGTCCAGTGCGACCCTCGTGCCTGGCCAGACACTGATGTCTACCTGTCTCCACACAAATCCACAGACAGGAGGGTGTCCCTGAATTCCACAGCACCTGATGAGACAGATCCACAGAACCCAACACCCAGTGGGTCACTCGGGACCTCACCTATGGTCATGGAGCTCACCATACCTTATTTCTGTCACTTCCCACAGAAAGCCTGGTTCTGATACCCCACAATACCGTACATTCTGGTTGCTGACCTGGGGTCATGCCATGAACCCACATGACACCTTTCTTTAAGTGAAGGCTATGCCTATATCTCCTAGAAAATATTTAATGAAGTACAAGTCCAACAGGACTATGGTGTGAACAGTAGCACACAGCCTGCATGGTAGTAGTCAGTAATTCTAACAAGTGTTAACCCCACCCCCCGTCTCACAAAGCCTTCCTCCATCCCCACTGAACTCATGGTCTGCCCTCAGAAAACCCTCCAGGAAACAAACCTTTCATCTGAGTGCTCTCTTCACCTTCTGCTTCAAATCGTGTCCGACCACAATGATAGGAAATTAGAAATCAGTCTCAAGAAAAAAATGGGACAGTCAAATATAGGTGGAGATTTTTGGGGCCTGGGTGGCACTGTCGTTAAGGATGTGCTTTCAGCTCAGGTCTTGACCCCGGATCCTGGGATCTAGCCCCAAATCAGGTCCTTGCTCAGTGGGAAGCCCGCTTCTCCCTCTCCCACCCCCCTGCTTGTGTTCCCTCTCTCGCTGTCTCACTCTCTGCCAGATACTTAAATAATCTTAAAAAATATGTGGAGATTTAACAACATGCTACTGAACAACCAACAGTCAAAGAAGAAATCAAAAAAATTTTAGAAGTACCTTGACATTGATGAAAAAGACAACCTACAAAAACTTATGGGATGCAGCAAAAGTAGCTTTATGGGGGACATTCATAGAAATTCAGATCTTCATCAATCCATGATAATGCTCTCCAATAAACAACCGGATTTATGTGGTAAAGAAGTAGAAAAAAAATAACAAAGCCCCAAATTAGTAGAAATAAGGAAATAACAAAAATGAATACATAAATAAATCCAACGGAGACTAAAAAGAAAAAAAAATGAAAATGAGAGCAGCCTTTTTTGGAAAGATAAACAAAACTGACAAACTTAGCTAGACTCACCAAGAAAGACAGAGGACTCGAATACAATCAGGAAAGAAAGATAATGGATTCCTGTCTCATATCAAAATCAAAAGAACCCTTCAACCTTGGACACAACAACATCTTGTAAGCCACGTCTCTAAAGGCAAAGGAATATAAAAGCAAAAAATGAACTATTGGCACTTCATCAGGATAAAAAGCTTCTGCTCGGCAAAGCAAATGATCAAAAAACAAAAAGGCAACCTATGGAATTGAAGAAGATATCTGCAAATGATATTACAGATAAAGGGTTGGTATCCAAGATCTATAAAGAACTCCTCAAACTCGACACCCAAAAAATGGGCAGAAGACAAAAAGAGATACTTCTCCAGAGAAGACATACAAATGGCCAACAGACACATGAAAAAATGCTCCACATCACTTGCCATCAGGCAAATACAAATCAAAATGACAATGAGATACCACCTTACACCAGTTAGAATGGTTAAAATTAACAAGGCAGGGGGCACCTGGGTGGCACAGAGGTTAAGCATCTGCCTTCGGCTAAGGGCGTGATCCTGGCATTATGGGATCGAACCCCACATCAGGCTCCTCCGTTATGAGCCTGCTTATTCCTCTCCCACTCCCCCTGCTTGTGTTCCCTCTCTCGCTGGATGTCTCTATCTCTGTGGAATGAATAAATAAAATCTTGAAAAAAAATTAACAAGACAGAAATAAAAAAAAAGTCAAAGAGGATGTGAAGAAAGGGGAGCCCTCTTACACTACTCATGAGAATTCAAGCTGGAACAGCCACTTTTGAAAACAATATGGAGGTTCCTCAAGACGTTAAACACAGAGATATCCCATGACCCACCAATTGCACTACTGGGTATTTACCCCATCGACACAGAGTAATGAAAAGAAGGGGCACCTGTATCCCAATGTTCATAGCAGCAATGTCCATAATAGCCAAACTGTGGAAGGAGCCAAGATGTCCTTCAGCAGATGAATGGACAAAGAAGATGTGGTTCATCTATACAATGGAATATTAGTCATCAGAAAGGATGAATACCCCCCATTTGCACCAACGTGGATGGACCAGGAGGGGATTATGCTAAGTGAAATTAAGTCAAGCAGAGAAAGACAATTATCATATGGTTTCACTCCTATGTGGAACGGAAGGAATAGCATGGAGGACATTAGAAGAAGGAAGGGAAAACTGAAGGGGTGGGAATGAGAGGGGAAGATGAACCATGAGAGACTACTGACACTGGGAAACAAACTGAAGGTTGCAGAAAGGGAGGGGAAGAGGAATGAGTTATCCTGGTGATGGGTATTAAGGAGGGCACGTGTTGGGGCGCCTGGGTGGCACAGCGGTTAAGCGTCTGCCTTCGGCTCAGGGCGTGATCCCGGCGTTATGGGATTGAGCCCCACAACAGGCTCCTCCGCTGTGAGCCTGCTTCTTCCTCTCCCACTCCCCCTGCTTGTGTTCCCTCTCTCGCTGGCAGTCTCTATATCTGTCGAATAAATAAATAAATTCTTTTAAAAAAAAAGGAGGGCACGTGTCATAATGAGCACTAGGTGTTATATGCAAACAATGAATCATGGAACACTACATCAAAAACAAATGAAGTACTGTAGGGTGACATCATTTTAAAAAAAGAAAGATATGAAATCCATACAGGAAAACTGTCACTATTTGCAAATGACATGAAATCCCGAAAGATTCCACAAAAAAAAAAAAAAAACTGTAAGAATAAACAAATTCAAGAAAGCTGCAGGATATAAAGTCAATATACAGAGACCTGTTGTCTTTATTTATTTTCAAATTTTATGTATTTATTTGACAGGAAGAGAAAAAGCACAAGCAGTGGGAGTGTCAGAAAGAGGGAGAAGCAGACCCTCGCTAAGCGGGGAGCACAACACGGGGCTCGATCCCAGAACTCTGGGTTCATGACCTGAGCTGAAGGCAGACGCTTCACCTATGGGGCCACCCAGATGACCCAACTTCTTTCATTTCTGTATACTGATGACACACTGTCGTAAAGAGAAATTAAAAAAGCAATGCCATTTACAATTGCATAAAAAAAATCTAGGAATAAAAGTAACCAAGAATGAGAAAGACATAGTACACTCAACACATGGCAGAAAAGAAATGAAAAGCATGTGTGTCGAGGCGGGCAGGATGAATGGGTCAAAGATTTGGAAGGCAACACAAACAAATGGAAGCATACGCCATGCTCCTTAACTGGAAGAGTTAATTATGTGAACATGTCCATCGTACCCAAAGCAATCGACAGATGTGATGAAATCCCTATCTGAATTCCAGTGGCATTATTCCAGCAAGTAGAAAACAGTCCTCAAACTTGTATGGAATCACAAAACACCCCAAATACCCAAAGGAACCTGGAGAAAGAAAGGTGCAGTCAACACACTCCTGGATTTCAAGCTAGATTACAAAGCTGTTGTCATCAAAACAGAATGGTACTGGCATAAACACAGACACCAGGTCAGTGGAACAGAACAGAAAGCTCAGAAACTTACCCACACGTAGATGATCCTAACTTACGACACAGCAGCAGAAGATATGCCATGAGGGAAGGACTGTCTCTTCAGTGAGCGGTAACAGGCAAACTGGACACTAAATGCAGAAGAATATAACTGGGTCACTTTCTTACACCACACACAAAATTTTTAATGGATGAATGATATGAATGTAAGACCTGAATCCATAAACCTCCAAGAAGACACAGGTACTAAGTCTCTCGACATTGGTTTTGACAAAGTGTCTTCAGATCGGACACCAAATGCAAAGGCAACAAAAGCAAAAATAAACAAGTGGAACAACTTCAAAGTGAAATCTTCCACGCGGAAAAAGAAACCAGCAAAAACTTACAAGGCCACAGACCCAATAAGAAAAAAATATCTGTGAATCATATGTGTGAGAAGACGCTAATATCCAAAATACACACAACACTCATACAAATCAAAACAAACAAACAAAATAAAAACGGTATAAAAAATGTGGGGAATATGTGAATAGATACTTTCCAAAGACGGCACACAGGTGCCAACAGACAGAAAAAGTTGTTCCACATCACTAAATATCGTCAGGGAAACATCAGTCAAACCCACAATTGGCTATTCCCTCACAACTGTTGGAACACCTATTGTCCCAGAGACAGACACCAGGTGGGGTCAAGGGTGTGCAGACGAGGAGACTCTGTGCACTGTAGGTGGGAATGGAAATTGGTGCAGCCACTGTGACAAACGGTATGGAGGTTCCTGAAAAAATAAAAGCAACTACGACATGACCCAATAATGGCTCTACTGAGTATTGATTCGGAGAACACAAAAATACTGCCTCAAAAAGACAGATGCACTCCCACGTTCACTGCAGCATTATTCACAAGAACCAGACATGGAAACACAGACCTTGGGGGCCTTATGCCAAGTAACTCAGACACAGAAAAACCAATCCCAGATGCTCTCATGTACATTCCACGAGGAATAAACAAATACTGAACGCATAGACACTGAGAGCAGATTGGTAGGTGCCAGATTCAGGGTTGGGGTGGTAGAAACGGGTAAAGGTGGTCAAAGTCTCAATGTTTGAGTGAGAAAATCCGACAGTCATGAAATGTTCTGTCCAGCATGGAGACTAAAACTAACCCCGCAGTATGAGGTATAGGTTTCCCTGCTCTTTGAAAGTACAGGGCTTCTGAGAAACCTTGCACAGCAGAAATGGTGTCAAGAAGGAATGGCCATTAATTTACACGGAACAATTAGACAGTGTGCTCAAACACCAAAATTCCTTCTCTTTGGCTTTTCTTAGGCCTCAGCACACAAGTTTCTAAGGGAGGCCCAGCATAAATGAAGATAAAGCACAGCAGAGGCTCACAGACACCATTCAAAGTGCTGGTGGCTGGATGCGGAGAGCGGTTCCCAGCGGAAGGAGCTGGTTGGGGTGCACGCCGCCTCTGTTGTGCTTCTCCCCAAAACAGATGCTGAACGTGATTCTCACTGTTCACCTTTTTTCATAAGAGGGAAATCCTCTTCAGGTCTCTTCCTCTTACTGAAGATGGGTAATAACATAGTTCTTTCAAGAAAGCCCAATGTCTTACTGTGAACGTTTAAAAAGTGGGGGACACTTGTACTTGAGCATTACTGACGGAGGAGATGTGAAAGGTTCTCCTAGACACAAATCTCAGCAGAACCACCGGGAAAGGCACCTTCCTCATAATGCGGAACATGGACTACATCCTACCCCCAGAAACCCTCTCCTTCCCCTCGATCAGGACAACCCACACCAGCTGGGAGTTACCCCAACTCCTCCGTTCTCCTGCTCCTAATAGCTAACCGATCAGAAAATCCTGTGAGCTCCAACTTCAAAATGGACCCCAAATAGGTCTAACCACTCCATCCAAGGCCACCTGTCTGGTCCACAGTGCCTGAGTTCCTGGAAAAGCTTCGTCATTGACGTGCCTTGCCGTCTTCAACACTCTGTCATCTGTTCTCAACACTGTAGCCAGGATGGCCCAGTGAAACAGGGTCTCATGGGGTTATAGCCCTGGAATGCCTTTCTTTCACCTCTCTGAGGTAATGTCCTAAGCTGTCTCCTGTGGCCACAGGGCCTTCTTGCTGCTCCTGGACATACCTGGAATTCTCCTTCCCCAGAGCCTTTGCACATGCTTTCCCTTCTGTTAAGAATGCTCTTGATGTGTTCTCACTCACCTTCGGAGAAGTCTGAATTGGAGTGACAGGGACAGAAGATGAGCCTGTGTGTGTTGGGTGAGGCTGGTGGCCCAGAAGAGGGTTCTCTGCCAGCTCTCCGCCTGTGCCTCACTTGTCCTCAGCCAGGAACTTGCACACAGCCCTCACCTGTCACAACTCTCACCCAGGAGACCCACAGCCACTCTTGGAGCCCACCCTGCCCATACCCTGCTGCAGAATGCATTCAGCTCTCCTCTGGGACCCCTGTCAGCTTTACCCAGACCTGGAACTCCCCCATCTCCTGCAATGCTCCTGGATTCCCCCTCTTCTTCCAAAATCACACTGGCGCAAGGCTTTCATGAGAAAGATATAATGCTAACTAATGAAAGGTTCACACCTACTTTCCCCTTCTGTTGCCTTTCTCTCCACCTTCTTTCCTACCTGTGCAAACTGTAACATATCAGTGGAACATGAACATGCTCTGAGACCTGAATCTTTCATTGCAGTTTTCTGAGGACTCTTTATGTGATAAGAAACTAGTGTATCTTACAACAGGGTGTTTTACAACTCTCATCTATAGAATAGTACAGCCCAAATCACTACAATTTTACCTCACTCTTCATGAAGCAGAACACTTTTTCCTTTCTTCTCTTACTTAAATTCCAGTTAGTTCACATGCCATGGAATATTCACTTCAGGGGTAGGATTTAGTGATTCCTCACCTGCATACAGTACCCGGTGCTCATCACAAGTACCATCCTTAATACCCCTCACCCATTTAACTCTTCCCCCCACGCCCCTGTCCTGCAGCAACACTCAGTTTGTTCTCCAAGGTTGAGTCTATTTCCTTGTTTGCCTCTCTCATCACCCCTCCACTCTGTTCATCTGTTTTTTTTTTTCTGAAATTCCACAAGTGTGAGAGCATAGGATATTTGTCTTTCCTCACTGATTCTGCTTAGCTTAATACACTCTAGGTCCATGCACATCCTTGCAAATGGTAAGATTTCATTCTTTTTGAAGCTGGGTCATATTCCATTATATATAGGTATCCCACATCTGCTTTATCCATTCATCAGTGCATGGACTTTGGGATTCTCTCCATAGTTTGGCTACTGTGGACATTACTGCCATAAACATCATTGTGCATGGACCCCCTTCGAATCTGCATTTCTGTATCCTTTGGGTAATTACATAGGAGAGCAATTGATGAATCATGGGGTTTTTCAATGTTTAACTTTTTGAGGAACCCCCACACTGTTTCCCAGACTGGCTGAACCACTTTGCATTGCCACCAACAGGATGGGAGGGTTCCCCTTTAAGCAGAACATTATCTGCCAGCAATTTCATAAGAGGAAACAAAACCTCTGGGAGATGCACCCAGGATCAGGCAAGCAGTTGCAGACTTCACCCCAAGGCTCCTGACGCCAAGCCCCTTGAAGCCACCAGCATGCCACTATCCAAAAGAATTCCCAGACTCTCCTTCTGACTCCACCACCAAAGAAACTACAGAGAGAATATGGCACCTCAAAATATCGAGATAATACATTTAGTAAAACTAGAAAGTCAAGCTCAACTTTTAAACAGGAGCAGGCTGCTTTGATTAATTTTCAATTTTCCCTCCACCCTAATTTTAATTCTTCTGACGAATAAACTAATCAATGATGAAACATCACCTTTGTCAAATGACATCATCCAAGTCTGTATCAGATGAAAAAAAAAGCCACCTAACTCTAGATGCTGGCCACTCAACCATATCTTAGGCCCAATTGAATAAACACTGTTAGATGAAGGAACAAATTAGATGTTACAAACAGGCACAGAGTGAATCTCACCTTCCCTTTCTAATAAAAGAGGGTTCCTAGGAAACAGATGGTCAAAATACAATTGTAAGCAATAAATGGACAGAGAAATTGTGATCCCCTGCAAAGTTCTACCTGCAGGGAAACTAAGTAATTCTTGCACCAAACCCAGAATCCTGACAGCTACTTCAATTTTACTTTGTGGCTCAACTAGAGAAAAGAGAAAAGCCCAGGAGGTTTTGGGATAATGAGAGGTTTTACCTCCAGCCCTGACATAGATAGGACATTTTGCCAAACATACCTGTGCTTTCTCTGAACACTGGCGTCCTGTGACAAGCTGCCTCGCTGACTCCGATGCTAACGTTCAAAACCTCGGGTGTCTTGGAGCCAGAGCAGAGAAGTGTTGTCAGCTGGGGAGAAGAAGGCACCTCTGACCTAAGGCCTGCACACCTGCTTCGGTTTCTGGGTGAAGGGGCAACACATACTTGTTGTTTGTCAGTAATTATCTTCATTCTCAACAGACCAATGACCTTGCCTTTTCTGGAAAGCAGACTTACTCTTCTAAAGAAACCCTCAATTCATCTATTCCCAATGCAACTAGAGTGGGGTCTGGTTTACGCACGCCTCCAGGCCCCCACCTGGAGGATTTTCCTGCATGATTCTAATAGCAAATTACCACTAACCCGGGGGCACAGGGGGCATAATGCTGAAGTTGGGGGATGGCTCTGGGGCTTGCTACTGCCACACCTGTGCCTGGGGGACCAGGGCACACCCTGCTGAACTCGGGGTACTGCTCAAGAGGCATCACCTGCACTGTGTCAGAGAACTAAATGTGGGGATTGTGTGAGGTCCTTTCCCGCACTCTTCCAGGGGAACAGGGGAAACCCTGAAATTCTGCAACCCATCCCACCAAAGCTCAGGGGAGCGGGCGCCATGGAGTTCACGGGTATGGAGATAAGGCCAGTTGAGGACATGGGGCAGAAGAGACTTTAAAGGGAAAAAGAAAACTCACCTGAGTCCCCACAATGAACCCTCTCCATGTGCCCTTCCAGAACCCTGCCTCCCACCTGAGGCGCACCCTACCCCCGGACCCCCACCCCAGTGCATGCTGCTCACTCACCAGCAGGGATCTCCACAGGGCAACTCTCTCTCTCTCAGTGCCCCTTCTTCTGCCCCAAGTCTGCAACCCACTGCAAATCTGGGCCAGCCCACAGTGATGTAGCTCCACCCCCAAGTGGTGTATGGTCTGGGAGGGTGGTGCCTGAGCTCCTTGGATGCTGCGCAACCAGTCCTCAAGCCCCTGGAACCCTGAAAGTGCAGGGGGCACAAGAGGAGCCTCCTCTACCCAACACCAGGCACAGGCATGGGTGGGCTCGTGGGCTGGGGCCCCCACACAACCTGGCCCCTTCTAGGGACCTCTCTAGCTGTAGACCACCCTCAGAGTCCTGCCCCTTCCCTTTCTGCACCAGCCCTCCCTGCTGGGGTGTGCCTGGTTCTGGGCATAGTCAGTGACTATCAGACCCTCCAAGACTTGGGCTTTAGGAAATGCAATGATTTCATGCATTTTCAGTATGCACATGTCAGTATGACTTTAATCTTATGGGAGCCAAAGAGGTTCTTTATTTTCTCTTATCTTTATGTTGGCATTTTTGGTTATTGTTTTCTTCTCGAAGCAGATGTACAACATGTGCTTGGGGCAGAAATAGGGCCCATGCTTTCAGGTGTTGCCCAGTCATTTTCAGCCGGGTAAAATGTTAAAGGATAGCTTCCCTGGGAGCCGAGGATCAGGGCCCACAGATGATATAAGATAAAAATTCCTTTTATCATTATAATTACTCCTAAATGGAGGAATTTGAGACAAAAGCACCTTTCACAACAGTACCAAGAAATCAAAATGATGCCCAGGGAAGGCTTACTGCTCCATGGTCAGCACAGGTAACAGAAGTGTTAACAGTCTCTGGACTACTGCCCTTCTCCTGCCCAAATCACTGAAGCACACAGACCACTTAAAATGAGAATTGTAGAACTGCTAGACACCTTAGAGATGTCTGGCACCATTCCCTTGGACTGCAGAATAAAACACAGTAGCTCGTTGTCACAAACTAATTTCAACATGAAGTGCTCCCTGGATGCAGTAAGTTCTTTCTCTGCAAATGTTGACTAATATAAGTCACAGTCATACCATATAAACACTACGATGGCTGGGAAGTCATCGTAGGTAAGGAATATTTTAGCCATGTTTATAAGCATTGGCTCACGTTGTAGAAGAGGCTGAGCTGAGTGTTTATAAATACTATTTCAGACCTGTTTTACAGCACCCTCTGAACATACCAGAGCCTGAATGGACTGAAAAAGATAGTTGGTTTCAGTAACTTTAATACCAGAAAAATATTATACTGTCTGTATTCCTTAGGATCTTTGAGTATCTTACCCAGAGGTCCTCCACTGAGATAATGATCTTAATGATCACCATGGGTAGATGTGAAAAGGCCCGCTGAATTCATTCCAGTTGTCCACATGACAAGAAAATCCTGATACTTGATAGGTTTCCAGATCGAGAAGACCAGAGATAAGAGGGAAATAGTACCCTGTATGGAACAACAAGGGACTTGTAGTCAATTTGGGGATGCCACTTAGGTTTCTGACACTAAAATCCTCTGTGACTCACATCATCTGAGTCCCTTTCTAACCGTCTGAAAATGTGCCTAAAAATATCTACACCCTAGATTCAAGTTTAAGAGGCAAAATGCTATTAAGAGGCAGTATGATGTCTCTCAAGAACAGGTGCTCAGGAAGCCATAATTGCTATTAGGTCTATTTCTTTTCCAGAAGAAAGAACACATGTTGAATCCATATTCCTAATAGATGACTCACCAGATGATTTTCAAACCTGAAGGAAGGCCAAGAAGTCGCTCTTGTGTCATATTTCACTCAGAAATCATATTGTTGGACTGGTGAGGACGATACGATAGCAACGTTATCACTAAGAGTGGGGAGCTTCTAATTTCCATACGGCCATGTTGACCCCCTTAGCTCAGAGCCACCAGAAAGGGCAGCTGGGGAGTGGGCACCGCCATCACTATGAGTGGGGAGCTTCCCATTTCCATATGGCCATGATGACCCCCTTAGCTCAGGGCCACCAGAAAGGACAGCTGAGGGGGACCACAGGCCAAGCCTGCCACGTGTGGCTGGGGCAGGCAGAACTCTGACTTAAGGCTCAACTCCTGTCTAGGTTATTATAATGCTCTTCACAAAGAAAGTGCCATTGTGTGTGAGCCCTCATGTAGAAAAGGTTCAGAATTTCCATTAAGATTCCCTCTCTGACCTTTAGGATATGTAGCGAAGTTCCATTTAATTTTTAAACATTGAAGGACTTCCTGGTTTTCTTTTCGCTATGACTGTGGCTCAATTCCCCTGTGGTCTAGGAATAGAACCTAGTTAATTTCAGGGTTTAACATTTGTAGCCTTGATTCATGGCCCCACCTATCATCTATTTGGCTAAAGAGTCTATGACCACTTGAAAATAATGTATTCTGAACTTATTATGGAATGTTCCCTATATGTCAATTAGGTCACATTTGTTACCAATGTTTTGTCTGCTTTTTCTGTCAGATATTGAGAAAGGTATATTAAAATCTTCAAACAATGCTGCTCTATTCAACGTGGCATCGAAGAATCTACCAGTGTTAGAAGGCAAGAGAAACAAAAAGTATAAGAATTGAGGGGATAATTGTGACTATTTACAGATAATACGATTGTGTACATAGAAAATCCAAAACAGTCTATAAATACCCTATTAGAATTAAAAATGTAATTTATAAATTTGAGATGGATTGTAGCTTCCCATTGGACAGTTTCTGAAAGAAAACGTAGAACCTGTCAATCTTGGGGTAAGACATAGTGTGCAATAACCATTGAGAAGAATTCAGTGGGACTTCATAAAAATGTGACATTTCTCCTTATCTTATGACCATAAGAAAATGAAAAAGTGAACCGCAGGCTGGGAAGTAAAGATTTGCAATACACACGCTGACGAAGACTTGTCAATAATGAATTCCTGCTCATCAACCATAAAAAGTCTATGTACAAATGAATACTTCACAAAAGATTGACTGATGGCCAATAAGAACAGGAAAGGGTGCTCTACAGTATTATTTTCAGGAACAGCAAGGCCTTTCCTAAAATGAAAACATACACACAAACCAGTATTCCCTAGATGGATGATGTCCTTATTTCTGAGGACAGCTTGAAGAACAGACTAGCATCAAAGTAAAGTGATGGAATTCCTGACACTCAGAGGATGGATAATTGACCTCAAACTACAGTACAATTTCTAGGCATCAGTCGGTCCTCTGAAGGCAGACAACTACCACACCCCTTCCTACACCACACAGGTTGCTTCCCAACCCCTACCATAAACGAAGAAGATGAGAAACAGATAGGACTAGTAGGAAATAGTAAAAATCACATGTGGGGATTATCCTGAAACACACTGATCACATAACTAGTGTAAGGAAGTGTAAGGAACTGAGAAGGACAGAGACTCAAGAGGTACTTCTTTGGGAAATGTTGTCTGAAATCGTCCCACATTGGTACCAGCTAATGAGGGCTCTGAGCATATCCTAGGGTTTGCTCACAAGGGTCTGCAACACCATCGCTGAGGACTGAAACTCTTCAAGACCTCAAAGCTTGCCTGATTGACTATTGGACTAAGAGATTCCCATGTTCTGAAAACAGATACCAACTCACTGAAAGGTTCACCTGGGCTCTCACGGAGGCCCTACAAGTAGCTGAACCATTCATTGAAAATCAATTACACACACACACACACACACACACACACACACACACACACACACACCTTTCATTTCACCAATTACTTAAACATTCAAGGTTCTTCCTACCTTTTCTTTTTCACATTGATATTTATACTCACATGAAATGTCATCATTTCTAATGAACACTGATGTCAAAATAGAGATCCATTGACACAATATTCACAAAATGGAACTTCCCTGCTGTCATTTTCAATATAGCGTTTTTTAAAGTTCATACATATTTTAGGTTTTTGGTAACTTATACAGGAGAAGATCAGCATTGAAAAATTCTGAATACTGACAATGAGTTTTAAGCCTAGAGAACAAAAATTGTCCAATTTCATAGATAATAAGGAACCAAAGGGAAAGCATAGAAGCTGTAGTTGAATAATTTTACACATATGCATCCTCTATTATTCTGCTACTGAGGGGTATGTTTTATTACCACTATACATGCATCAATTGTCTTCCACGTGCACTTGCACAGGTATAATGAATTACTACAGTAGAATGAAATGTCTGGGAACTACTTGGTGGCATGTATAATGAACAATGAAATTTCGATCTTATATTTGGTGAACTTCCACTGTCTGTCCCTTTAGACAATGGACCCTAAACAGAAGGGGGAATATACCACGAGAGACTATGGACTCTGGGAAACAAACTGAGGGCGTCAGAGGGGAGAGGGGTGGGGGATTGGGATGGGCCAGTGATGGGTATTAAGGAAGGTACATATTGCATGGAGCACTGGGTGTTATATGCAAATAATGAATCACGGAACACTACATCAAAAACTAAGGAA
The DNA here is from genome assembly GCF_024610735.1 of Ursus americanus. Taxonomy (NCBI): domain Eukaryota; kingdom Metazoa; phylum Chordata; class Mammalia; order Carnivora; family Ursidae; genus Ursus; species Ursus americanus. The sequence goes on from NC_142137.1 coordinate 1,234,676, forward strand.
ATACTGTATAGTGACTAACATATCATAATAAAAATTATTATTAGAAAAAAAATTAAAGGTAAAAAAAAAACAATACAGCTTTTCTGTTTCAAGAACAATCACAATTGAGAAAAAACTAACTTCCAATCCCTAAAGCCAAACACAGACCAAGTTCCATTTCACTCCCCTTTATTCACATTCTCTGTGGGTTCTAAGCTATTTCCCTACCTCCTTTCCTGCTGAGCAGGGAGCCCGGGCTCGATCCCAGAACCCTGAGATCATAACCTGAGCCAAAGGCACATGCTTAACTGGCTGAGCCAGCCAGGAGCCCCAGCCATGTTTTTCTTAAGCAAAAGGACACTTTCTCACAATGCCTTCACATGACTTCACATGGTACCAGAGATCTGCATTTGCCTCTAGGAGGTTGCAGATGAAGGCAATTGCAAACTCTTACAGTGGTTTATCAAATACAATGACCTGCCTGGTGATAGTGAAACTCTTATGAGCCCACGAGAGGGTGCTGTGACACTCAGCTGTGGCTGGGTTGGCACAGAGAACCAAATCCATTTCCCTGCCTGATGTCTGTGAGGAACAGATGCCCCCACTGTGAATGAGACCCTGCCACTGAGCTGTCCAGAGATGGCCATCCTCACGGAGGATGAGGATAAAGGACAATGCCTGAGGAGACCTCATCTGTCTCTTTTATCTTTTCATATTTTCGACAGTGGACAAATCACTGCCTAGGAGTCCCCAACTACCTTAGTCTCAACTGTGAATGACCAAGAGATTTTACAAAACACTCAAGATTTTCACCTCACAATTGGCCACAACCACTTATCATAGGGATTCAACATTAAGCAAAGATAATGTTCCTTGGAAGAGAGGTCCTGCCCACTGTTGTTTCTCACTTATATGCTCATCTTCCTTACCTCATGGTAACATAACCAGCTTGATTCCTGCTTCCATCTTCAGGAAGGCTGATGTGACTTGAGGGGCATTACCCTGACATCATTCTTTCTTAGCAATAAGATGTGGACATTTCCCTAGTCCTACACACCCAAAGTTGATTCGGAATCAGGATTGAGGAGGCTGATGAGAGTTGAAGGTGTTTTCCTGTACAGGGTGGTTTATTACCAATAAGGATGGGTCAGAATCCTCGAAATTCCAGAACCTTTTCATTAATGCTTCCTACTCGTGAAAGATGATGTACATTGGTCTTTCCCTGTATAGTGTGGTGACTCAGAGAAAAGTGCTTAGCCCTTTCGTCAGACTTCCACGACCACTTGGGGCTGGCTTCCATATTCACAAATGATGATATTAGGGCTAACAGGGTTCCTGTACACTGTTATTTCTTACAGATAAGTTTATGGCATTTTTGTTACATTGCCAGAACCACTTAGCACTGGGTTTGCCGGCCTCCTGGGGACTAACACTAACCCTATGTGGGCCCCCGAGGGGCCCCTCCCAAGGGGCCTGGCACCACAGCGCCGGGGATTGGGGATCCCTGAGCCCAGCGTCGGAGTCACCCTGCCGCCCCGCAGCAATGCCGGCTGCTAGGGGCGCCGCCAGTCTTTCAGGGCGAGAGAACGGGCAGGGCCCTCCAAGCCCCCGGCGACCTTCGAAGGCCCCCCCGCGCCAAAACGCTTGGGCCCACACTCCCTCTCGCAAGTGCCCTCACCTTGGGTTGCCCCTCCACCTGCCTCAGAGCTGGCGGCACGGGCCTGCTGGACTCCTGCGGGCTAACACTTACCCTAGGTCGGCCCCCGCGTGGCCCCTCCCAAAGAGCCTGGCACCGCAATGCCGGAGATTTGGGACCCCCGAGCCCCAGTGCTGGACTCACTCTGCCACCGGGCAATCACCCAGGGTGCTAGGGGCGTTGCCAGTCATTCAGGAAGGGAGAACGGGCAGGGCCCTCCGATCCCCCTGGGACCTTCAAAGGCCCCCCCGCCCAAAAACTCTGGCTCGCATGCGCCTGCTCCCCAGCGCCTTAATCTCGGCCAACCCCTCCGCTCGCTGCAGAGCTGGCGGATTGGGCCTGCCGGCATCCTGGGGGCTAACCCTAACACTAGGTGGGCCCCTGAGGGGCCTCTCACAAGGGGCCTGGCGCAGCAATGCCAGGAATTGGGGACACCGAGCCCCAGCACCTCACCCTGCTGACATGCGCCACCCGGTCTGCTATGGGCGCCGCTGGTCATTCAGGGCGGGAGTATGGGCAGGTCCCTCTGAGCCCCCGGCGACCTTCAAAGGCCCCCCACGCCAAAACTCAGGAGCCCACACTCCCGCTCACCATCGCCCTCACCTCGGCACGACCATCCGCTCGTGGTACAGCACGTGGATCGGGCCTGCTGGCCTACTGGGGTCTAACTCTAACCCTAACCCCTAACCCCTAACCCTAAGCCCTAAACCCTAACCCCTAACCCTAACCCTAACCCTAAACCCTAACCCTTACCCTAAACCTAACCCTAACCCTAAACCCTAAACCTTAAACCCTAAACCCTAACGCTAACACTAATCCCTAAACCTTAATCCCTAACCCTAAACCCAAAAGCCTAAATTCTAAACCCTAACCCTAACCGCTAACCCCAAACCCCAAACCCTAACCCTAAACCCTAAACCTACCCCAACTCCTACCCTACCCCCAACCCTACACCTTCAGCTAACCCTACCCCTAACCCATACTCTAACCCATATGCTAACCCGTACCCTATCCCTAACCCGAACTCTAACCCATACCCTAACCCGTACCTAACCCTAATATGTACCCTAACCTGTACTCTAACCCTAAACCGTACCCTATCCCTAACCTGTTCCCTAACTCGTATCCTAACTTTAACCCTAAACCGTAACCAAACCCGTACCATAACCCTAACCCATACCTTAACCCTAAACCGTACCCTAAACCGTACCCTAACCCGTACCCTAACCCATACACTAACCCGTACCCTATCCCTAACCCGGACCGTAACCCATACCCTAACCCGTACCTAACCCTAACATGTACCCTAACCCATACCCTAACCCTAAACCGTACCCTATCCCTAACCTGTTCCCTAACTCGTATCCTAACTCTAACCCTAAACCATAACCAAACCCGTACCATAACCCTAACCCGTACCCTAACCCTAAACCGTACCCTAAACTGTACCCTAACCCGTACGCTAACCCGTACCCTAAACCGTACCCTAACCCGTACCCTAAACCTTACCTAATGTCTACCCTAACCCATACACTAACCCTAACCCATACCCTAACACTAACCCGAACTCCAACCCTAATCCTAACCCTAAACCCAAACCCTAATCCCTAACCCGTACCCTAAACCTTAATCCGTACCCTAACCCATAACCCCTAACCTGTAACCCCTAAAGCCAACCCCAACCCGTACCCTCACCTTACCCTAACCCTAACCCCTACCCTCACCCATACACTAACAGTAACCCATACCCTAACCCGTACCCTAATCTGTACCCTAACCCTGGGGATTGGGTACACCTGAACCCCACCACAGGACTCAGCCTGCCACCCCACAGGAAACCATGCCCCTTGGGGCGCCACAGAGCATCCCATGCAGGAGAACTGGTAGGGCCCACCTGAGCCCCCAGCGATCCTCGGCGGCCCCCTACACCCCAACCCTGATGCCCACGCTCATCCTGCCCCACGCCTTCCCTTCAGCCTGCCACCGAGCTTGTCGCAAAGCCGGAAGATCAGGCCTGTTGGGTTCCTGGGGCGTAGCCCTGACCCTAGGTCGGCTGGGGAGGGCCCTCCCCCGGGGCCCAGGCCGTAGCCCCAGGGACTGGGTACACCTGAGCCCCACTGCAGGACAAAGCCTGCCACCCCACAGGAAACTGTGACTCTTGGGGCTCTATGGAGCATACAGGGCTCGAGAACTTGGGGAGGCCCCCGGAGCCTGTCCTCAGCTTTGGCAGCCCCCATGCCCCAACCCTGAGGCCCATGCTCACTCTCCCCCATGACCTCATCTCAGCCCTCCACGGAGCTCACCGCACAGCCTGCGGATTAGCGCTGCCGGTCTCCTGGACCCTAACCCTTACCCTAGGTTGGCCACAGAGGGGCCCTTCCCCAGGGTCCTGGCACCGCACTCTGGGGGATTGGGGACACCCCAGCCCCACCATAGGACTCAGCCTGCAGCCCACAGGAAACTGTACCATTTTGGGGCACAACAGAGCATTCAGGGCAAGAGAATTGGGGCACCCCCTGAGAGCCCCTGCTGGTGAACTCCGACATTTGTGGGCCCTTCTGGATGAAACCCCAAGGCTCATATTCACCCGCCCTTGTGCCCTCATCTCACTCGGCCTGGGAGTTCTCTGAGCACTGGGCAGTTCAGAAATGCTGTCTTTTGAGGCCTAACCTAACCCTGGGTCTTCTGCTGAGGGTCCCCTCCCCATTTGCCTGCCTCCAAGGCACCAGGCATTGGGCTCACCTCTGCACGACCAGAGGACTCAGCCAGCCCCACAGCAGGAAACTGTCCATTTGGGGCTGTAGCAAGGATTCATAGGAAAATCGGAGGGCCCCCCTCAGCCCATTCCAGGGAACCCCCACTTTCAGAGATCTCCCCAGATCCAATTAGTAGCTTCACACTGACCTTTAAACTTGCTCTCCACGGAGATCTTTTGAAATTCTCCACACTTCCAACCGATGGCATCATCCAGCTTCAGTGCCTTACCCAGCTTTAGGTCTTGAGATGGATTAAAATGGGAAGTTATTTCACTGATGATGACGTACTGGTGACCAAAAGATACATGCATAAATGCTTCATATCATTTGGCTTCAGGGAAATGCAAATCTAAACCCCTATAGATGCCATATCACACGAGGCCGAATATATAAAAATAAGAAGACATGAAACTATACATGTTGGAGAGGATGTGGAGAAACGGGAACCCTATTACACCCCTGTACGAATGCAGTCCATTACAGCCACTCTTGAAAATGGTACGGCGTTTCCTCAAGAAGTTATAAATAAAGCTACCCTATGTCCCAGCAATTGCACTACTGGGTATTTACCCCAAAGAGACAGAGGTAGTGAAGACGGGACACATGCACCCCAGTGTTCATAGCAGCAATATCCATAATAGACAAACTGTGGAAAGAATGCAGATGACCATCGACAGATGAATGGATAAAGAAGATGTGGATCATATATATACTGGAATATTACTCAGCCATCAGAAAGCATGAACACTTACCATCACACCGACCTGGGTGGAGCTGGAGGGTATTATGCTGAGTGGAATAAGCCAATGAAAGAAAGACAATGATCATATGCTTTCACTCCTATGTGGAATATCAGAAAAAGGGAAGAAGACCATAGGGGAAGGGAGGGAAAATAGAATGGGAAGTCATCAGAGAGGGAGAAAACCCATGATAGACTCTTAACTATCGCAAATAAAATGATGTATGCTGGAGGAGAAGTTGGGGGGGGTAACTGGGTGAGTGGCATTAAGGAGGTCACACGATACAATGAGCACTGGGTGTTACACACGACTGAAAATTTATTGAAGACTACATCTGAAACTAATGGTGTACTGTAAGTTGGCTAATTGAATTTTAATTAAAGAATAAAAGACCTCGAATAAACAATCCTAAACATTTGTATGGAACCACTAAAGATTCCGAACAGCCAGTGCAATGTGGAAAAGAAAAACAAACCTGGAGGACTCACAATTTCAGATTTCAGGTTATACTACAAAGCTGCAGTCATCCTAACAAGACAGTACGGCACAAAAATAGACACAGCGACCAAAGGAACAGGATACAAGTTCAGACAGAAACCCACAATTATGTGGTCCATGAATCTTCCACAAAGCAAGCAACGATATCAAAAGGGAAAAGGACGGTCTCTACAACAAATGGTGTTGGGAAAACTAGACAGCTACGCACAAAAGAATAAAATTAGACTGCTTTCTTACACAATACAGACAAACACAAAACAGTTTCAAGACCTCAATATGAGACCTGAATCCGTCAAAATCCTACAGGAGGGAAGACAGTAACTTCTTGACATGGACCATACCAACGTTTTTCTGGACTGTCTCCTGAGGCAAAGGAAATGAAAACAAAAATAAACTATTGGGAATACAGCAAAATAAAACGTTTCCACATGGCAGAAGAACAATGAAAACGTAAAAATAATAAGACAACCTACTCAAAGGGAAAAGATATTTGCAATGATCATAAGCAATAAAGGGATAGTGTCCAAAACGTATAGAACTGATACTACCTGAACCCAAAAAAACATATAATCCAGTTAAAAAATAGGCAGAAGACATGGACAGACATTTCCCCAAGGAAGAGATACAAATGGCCAACAGTCCCGTGAAAAGATATTCACCATCACGCATCATCAGGAAAATTTAAATCCAAAGGACAATGAGGTATTACATCAAACCTGTCAGAATGGCTAACATCAAAAGCACAACAAAGAGCAGGTGTTGGGAGGATGTGGATAAAGGGGAATCCTCGCAAACTGTGGGTGGGAATGCAAACTGTGGTGGCCACCGTGGAAAACAGTATGAAGGTTCCTCAAAAAATTAAATATAGAACTACTCTACGATCCAACAATCACTCTACTGGTATTTCCCCAAAGGCTAGGAAAACAGTAACTTAAAAGGATATGTGCACCCCTATGTTTCTTGCACCATTATTTAGAATATCACAATATGGAAGCAACCCAAGTGTCTGTAGAAAAATTGACAAATGAGATGACAGATGTGTGTATTCACAAACACACACACACACACACAGACACACACACACACACACACACACACACACACACAATGGAGTATTACTCGGCTTGAAAAAGAATGAAACCTTGCCATTTGCAGCCACATAGATGGAGCTAGAGAGTATTATGCTAACTGAAATCAGTCAGTCAGAGAAAGACAAATCCCATACGATGTCACTCTTATGGGGAATTGAAGAAACAAACAAAAATAAATAGAGAGAAAAAGGACACACACCAAAATACAAACTCTTAACAACAGAGAACAAACGGATGGTTACCAGAGAGGAGGTGAATAGAGGGATGAGTGAAATAGATGAAGCAGATTAAGAGGACACTTTTCTAGATGACCACTGAGTAATATATAGAATTACTGAATCACTCTCTTGTACACCTGAAAAGAATGTAACACTGTATGTTAGCTCTACTGGAATTAAAATAAATTTTTAAAAAAGAATTTTCTTTCAGGAACCTCTTTGAAAAAGCTTTTCGTGTGCAATGTGCATAAGCCCTACTTGGGAGGATTCACTCTACAATAATTATTCATTCTATGCCTCGAATTCAGATTTCACTGAGTTCTTACCATGGATCCCAGGCCACGGGAGCCATGGTCCTTTTCTGTCCAGGCTCAGCACCTATGCATTCAAGATTGGAAGTAGAGACACATGTCGTTTCACAGTACAGAAAGCTATTATTGTTTCTGTTTCAGTGTGAGAGAGTCACAGACTTTGGGACAGGTTTCAGAGCAGGTATACTATGGATCCTGGATCTCTACTTCAATGTTCATTGCCTGGATCCATTTGGCTAATAGGTTTCCTGTGGATGGGCTTGCTCCCAAGCACATATATAGAAGATGCAAAGGTGGGTGGGCTTGGTGTGGGACAGGAAGAAGACCAAAAGTAGACAAGGGTTCGACCCCTCCCCTGATACAGGAACTGCTACAGGAGAGGGTACGGGAGGTAGAATCCATGCGAAACTCCAAGGTCACCAGCTGAACACAGGAGGCATAGGTCAAGGGATCTGGAGATGCAGGGGTTGAAGGCTGCTCTGAGCTACCTCTGGGAGGAAGGGAGGGAAGGAATGAGGAGACACTGCCTGCCCCTGGCCCATGCCAGCTGCCCACCACTCCGACACGCATCCGTCTACACAGCTGACACAGCCTGGGCTCAGGATGGGCTGGCTCAGATCCTTCAATCCTCAGTGGGATAGCTGGTCCCAGGGCTCAGAGACATGCTGAGGGAGATGAGAGGGAAAGCTGCCCCACCAAGGTCATCCCCTCCTTGAGCAGACAGCTCTTCAGAACTGCTAAAAAAAAAAACCCACTAACGGGGTTGAAAGACATGCCATGGATGAACTAAGGCATAGAGATATGTAATATAACATTCATTTTTAAGTTCAGAGCTGTCAGCTCAGGAAGTGGGGAGAGCTTCCCTGAAGAAGACTGAGGGGAGGGCAGGCCATGCTGAAAAGGGAGTCATGGTTCTCCTGATTGGGGACCTGCAGCCCCCTTCCAGGGCAGGGCATCATCCTCAATCACATGAGATCCATGAAAGTGTTCCATCAGGACCAGATGTTTGTCTCGAGAAGGCTACCCTGGCATCGGACTGCACAGGGCACCAGGGACGAGGGCCAGATGGAGGATGGACAATACCCCGGAGGCCATGGGGCAAGAGCAGAGGCACATGACCTTGAAGATGATGATGAAAAGCAGGAGGTGGCAGCATGGAGCCGGCCCAAAAGTGCATTGGGAGCAGTGCCCACAGCTACACTGACTGGGTGCCTTCTGTGCCCGGTGTGGCTGACTTCAGTGGGCTCCAGACTAGTCCTGACCACAAGTCTAGGAAGTGTGTACCACCTCTGGCCTCCTCTCCCCTTGCAGCTGCTAGGAATCACGTTCACAGACCCTGGTCAGCTTTTGTGGAAACCAAGCAGTGGCTCCCCAGCACGCTGCACCTCTGGTGGTGGTCCAGTGCGACCCTCGTTCCTGGCCAGACAGTGATGTCTACCTGTCTCCACACAAATCCACAGACAGGAGGGTGTCCCTGAATTGCACAGCACCTGATGAGACAGATCCACAGAACCCAACACCCAGTGGGTCACCTGGGACCTCAAGTATGGTCATGGAGCTCACCATACCCTATTTCTGTCACTTCCCACAGAAAGCCTGGTTCTGATCCCCCACAATACCATACATCCTGGTTGCTGACCTGGTTAAGCATCTGCCTTCGGCTAAGGGTGTGATCCTGGCATTATGGGATCGAACCCCACATCAGGCTCCTCCGTTATGAGCCTGCTTCTTCCTCTCCCACTCCCCTGCTTCTGTTCCCTCTCTCGCTGGATGTCTCTATCTCTGTTGAATGAAATAATAAAATCTCGAAAAAAATTAACAAGACAGAAATAAAAAAAAGTCAGAGAGGATGTGAAGAAAGGGGAGCCCTCTTACACTACTCGTGAGAATTCAAGCTGGTACAGCCACTTTTGAAAACAATATGGAGGATCCTCAAGACATTAAACACAGAGCTATCCTACGACCCACCAATTGTACTGCTGGGTATTTACCCCATCGACACAGAGTAATGAAAAGAAGGGGCACCTGTATCCCAATGTTCATAGCAGCAATGTCCATAATAGCCAAACTGTGGAAGGAGCCAAGATGTCCTTCAGCAGATGAATGGACAAAGAAGATGTGGTTCATCTATACAATGGGATATTACTCAGTCATCAGAAAGGATGAATACCCCCCATTTGCACCAACGTGGATGGACCAGGAGGGGATTATGCTAAGTGAAATTAAGTCAAACAGAGAAAGACAATTATCATATGCTTTCACTCCTATGTGGAATGGAAGGAATGGCATGGAGGACATTAGAAGAAGGAAGAGAAAAGTGAAGGGGGGGAATGAGAGGGGAAGATGAACGGTGAGAGACTACTGACACTGGGAAACAAACTGAAGGTTGCAGAAAGGGAGGGGAAGGGGAATGGGTTATGCTGGTGATGGGTATTAAGGAGGGCACGTGTTGGGGCGCCTGGGTGGCACAGAGGTTAAGCATCTGCCTTCGGCTCAGGGCGTGATCCCGGTGTTATGGGATCGAGCCCCACCACAGGCTCCTCCGCTGTGAGCCTGCTTCTTCCTCTCCCACTCCCCCTGCTTGTGTTCCCTCTCTCGCTGGCAGTCTCTATATCTGTCGAATAAATAAATAAATTCTTTTTTTAAAAAAAGGAGGGCACGTGTCATAATGAGCACTAGGTGTTATATGCAAACAATGAATCATGGAACACTACATCAAAAACAAATGAAGTACTGTAGGGTGACATCATTTTAAAAAAAGAAAGATATGAAATCCGTACTGGAAAACTGTCACTATTTGCAAATGACATGAAATCCCAAATGATTCCACAAAAAAAAAAAAAAAACACAAAAAACCACAACAACAAAAAAAAACAAAACACAACTGTTAGAATAAACAAATTCAAGAAAGCTGCAGGATATAATGTCAATATACAGAGACCTGTTGTCTTTATTTATTTTCAAATTTTATTTATTTATTTGACAGGAAGAGAAAAAGCACGAGCAGGGGGAGTATGAGAAAGAGGGAGAAGCAGACTCTTGCTAAGCAGGGAGCCAAACACGGGGCTCGATCCCAGAACTCTGGGATCATGACCTGAGCTGAAGGCAGACGCTTCACCTATGGGGCCACCCAGATGACCCAACTTCTTGCATTTCTGTATACTGATGACACACTTTCGCAAAGAGAAATTAAAAAAGCAATGCCATTTACAATTGCATCAAAAAAATCTAGGAATGAAACTAACCAAGAATGAGAAAGACATAGTACACTCAACACATGGCAGAAAAGAAATGAAAAGCATGTGTGTCGAGGGGGGCAGGATGTATGGGTCAAAGATTTGGAAGGCAACACAAACAAATGGAAGCTTATGCCATGCTCCTTAAATGGAAGAGTTAATTATGTGAACATGTCCATTGTACCCAAAGCAATTGACAGATGTGATGAAATGCCTATCTGAATTCCAGTGGCATTATTCGAGCAAATAGAAAACAGTCCTCAAACTTGTATGGAATCACAAAAGACCCCAAATACCCAAAGCAACCTGGAGAAAGAAAGGTGCAGTCAACACACTCCTGGATTTCAAGCTAGATTACAAAGCTGTTGTCATCAAAACAGGATGGTACTGGCAGAAACACAGACACCAGGTCAGTGGAACAGAACAGAAAGCTCAGAAACTTACCCACACGTAGATGATCCTAACTTACGACACAGCAGCAGAAGATATGCCATGAGGGAAGGACTGTCTCTTCAGTGAGCGGTAACAGGCAAACTGGACACTAAATGCAGAAGAATATAACTGGGTCACTTTCTTACACCACACACAAAATTTTTACTGGATGAATGATATGAACGTAAGAACTGAACCCATAAACCTCCAAGAAGACACAGGTACTAAGTCTCTCGACATTAGTTTTGGCAAAAAGTCTTCAGATCGGACACCAAATGCAAAGGCAACAAAAGCAAAAATAAACAAGTGGAACAACTTCAAACTGAAATCTTCCACATGGAAAAAGTAACCAGCAAAAACTTACAAGGCCACAGACCCAATAAGAAAAAAAATATCTGCGAATCATATGTGTGAGAAGAGGCTAATATCCAAAATACACACAACACTCATACAAATCAAAACCAAAAAAAAAAAAAACTGTATAAAAAATGTGGGGAATATGTGAATAGATACTTTCCAAAGATGGCACACAGGGGCCAACAGACAGAAAAAGTTGTTCCACATCACTAAATATTGTCAGGGAAACATCAGTCAAACCCACAATTGGCTATTCCCTCACAACTGTTGGAACACCTATTGTCCCAGAGACAGACACCAGGTGGGGTCAAGGGTGTGCAGACGAGGAGACTCTGTGCACTGTTGGTGGGAATGGAAATTGGTGCAGCCACTGTGACAAATGGTATGGAGGTTCCTGAAAAAATAAAAGCAACTACAACATGACCCAGTAATGGCTCTACTGAGTATTGATTCGGAGAACACAAAAATACTGCCTCAAAAAGACAGATGCACTCCCACGGTCACTGCAGATTTATTCAAAAGAAACAGACATGGAAACACAGACCTTGGGGGCCTTATGCCAAGTAACTCAGACACAGAAAGACCATTACCAGATGCTCTCATGTACATTCCACGAGGAATAAACAAATACTGAACGCATAGAAACTGAGAGCAGATTGGTAGGTGCCAGATTCGGGGATGGGGTGGTAGAAACGGTTGAAGGTGGTCAAAGTCTCAATGTTTGAGTGAGAAAATCCGACAGTCATGAAATGTTCTGTCCAGCATGGAGACTAAAACTAATGCTGCAGCATGCGGTATAGTTTTCCCTGCCCTTTGAAAGTACAGGGCTTCTGAGAAACCTTGCACAGCAGAAATGGTGTCAAGAAGGAATGGCCATTAATTTACACGGAACAATTAGACAGTGTGCTCAAACACCAAAATTCCTTCTCTTTGGCTTTTCTTAGGCCTCAGCACACAAGTTTCTAAGGGAGGCCCAGCATAAATGAAGATAAAGCACAGCAGAGGCTCACAGACACCATTCAAAGTGCTCTTGGCTGGATGCGGAGAGCAGTTCCCAGCGGAAGGAGCTGGTTGTGGTGCACGCTGCCTCTGTTGTGCTTCTTCCCAAAACAGATGCTGAACGCGATTCTCACTGTTCACCTTTTTTCATAAGAGGGAAATCCTCTTCAGGTCCCTTCCTCTTACTGAAGATGCGTAATAATATAGTTCTTTTAAGAAAGCCCAGTGTCTTACTGTGAACGTTCAAAAAGTGGGGGATACTTGTACTTGAGCATTTCTGAGGGAGGAGATGTGAAAGTTTCTCCCAGACACAAATCTCAGCATATCCACCGGGAAAGGCACCTTCCTCAGCATGCGGAACACGGACTACCTCCTACCCCACGAGAAACCCTCTCCTTCACCTCGATCAGGACAACCCACAACAGCTGGGAGTTACCCCAACTCCTCCGTTCTCCTGCTCCTAATAGCTAACCCATCAGCAAATCCTGTGAGCTCCATCTTCAAAATGGACCCCGAATAGGTCTAACCACTCCATCCAAGGCCACCTGTCTGGTCCACAGTGCCTGAGTTCCTGGAAAAGCTTCGTCATTGACGTGCCTTACCGTCTTCAACCCTCTGTCATCTGTTCTCAACACTGTAGCCAGGATGGCCCAGTGATACAGGGTCTCATGGGGATATAGCCCTGGAATGGCTTTCTTTCACCTCTCTGAGGTCATGTCCTAAGCTGTCTCCTGTGGCCACAGGGCCTTCTTGCTGTTCCTGGACATACCTGGAATTCTCCTGCCCCAGAGCCATTGCACATGCTTTCCCTTCTGGTTTGAATGCTCTTGATGTGTTCTCACTCACCTTCTGAGAAATCTGAATTGGCGTGACAGGGACAGAAGATGAGGCTCTGTGTGTTGGGTGAGGCTGGTAGCCCAGAAGAAGGTTCTCTGCCAGCTCTCCGCCTGTGCCTCACTTGTCCTCAGCCAGGAACTTGCACACAGCCCTCACCTGTCACAACTCTCACCCAGGAGACCCACAGCCACCCTTGGAGCCCGCCCTGTCCACACCCTGCTGCAGAATGCATTCAGCTCTCCTGTGGGACCCCTGTCAGTTTACCCAGTCCCGGAACTCCCCCGTCTCCTGCAAAGCTCCCGGATTCCCCCTCTTCTTTCAAAATCACACTGGCGCAAGGCTTTCATGAGAAAGCTATAACGCTAACTAATGAAAGGTTCATACCTACTTTCCCCTTCTGTTGCCTCTCTCTCCACCTTCTTTCCTACCTGTGCAAACTGTAACATATCAGTGGAACATGAACATGCTCTGAGACCTGAATCTTTCATTGCAGTTTTCTGAGGACTCTTTATGTGATAAGAAACTAGTGTATCTTACAACAGGGTGTTTTACAACTCTCATCTATAGAATAGTACAGCCCAAATCACTACAATTTTACCTCACTCTTCATGAAGCAGAACACTTTTTCCTTTCTTCTTTTACTTAAATTCCAGTTAGTTCACATGCCATGGAATATTCACTTCAGGGGTAGGATTTAGTGATTCCTCACCTGCATACAGTACCCGGTGCTCATCACAAGTACCCTCCTTAATACCCCTCACCCGTTTAACTCTTCCCCCCACGCCCCTGTCCTGCAGCAACACTCAGTTTTTTCTCCTCACTTGAGTCTATTTACTTGTTTGCCTTTCTCATCACCCCTCAACTCTGTTCATCTGTTTTCTTTCTGAAATTCCACAAGCGTGAGAGGATAGGATATTTGTCTTTCCTCACTGATTTTGCTTAGCTTAATACACTCTAGGTCCATCCACATCCTTGCAAATGGTAAGATTTCATTCTTTTTGAAGCTGGGTCATATTCCATTATATATAGGTATCGCACATCTGCTTTATCCATTCATCAGTGCATGGACTTTGGGATTCTCTCCATAGTTTGGCTACTGTGGACATTGCTGCTATAAACATCATGGTGCATGGACCCCCTTTGAATCTGCATTTTTTAATCCTTTGGGTAAATACCTAGGAGAGCAATTGCTGGATCATGGGGTTGTTCAATGTTTAACTTTTTAAGGAATCCCCACACTGTTTCCTAGACTGGCTGCACCACTTTGCATTGCCACCAACAGGATGGGAGGGTTCCCCTTTAATCAGAACATTATCTGCCGGCAATTTCATAAGAGGAAACAAAACCTCTGTGAGATGCACCCAGGGTCAGGCAAGCAGTTGCAGACTTCACCCTAAGGCTCCTGACGCCAAGCCCCTTGAAGCCACCAGCATGCCACTATCCAAAAGAATTCCCAGACTCTCCTTCTGACTCCACCACCAAAGAAACTACAGAGAGAATATGGCACCTCAAAATATCGAGATAATACATTTAGTAAAAGTAGAAAGTCAAGCTGAACTTTTAACAGGAACAGGCCGCTTTGGATAATTTTGAATTTTCCCTCCACCCTAATTTTAACTCTTCTGATGAATAAACTAATCAATGATGAAACATCACCTTTGTCAAATGACATCATCCAAGTTTGTATCAGATGAAAAAAAGCCACCTAACTCTAGGTGCTGGCCACTCAACCATATCTAAGGCATAATTCAATAAACAGTGTTAGATGAAGGAACAAATTAGATGTTACAAACAGGCACAGAGTGAATCTCACCTTCCCTTTCTAATAAAAGAGGGTTCCTAGGAAACAGATGGTCAAAATACATCTGTAAGCAATAAATGGACAGAGAAATTGTGATCCCCTGCAAAGTTCTACCTGCAGGGAAACTAAGTAATTCTTGCTCCAAACCCAGAATGCTGACAGCTACTTCAATTTTACTTTGTGGCTCAACTAGAGAAAAGAGAAAAGCCCAGGAGGTTTTGGGATAATGAGAGGTTTTACCTCCAGCCCTGACATAGATAGGACATTTTGCCAAACATACCTGTGCTTTCTCTGAACACTGGCGTCCTGTGACAAGCTGCCTCGCTGACTCCGATGCTAACGTTCAAAACCTCGGGTGTCTTGGAGCCAGAGCAGAGAAGTGCTGTCAGCTGGGGAGAAGAAGGCACCTCTGACCTAAAGCCTGCACACCTGCTTCGGTTTCTGGGCAAGGGGCAACACATACTTGTTGTTTAGCAGTAATTATCTTCATTCTCAACAGACCAATGACCTTGCCTTTTCTGGAAAGCAGACTTACTCTTCTAAAGAAACCGTCAATTCGTCTATTCCCAATGCAACTAGAGTGGGGTCTGGTTTACGCACGCCTCCAGGCCCCCACCTGGAGGATTTTCCTCCATGATTCTAATAGCCAATTACCACTAACCCGGGGGCACAGGGGGCATAATGCTGAAGTTGGGGGATGGCTCTGGGGCTTGCTACTGCCACACCTGTGCCTGGGGGACCAGGGCACACCCTGCTGAACTCGGGGTACTGCTCAAGAGGCATCACCTGCGCTGTGTCAGAGAACTGAAGGTGGGGATTATGTGAGGTCCTTTCCCGCACTCTTCCAGGGGAACAGGGGAAACCCTGAAATTCTGCAACCAATCCCACCAAAGCTC
Organism: Ursus americanus; assembly: GCF_024610735.1. Taxonomy (NCBI): domain Eukaryota; kingdom Metazoa; phylum Chordata; class Mammalia; order Carnivora; family Ursidae; genus Ursus; species Ursus americanus. The sequence continues at coordinate 1,250,523 of NC_142137.1, forward strand.
AGGGGAGCGGGCACCCTGGAGTTCACGGGTATGGAGAATAAGGCCAGTTGAGGACATGGGACAGAACAGACTTTAAAGGGAAAAAGAAAACTCATCTGAGTCCCCACAATGAACCCTCTCCTCGTGCCCTTCCAGAACCCTGCCTCCCACCTGGGGCGCACCCTACCCCCGGACCATCACAGTGCAAGCTGCTCACTCACCAGCAGGGATCTCCACAGGGCAACTCTCTCTCTCTCAGTGCCCCTTCTTCTGCCCCAGGACTGCAACCCACTGCAAATCTGGGACCGCCCACAGTGATGGAGCTACACCCCCAAGTGGTGAATGGTCTGGGAGGGTGGTGCCTGAGCTCCTTGAATGCTGGGCAACCTGCCCTCAAGCCCCTGGAACCCTGAAAGTACAGGGGGCCCAAGAGGAGCCTCCTCTAATCAACACCAGGCACAGGCATGGGTGGGCTCGTGGGCTGGGGCCCCCACACACACCTGGCCCCTTCCAGGGACCCCTCTAGCTGCAGACCACCCTCAAAGACCTGCCCCTTCCCTTTCTGCACCAGCCCTTCCTGCTGGGGTGTGCCTGGTTCTGGGCAAGGTCAGTGACTCTCAGACCCTCCAAGACTTGGGCTTTAGGAAATGCAATGTTTTCATGCATTTTCAGTATGTATATGTCAGTATGACTTTAATCTTATGGGAGCCAAAGAGGGTCTTTATTTTTTCTTATCTTTATGTTGGCATTTTTGGTTATTGTTTTCTTCTCGAAGAAGATGTACAACATGTGCTTGGGGCAGAAATAGGGCCCATGCACTGAGGTTTTGCCCAGTCATTTTGAGCCAGGTACAATGTTAAAGGATAGCTTCCCTGGGAGCCCAGGATCAGGGCCCAAAGATGATATAAAATAAAAATTACTTTTATCATTATAATTACTCCTAAATGGAGGAATGTGAGACAAAAGCACCTTTCCCAAGAGTACCAAGAAATCAAAATGATGTCCACAGAAGGCGGCCTGCTCCATGGTCAGCACAGGTGACAGAAGTGTTCACAGTCTCTGAACTCCTGCCCTTCTCCTGCCCAAATCTCTGAAGCACACAGACCACTTAAAATCAGAATTGTAGAACTGCTAGACACCTTAGAGATGTCTGGCACCATTCCCTTGGACTGCAGAATAAAACACAGTAGCTCATTGTCACAAACTAATTTCAACATGAAGTGCTCCCTGGATGCACTAAGTTCTTTCTCTGCAAATGTTGACTAATGTAAGTCACAGTCATAACATATAAACACTACGATGGCTGGGAAGTCATCGTAGGTAAGGGAATATTTTAGCCATGTTTATAAGCATTGGCTCACGTTGTAGAAGAGGCTGAGCTGAGTGTTTTTAAATACTATTTCAGACCTGTTTTACAGCACCCTCTGAACATACCAGAGCCTGAATCGACTAAAAAAGATAGTTGGTTTCAGTAACTTTAATACCAGGAAAATATTATACTGTCTGTATTCCTAAGGATCTTTGAGTATCTTACCCAGAGGTCCTCCACTGAGATAATGATCTTAATGATCACCATTGGCAGAGGTGAAAAGGCCCACTGAATTCGTTCCAGTTGTCCACATGACAACAAAATCCTGATACTTGATAGGTTTCCAGATCGAGAAGACCAGAGATAAGAGGGAAATAGTACCCTGTATGGAACAACAAGGGATTTGGAGTCAATTTGGGGATCCCACTTAGGTTTCTGACACTAAAATCCTCTGTGACTCATATCATCTGAGTCCCTGTCTAACCACCTGAACATGTGCCTAAAAATATCTACACCCTAGTTTGAAGTTTAAGAGGCAGAATGCTACAAAGAGCCAGTATGATGTCTCTCAGGAACAGGTGCTCAGGAAGCCATAATTGCTATTGGGTCTATTTCTTTTCCAGAAGAAAGAACACATGTTGAATCCATATTCCTAATCGATGACTCACCAGATGTTTTTCAAACCTGAAGGAAGGCCAAGAAGTCGCTCTTGTGTCATATTTCACTCAGAAATCATGTTGTTGGTCTGGTGAGGATGATACGATAGCGACGTCATCACTAAGAGTGGGGAGCTTCTAATTTCCATACGGCCATGTTGACCCCCTTAGCTCAGAGCAACCAGAAAGGGCAGCTGGGGAGGGGGCACTGCCATCACTATGAGTGGGGAGCTTCCCATTTCCATATGGCCATGTTGACCCCCTTAGCTCAGGGCCACCAGATAGGACAGCTGAGGGGGACCACAGGCCAAGGCTGCCAGGTGTGGCTGGGGCAGGCAGAACTCTGACTTAAGGCTCAACTCCTGTCTAGGTTATTATAATGCTCTTCACAAAGAAAGTGCCATTGTGTGTGAGCCCTCATGTAGAAAAGTTTCAGTATTTCCATTGAGATTCCTTCTCTGACCTTTAGGATATGTAGCAAAGTTCCATTTAATTTTTAAACATTGAAGGACTTCCTGGTTTTCTTTTCGCTATGACTGTGGCTCAATTCCCCTGTGGTCTAAGAATAGAATCTAGTTAATTTCAGGGTTTAACATTTGTAGACTTGATTCGTGGCCCCACCTATCATCTATTTGGGTAAAGAGTCTATGACCACTTGAAAATAATGTATTCTGCACTTATTATGGAATGTTCCCTATATGTCAATTAGGTCACATTTGTTACCAATGTTTTGTCTGCTTTTTCTTTCAGATATTGAGAAAGGTATATTAAAATCTTCAAACAATGCTGCTCTATTCAACGTTGCATCAGAGAATCTACCAGTGTTAGAAGGCAAGAGAAACAAAAAGTATAAGAATTGAGGGGATAATTGTGACTATTTACAGATAATACGATTGTGTACATAGAAAATCCTAAACCGTCTATAAATACCCTATTAGAATTAAAAATGCAATTTATAAATTTGAGATGGATTGTGCTTCCCATTGGACAATTTCTGAAAGAAAACGTAGAACCTGTCAATCTTGGGGTAGGACATAGGGTGCACTAACCATTTAAAAGAATTCAGTGGGACTTCATAAAAATGTGACATTTCTCCTTATCTTATGACCATAAGAAAATGAAAAAGTGAACCGCAGGCTGGGAAGTAAAGATTTGCAATACACACACTGACAAAGACTTGTCAATAAAGAATTCCTGCTCATCAACCATAGAAAGTCTATTTATAAATGAATACTTCACAAAAGATTGACTGATGGCCAATAAGAACAGGAAAGGGTGCTCTACAGTATTATTTTCAGGAACAGCAAGGCTTTTCCTAAAATGAAAACATACACACAAACCAGTATTCCCTAGATGGATGACATCCTTATTTCTGAGGACAGCTTGAAGAACAGACTAGCATCAAAGTAGAGTGATGGAATTCCTGACACTCAGAGGATGGACAATTGACCTCAAACTACAGTACAATTTCTAGGCATCATTCGGTCCTCTGAAGGCAGACAACTACCACACCCCTTCCTACACCACACAGGTTGCTTCCCAACACCTACCATAAAAGAAGAAGATGAGAAACAGATAGGACTAGTAGGAAATAGCAAAAATCACATGTGGGGATTATCCTGAAACACACTGATCACATAACTAGTGTAAGGAAGTGTAGGGAACTTACAAGGACAGAGACTCAAGAGGTACTTCTTTGGGAAATGCTGTCTGAAATCGTCACACCTTGGTACCAGCTAATGAGGGCTCTAAGCATACCCTAGGGTTTGCTCACAAGGGTCTGCAACACCATCGCTGAGGACTGAAACTCTTCAAGACCTCAAAGCTTGCCGGATTGACTATTGGACTAAGAGATTCCCATGTTCTGAAAACAGATACCAACTCATTGAAAGGTTCACCTGGGCTCTCTCGGAGGCCCTACAAGAAGCTGAACCATTCACTGAAAATCAATTAAACACACACACACACACACACACACACACACACACACACACACACACCTGTCATTTCACCAATTACTTAAACATTCAAGGTTCGTCCTACCTTTTCTTTTTCACATTGATATTTATACTCACATGAAATGTCATCATTTCTAATGAACACTGATGTCAAAATAGAGATCCATTGACACAATATTCACAAAATGGAACTTCCCTGCTGTCATTTTCAATATAGCGTTTTTTAAAGTTCATACATATTTTAGGTTTTTGGTAACTTATACAGGAGAAGATCAGCATTGAAAAACTCTGAATACTGACAATAAGTTTTAAGCCTAGAGAACAAAAATTGCCAATTTCATAGATAATAAGGAACCAAAGGGAAAGCATGGAAGCTGTAGTTGAATAATTTTACACATATGCATCCTCTATTATTCTACTACTGAGGGGCATGTTTTATTACCACTATACATGCATCAATTGTCTTCCACGTGCACTTGCACAGGTATAATGAATTACTACAGTAGAATGAAATGTCTGGGAACTACTTGGTGGCATGTATAATGAACAATGAAATTTCGATCTTATATTTGGTGAACTTCCACTGTCTGTCCCTTTAAACAGTGGACCCTAAACAGAAGGGGGAATGAACCACGAGAGACTATGGACTCTGGGAAACAAACTGAGGGCTTCAGAGAGGAGAGGGGTGGGGGATTGGGATGGGCCAGTGATGGGTATTAAGGAAGGTACATATTGCATGGAGCACTGGGTGTTATATGCAAATAATGAATCACGGAACACTACATCAAAAACTAAGGAAATACTGTATAGTGACTAACATATCATAATAAAAATTATTATTAGAAAAAAAATTAAAGGTAAAAAAAAAACAATACAGCTTTTCTGTTTCAAGAACAATCACAACTGAGAAAAAACTAACTTCCAATCCCTAAAGCAAAACACAGACCAAGTTCCATTTCACTCCCCTTTATTCACATTCTCTGTGGGTTCTAAGCGATTTCCCTACCTCCTTTCCTGCTGAGCAGGGAGCCCGGTCTCGATCCCAGAAGCCTGGGATCATAACCTGAGCCAAAGGCACATGCTTAACTAGCTGAGCCATCCAGGAGCCCCAGCCATGTTTTTCTTAAGCAAAAGGACACTTTCTCACGATGCCTTCACATGACTTCACATGGTACCAGAGATCTGCATTTGCCTCTAGGAGGTTGCAGATGAAGGCAATTGCAATCTCTCACAGTGGTTTATCAAATACAATGACCTGCCTGGTGACAGTGAAACTCTTATGAGCCCACGAGAGGGTGCTGTGACACTCAGCTGTGGCTGGGCTGGCACAGAGAACCAAATCCATTTCCCTGCCTGATGTCTGTGAGGAACAGATGCCCCCACTGTGAATGAGACCCTGCCACTGAGCTGTCCAGAGATGGCCATCCTCACGGAGGATGAGGATAAAGGACAATGCCTGAGGAGACCTCATCTGTCTCTTTTATCTTTTCATATTTTTGACAGTGGACAAATCACTGCCTAGGAGTCCCCAACTACCTTAGTCTCATCTGTGAATGGCCAAGAGATTTTACAAAACACTCAAGATTTTGACCTCACAAATGCCCACAACCACTTACCATAGGGATTCAACATTAAGCAAAGATACTGTTCGTTGGAAGAGAGGTCCTGCCCACTGTTGTTTCTCACTTTTATGCTCATCTTCCTTACCTCATGGTAACATAACCAACTTGATTCCTGCTTCCGTCTTCAGGAAGGCTGAGGTGACTTGAAGGGCATTACCCTGACATCGTTCTTTCTTAGCAATAAGATGTGGACATTTCCATAGTCCTACACACCCAAAGTTGAATCGGAATCAGGATTGAGGAGGCTGATGAGAGTTGAAGGTGTTTTCCTGTACACGGTGGTTTATTACCAATAAGGATGGGTCAGAGTCCTCGAAATTCCAGAACCTTTTCATTAATGCTTCCTACTTGTGAAAGATGATGTACATTGGTCTTTCCCTGTATAGTGTGGTGATTCAGAGATAAGTGCTTAGCGCTTTCGTCAGACTTCCACGACCACCTTGGGGCTGGCTTCCATATTCACAAAGGATGAAGTTAGGGCTAAGAGGGTTCCTGTACACTGTTATTTCTTACAGATAAGTGTATGGCATTTTTGTTACATTGCCAGAACCACTTAGCGCTGGGCTTGCCGGCCTCCTGGGGACTAACACTAACCCTAGGTCGGCCCACGAGGGGCCCCTCCCAAGGGGCCTGGCGCCACAACGCCGGGGATTGGGGACCCCTGAGCCCAGCACCGGAGTCACCCTGCCGCCCCGCAGCAACCCAGGCTGCTGGGGCGCCGCCAGTCTTTCAGGGCGAGAGAACTGGCAGGGCCCTCCAAGCCCCCGGCGACCTTCGAAGGCCCCCCGCGCCAAAACGTTTGGGCCCACATTCCCTCTCACCAGCGCCCTCACCTCGGGTTGCCCCTCCGCCTGCCGCAGAGCTAGCGGAATGGGCCTGCCGGACTCCTGGGGGCTAACACTTACCCTAGGTCGGCCCCCGGAGGGCCCCTCCCAAGGAGCCTGGCACCACAATGCCGGGGATTTGGGACCCCCGAACCCCAGTGCTGGACTCACTCTGCCACCCCGCAAGCACCCAGGGTGCTAGGGGTGTTGCCAGTCATTCAGGAAGGGAGAACGGGCAGGGCCCTCCAATCCCCCTGCGACCTCGAAGGCCCCCGCGCAAAAACTCTGGCTCCCACGCTCCTGCTCGCCAGTGCCCTAACCTCGGCCCATCCCTCCGCTCACTTCAGAGCTGGCGGATCAGGCCTGCTGGCTTCCTGGGGGCTAACCCTATCCCTAGGTTGCCCCCGAGGGGCCCCCCCCACATGGCCTGGCGCCACATGCCAGGGATTCGGGACCCCCAAGTCCCAGCACCAGACGCTCCCTGCCGTTCCGCCTCCACATGGGGTGCTAAGGGCGTCACCAGTCCTTCAGGGCGACAGAACGGGCAGGACCCTCCGAGCAACCTGCGACCTTCGAAGGCACCCCAAGCCAAAGCCAAAATGCTCTGGCCCACGCTCCCGCTCTCCAGCTACCTCACCTACCCCACCTGCACATGGGCGGAATGAGCCTGCCAGCCTCCTGGGGGCTAACCCTAACCGGAGGTCGGCCCCCGAGAGGCCCATCCCAAGGGGCCTGGCACCACAACGCCGGGTATTAGGGACCCCGAGCCCCAGCGCCGGAGTTGCCCTGCCACCCCACCGCCACCTGGGCCGCTAGAGGTGCCGCTGGTCATTCAGCGCGGGAGAATGGGCAGGGCCTTCCGAGCCCGTGGCGACCTTCAAAGGCCCCCCCATGCAAACGCTTGAGCCCACGCTCCCGCTCCTCAGCGCCCTCACCTCGGCCTGCCCCTCCGCTCGCCACAGAGCCAGCCGATGAGGCCTGACCTCATCCTGGGGGCTACCCATAACCCTATGTTGTTCCCTGAGGGGCCCCTCTGAAGGGGTCTGGCACCGCAATGCCTGGGATTGGGGACCCCCGAGGCCCAGCCCGGACTCACAGTCTCGCCCCGCCGCCACCCGGGTTGCTAGGAGCACTGTTGGTCATTCAGGGTGGGAGAACACGCAGATCCCTCTGAGTCCCTGGTGACCTTCGAAGGCCCCCCGCGCCAAAACGCTTTGGCCCGTGCTCCCGCTTGCCTGGGCCCTCACCTCGGTCCACCCCTCCGCTCGCTGCAGGGCCGGTGGATCGGGACTGCCGGCCTCCTGGGTGTTACCCTAACCGTTGGTGGGCACCTGAGGGGCCCATCCCAGGTTCCTATTGCCACAACACCGGGGATTGGGGACTCCCGAGCCCCAGCGCCGGACTCACCCTCCCGCCCTACCGCCACCTGGGCCGCTACGGGCGCCCTTGGTCATTCAGGGAGGGAGAACGGACAGGGACCTTCGAGCCACCTGCAACATTCGAAGGCCCCCCGCACCAAAACGCTTGGGCCCACGCTCCCGCTCGCCAGCACCCTTACCTCGGCCCTCCCCTCTGCTCCCCACACAGTGGGCGGATCGGGCCTGTGGGCCTTCTGGGGGCTAACACTAACCCTAGGTCGGCCTCCTAGTGGCACCTCCCAAGGGGCCTGGCGCCACAACAACGGGGAAAGGGGACTCCCGAGCACCAGCGCCAGACTCACCATGCCCCCCGCTGCCACCCGAGCCACTAGGGGCACCGCCGGTCATTCAGGGCGGGAGAACGGGCAGGGCCCTCCAAGCCCCCAGCGACCTTCGAAGGCCCCCCGCACCAAAGCACTAGGTCCCACGCTCCTGCTCGCCATCACCCTTACCTCAGCCTGCCCCTCCTCTCGCCACACAGCCGGCGGATCGGGCACCCTAGCCTCCTGGGGGCTAACCCTAACCCTAGGTAGGCCCCCTAGGGGCCCATCCCAAAGGGCCTGGTGCTGCAATGCCGGTGATGGGAGCCCCGAGCCCCAGCACCAGACTCTCCCTGCCGCCCCGCTGCCAACCAGGCTGCGAGGGGTGCCGTCGGTCATTCAGGGCAGGAGAACGGGCAGGGCCGTGTGAGCCCCCGGCGACCTTCGAAGGCCTACCACGCTAAAACGCTAGGGCCCATGTTCCCTCTTGCCAGCGCCCTCACCTTGCCCGCCCCTCCGCTTGCTGCACAGCCTGCGTAATGGGCCTGCCAGCCTCCTGGGGCTAACCCTAAACCTAGGTCGGCTCCCAAGGGGCCTGGAGTCGCACCGCTGGGGATTGGGGACCCCTGAGCACCAGCGCCGGACTCACCTTGCCGCCCCGCCACCACAAGGGCCGCTAGGGGTGCGGCAGGACATTCAGTGCAGGAGAACGAGCAGGGCCCTCCGAGCCCCTATCGTCCTTCGAAGGCCCACCGCACCAAAACGCTTGGGCCCACGCTCCCGCTCACCAGCGCCCTCACCTCGGCCCGCCTCTCCACTCGCCACACAGCTGGCGGATCGGGCCTCCCAGCCTCCTGGGGGTTAACCCTAACCCTAGGTAGGCCCCCCAAGGGCCCATCCCAAGGGGCCTGGCATCCGCAATGCCTGGGATTGGGGACTCCTGAGCCCCAGTGCTGGACTCACTGTGCCGCCCCGCCACCACCCGGGCCGCTAGGGGAGCCGCCCGTCATTCAGTGCGGGAGAACGGGTAGGGCCCTCTGAGACCCAGAGACATTTGAAGGCCCCCCGCGATAAAACGCTTCGGCCCACACTCCTGCTTGCCAGCGCCCTTACCTCAGCCTGCCCCTCCACTCGCCGCACAGCTGGTGGATCCGGCCTGCCGGCCTCCTGGGGGCTAACCCCAACCCTAGGTCGGCCCCCGAGGGGCCCTTAATGGGGCCTGGCGCCACAACACCTGGGATTGCTGACACCTGAGCCCCAGCGCCGGACTCACCATGCCGCCCCGCCACCACCCGGGCTGCTAGCTGCACCACCGGTCATTCAGGGCGTGAGAACAGGCAGGGCCCTCTGAGCCACGGGCGACCTTCGAAGGCACCCCACATCAAAACGCTTGCGCCCACACTCCTGCTTGTCAGCACCCTCGCCTAGGCCCGCCCCTCCGCTCGCCACAAAGCTGGCCTATCGGGTCTGCCGACCTCCTGGGGGCTAACCCTAACCCTAGATCGGCCCAGGAGGGACCCCTCCCATGGCACCTGGCGCCACAACCCCGGGGATTATGGACCCCCGAGTCCCAGCGCCGGACTCACTCTGCTGCCCCGCTGCCAACTGGGCCAGTAGGGGCGCCGCCGGGCATTCAGGGAGGGAGAACAGGCAGGGCCCTCTTAGCCCCCGGCGACCTTTGAAGGCCACTCGCGCCAAAACGCTTGGGCTTATGTTCCAGCTCGCCAGTGCCCTCATCTCGGCCTGCCCCTCCGCTTGCCGCACAGCCGGCGAATCGGGCCTGCTGGGCTCCCGGGGGCTAAACCTAAACCTAGGTCTGTCCCCAAGGGGAAACTCCGAAGGGCCCAGGCGCCTAAAAGGCGGGGATTGGGGACCCCCGAGCCCCAGCACCAGACTCTCCCTGCTGCCCCGCTGCCAAACGGGCCGCGAGGGGTGCCGTTGGTCATTCAGGGCAGGAGAATGGGCAGGGCCCTCCGAGCCCCTGGCGAACTTCAAAGGCCCCTTGCGCCAAAATGCTTGGGCCCACATTCCCGCTCGCCAGCGCCCTCATCTCAGCCTGCCCCTCTGCTCGCCGCACAGCTGGCAGATCTGACCTACCGGCCTCCTGGGGGTAACCCTAACCCTAGGTCGACACCCAAGGGGGCCTTCCCAAGGGGCCTGGCGCCGCAACGCCAGGGATTGGGGACCCCCGAGCTCCAGCGCTGGACTCACCCTGCTGCCCCGCCAGCACACGGGCTGCTAGGGGCGCGGCAGGACATTCAGTGCAGGAGAACGGGCAGGGCCCTCCAGTAGGGGCGCCGCCGGTCATTCAAAGAGGCAGAAGGGGCAGGGCCCTCTGAGCCCCTGGCGACCTTCGAAGAACTCCCGCACTAAAACGCTTGGGCCCACCTTCCCGCTCACCAGCGCCCTCACCTCGGCCAGATCCTGCGCTAGCCGCACAACCAGCTGATGAGGCCTGCCGGCTTCCTGTGGGCTAACCCTAACCCTAGGTCGGCCCTCGAGGGACCCGTCTGATGGGGCCTGGCGCCACAAAGCCTGGGATTGCTGACCCCCGAGCCCCAGCGCCGGACTCACCGAGCCGCCCTGCTGCTACCCGGACCGCTAGTGGCGCCACCGGTCATTCAGGGTGGGAGAACGGGCAGGGCCCTCCGAGTCCCCGGAGACTTTCGAAGGCCCCCCACGCCAAAACGCTTGGACCAATGCTGCCGCTCGCCAGCGCCCTCACCTCGGCCCGCCCCTCCGCTCTCCAAACAGCCGGCGGATCAGGCCTGCTGGCCTCCTAGGGGCTAACCCTAACCATACGTCGGCCCCCGAGGGGTATATCCCAAGGGGCCTGGCTCTGCAATGCAGGGGATTGGGGACCCCTGAGCCCCAGCGCTGGACTCATCCTGTCACCCTGATGTAACCGGGCCGCTACGGGTGCTGCCGGTCATTCAGGGCGGGAGAATGGGCAGGGTCTACCGAGCCTCTGGCGACCTTTGAAGGCCCCCCCATCCAAAACGTTTGAGCCCATGCTCCCGCTCCTCAGCGCCCCCACCTCGGCCTGCCCCTCCTCTTGCCGCAGAGCTGGCGGATGAGGCCTGCTCTCCTCTGGGGGCTCCCCATAACCCTAGGTTGGCCCCTGAGGGGCCCCTCCGAAGGGGCCTGGCACCGCAACGCCGGGGATTGGGGACCCCCGAGCCCCAGCGCCGGACTCACCCTACTGCCCCAATGCCACCCGGGCTGGTAGGGGCACCGCTGGTCATTCACGACGGCAGAATGGGCAGGGCCCTTCGAGCCCCCGGCAACCATCGAAGGCCCCCCACGCCAAAATGCTTGGGCCCACGCTCCCACTCGCCAGCGCCCTCACCTCAGCCTACCCCTCCGCTCAATGCACAGCTGGTGGATCGGACCTGCCGGCCTCCTGTGGGCTAACCCTAACCAAAGGTCAGCTCCTGAGGGGCCCATCCCAGTGGCCTATCGCTGCAATGCCGGGGATTGGGGACCCCCGAGCCCCAGTGCTGGACTCAACTTGCTGCCCCACCACCACCCAGGCCGCTAGGGGTGCCGCTGGTCATTCAGTGCAGAACAGGCAGGGCCCTCCGAGCCCCCGGCCACCTTCAAAGGCCCCCCGCGCCAGAATGCTTGGGCCCACACTCCCGCTCGCCAGCACCCTTACCTCAGCCCGCCCCTCCGCTCGCCGCACAGCCGGCGGATCGGGCCATCCGGCCTCCTGGTGGCTAACCCTAACCCTAGGTCTGCCCCCGAGGGGCCCATCCCAAGGGGACTGTCTCCGCAATGACGGGGATTGAGGACCCCAGAGGCCCAGCGCTGGACTCACACTGCTGCCACGCCGCCCCCTGGGCAGCTAGGGGCACCGCCGGTCATTCAGAGCGGAAAAACAGGCAGTGCCTTCCGAGCCCTGGTGACTTTCGAAGGCCTCCCGTGCCAAAACGCTTGGGCCCATGCTCCTGCTCGCCTGCGCCCTCACTTTGGTCTGCCCCTCAGCTCGCTGCACAGCTGGTGGATCGGGATTGCCAGCCTCCTGGGTGTTACCCTAATTGTTGTTGGGCCCCAGAGGGGCCCATCATAGGTTCCTATTGCCACAATGCCAGGGATTGGGGACCCCCGAGCCCCAAGGATGGACTCACCCTCCCGCCCTACCGCCACCTGGGCCGCTAGGGGCACCGCCGTTCATTCAGGCAGGGAGAACGGGCAGGGCCCTCTGAGCCACTGGCAAATTTCGAAGGCCCCCCACACCAAATCTCTTGGGCCCACGCTCCTGCTCCCCAGCGCCCTTACCTCGGCCCGCCCCTCCACTCACTGCACAGCTGGTGGATCGGGCCTGTGGGCCTTCTGGGGGCTAACCCTAACCTTAGGTCGGCCCCCTAGTGGACCCTCCCAAAGGGCCTGGCCCCACAACAACAGGGATTGGGGTCTCCCGAGCCCCAGCGCCGGACTCATCCTGCTGCCCTGCCACAACCCGGGCCGCTAGGAGCGCCGTCAATCATTCAGGGAGGGAGAACTGGTAGATTCCTCTGAGCCACTGGCGACCTTCGAAGGCCCCCCGCGCCAAAATGCTTGGGCCCATGCTCCTGCTCGCCTGCACCCTCACTTCGATCCGCCCTTCAGCTCACTGCACATCTGGTGGATCGGGACTGCCGGCCTCCTGAGTTTTACCCTAATCGTTGGTGGGCCCCGGAGGGGCCCATCCCAGGTTCCTATTGCCGCAATGCCGGGGATTGGGGACCCCCGAGCCCCAAGGCCGTTCTCACCCTCCCGCCCTACCGCCACCTGGGCCGCAAGGGGTGCCGCCGGTCATTCAGGGAGGGAGAACGGGCAGGGCCCTCCAGGCCACCAGTGACCTTCGATGGCTCCCCGCACCAAAACGCTTGGGCCATGCTCCCGCTCACCAGCGCCCTTACCTTGGCCCGTCCCTCCGCTCGCCGCACAGCTGGCGGATTGGTCCTGTGGGCCTTCTGGGGGCTAACCTTAACCTTACGTCGGCCCCCTAGTGGCCCCTCCCAAGGGGCCTGGTGCCGCAACAACAGGGATTGGGGACTCCCGAGCCCCAGCGCCAGACTCACCCTGCCACCCCGCTACCATCCGGGCCGCTAGGGGAGCCGCCGGTCATTCAGGGCAGGAGAACGGGTAGGGCCCTCTGAGCCCCCGGAGACTTTTGAAGGCCCCCCGTGACAAAACGCTTCGGCCCACGCTCCCGCTCGCCAGCGCCCTTACCTTGGCCCGCCCCTCCACTCGCCGCACAGTGGGAAGATCCGGCCTGCCGGCCTCCTGGGGACTAACCGTAACCCTAGGTCGGCCCCCAAGGGGCCCGTCCGATGGGGCCTGGCACCACAACGCCTGGGATTGCTGACCCCCGAGCCACAGCACCGGACCCACTGTGTCGCCCCGCTGCCACACGGGCCGCTAGCGGCGCTGCCATTCATTCAGGGCGTGAGAACAGGCAGGGCCCTCCGAGGCCCAGGTGACCTCGAAGACACCCCTCATCAAAACGCTTGCGCGTACGCTCCCACTTGTCAGCGCCCTCACCTCGTCCCGCCCCTCCGCTCACCGCAAAGCTGGCCGATCGGGCCTGCCGGCCTCCTGGGGGCTAACCCTAACCATAGGTCAGCCCTCCCAAGGCACCTGGCGCCGCAACGCTGGGGATTGTGGACCCCCGAGCCAAAGCGCCGGACTCACCCTGAACCCTGCCGCCAACCGGGCAGGTAGGGGCACCGCCGGTCAAACAGGGAGGGAGAAGGGGCAGGGCCCTCTTAGCCCCCGGCGACCTTCGAAGGCCACTCGCGCCAAAAAGCTTGGGCCCATGTTCCAGCTTGCCAGTGCCCTCATCTCGGCCCGCCCCACCGCTCGCCGCACAGCCGGTGGATCGGGCCTGCAGGCCTCATGGGGGCTAAACCTAACCCTAGGTCCGTCCCCAAGGGGCCCCTCCCATGGGCCCTGGTGCCACAAAGCTGGGGATTGGGGACCCCCGAGCCCTAGCGCCGGGCTCACACTGCTGCCACACTGCCCCCAGGGCTGCTAGGGGTGCTGCCGGTCATTCAGAGCGGGAGAACGGGCAGTGCCCTCCAAGCCGCTGCGACTTTCGAAGGCCTCCTGCGCCAAAACGCTTGGGCCCACACTCCCGCTCGCCAGCGCCCTCCCTCGTACTTCCCCTCTGCACGCCACACAGCCGGCAGATCGGGCCTCCCAGCCTCCTGGGGGCTAACACTAACCCTAGGTAAGCCCCCTAGTGCCCCATCCTAAGGGGCCTGGCACTGCAATGCCGGGGATTGGGGACCCCCGAACCCCAGCGCTGGACTCACCCTGCTGCCCCGCCGCCACCCTGGCCGCTAGGGTGCCGCCGGTCATTAAGGGCGGGGGAACGGGCAAGTCCATCAGAGCTCATGGCGACCATCGAAGGCCCCCTGCGCCAAAACGCTTGGGCCCACGCTCCTGCTTCCAGCGCATTCACATCGGCCCGCCCCTCCGCTCGCCGCACAGCTGGCAGATCGGCCTGCCAGCCTCCTTGGGGCTAACCCTAACCCTAGGTCGACGCACGAGGGGCCCCTCCCGAGGGGCCCCTCCCAAGTGGCCTGTCGCCACCACGCCAGGGATTGGGGACGCCCGAGCCCCAGCGCCGGACTCACCATGCCACCCCGCCACCACCCGGGCCACTAGGGGCGCCGCTGGTCATTCAGGGCGGGAGAACGGGCAGAACCCTCCAAGCCCCTGGCGACTTTCGAAGGCTGGCCATGCCAAAACGCTGCGCCCATGCTCCTGCTCGCCAGCGCCCTCCCCTGGCCTGCCCTACTACTCGCCGAACAGCTGGCAGATCGGGCCTGCTGGCCTCCTGGGGGATAACCATAAGCCTAGATCGGCCCCCGAGGGGCCCCTCCCAAGGGGCCTGGCGCCACCACGCCAGGGATTGGGGACGCCTGATCCCCAGCGCCGGACTCACCTGGCCACCCCACCACAACCAGGGGCACTAGGGGCGCCGCCAGTTATTCAGGGCGGGAGAATGGGCAGGGCCCTCCGAGCCCCCGCCCACTTTTGAAGGCCCCCCATGCCAAAACGCTTGGGCCCATGCTCCCGCTCCCCAGTGGCCCCACCTCGGAACGCCCCTCCTCTCGCCGCACAGCCAGCGGATCGGGCCTGCCGGCCGCCTGGGGCTAACCATAAACCTAGGTCGGTCCTCGAGGATCCCATCCCAAGGGGTCTGGAGCAGCAACGCCTGGGATTGGGGACCCCCAAGCTCCAGCACCGGACACACCCGGCAGCCCCGCCAACACCCGGGGTGCTAGAGGCGCCGCCGATTATTCATGGTGGTAGAACGGGCAGGGCCCTCCGAGACTTCGACGACCTTCGAAGGCCCGCTTCGCAAAATGCGTGGAGCCATGCTCCCGCTCGCCAGCGGCCTCACCTCGGCCCACCCGACCGTATGCCGCACAGCCTGCGGATCGGGCCTGCCGGCCACCTGGGGCTAACCCTAAACACAGGTCCCCCCTGAGGGGCCCCTCTCAAGGGGCCTAGCGCCACAACGCCAGGGATTGAGGACAACCGAGCCCCTGCGCCAAACTCACCCTGCCTTCCCGCCTCCACCCGGGCCGCTAGGGGCGCTGCAGTCATTCAGGGCGGGAGAACCGGCAGGGGCTTCCAAGCCCCTGGAGACATTCAAAGGCCCTCCGCGCCAAAACGCTTGGGCCCACGCTCTGGCTCTCAAGCGCTCTCACCTGGGCCCACCCCTCTGCTCGCCGCACAGCTGGGTGATTGGGGCTGCCGGCCTCCTGGGGGCTAATCCTAACCCTAGGTAGGCCCCCGACGGGCCCCTCCCAAGGGGCCTGGCGCCACAACGCCATGGATTGGGGACCCCTGAGCCCCAGTGCCGGACTCACCCTGCCACCCCCCCCCCCCCGGCCGCTAGGGGCGCCGCTGGTCATTCAGGGCAGGAGAACGGGTAGGGCCCTCCGAACCCCCGATGACCTTCAAAGGCCCCCCCGCACCAAAGCGCGTGGGTCAACGTTCTTGCTTTCAAGCGCCCTCACCTGGGTCCACCCCTCTGCTCGCCTCACAGCCGGCGGATCGGGCCTGCTGGCCTCCTGGGGGCTAACAATAACCCTTGGTCGGCCCCCGAGGGGCCCATCCAAAGGGGCCTGGTGCCGCAAGGCCGGGGTTTGGGCACCCCCGAGCCCCAGCACCGGACTCACCCTGCTACCCCTCTGCAACCCGGACCGCTAGGTGCGCCATCGGGCATTCAGCGTGGTTTAACGGGAAGGGTGCTCTGAGCCCTGGCGACATTCGAATGCCCCCCACGCCAAAACGCTTCGACCCACACTCCCGCTTACCAGCGCCCTCACCTCGACCCACCCCTCTGCTCGCCACACAGCCAGCAGATCGGGTCTGCCGGCCTCCTGTGGGCTAACAGTAACGCTTGGTCGGCCCCCTAGAGCCCTTCCAAAGGGGCCTGGCTCCCCAACGCCGAGGATTGGGGACCCCCAAGCCCCAGCGCCCGACTCACCCTACCGCTCCTCCTCCATCCAGGCCGCTAGGGGAGCCACCGATCATTCAGTGCAGAAGAACTTACAGGGCCCTCAAAGCCCCCGGCGACTTTTGAAGGACCCCCGCGCCAAAACGCCTGGGCCCACGCTCCAGCTCGCCAGCGGCCTCACCTCCGCCCGCCCTCCGCTCGCCACAGAGCTGGCGGATCGGGCTGACGGCCTCCTGGGGGCTAAATCTAACCGTAGGCCGGTCCCCTAGGGGCCCCTAGCAAGGAGCCTAGAGCCGCAACACCGGGGATTGGGGAACCCTGAGCCCCAGCGCCGGACTCACCCGGATGCCCCACCACCACCCGGGCCGCTAGGGGCACCTCCAGTCATTCAGGGCGGGAGAACAGGCAAGGCCCTCCGGGCCATCGATGACCTTCGAAGTCCCCCTTCGACAAAACGCTTGGGCCCATGTTCCGCTCTCCAGCGCCCTCACCTCGGTCCGCCCCTCCGCACATTGCACAGCCGGGGGATAGGGCCTGCAGGCGTCCTGTGGGTTAACCCTAACCCTAGGTCATCCCCCAAGGGGCCCCTCCCAAGGGGCCTGTCGCAGCAACCCCAGGGATTGGGGACCCCTCAACCACAAGGCCGGACTCCCCCTGCCGTACTGCCACAACCCGGGCCACTAGGGGCGCCGATGGTCATTCAGGGCGGGAGAACGATCAGAGCCCTCCGATCCCCAAGCGACCATCGAAGGCCCTAGCGCCAAAATGCTTGGGCCCACGCACCCGCTCCCCAGCGCCCTCACCTCGGCCCACCTCTCCACTCCCCACACAGCTGACGGATCTGGCCTGCCGGCCTCCTCGGGGCTAACCCTAACCCTAGGTCGGTCCCCGAGGGCCCCTCCAAAGGGGCCTGGCTTTGCCACGCCAGGGATTGGGGACTCTAGAGCCCCAGCGCCAGACTCACCCTGCCGACCCGCCACCACCCGGGCCGCTAGGTGCACCGCCGATCATTCAGGGTGGTAGAACGGGCAGGGCCCTCAGAGCTCCTGGCGACCTTCGAAGGCCCCCAGTGCCAAAACGCTTGGGCCCACGATCCCTGTCGCCAGTGCCCTCACCTCAGCCCACCACTCCGCTCGCCGCACACCCGGCAGATCGGGCCTGCCGACCTCCTTTGGTCTAACCCTAACACTAGCTAGGCCCCCGAAGGCCCCTCCCAAGGTGCCTGGCGCAAAACACGCCGGGGTTTGGGGACCCCCGACCCCAGCGCCGGAATCACCCTGCAACCCCACCGCCACACTGGCCGCTAGGGGTACCGCTGGTCATTCAGGGCGGGAGAATGTGCAGTGCCCTCCGAGCCCCCAGCGAACTTCGAAGGCCCACGTGCGAAAACTCTTGGGCCCACGCTCCTGCTCGTCAGCATCCTCACCTCGGCCAGCACCTCCGTATGCCTGCCGGCCTCCTGGGGCTAACCCAAACCCTACTTCGGCACCCAAGGGGCCCTTCCCATGGGGCCTGGCACCACCACGCCGGGGATTGGGGACCACTGAGCACCAGCACCGGATTCACCCTGCCGCCCTGCCGCGACCCCGCCCGATAGGGGCGCCATCCTCATTCAGGACGGGAGAATGGGCATAGCCCTCCGAGCCCCCGGCGACCTTCGAAGGCCCGCCACGCCAAAACGCTTGGGCTCACGTTCCCGCTTGCCAGCGCCCTCAACTTGGCCCGCCCCTCCGCTCCCCACACAGCCGGCGGATCGGGCCTGCTGGCCACCTGGGACTAACCGTAACCCTAGGTCGGTCCTCGAGGGGCCCATCCCAAGGGGCCTGGAGCAGCAACGCCTGGGATTGGGGACCCCCAAGCTCCAGCACCGAAGTCACCCGGGGCCCCACCGCCACCCGGGGTGCTAGGGGCGCTGCCGGTTATTCAGGGCGGTAGAACGGGCAGGGCCCTCTGAGACTTCGACGACCTTCGAAGGCCCACTTTAAAAAATTCTTGGAGCCATGCTCCCACTCGCCAGCGGCCTCACCTAGGCCCGCCCCATCGTATGCCGCACAGCCTGTGGATTGGGCCTGCTGGCCTCCTGGGGCTAACCCTAAAACCAGGTCCCCCCGGAGGGACCCCTTTCAAGGGTCCTAGCGCCACAACGCTGGGGATTGAGGACACCTGAGCCCCTGCGCCGGACTCAACCTGCCAACCTGCCGCCACCCGGGCCGCTAAGGGAGCCGCCGGTCATTCAGGGCGTGAGAACGGGAAGGGCCCTCCGAACCCCCGATGACTTTCGAAGGCCCCCCGCGCCAAAACGCTTGGGCCCACGCTCCCACTTGACAGCGCCCTCACCTCGGCCTGCCCCTCTGCTCACTACACAGCATGCGGATCGGGCCTGCCAGCTTCCTGGGGGCTAACCCTAAACCTAGGTCGGCCCCTGATGGGCCCCTCCCAAGGAGCCTGGAGCTGCAAGGCCTGGGATTGGGGACCCTCGAGCCCCAGCAGTGGACTCATACGGCCGCCCCACTGCAACCCGGGGCTCTAGGGGTGCCGCCGGTTATTCAGGGCGGGAGAACGGGCAGGGCCCTCCAAGCCCCCACCGACTTTTGAAGACCCCCCACACCAAAACGCTTGGGCCCACGCTCCCACTCCCCAGCGCCCCCACCTCGGCCCACCCCTCTGCTCGCTGCACAGCCTGCGGATCGGGCCTGCCAGCCGCCTGGAGCTAACCATAACCCTAGGTCGGTCCCCGAGGGACCACTCCCAAGTGCCTGGCGTTGCCACGCTGGGGATTGGGGACCCCCAAGCACCAGCACCGAACTCACCCTGCCGCCCCGCCATGACCTGGCCCGCTAGGGATGCCGTCCTCATTCAGGGCGGGAGATCGGGCAGGGCCTTCCGAGCCCCTGTCGACCTTCCATGGCCCCCCACGCCATAACGCTTGGGCCCAAGCTCACATTCACCAATGCCCTCACCTCGGCCCGTCCCTCCGCTCACCACAGGCAGGCAGATTGGGCCTCTCGGCCTCCTGGGGACTAACCCTAACCCTAGGTCTGCTCACGAGGGGCCCCTCCCAAGGGGCCTGGCACCGCGAAGCTGATGATTGGGGACCCTCGAGCCTCAGCGCAGGACTTACCCTGCCACCCCGCCGCCACCCGGGCAGCTAGGGGCGCCGCCGGTCATTTAGGGCGGGAGAACGGACAGGGACCTCCGAGCCCCTGGAGACCTTCGAAGCCCCCCCACGCCAAAACGCTTGGGCCTACGCTCCTGCTCACCAGCACCCTCTCCTCAGGCCACCCCTCCGCTCGCCGCACAGCTGGCAGATCGGGACTGCCGGCCTCCTGGGGGCTAACCCTAACCCTAGGTTAGCTCCTGAGGGGCCCATCCCGAGGGGCCCATCCCAAGGGGCCTGGCGCTGCCACACTGGGGATTGGGGACCCCCAGAGCAAACTGCGGGACGCACCCTCACACCCCGCTGCCACCCGGGCCGCTAGGGGCGCCACCAGTCATCTGGGTTGGAGAATGGGCAGGGCCCTCCGAGCCTCCAGCGACATTCCAAGGCCTCCCGCGCCAAAATGCTTTGGCCCACGCTTCTGCTCACCAGCGCCCTCCCCTCGGCCAGCCCCTCCGCAAGCTGCACAACCGCAGGATCGGGCCTGCTGGCCTCCTGGGGTCTAACCCTAACCCTAGCTCGGCCCCTGAGGAGCCCCTCCCAAGGGGACTGGCACCGCCATGCCGGAGATTGGGGACCCTCGAGCCCCAGCGCCGGACTTACACTGCCACACCACCGCCAACTGGGTTGCTAGGGGCACCGCCGGTCCCTCAGGGCGGGAGAAGGGGCAGGGCCTCCGAGCCCCTGGCGACCTTCGAAGGCCCCCCACGCCAAAATGCTTGGGCCCACGCTCCAGATCACCAGCGCCCTCACCTCGGCCCACCACGCTGCTCGCTGCACAGCTGGCAGATCCGGCCTGCCGGCCTCCTTTGAGCTAATTATAACCATACGTCAGCCGAGAGGGACCCCTCCCAAGGGGTCTGGTGATGCCACGCCGGGGATTGGGGATCCCCGAGCCCCAGCTCCGGGCTCACCCTACCGCCCCACCGCCACCCAGGCTGCTAGGGCACCGGCGGTCATTCAGGACGGGAGAACTTGCTGGGCCCTCTGAGCCCCCGGTGACCTTCGAAGGCACCCCACGCCAAAACCCTTGTGTTCACGTTTCCACTCACCAGCGCCCTCAACTCAGCGAGCCCTTCCACACACCGCATAGCCAGTGGATCAGGCCCACCTGCCTCCTGGGGGTTAAACCAAACCCTACATAAGCGCCCAAGGGGCTCCTCCCAAAGGGTTTGGCGCCGCCACGCCAGGGCTTGGGATCCCCCGAGCCCTAGCTCTGGACTCACCCAGCCGTCCCGCCGCCACCCGGGCCACAGGGGCGCCGCCGGTCATTCAGGGCGGGAGAACAGGCAGGGCCTTCCAAGCCCCCGCTGACCTTCGAAGGCCCCCCGCGCAAAAACGTTGGCCCCATGCTCCTGCTCGCCAGTGCCCTCACATTGGCCCACGCCTCCGCTTGATTCAGAGCCGGTGGATATGGCCTGCCAGGCTCCTGGGGGCCTACCGAAACCCTAGGTCGAGCCCGAGGGGCACATCCCAAGGGGCCTGGCTCTGCAACGCTGGGGATTGGTGACGCAGAGCCCCAGAGCCGGACTCACCCTGATGCACTGTCCCCACCCGGGCCGCTAGGGGCACCGCCGGTCATTCAGGGCGACAGAACCAGCAGGGCCCTCCGAGCCCCCGCCGACCTTTGAAGGCCCCCCGCGCTAAAACACTTGGGCTCATGCTCAGTCTCGCCAGTGCCCTCACCTCGGCCCAACCCTCAGCGTGTTGCATAGCCGCTGATCGGGTCCACTGGCTTTCTGGGGGCTAACCGTAACCCTAGATTGACCCCCGAGGGGCCCCTTCCAAGGGGCCTGGCGCCACAACGCCAGGGATTGTGGACCCCCGAGCTCCAGCACTGGACTCACCCTGCCCCCCAGCTGCCACCCGGGGGCTTGGGGTGCTGCCGTTATTCAGGGCGTGAGAACGGGCAGGGCCCTCAGAGACACGGAGACCTTCAAAGGCCCCCTGCGCCACAACACCTGGGCCCACAGTCCTGCTCACCAGCGCCCTAACCTCGCTCCGTCACTCCAGTCTCCACACAGCTGGGGAATAGGGCCTTCCGGCCTCCTAGGGGCTAAACCTAACCCTAGTTTGGCCCCCGAGGGGCCCCTCCCAAGGGGCCTGGCGCCACAATGCCAGGGATTGGGGATACCCGAGCCACAGTGCCTGACTCACCCTGCCGCCCCGCCGCCACCTGGGCTGCTAGGGGCGCTGCCGGTCACTCAGGGAGGAGAATGGGCAGGGCCTGTCGAGTCCCCGGAAACATTCGAAGGCCCCCGGTGCCAAAACGCTTGAGCCCACGCTCCCACTCCACAGAGACCTCACCTCGACCCACCCCTCAATTCGCTACACAGCTGGCGGATTGAGCCTGCCGGCGTCCTGGGGGCTAAGCCTAACCCTAGGTCATTCCCTGAGGGGCCCCTCCCAAGGGGCCTGGCGCCGCAAAACAGTGGATTGGGGACCCCTGAGCCCCAGCGCCGGATTCACCTGCCGCCCCTCCACCACCCGGGCCGCTAGAGGCACCGCCGGTCATTCAGGGCGGGAGAACGGGCATGGCCCTCCGAGCCCCCGGTGACACTCGAAGGCCCCCCGCGCCAAAATGCTTGTGCCCACGCTCCCGCTCACCAGCGTCCTCACCTCTGCCCACCCCCCCCTCCGTTTGCCACACAGCTGGTGGATCAGGCCTGCAGGACTCCTGGGGGCTATCCCTAACCCTAGGTCGGCACACGAGGGGTGCTTCCCAAGGGGCCTGGGCCACAACGCCGGGGATTGGGGACCCCCGAGCCCCAGCGCCAGACTCACTCTGCCTCCCTGCTGACACCAGGCACGCTGGGGCGGCGCTGTTCATTCAGGGTGGGAGAACGGGCAGGGCCCGCGAGACCCCAGCGACCTTTGAAAGCCCCAAGTCAAAACGCTGGTGCCCATGTTCCCGCTCGCCAGCACCTTTACTTCCGCCCGCCCCTCCTCTCGCAGTCTAGCTGGCATATCAGGCCTGCCGGCCTCCTGGGAGCTAACCCTAACCCTAGATTGGCCCATGAGGGGCCTATCCTAAGGGTCTTGATCCCGCAATGCCGGGGATTGGGGACTCCCGATTCCTAACGCCTGACTCACCCTGCCGTCCCACATCACCCGGGCCACTAGGGGCGCCGCCGGTCATTCAGGTCGGTTGAAGGGGCAGGGCTTTCGGAGCCGCGGGACATTCGAAGGCCCCCCCGAGCCAAACCACCGCGGCCACGCTCCCACTGACCAGCACCCTCAACTCAGCCCGCCCTTCTGCTGCCCCACAGTGGCGTATCGGTCCTGCCGGCCTCCTGGGGGCTGACGCTACCCTAGGTCAGCCCCCAAGGGGCCACTCTCGAGGGGACTGGAGCAGCAACGCCTGGGATTGGGGACACCCTAGCTGCAGCACTGGACTCACCCTGCCACCCCGCCGACACCGGACCCACTGGGGCATCGCAGGTCATTCAGGGTGGGAAAACGTGCAGGGCTCTCAAGAACCCAGAAACTTTCGAAGGCCATCCATGCCAAAACGCTGGGGCCCATGCTCCCACTCACCAGGGCCCTCACCTCAGTCCACCCTCCGCTTCTCCAACAGCCGGTGAATCAGGCCTGCAGGCCTCCTAGGGGCTAAACCTAACCCTAGGTCGGCCCCAAGGGGCCCATCCTAGGGGCCTGGTGCTGCAACGCCTGGGATTGGGGATTCCTGAGCCGCAGCGACAGAGTCACCATGCCTCCCCGTCACCACCCAGGCCGCTAAGGGTGCCGCCAGTCATTCAAGGCGGGAGAAAGGGCAGGATCCTCAGACCCCTGGCGACCTTCGGAGGCCCCCCGTGCCAAAATGTTGGGTACCACGATTCCACTAGCCAGCACCCTTACCTCGGCCCACACCTCCACTCGCCCCACAGCCATCTTATCGGGCCTGCCGGCCTCCTGGGGGCTAACTCTAACCCTAGGTCGGCCCCCGAAGGGCCCTACCAAAGGGCCTGGCACCACGACGCCGGAGATTGGGGACCCCCAAGCCCCAGCGATGTACTCAACCTGCCCCTCCGCCGCCACCCAAGCCACTTGGGGTGTCACCTGTCATTCAGGGTGGGGGAACAGGCAGGGCCCTCCGAGCCCCAGGCGACATTCGTAGGTCCCCTGCGCCAAAACGCTGAGGCCCACGCTCCCGCTCTACAGCGCCCTCACCTCGGCCCACCCCCCCTCTAGCCACACAGCTGGCGGATCCGGCCTCCCGGGCTCCTTGGGGCTAACCATAACCCTAGGTGGGCCCCAGAGTGGCCCCTCCCAAGAGGCTTGGTGCTGCAATGGCAGGGATTGGGGACCCGCAAGCCCCAGCGCCAGGCTCACCCTGCCGTCCCGCTGCCATGCGGGCCACTAGCGGCGCCACTGGGCATTCAGGGCGGGATAACCGGTAGGGCCCTCCGAGCCTCCGGTCAAATACGAAGGCCCCCGACACGCCAAAATGCTGGGTACCACGCTACCGCTCGACTGCGCCCTACCACGGTCAATCCCTCCCCTCACTGCACAGCCGGCAAATCGGGACTGCTGGCCTCCTGGGGGTTAACCTAACCCTAGGACAGTCCCCGAGGGGCCCCTCCCAAGGGGCCTGGCGCTGCAACGCTGGGGATTGGGGAAAACCAAGCAACACTGCCGGACTGACCCTGCCACTCCGCCGCCACCCGGGGCGCTAGGGGATTGCCGGTCCTTCATGGCGGGAGAACAAGCAGGGCCCTCCGAGCCCCCTGTGACATTCGAAGGCCCACTGAGCCAAAATGTTGGGGCCCACGCTTCCGCTCGTCAGCGACCTCACCTTGGCCCACCCCTCCATTCGCCGCAGAGCCAGTGAATCGAGCCTGCCGGCCTCCCGAGGGCTAACCCTAACACTAGGTTAGCCCCCAAGGGGCCCCTCCCAAAGCGACTGCCATCGAACGCCAGGGATTGGGGACCCCTGAGTCGCAACGCTGGACTCACCCTTCCGCCCCGACCATACGCAGGCCGCTAGGGCACAGCCGATCATTCAGGGCGGGAGAATGGGCAGGACCCTCCTTGCCCTGGTGACTTCGAAGGCTCCCAGCGCCAAAACGCTGGGGCCCACTCTCCCGCTCACCAGCGCCCTGATCTTCACTGCACCTCCATTCGCCCCAGACGGCGGATTGTGCCTGCCGGCCTCCAGGAGCTAACCTTTACCCTAGGTTGGCCCCCAAGGGGCCCCTCCCAAGGGGCCTGGGGCTGAAACGCTGGGGACCCCCGAGCCCCAGCGCCGTAATCACTGTGCCGCCCCGCCGCCACCCAGGCCGCTAGGGGTACAGCTGGCCATTCAGGGCGGGAGAACCGGCAGGGCCCTCCGATCCCCTGGCGACTTTTCAAGGCCCCCCGCGCCAAAATGCTTGGGCCCACACTCCAGCTTGCCAGCACCTTCACCTCGGCCCAGCCCTCCGCTACCGCACAGCTGGTGGAATGGTCCTGCTGGAATACTGGGGTGTAACCCTAACCCTAAACCCTAACCCATAACCTTAAAACCTATACCTTAACCCCTAACCCTACCCTAACCCTAACCCCTAAACCTTACCCTAACCCTATACCTACCCTAAACCTAACCCTAAACCCTAATCCTTAAACCCTAAACCCTAACCTTAACCCTAAACCCTAAACCCTAAACCCTAACCCTAAACCCGATACCCTAAACACTAAACCCTAACCTTAACCACTAACGCCAAACCCCAAACCCTAACCCTAAACCCTAACCCTACCCCGACCCCTACCATACCCCTAACCACCATCCCTACCCCTTCAGCTAACCCTACCCCTAACCCGTAACCTAACCCTAAACCTAACCCTAACCCATACACTAACCCATACTCTAACCCTAACTCTAACCCATACCCTAACACTAACTCTAACATGTACCCTAACCCTAACCGTAACCCTAACACGTACTCTAACCCATACTCTAACCCGTACCCTACCCTAACCATAAACGGTACCCTAACCCATAACTTAAACTGTACCCTAAACCTAACTGTAGCCCTAACAAGTACCCTAACCCGTACCCTAACCTTAACCCTAAACCCTAAACCCTGACCCTAACCCATACCCTAACTCGTAACATAACCTGTACCCTAACCCTACCCATACCCTAACCCGAACCTGTACCCTAACCATAACCCTAAACCCTAAACCGTAACCCGTACCCTAACCCTAACCAGTACCCTTACCTTAACCTTAACCCGTACCCTATCCCGTACCCTAACCCATACCCTAATCCATACCCTATCTCTAACCCGGACCCTATACCATACCCTAACCCATACCTAACCCTAACCTGTACCCTAACCCATACCCTAACCCATACCCTAACCCTAAACCGTACCCTATCCTTATCCCAAACCCGTTCCCTAACCCGTACCCTAACCCTAACCCTAAACCGTAACCTAACCTGTACCATAACCCAAAAACTGTACCCTAACCCTAACCCTTACCCTAACCCTAACCCGTAACCTAAAGCGTACCCTAATCCGTACACCAACACTTACCCTAAACAGTACCCTAACCCGTACCCTAAACCATACCCTAATGCATACCCTAACCCGTACCCTAACCCTAACCCATACCCTAAACCTAACCCGTATTCCAACCCTAACCCTAACCCTAAACCCAAACCCTAAACTCTAACCCGTACCCTAAACCCGCATCCGTACCCTAACCCATAACCTCTAACCTCTAACCTGTAACCCCTAAACCCAACCCTAACCCGTACCCTCTCCTTACCCTAACCCTAACCCCTACACTCACCCATACCCTAACCCTAACCCATACCCTAACCTTAACCCGTACCCTAATCCGTACCTTAAACCCAGGGATTGGGTACACCTGAGCCCCAGCACAGGACTCAGCCTGCCATCCCTCAGGAAACCATGCCCCTTGGGGCGCCGCAGGCATCCCGTGCAGGAGAACTGGTAGGGCCCCCCTGAGCCCCAGCGATTCTCGGCAGCCCCCTACACCCCAACCCTGAGGCCAACGCTCATCCCACCCCACGCCTTCCCTTCAGCTTGCCACCGAGCTCGACGCAGAGCCGGAAGATCAGGCCTGCCAGGTTCCTGGGGCCTAGACCTGACCCTAGGTTGGCTGGGTAGGGCCCCTCCCCTGGGGCCCGGTGCCGCAGCCCCAGGGACTGGGGACACCGGAGGCCCATTGCATGACAAAACCTGCCAGCCTGCAGGAAACCAGGCCCCTTGGGAGGCTGTAGAGCATTCAGGGGGGGAGAACCAGGAGGGCCCCCAGAGCCCCCGGCGAACTTCGGCGATCCCTAAACCCAACCTTGAAGCCCATGCTCACCCCACCCCGCACCCTCACCTCAGCCCGTGGCAGAGCTCGCGACATAGTGGGCAGATCTGGCCTGCGGGGTTCCTGGACCCCAACCCTAACCCTAGTTCATCTGTGGAGGGGCCCCTCCCCAGGAGCCTGGAGCTGCAGCCCCAGGGATTGGGGACACCTGAGCCCCACAGCAGGACTCAGTCTGCCACCCCACAGGAAACCATGTGCCTTGGGAGGCCATAGAGTATTCAGGGCGGGAGAACCAGGAGGGCACTCCTGAGCCACCAACGAACTTCGGCAGCCTCCCGCACCCCAACCCTAAGGCCCACGCTCACCCTCCCCACACCCTCACCTCAGTCCATGTAGCTCGACATACAGCCAGCAGATCGGGCCTGCAGGGCCCCTGAGACCTAACCCTAACCCTAGGTCGGCCGCGGGTGTGGGGGCCTCCCCAGGAGCCTTATACTGCAGGCCTGGGGAAGTGGGATACCTGTGCCCCACCGCAGGACTCAGCTTGCCACCCGACAGGAAACCATGCCCCTTGGGGCTCTACGGAGCCTACAGGGCACAAGAACTTGGGGAGGCCCCCGGAGCCCATCCCCACATTTGGCAGCCCCCCATGCCCCAACCCTGAGGCCCATGCTCACCCTCCCCCATGGCCTCCTCTCAGCCCTCCACGGAGCTCGCCGCACAGCCTGCAGATTGTCCCTGCCGGGCTCCTGGACCGTAACCCTTACCCTAGGTTGGGCAGAGAGGGGCCCCTCCCCAGGGTCCTGGCACCCCACTCCGGGGGATTGGGGACAGCCAAGCCCCACCGTAGGACTCAGCCTGCAGCACACAGGAAACTGTACCGTTTGGGGGCACAACAGAGCATTCAGGGCAAGAGAATTGGGGCACCCCCTGAGAGCACCTGCTGATGACCTCTGACCTTTGTGGGCCTTTCTGGATGAAACCCCAAGGCTCACATTCACCCGCCCTTGTGCCCTCATCTCAGTCGGCCTGGGAGTTCTCTGAGCACTGGGCAGTTCGGACCTGCTGTCTCTTGAGGCCTAACCTAACCCTGGGGCTTCTGCTGAGGGTCCCCTCCCCGTTTGCCTGCCTCCAAGGTACCAGGCATTGGGATCACCTCTGCACGACTAGAGGACTCAGCCTGCCCCACAGCAGGAAAATGTCCATTTGGAGCTACCGCACGGATTCATAGCAGGAAAATCGGAGGGCCCCCCTCAGCCCATCCCAGGGAACCCCCACTTTCAGAGATCGCCCTGGATCCAATTACTAGCTTCACACTGACCTTTAAACTTACTCTCCACAGAGATCTTTTGAAATTCTCCACACTTCCAACCGATGGCATCATCCAGCTTCAGTGCCTTACCCAGCTTTAGGTCTTGAGATGGATTAAAATGGGAAGTCATTTCACTGATGACGACGCACTAGGGACCAAAAGATACATGCATAAATGCTTCATATCACTTGGCTTCAGGGAAATGCAAATCTAAACCCCTATAGATGCCATATCACACGAGGCCGAATATCTAAAAATAAGAAGACATGAAACTATACATGTGGAGAAGATGCGGAGAAACGGGAACCCTCTTACACCCCTGTGCGAATGCAGTCCGGTACAGCCACTCTTGAAAATGGTACGGAGTTTCCTCAAAAAGTTATAAATAAAGCTACCCTATATCCCAGCAATTGCACTACTGGGTATTTACCCCAAAGAGACAGGTAGTGAAGACGGGACACATGCACCCCAGTGTTCATAGCAGCAATATCCATAATAGACAAACTGTGGAAAGAGTGCAGATGAGCATGGACAGATGAATGGATAAAGAAGATGTGGATCATATATATAATGGAATATTACTCAGCCATCAGAAAGCATGAACACTTACCATCACACCGACCTGGGTGGAGCTGGAGGGTATTATAGTGAGTGGAATAAGCCAATGAAAGAAAGGCAATGATCATATGCTTTCACTCCTATGTGGAATATCAGAAAAAGGGAAGAAGACCATAGGGGAAGGGAGGGGAAATAGAATGGGAAGTCATCAGAGAGGGAGAAAACCCATGATAGACTCTTAACTATTGCAACAAACTGATGATTGCTGGAGGAGAAGTTGGGGGGGGGGTAACTGGGTGAGTGGCATTAAGGAGGCCACACGATACAATGAGCACTGGGTGTTACACACGACTGATAATTTATTGAAGACTACATCTGAAACTAATGGTGTACTGCAAGTTGGCAAATTGAATTTAAATTAAAGAATAAAAGACCTCGAATAAACAATCCTAAACATTTGTATGGAACCACTAAAGATACTGAACAGCCAGTGCAATGTGGAAAAGAAAAACAAGGCTGGAGGACTCACAATTTCAGATTTCAGGTTATACTACAAAGCTGCAGTCATCCTAACAAGACAGTATGGCACAAAAATAGACACAGCGACCAAAGGAACAGGATACAAGTTCAGACAGAAACCCACAATTATGTGGTCCATGAATCTTCCACAAAGCAAGCAACGATATCAAAAGGGAAAAGGACAGTCTCTACAACAAATGGTATTGGGAAAACTAGACAGCTACGCACAAAAGAATGAAATTAGACTGCTTTCTTACACAATACAGACAAACACAAAACAGTTTCAAGACCTCAATATGAGACCTGAATCCATAAAAATCCTACAGGAGGGAAGACAGTAACTTCTTGACATGGACCATACCAACGTTTTTCTGGACTGTCTCCTGAGGCAAAGGAAATGAAAGCAAAAATAAACTATTGGGAATACAGCAAAATAAAAAGTTTCCACACGGCAGAAGAACAATGAAAACGTAAAAGTAATAAGACAACCTACTCAAAGGGAGAAGATATTTGCAATGATCATATGCAATAAAGAGATAGTGTCCAAAACATATAGAACTGATACTACTCGACCCCAAATAAACAAATAATCCAGTTAAAAAATGGGCAGAAGACATGGACAGACATTTCTCCAAAGAAGAAATACAAATGGCCAACAGTCCCGTGAAAAGATGTTCACCATCACCCATCATCAGGAAAATGTAAATCCAAAGGACAATGAGGTAATACCTCAAACCTGTCAGAATGGCTAACATCAAAAGCACAACAAAGAGCAGGTGTTAGGAGGATGTGGATAAAGGGGATTCCTCGCGAACTGTGGGTGGGAATGCTAACTGCGGTGGCCACCGTGGAAAACAGTATGAAGGTTCCTCAAAAAATTAAATATAGAACTAAGCTACGATCCAACAATCACTCTACTAGTATTTCTCCAAAGACTAGGAAAGCAGTAACTTAAAAGGATACGTGCGCCCCTATGTTTCTTGCACCATTATTTACAATATCACAATATGGAAGCAAACCAAGTGTCTGTAGAAAAATTGACAAATGAGATGATAGATGTGTGTATTCACACACACATGCACACACACACACACACACACACACACAAGATGGAGTATTACTCGGCTTGAAAAAGAATGAATCCTTGCCATTTGCAGCCACATGGATGGAGCTAGAGAGTATTATCCTAACTAAAATCAGTCAGTCAGAGAAAGACAAATTCCATACGATGTCACTCTGATGGGGAATTTGAGAAACAAACAAAAATAAATCAATAAAATAGAAAAAGGAGACACACCAAAATACAAACTCTTAACAAGAGAGAACAAACGGATGGATACCAGAGAGGAGGTGGATAGAGGGATGAGTGAAATAGATGAAGCGGATTAAGAGGACACTTTTCTTGATGACCACTGAGTAATATAGAATATACTGAATTATAGATTCATATAGAATCACTGAATCACTCTATTGTACATTTGAAACGAATATAACACTGTATGTTAGCTCTACTGGAATTAAAATAAATTTTTAAAAAGATTGTTCTTTCAGGAACCTCTTTGAAAAAGCTTTTCCTGTGCAATGAGCATAAGCACTACTTGGGAGGGTTCACTCTACAATAATTATTCACTCTATGTCTCGAATTCAGATTTCATTGAGTTCTTACTGTGGATCCCAGCCCACGGGAGCCATGGTCCTTTTCTGTCCAGGCTCAGCACCTATGCATTCAAGATTGTAAGTAAAGACACATGTCACTTCACAGTCCAGAAAGCTATTATTATTTCTGTTTCAGTGTGCTATAGTCACAGATTTTGGGACAGGTTTCAGAGCAGGTTTATTATGCATCCTGGATCTCTACTTCAATGTTTATTGCCTGGATCCATTTTGCTAATAGTTTCCCTGTGGATGGGCTTACTTCCAAGCACATACATGGAAGATGCAAAGGTGGGTGGGCTTGGTGCGGGACAGGAAGAAGACCAAAAGCAGACAAGGGTCCGACCCCTCCCCTGATCCAGGAACTGTCACAGGAGAGGGTACCGGAGGTAGAATCCATGCGAAACTCCAAGGTCGCCAGCTGAACACAGGAGGCACAGGTCAAGGGATCTGGAGATGCAGGGGTTGAAGGCTGCTCTGAGCTACCTCTGGGAGGAAGGGAGGGAAGGAATGAGAAGGAGACACTGCCTGCCCCTGGCCCATGCCAGCTGACCACCGCTCCGACACGCATCAGTCTACACAGCTGACACAGCTTGGTCTCATGATGGGCTGTCTCGGGTCCCTCAATCCTCAGTGGGACAGCTGGCCCCAGGGCTCAGAGACATGCTGAGGGAGATGAGAGGGAAAGCTGCCCCACCCTGGTCACCCCCTCTTTGAGCAGACAGCCCTTCAGAACTGCTAAAAAAAACCCACTAACGGGGTTGAAAGACTTGCCATGGATGAACTAAAGCATAGAGATATGTAAAATAACATTCATTTTTAAGTTCAGAGCTGTCATCTCAGGAAGTGGGGAGAGCTTCCCTGAAGAAGACTGAGGGGAGGGCAGGCCATGCTGAAAAGGGAGACATGGCTCTCCTGATTGGGGACCTGCAGCCCCCTTCCAGGGCAGGGCATCATCCTCGCATCACACGAGATCCATGGAAGTGTTCCATCAGGGCCAGATGTTTGTCTCGAGAAGGCTACACTGGCATCGGACTGCACAGGGCACCAGGGACGAGGGCCAGATGGAGGACGGACAATACCCCGGAGGCCATGGGGCAAGAGCAGAGGCACAGGACCTTGAAGATGATGATGAAAAGCAGGAGGTGGCAGCATGGAGCCGGCCCGAAAGTGCCATGGGAGCAGTGCCCACAGCTACACTGACTGGGTGCCTTTTGTGCCCGGTGTGGCTGACTTCAGTGGGTTCCAGACTAGTCCTGACCACAAGTCTAGGAAGTGTGCACCACCCCCAGCCTCCTCTCCCCTTGCAGCTGCTAGGAATCATGGTCACAGACCCTGGTCAGCTTTCATGGAATCCAAGCAGTGCCCCCCCCCCGCACGCTGCACCTCTGGTGGTGGTCCAGTGCGACCCTCGTGCCTGGCCAGTGATGTCTACCTGTCTCCACACAAATCCACAGACAGGAGGGTGTCCCTGAATTGCACAGCACCTGATGAGACAGATCCACAGAACCCAACACCCAGTGGGTCACTTGGGACTTCACCTATTGTCATGGAGCTCCCCGTTCCCAATTTCTGTCAATTCGCACAGAAAGCCTGGTTCTGATCCCCCACAATACCATACATCCTGGTTGCTGACCTGGGGTCATGCCATGAACTCATATGGCACCTTTCTTTAAAGAGAAGGCTATGCCTACACCTCCTAGAAAATATTTCTAATGAAGTACAAGTCCATCAGGATTACACTGTGAACGGTAGCACACAGCCTGCATGGTAGTAGTCAGTAATTCCAACAAGGGTTAACCCCATCCCCCGACTCACAAAACCTTCCTCCGTCCCCACAGAACTCATGGTCTGCCCTCAGAAATCCCTCCAGGAAACAAACCTTTCATCTGAATGTACTCTTCACCTTCTGCTTCAAATCTTGTCCAAACACAATGATATGAAACTAGAAATCAGTCTCAAGAAAAAAAAAAATAGGACAGTCAAAAATAGGTGGAGATTGGGGGGCCTGGGTGGCTCAGTCTTAAGGATCTGCCTTCAGCTCAGGTCGTGATCCCAGGATCCTAGAATCTAGCCCCGAATCAGGCTCCTTGCTCAGTAGGAAGCCCGCTTCTCCCTCTCCCACCCTCTGCTTGCATTCCCTCTCTCGCTGTCTCACTCTCTGTCAGATAATTAAATAATCTTAAAAAATATGTGGAGATTTAACAACATGCTACTGAACAACCATCAGTCAAAGAAGAAATAAAAAAAAATTTTTGGAAGTACCTTGACACTGATGAAAAAGTCAACCTACAAAAACTTATGGGATGCAGCAAAAGTAGCTCTATGGGGACGTTCATAGAAATTCATGTCTTCATCAATCCATGAGAATGCTCTCCAATAAACAACCTGATTTATGTGGTAAAGACGTAGAAAATAAAACAAAAAACAAAGCACCACATTAGTAGAAATAAGGAAATAACAAAAATGAATACATAAATAAATCCAAAGGAGACTAAAAAGACAAAAAAAAAAACCAATAAAAATGAGAGTTGCCTTTTTTGGAAAGATAAAAAAAACTGACAAACTTAGCTAGACTCACCAAGAAAGACAGAGGACTCCAACACAATGAGGAAAGGAAGATAATGGATTCCTGTCTCATATCAAAATCAAAAGAACTCTTCAACCTTGGACAAACAACTTCTTGCAAGCCACGTCTCTAAAGGCAAAGGAAATAAAAGCAAAAATGAACTATTGGCACTTCATCAAGATAAGAAGCTGCTGCTCCGCAAAGCAAACGATCAACAAAACAAAAAGGCAACCTTTGGAATCGAAGAAGATATCTGCAAATGATATTACAGATAAAGGGCTGGTATCCAAGATCTATAAAGAACTCCTCAAATTCGACACCCAAAAAATGGGCAGAAGACACAAAGACGGGGTGCCTGGGTGGCACAGCAGTTAAGCATCTGCCTTCAGCTCAGGGAGTGATCCCAGCGTTATGGGATCGAGCCCCACATCAGGCTCCTCCACTATGAGCCTGCTTCTTCCTCTCCCACTCCCCCTGCTTGTGTTCCCTCTCTTGCTGCCTGTCTCCATCTCTGTGGAATAAATAAATAAAATTTTGAAAAGAAAATTAACAAGGCAGGAAATTTAAAAAAGTCAGAGAGGATGTGGAGAAAGGGGAACCCTCTTACACTACTCGTGAGAATTCAAGCCGGTACAGCCACTTTTGAAAACAATATGGACGTTCCTCAAGACATTAAACACAGAGCTATCCTACGACCCACCTATTGCACTACTGGGTATTTACCCCATAGACACAGAGTAATGAAAAGAAGGGGCACCTGTATCCCAATGTTCATAGCAGCAATGTCCATAATAGCCAAACTGTGGAAGGAGCCAAGATGTCCTTCAGCAGACGAATGGACAAAGAAGATGTGGTTCATCTATACAATGGAATGTTACTCAGTCATCAGATAGGATGAATACCCACCATTTGCACCAAGGTGGATGGACAGGAGGGGATTATGCTAAGTGAAATTAAGTCAAGCAGAGAAAGACAATTATCATATGGTTTCACTCCTATGTGGAATGGAAGGAATAGCATGGAGGACATTAGAAGAAGGAAGGGAAAAGTGAAGAGGGGGAATGAGAGGGGGACATGAACCATGAGAGACTACTGACACTTGGAAACAAAATGAAGGTTGCAGAAAGGGAGGGGTAGGGGAATGGGTTATCCTGGTGATGGGTATTAAGGAGGGCACGTGTCATAATGAGCACTAGGTGTTATATGCAAACAATGAATCATGGAACACTACATCAAAAACAAAAGAAGTACTGTAGGGTGACTAACATAATTTTAAAAAAAGAGAAAGATATGAAATCCATACAGGAAAACTGTCACTATTTGCAACTGACATGAAATCCCGAAAGATTCCACAAAAATAATGTTAGAATAAACAAATTTAAGAAAGCTGCAGGATATAATATACAGAGACCTGTTGTCTTTATTTTTTTTCAGATTTTATTTATTTATTTGACAGGAAGAGAAAAAGCACAAGCAGGGGGAATGTCAGAAAGAGGGAGAAGCAGACCCTCGCTAAGCGGGCAGCCCAACACGGGGCTCAATCCCAGAACTCTGGGATCATGACCTGAGCTGAAGGCAGACGCTTCACCTATGGGGCCACCCAGATGAACCAACTTCTTGCATTTCTGTATACTGATGACACACTTTCGCAAAGAGAAATTAAGAAAGCAATGCCATTTACAATTGCATAAAAAAAATCTAGGAATAAAAGTAACCAAGAATGAGAAAGACATAGTACACTCAACACATGGCAGAAAAGAAATGAAAAACATGTGTGTCGAGGGGGGCAGGATGAATGGGTCAAAGATTTGGAAGGCAACACAAACAAATGGAAGCATACGACATGCTCCTTAACTGGAAGAGTTAATTATGTGAACATGTCCATCGTACCCAAAGCAATTGACAGATGTGATGAAATGCCTATCTGAATTCCAGTGGCATTATTCAAGCAAATAGAAAACAGTCCTCAGACTTGTATGGAATCACAAAAGACCCCAAATACCCAATGCAACGTGGAGAAAGAAAGGTGCAGTCAACACACTCCTGGATTTCAAGGTAGATTACAAAGCTCTTGTCATCAAAACAGGATGGTACTGGCATAAACACAGACACCAGGTCAGTGGAACAGAACAAAAAGTTCAGAAACTTACCCACACGTAGATGATCCTAACTTACGACACAGCAGCAGAAGATATGCCATGAGGGAAGGACTGTCTCTTCAGTGAGTGGTAACAGGCAAACTGGACACTAAATGCAGAAGAATATAACTGGGTCACTTTCTTACACCACACACAAAATTTTTAATGGATGAATGATTTGAACATAAGACCTGAATCCATAAACCTCCAAGAAGACACAGGTACTAAGTCTCTCGACGTTGGTTTTGGCAAAGAGTCTTCAGATCGGACACCAAATGCAAAGGCAACAAAAGCAAAAATAAACAAGTGGAACAACATCAAACTGAAATCTTCCACATGGCAAAAGAAACCAGCAAAAACTTAAAAGGCCACTGACTGAATAAGAAAAAAGTATCTGCGAATCATATGTGTTAGAAGACGCTAATATCCAAAATACACACAACACTCATACAAATAATAAAAACTGTATAAAAATGGGGGGAGGGGCGCCTGGATGGTGCAGTCATTAAGCGTCTGCCTTCAGCTCAGGGCGTGATCCCAGTTTTGGGATCGAGCCCCACATCAGGCTCCTCCACTGGGAGCCTGCTTCTTCCTCTCCCACTCCCCCTGCTTGTGTTCCCTCTCTCGCTGGCTGTCTCTATCTCTGTCAAATGAATAAATAAAAAAAATCTTTAAAAAATGGGGGGAATATGTGAATAGAAACAATCCAAAGATGGCACACAGGTGTCAACAGACAGAAAAAGATGTTCGACATCACTAATCTTCGTCAGGGAAACATCAGTCAAACCCACAATCGGCTATCCCCTCACAACTGTTGGAACAGAAATTGTCCCAGAGACAGACACCATGTGGGGTCATGGGTGTGCAGACGAGGAGACACTGTGCACTGTTGGTGGGAATGGAAATTGGTGCAGCCACTGTGACAAACGATATGGAGGTTCCTGAAAAAATAAATACAACTACCACATGACCCAGTAATGGCTCTACTGAGTATTGATTTGGAGAACACAAAAATACTGCCTCAAAAAGACAGAAGCACTCCCACGTTCACTGCAGCATTATTCACAATAACCAGGCATGGAAACACATATCTTGGGGGCCTTATTCCAAGTAACTCAGACACAGAAAGACCAATACCAGATGCTGTCATGTACATTCCACGTGGAATAAACAAATACTGAACGCATAGATACTGAGAGCAGATTGGTAGGTTCCAGATTCAGGGATGGGGTGGTAGAAACGGGTGAAGGTGTTCAAACTCTCAATGTTTGAGTGAGAAAATCTGACAGTCATGAAATGTTCTGTCCAGCATGGAGACTAAAACTAACCCCGCAGCATGGGGTATAGGTTTCCCTGCTCTTTGAAAGTACAGGGCTTCTGAGAAACCTTGCACAGCAGAAATGGTGTAAAGAAGGAATGGCCGTTAATTTACACGGAACAAGTAGACAGTGTGCTCAGACTCCAAAATTCCTTCTCTTTGGCTTTTCTTAGGCCTCAGCACACAAGTTTCTAAGGGAGGCCCGGCATAAATGAAGATAAAGCACAGCAGAGGATCACGGACACCATTCAAAGTGCTGGTGGCTGGATGTGGAGAGTGGTTCCCAGAGGAAGGAGCTGGTTGGGGTGCACGCCGCCTCTGTCGTGCTTCTCCCCAAAACAGATGCTGACCGCGATTCTCACTGTTCACCTTTTTTCATAAGAGGGAAATCCTCTTCAGGTCTCTTCCTCTTACTGAAGCTGGGTAATAACGTAGTTCTTTCAAGAAAGCCCAGTGTCTTACTGTGAACGTTTAAAAAGTGGGGGATACTTTTACTTGAGCATTGATGAGGGAGGAGATGTGAAAGGTTCTCCCAGACACAAACCTCAGCAGGTCCACCTGGAAAGGCACATTCCTCAGCATGCGGAACACGGACTACCTCCTACGCCCCGAGAAACCCTCTCCTTCCCCTCGATCAGGACAACCCACAACAGCTGGGAGTTACCCCAACTCCTCCGTTCTCCTGCTCCTAATATCTAACTCATCAGCAAATCCTGTGAGCTTCATCTTCAAAATGGACCCAGAATAAGTCTAACCACACCATTCAAGGCCACCTGTCTGGTCCACAGTGCCTGAGTTCCTGGAAAAGCTTCATCATTGACCTGCCTTGCCATCTTCAACTCTCTGTCATCTGTTCTCAACACTGTAGCCAAGATGGCCTAGTGAAACAGCATCTCATGGGGTTATAGCCCTGGAATGGCTTTCTGTCACCCTCTTTCACCTCTCTGAGCTCATGTCCTAAGCTGTCTCCTGTGGC
This sequence comes from Ursus americanus, assembly GCF_024610735.1. Classification (NCBI taxonomy): domain Eukaryota; kingdom Metazoa; phylum Chordata; class Mammalia; order Carnivora; family Ursidae; genus Ursus; species Ursus americanus. The sequence goes on from NC_142137.1 coordinate 1,288,482, forward strand.
CACAGGGGCTTCTAGCTGCTCCTGGACATGCCTGGAATTCTCCTGCCCCAGAGCCTTTGCACATGCTTTCCCTTCTGTTTTGAATGCTCTTGATGTGTTCTAACTCACCTTCTGAGAAGTCTGAATTGGAGTGACAGGGACAGAAGTTGAGGCTGTGTGTGTTGGGTGAGGCTGGTGGCTCAGAAGAAGGTTCTCTGCCAGCTCTCTGCCTGTGCCTCACTTGTCCTCAGCCAGGAATTTGCAGACAGCCCTCACCTGTCACAACTCTCATCCAGGAGACCCACAGCCACCCCTGGAGCCCACCCTGCCCACACCCTGCTTCAGAATGCATTCAGCTCTCATCTGGGACCCCTGTCAGCTTTACCCAGACCTGGAACTCCCCCGTCTCCTGCAAAGCTCCCGGATTCCCCTCTTCTTCCAAAATCACATGGCGCAAGGCTTTCATGAGAAAGCTATATCGCTAACTACTGAAAGGTTCACACCTACTTTCCCCTTCTGTTGCCTTTCTCTCCACCTTCTTTCCTACCTGTGCAAACTGTAACATTTCAGTGGAACATGAACATGCTCTGAGACCTGAATCTTTCATTGCAGCTTTCTGAGGACTCCTTATGTGATAAGCAACTAGTGTATCCTACAACAGGGTGTTTTACAAATATCATCTATAGAAGACTACAGCCCAATTCACTACAATTTTACCTCACTCTTCATGAAGCAGAACACTTTTTCCTTTCTCCTCTTACTTAAATTCCAGTTAGTTCACATGCCATGGAATATTCGCTTCAGGGATAGGATTTAGTGATTCCTCACCTGCATACAGTACCCGGTGCTCATCACAAGTGCCCTCCTTAATACCCCTCACCCATTTAACTCATCGCCCACGCCCCTGTCCTGCAGCAACACTCAGTTTGTTCTCCAAGGTTGAGTCTATTTCCTTGTTTGCCTCTCATCACCCCTCCACTCTGTTCATCTGTTTTCTTTCTGAAATTCCACAAGTGTGAGAGCATAGGATATTTGTCTTTCCTCAATGATTTTGCTTAGCTTAATACACTCTAGATCCATGCACATCCTTGCAAATGGTAAGATTTCATTCTTTTTGAAGCTGGGTCATATTCCAGTATATATATGTATCCCACATCTGCTTTATCCATTCATCAGTGCATGGACATTGGGATTCTCTCCATAGTTTGGCTACTGTGGACATTGCTGCTATAAACATCATGGTGCATGTACCCCCTTTGAATCTGCATTTTTGTATCCTTTGGGTAAATACCTAGGAGAGCAATTGCTGGATCATGTGGTTGTTCGATGTTTAACTTTTTGAGGAACACCCACACTGTTTCCTAGACTGGCTGCACCACTTTGCATTGCCACCAACAGGATGGGAGTGTTCCCCTTTAAGCAGAACATTATCTGCTGGCAATTTCATAAGAGGAAACAAAACCTCTGGGAGATGCACCCAGGGTCAGGCAAGCAGTTGCAGACTTCACCCCAAGGCTCCTAACGCAAAGCCCCTTGAAGCCACCAGCATGCCACTATCCAAAAGAATTCCCAGACTCTCCTTCTGACTCCACCACCAAAGAAACTACAGAGAGAATATGGCACCTCAAAATATCGAGATAATACTTTTAGTAAAACTAGAAAGTCAAACTGAACTTTTAAACAGGAACAGGCCGGTTTGGATAATTTTGAATTTCCCCTCCACCCTAATTTTAACTCTTCTGATGAATAAACTAATCAATGATGAAACATCACCTTTGTCAAATGACATCATCCAAGTTTGTATCAGATGAAAAAAGCCACCCAACTCTAGATGCTGGCCACTCAACCATATCTTAGGCCCAATTGAATAAACACTGTTAGATGAAGGAACAAATTAGATGTTACAAACAGGCACAGAGTGAATCTCACCTTCCCTTTCTAATAAAAGAGGGTTCCTAGGAAACAGATTGTCAAAATACATTTGTAAGCAATAAATGGACAGAGAAATTGTGATCCCCTGCAAAGTTCTACCTGCAGGGAAATTAAGTAATTCTTGCACCAAACCCAGAATGCTGACAGGTACTTCAATTTTTCTTTGTGGCTCAACTAGAGAAAAGAGAAAAGCCCAGGAGGTTTTGCGATAATGAGAGGTTTTACCTCCAGCCCTGACATAGATAGGACATTTTGCCAAACATACCTGTGCTTTCTCTGAACACTGGCGTCCTGTGACAAGCTGCCTCGCTGACTCCGATGCTGACGTTCAAAACCTCATGTTTCTTGGAGCCAGAGCAGAGAAGTGCTGTCAGGTGGGGAGAAGAAGGCACCTTTGAACTAAAGCCTGCACACCTGCTTCGGTTTCTGGGTGAAGGGGCAACACATACTTGTTGTTTATCAGTAATTATCTTCATTCTCAATAGACCAATGACCTTGCCTTTTCTGGAAAGCAGACTTACTCTTCTAAAGAAACCCTCAATTCATCTATTCCCAATGCAATTAGAGTGGGGTCTGGTTTACGCCCTCCTTCAGGCCCCGAATTGGAGGATTTTCCTGCATGATTCTAACAGCCAATTACCACTAACCTGTGGGCACACGGGCCATAATGCTGAAGTTGGGGGATGTCTCTGGGGCTTGCTACTGCCACACCTGTGCCTGGGGGACCAGGGCACACCCTGCTGAACTTGGGGTATTGCTCAAGATGCATCACCTGCACTGTGTCAGAGAACTGGGGGACACATCACTGAAGGTGGGGACTCTGTGAGGTCCTTACCCGCACTCTTCCCGGGGAACAGGGGAAACCCTGAAATTCTGCAACCAATCCCACAAAAGCTCAGGTGAGTGGGCGCCCTGGAGTTCACGGGTATGGGGAATAAGGCCAGTTGAGGACATGGGGCAGAAGAGACTTTAAAGGGATAAAGAAAACTCACCTGAGTCCCCACAATGAATCCTCTCCAGGTGCCCTTCCAGAACCCTGCCTCCCACCTGGGGCACACCCTACCCCTGGACCCCCCCCCCACCCTCGGTGCACGCTGCTCACTAACCAGCAGTGACTTCCGCAGGGCTACTCTCTCTCTCCCAGTGCCCCTTCTTCTGCCCCAGGTCTGCACCCCACTGCAACTCTGGAACAGCCCACAGAGACGTAGCTCCACCCCCAAGCGGTGATTGGTCAGGCAACGTGGTACCCCAGCCCCTGGGATGCCAGGCAACCCGCCCTCAAGCCCCTGGAACCCTGAAAGTGCAGGGGGTCCAAAAGGCGCCTCCTCTACACAACACCCAGCTTAGGCATGGGTGGGGTTCTGGGCCGGGCTCCCTCCACACACCTGGCCCCTTCCAGGAAGCCCTCTGGCTGCAGACCACCCTCAGAGTCCTGCCCCTTCCTTTTCTGCACCACCCCTCCCTGCTGGGGTGTGCCTGGTTCTGGGCAAGGTCAGTGGCTCTCCCAACATCCAAGGCTTGGGCTTTAGGAAATGCAATGATTTCATGCATTTTCAGTATGTACATGTCAGTATGACTTTAATCTTATGGGAGCCAAAGAGGTTCTTTATATTTTCTTAACTTCATGTTGGCATTTTGGTTATTGTTTTCTTCTCGAAGCAGATGTAAAACATGTGCTTGGGGCAGAAATAGGGCCCATGCTTTGAGTTTTTGCCCAATCATTTTGAGCCAGTTAAAATGTTAAAGGATAGCTTCCCTGGGATCCCAGGATCAGGGCCCACAGATGATATAAGATAAAAATTACTTTCATCATTATAATTACTCCTAAATGGAGGAATTTGAGACAAAAGCACCTTTCACAAGAGTACCAAGAAATCAAAATGATGACCACAGAAGGCTACCTGCTCCATGGTCAGCACAGGTAACAGAAGTGTTCACAGTCTCTGGACTCCTGCCCTTCTCCTGCCCAAATCGCTGAAGCACACAGACCACGTAAAATCAGAATTGTAGAACTGCTAGACACCTTAGAGATGTCTGGCACCATTCCCTTGGACTGCAGAATAAAACACAGTAGCTCATTGTCACAAACTAATTTCAACATGAAGTGCCCCCTGGATGCACTAAGTTCTTTCTCTGCAAATGTTGACTAATGTAAGTCACAGTCATACCATATAAACACTACGATGGCTGGGAAGTCATCGTAGGTAAGGGAATATTTTAGCCATGTTTATAAGCATTGGCTCACGTTGTAGAAGAGGCTGAGCTGAGTGTTTTTAAATACTATTTCAGACTTGTTTTACAGCACCCTCTGAACATACCAGAGCCTGAATGGACTAAAAAAGATAGTTGGTTTCAGTGACTTCAATACCAGAAAAATATTATACTGTCTCTATTCCTAAGGATCTTTGAGTATCTTACCCAGAGTCCTCCACTTAGATAATGATCTTAATGATCACCATGGGCAGAGGTGAAAAGGCCCGCTGAATTCGTTCCAGTTTTCCACATGACAAGAAAATCCTGATACTTGATAGGTTTCCAGATCGAGAAGACCAGAGATAAGAGGGAAATAGTACCCTGTATGGAACAACAAGGGATTTGGAGTCAATTTGGGGATCCCACTTAGGTTTCTGACACTAAAATCCTCTGTGACTCATATCATCCGAGTCCCTGTCTAACCACCTGAAAATGTGCCTAAAAATATCTACACCCTAGTTGAGAAGTTTAAGAGGCAGAATGCTACAAAGAGCCAGTATGATGTCTCTCAGGAACAGGGGCTCAGGAAGCCATAATTGCTATTGGGTCTATTTCTTTTCCAGAAGAAAGAACACATGTTGAATCCATATTCCTAATAGATGACTCACCAGATGATTTTCAAACCTGAAGGAAGGCCAAGAAGTTGCTCTTGTGTCATATTTCACTCAGAAATCATGTTGTTGGACTGGTGAGGACGATACCATAGCAACGTCATCACTAAGAGTGGGGAGCTTCTAATTTCCATACGGCCATGTTGACCCCCTTAGCTCAGAGCAACCAGAAAGGGCAGCTGGGGAGGGGGCACTGCCATCACTATGAGAGGGGAGCTTCCCATTTCCATATGGCCATGTTGACCCCCTTAGCTCAGGGCCACCAGAAAGGACAGCTGAGGGGGACCACAGGCCAAGGCTGCCAGGTGTGGCTGGGGCAGGCAGAACTCTGACTTAAGGCTCAACTCCTGTCTAGGTTATTATAATGCTCTTCACAAAGAAAGTGCCATTGTGTGTGAGCCCTCATGTAGAAAAGGTTCAGAATTTCCATTGAGATTCCTTCTCTGACCTTTAGGATATGTAGCAAAGTTCCATTTAAGTTTTAAACATTGAAGGACTTCCTAGTTTTATTTTCGCTATGACTGTGGCTCAATTCCCCTGTGGTCTAAGAATAGAATCTAGTTAATTTCAGGGTTTAACATTTGTAGCCTTGATTCGTGGCCCCACCTATCATCTATTTGGGTAAAGAGTCTATGACCACTTGAAATAATGTATTCTGCACTTATTATGGAATGTTCCCTATATGTCAATTAGGTCACATTTTTACCAATGTTTTGTCTGCTTTTTCTGTCAGATATTGAGAAAGGTATATTAAAATCTTCAAACAACGCTGCTCTATTCAATGTTGCATCAGAGAATCTACCAGTGTTAGAAGGCAAGAGAAACAAAAAGTATAACGAATTGAGGGGATAATTGTGACTATTCACAGATAATACGATTGTGTACATAGAAAATCCAAAACAGTCTATAAATACCCTATTAGAATTAAAAATGCAATTTATAAATGTGAGATGGATTGTAGCTTCCCATTGGACAGTTTCTGAAAGAAAACGTAGAACCTGTCAATCTTGGGGTAGGACATAGGGTGCACTAACCATTTAAAAGAATTCAGTGGGACTTCATAAAAATGTGACATTTCTCCTTATCTTATGACCATAAGAAAATGAAAAAGTGAACCGCAGGCTGGGAAGTAAAGATTTGCAATACACACACTGACAAGACTTGTCAATAAAGAATTCCTGCTCATCAACCATAAAAAGTCTATTTATAAACGAATAATTCACAAAAGATTGACTGATGGCCAATAAGAACAGGAAAGGGTGCTCTACAGTATTATTTTCAGGAACAGCAAGGCCTTTCCTAAAATGAAAACATACACACAAACCATTATTCTCTAGATAGTTGACGTCCTTATTTCTGAGGACAGCTTGAAGAACAGACTAGCATCAAAGTAAAGTGATGGAATTCCTGACACTCAGAGGATGGACAATTGACCTCAAACTACAGTACAATTTCTAGGCATCATTCGGTCCTCTGAAGGCAGACAACTACCACACCCCTTCCTCCACCACACAGGTTGCTTCCCAACCCCTACCATAAAAGAAGAAGAAGAGAAACAGATAGGACTAGTAGGAAATAGCAAAAATCACATGTGGGGATTATCCTGAAACACACTGATCACATAACTAGTGTAAGGAAGTGTAGGGAACTGACAAGGACAGAGACTCAAGAGGTACTTCTTTGGGAAATGCTGTCTGAAATCTTCACACTTTGGTACCTGCTAATGAGGGCTCTGAGCATACCCTAAGGTTTGCTCACAAGGGTCTGCAACACCATCGCTGAGGACTGAAACTCTTTAAGACCCCAAAGCTTGCCTGATTGACTATTGGACTAAGAGATTCCCATGTTCTGAAAACAGATACCAACTCATTGAAAGGTTCACCTGGGCTCTCTCGGAGGCCCTACAAGAAGCTGAACCATTCACTGAAAATCAATTACACACACACACACACACACACACACACACACACACACACACACACAGAGACACCTGTCATTTCACCAATTACTTAAACATTCAAGGTTCTTCCTACCATTTCTTTTTCACATTGATATTTATACTCATATGAAATGTCATCATTTCTAATGAACACTGATGTCAAAATAGAGATCCATTGACACAATATTCACAAAATGGAACTTCTCTGCTGTCATTTTCAATATAGCGTTTTTTAAAGTTCATACATATTTTAGGTTTTTGGTAACTTATACAGGAGAAGATCAGCATTGAAAAACTCTAAATACTGACAATGAGTTTTAAGCCTAGAGAACAAAAATTGTCCAATTTTATAGATAATAAGGAACCAAAGGGAAAGCATGGAAGCTGTAGTCGAATAAATTTACACATATGCATCCTCTATTATTCTACTACTGAGGGGCGTGTTTTATTACCACTATGAATGCATCAATTGTTTTCCACGTGCACCTGCACAGGTGTAATGAATTACTGCAGTAGAATGAAATGTCTGGGAACTACTTGGCGGCATCTATCATGAACAATGAAATTTCGATCTTATATTTGGTGAACTTCCACTGTCTGTCCCTTTAGACAATGGACCCTAAACAGAAGGGGGAATGAACCAAGAGAGACTATGGACTCTGGGAAACAAACTGAGGGCTTCAGAGAGGAGAGGGGTGGGGGATTGGGATGGGCCAGTGATGGGTATTAAGGAAGGTACATATTGCGTGGAGCACTGGGTGTTGTATGCAAATAATGAATCACGGAACACTACATCAAAAACTAAGGAAATACTGTATAGTGACTAACATATCATAATAAAAAATTATTATTAGAAAAAAATTAAAGGTAAAAAAAAACAATATACCTTTTTTGTTTCAAGAACAATCACAATTGAGAAAAAACTAACTTCCAATCCCTAAAGCAAAACACAGACCAAGTTCCATTTCACTCCCCTTTATTCACATTCTCTGTGGGTTCTATTTCCCTACCTCCTTTCCTGTTGAGCAGGGAGCCTCGGCTCGATCCCAGAACCCTGGGATCATAACCTGAGCCAAAGGCACATGCTTAACTAGCTGAGCCAGCCAGGAGCCCCAGCCATGTTTTTCTTAAGCAAAAGGACACTTTCTCATGATGCCTTCACATGACTTCACGTGGTACCAGAGACCTGCATTTGCTTCTTGGAGGTTGCAGATGAAGGCAATTGCAAACTCTCACAGTGGTTTATCAAATACAATGACCTGCCTGGTGACAGTGAAACTCTTATGAGCCCATGAGAGGGTGCTGTGACACTCAGCTGTGGCTGGGCTGGCACAGAGAACAAAATCCTTTTCCCTGCCTGATATCTGTGAGGAACAGATGCCCCCACTGTGAATGAGACCCTGCCACTGAGCTGTCCAAAGATGGCCATCCTCACGGAGGATGAGGATAAAGGACAATGCCTGAGGAGACCTCATCTGTCTCTTTTATCTTTTCATATTTTTGACAGTGGACAAATCACTGCCTAGTGGTCCCCAACTACCTTAGTCTCATCTATGAATGGCCAAGAGGTTTTACAAATCACTTCAGATTTTGACCTCACAAATGCCCACAACCATTTACCATAGGGATTCAACATTAAGCAAAGATACTGTTCGTTGGAAGAGAGGTCCTGCCCACTGTTGTTTCTCACTTATATGCTCATCTTCCTTACCTCATGGTAACATAACCAGCTTGATTCTTGATTCCATCTTCAGGAAGGCTGAGGTGACTTGAAGGGCATTACCCTGACATCGTTTTTCTTAGCAATAAGATGTGGACATTTCCCTAGTCCTACACACCCAAAGTTGAATTGGAATCAGGATTGAGGAGGCTGATGAGAGTTGAAGGTGTTTTCCTGTACACGGTGGTTTATTACCAATAAGGATGGGTCAGAGTCCTCGAAATTCCCGAACCTTTTCATTAATGCTTCGTACTCGTGAAAGATAATGTACATTGGTCTTTCCCTGTATATTGTGGTGACTCAGAGAAAAGTGCTTAGCGCGTTCGTCAGACTTCCACGACCACTTTGGGGCTGGCTTCCATATTCACAAAGGATGATGTTAGGGCTAAGAGGGTTCCTGTACACTGTTATTTCTTACAGATAAGTGTATGGCATTTTTGTTATATTACCAGAGCCACTTAGCGCCGGGTTTGCCGGCCTCCTGAGGTGCCCCCCCAAGGGGCCTGGTGCCACAACGCCGGGGATTGGGGACCCCTGAGCCCAGTGCCGGAGTCACCCTGCTGCTCCGCAACAACGCGGGCGTCTAGGGGCGCCGCCAGTCTTTCAGGGCGAGAGAACAGGCAGGGCCCTCCAAGTCCCCAGTGACCTTCAAAGGCCCCCCGTGCCAAAACGCTTGGGCCCACACTCCCTCTTGCCAGCGCCCTCACCTCGGCCTGCCCTTCCACCTGCCTCAGAGCTGGCGGAACGGGCCTGCTGGACTCCTGGGGGCTAACACTTACCCTAGGTCGGCCCCCGAGGGCCCCCTCCCAAGGAGCCTGGCACCACAATGCCAGGGATTTGGGAACCCGAGCCCCAGTGCTGGACTCATTTTGCCACCCCGCAAGCACCCATGGCGCTAGGGGCGTTGCCCTTCATTCAGGAAGGGAGAACGGGCAGGGCCCTCCGATCCCCCCGTGACCTTCGAAGGCCCCCTGCGCAAAAACTCTGGCTCCCTCGCTTCTGCTCGCCAGCGCCCTAACCTCGGCCCACCCCTACGCTCAGTGCAGAGCTGGCGGATCGGGCCTGCTGGCTTCCTGGGGTCTAACCCTAACCCTAGGTCACCACCGAGGGGCCCCTCCCACGTGGCCTGGTGCCGCATGCCATTGATTGGGGACCCCCAAGTCCCAGCGCCGGATGCACCCTGCCGCCCCACCGCCACATGGGGAGCTAGGGGCGTTGCCAGTCCTTCAGGGCGACAGAACGGGCAGGACCCTCCGAACCACCTGTGACTTTCGAAGGCACCCCAAGGCAAAGCCAAAATGCTCTGGCCCACGCTCCCGCTCGCCAGCTATCTCACCTCGACCCACACCTCCATTCACTGCACATGGGCTGATCGAGCCTGCCAGCCTCCTGGGGGCTAACCCTAACCCTAGGTTGGCCACCGAGGGGCCCATCCCAAAGGGCCTGGCGGGGCAACGCCGGGTATTAGGGACCCCCGAGCCCCAGCGCCAGACTCACCCTGCAGCCCCGCCACCACCCGGGCTGCTACAGGTGCCGCCGGTCATTCAGGGAGGGAGAACAGGCAGGGACCTCCGAGGCCCCTGGGGCCTTCGTAGGCCCCCCGCGCCAAAACGCTTGGGCCCACGCTCCCGTTCGCCAGCGCCCTCACCTCGGCTCGCCCATCTGCTCGCCACACAGCTGGCGTTTTGGGCCTGCCGGCCTCCTGAGGTCTAACTCTAACCCTAGGTCAGCCCCCGAGGCGTACCTCCCAAGGCGCTTGGTGCCACAATGCCGGAGATTGGTGACCCCCGAGCTGCAGCGCCGGACTCACATTGCCACCCCACCGCCACCCGGGCTTCTAGGGCCGCTGCCAGTCAGTCAGGACGGGAGAACGGGCAGGGCCCTCCGAGCCCACAGCGACCATCGAAGGCCCCCTGCGCCAAATGCCTGGGCCCATGTTCCTGCTCGCCAGCACCCTTGCCTCGGCCCACCCCTCCGCTCGCTGCACAGCCGGCATACGGGCCTGCCGACTCCTGGGAGCTAACCCTAACGCTAGGTCGGCGCCCGAGGGGCCCCTCCCAAGGGGCCTGGTGCCGCAAGCCAGGGATTCAGGACGCCCAAGCCTCAGCACTGGACTCACCCTGCTGAACCACCGCCACCCTGGCCGCTAGGAGCGCTGTCAGTCATTCAGGGCGGGAGAATGGGCAGGGCCCTCTGAGCCCCCTGCGACTTTCGAAGGCCCCCCTCGCCAAAACGCTTGGGCCCATGCTCCCGCTCGCCAGCACCCTCACCTCGGCCCCCCCCCTCCGCTAGTCGCATAGCCAGCGGATTGGGCCTGCTGGCCTCCTGGGGACTATTGGTATCCCTAGTTCAGCCCACTAGGGGCCCTTCCCAAGGGGCCTGGCGCCGCAACGCTGGGGATTGGGAATCCACGATCCCCAGCGCTGGACTCACCCTACTGCCCCGCTGCCACCCGGGCTGGTAGGGGCGCCGCCGATCATTCAGGGCGGGAAAACGGGCAGGGCCCTCCGAGCCCCTGCCGACCATCGAAGTCCCCCCACGCCAAAACGCTTGGGCCCTCACTCCCGCTTGCCAGCTCCTTCACCTCGGCCCGCCACTCCACTCGACGCACACCTGGCGGATAGGGTCTGCCGGCCTCCCGGGGGCTAACCCTAACACTAGTTCGGTCCCCAAAGGGCCCCTCCAAAGGGGCCTGGCACCACAACGCCGGGGATTGGGGACCCCCATGCCCCACCGCCGGACTCACCCTGCCGTCCTGCCGCCACCTGGGCCGCTAGGGGTGCGGCCGGATATTCAAGGCTGGAAAACGGGCAGGGCCCTTGGAGCCCCCGGCGACCTTCAAAGGGCCCCTGCGCCAAAACGCTTGAGCCCAGGCTCCCACTCGCCAGCGCCCTCACCTTGGCCTGCCCCTCCGCTCACCGGATAGCTGGCGGATCGGGCCAGCCTGCCTTCTGGTGGCTAAACCTAACCGTAGGTCGGCCACCGAGGGGCCCCTCCGATGGATGGGGCCTGGCGCCACATCGCCTGGGATTGCTGACCCCGAGCCCCAGCGCGGGATTCACCTTGCCGCCCCACCGCCAACTGGGCTGCTAGGAGTGCCGTCAGTCATTCAGGGCGGGAAAATGGGCAGGGCCCTCCGATCCCCTGGCGACCTTCGAAGACCCCCCGCGCCAAAACGATTGGGCCCAAGCTCCTGCTCACCTGCGCCCTCACCTTGGACCACCCCTCCGCTCACTGCACAGCCGGTGGATCGGGCCTGTGGGCCTCCTGGGGGCTAACCCTAACCCTAGGTCTGCCCCCAAATGGCCCTTCCCAAGGGGCCTGGCGCCGCAAAGCCGGGCATTGGGGACCCCCGAGACCCAGCACCGGACTCAACCTGCCGCCCCGCTGCCACCAGTGCCGTGAGGAGCGCCATCGGTCATTCAGGACGGAAGAACGGGCAGGACCCTCTGAGTCCCTGGCAAAATTCGAAGGCCCCTCACGCCGAAACTTTGGGCCCATGTTCCCACTCGACAAATCGCTCATCTCAACCTGCCCCTCTGCTCGCCGCACAGCTGGAGGATCGGGCCTGCCGGCCTCCTTTGGGCTAACCCTACCCTAGGTCGGCCCCCGAGGGACCACTTCCAAGTGTCCGGTGCAGCCACGCCGGGGATTGGGGACCCCCCCCAGTGCTGGACTCACCTTGCCGTCCCGTCGCCAACCGGGCCGCTACGGGCACCGCCGGTCATTCAGGGCGGGAGAACGGGCAGCGCCCTCCGAGCCTCTGGCGACTACGAAGGCCATCCGCGCCAAAACGCTTGGGCCGACGCTCCTGGTCGCCAGCGACCTCACCTCAGCACACCACTCCAATAGCCGCAGAGCTGGCGGATTGCGCCTGCCACCCTCCTGGGGGCTAACCTTAACCCAAGCTGGGCCCCAGAGGGGCCCCTCCCAAGGGGACTGGCGCCGCAACGCCAGGGATCGGGGAACCCGAGCCCCGGCTGCGAACTCACCCTGCCCCCGCGCCATCACCCGGGCTGCTAGGGGCACCCTCGGTCATTCAGGGCGGCAGAACTGGCAGGCCCCTCCGAGCCCCCAGCGACCTTTGAAGGCCCCCCGCGCCAAAACGCTTGGGCTCACGCTCCTGTTTGTCAGCGCACTCACTTCGACCCACCCCTCCTCTCGCCACACAGCTGGCAGATCCCGCCTGCCGGGCTTCTGGGTGTAACCCTAACCCTAGGTCTGTCCCCATGGGGCCCCTCCTAATGGGACTGGCATCGCAATGCCGGGGATTGGGGAACCCCAGGCCCAGCGCCGGACTCACCCTGCCGCCCCACCACCACCCAGGCCGCTAGGGGCGTTGCCGGAATTTCAGGGCAGAAGAAAGTGCAGGGCCCTCTGAGCCCCCGCTGCCCTTAGAAGGCCTCCCGCACCAAAACATTTGGGCCCACGCTCCCGTTCGCCAGCGCCCTCTTCTCAGGTCGCCCTTCCGTTCACCGAACATCTAGCGGATCGGGCCAGCCTGCTTCCTGGGGGCTAACCCTAACCCTAGGTCGGACCCCGAGGGGCCCCTTCCAAAGGCCTGGTGCCACAACGTCGGGGATTGGGGACCCCTGAGCCACAGTGCCAGACTCACTCTACCGCCCCTCCCCTACTGGCCCCTAGGGGCGCCGCCGGTCATTCAGGGCGGGAGAACGGGCAGGGCCCTCCGAGCCATGGCAACATTCGAAGGCTCAGGGCACCAAAACACTGGGGCCCACGCTCCCGCTCGCCATCGCCCTCAACTCGACCCGCACCTCCGCCCATCGCACAGTGGGCAGATCGGGCCTGCCGGACTCCTGGGAGATAACCCCAAACCCTACTTCGGCCCCCGAGGGGCCCCACCAAGGGGCCTGGCACCGCCACGCCGGGGCTTGGGGAATCCTGAGCCCCAGCTCCGGACTCACGCTGCCTCCCCACCGCCACCCTGGCTGCTAGGGTGCCGCCGGTCATTAAGGGCGGGGGAACGGGCAGGGCCATCAGAGCTCACGGCGACCATCGAAGGCCCCCCGCGCCAAAACGCTTGGGCCCACGCTCCCGCTCCCCAGCGCCCTCACCTCAGCTTGCCCCTCCGCTTGCCGCAGAGCTGGCGGATCGGGCCTGCCGTCCTCCTGGGGAATCTCCCTAAGCCTAGGTCGGCCATCGACGGACCCCTCCCAAGGGCCCTGGCGCCGCAACGCCAGGGATGGGGGACCCCCGATCCCCAGCACTGGACTTAACCTGCCCCCCTGCCACCACCCTGGCGACTAGGGGCGCCGTCGTTCATTAAGGGCAGTAAAACGGGCAGCGCCCTCCAAGGCCCCAGCGACCTTCGAAGCCCTCCGCGAAAAAACGCTTGGGCCCAAGCTCTTGCTCGCCAGCGCCCTCACCTCAGCCCTCCCCTCCGCTCACCACACAGCGGGTGGATCGGGCCTGCCGGCCTACTGGGGGCTAACCCTATCCCTAGGTCTGTCCCCGAGGGCCCCCACCCAAGGGGCCTGGCGCCGCAAGCTGGGGATGGGGGACCCCCAAGCCCCAGCGCCGGACTCACCCTGCCACCCTTCCGACATCCGGGCAGCTAGGGGCGCCGCAGGTCATTGAGGGCGGGAGAATGGGCAGGGCCCTCGAGCCCCCGGCGAACTTCAAAGACCCCCTCGCCAAAACGCTTGGGCTCACGCACCCGCTCGCCAGAGCCCTCACCTCGGTTCGCCCCTCCGCTCTGCACAGCCAGCAGATCGGCCTGCCGGCCTCCTTGGGGCTAACCGTAACCCTAGGTCGGCCCCTTAGGGGCCCCTCCCCAGGGGCCTAGCACCACAACGCCGGGGGTTGGGGATCCCTGAGCCCCAGCGCCAGATTCACCCTGCTGCCCCACCGCCAACCGGGCCGGTAGGGGCGCCGCTGGTCATTCAGTGCGGGAGGACATGTAGGGCCCTCCGAGCTATCGGTGACTTTTGAAGGCCCCCAGAGCCAAAACGCTTGGGCCCATGCTCCCGTTCGCCAGCACCCTCACTTCGGCCAGGCCCTCTGCTTGCCGCACAGGAGGCGGATAGTGCCTGTCAGCCACCTGGGGGCTAACCCTAAACATAGGTCGGCCCCCTAAGGTCCCCTCCTAAGTGGCCTGGACCCACAATGCCGGGGATAGGGTACCTCCCAGCCCCAGCGCCGGATTCACCCTGCCGCCCTTCTGCCAACTGGGTCGGTAGGGGCAACACCGGACATTAAGGGCGGGAGAACGGGCAGGGCCCTCCGAGCCCCCGGCGACCTTCGAAGGCCCCCCGCACCAAGGAACTTGGGTCCACGCTTCCGCTCGCAGCGCCCGTAACTCGATCCCCCGTCCGCTCACCACAAGCTGGCGGATCGGGTCGGCTGGCCTCCTGGGGGCTAACGCTAACCCTGGGTCGGCCCCCGAGGGGCCCCTCCCAAGGGACCTGGCACCGCAACACCAGGGATTGGGCCCCCACAGCCCCAACTCCGGACTCACCCTGCTGCCCCGCCACCACCTGGGCCACTAGGGGCGTCGCCCATCATTCAGGGCTGGAGAACGGGCAGGGTCCTCCGAGGCCCCTGCGACCTTAGTAGGCCCCCCGTGCCAAAAAGCTTGGGCCCATGCTCCTGCTCGCTAGCGCCTTACCTCAGCCGCCCCTCCGCTCGCCGCGAGCTGCCGGATCGGGCCTGCCGGCCTTCTGGGGGCTAACCCAAACACCAGGTCGGCCCCCAAGGGGCCCCTCCCAAGGGGCCTATCGCTGCAATGCCTGGGATTGGTGACCCCCGAGTCCCAGCGCCGGACTCACCGTGCCGCCCCGCCGCCACCCGGGCCGGTAGGAGAGCCGTCGGTCATTCAGGGCAGAACAACGGACAGGGCCCTCCCAGCCCCCGGCGCCATTTGAAGGCCCTCTGCACCAAAACCCTTGGGCCCACGCTCCCGCTCGCCAGCACCATCACTTCGGCCCACCCTCCGCTCGCTGCACAGCTGGCGGATTGGGCCTGACGGTCTCCTGGGGGCTAACCCTAACCCTAGGTCGGCCCTTGAGGGGCCCCTCCCAAGGGGCCTGGTGCCACAACGCCAGGGATTTGGGACCCACAAGCCCCAGTGCCGGACTCACCCTCCCGCCCCGCTGCCACCTGGGCCTCTAGGGGCACCGCCGGTCATCCAGGGCGGGAGAACGGGCAGGGTCCTCCGAGCCCCTGGTGACCTTTGAAGGCCCCCACACCAAAACGCTTGGGCCCACGCTTCTTGCTAGTAAGTGCCCTCACCTCGGTCCGCCCCCCCTCTCGCCGCACAGACAGCGGATTGTGCCTGCCAGCCTCCTGGGAACTAACCCTAACTCTAGGTCTGCTCACGAGGGGTCCCTCCCAAGGGGCCTGGCAATGTCACGCCGGGGATTGGGGACCCTCGAGCCCAGTGCATTACTTACCCTGCTGCACTGCCACCACCCAGGCTGCTAGGGGCGCCGCCAGTTATTTAGGGTGGGAGAACGCGCAGGGCTCTCCGAGCCCCGGCGACCTTCGAAGACCCCCGCGCCAAAACGCTTGGGCCTATGCTCCTGCTCGCCAGCACCCTCTCCTCAGCCCGCCCCTCCGCTCGCTGCACAGCCGGCAGATCGGGACTGCCGGCCTCCTGGGGCTAACCCTAACCCTAGGTCGGCTCCCGAGGGGCCCATCCCAAGGGGCCTGGTGCCGCCACGCGGGTGATTGGGGACCCCCGAGCACCAGGGCCGAAGTCACCCTGCCGCCCTGCTGCGACCCGGCTCACTAGGGGCACCGTCCTCATTCGGGGCTGGGGAACCTGTAGGGCCCTCCGAGGCCCCGGCGACTTTTGAAGGCCCACCGCGCCAAAACGCTTGGGCCCAAGCTCCCGTTCGCAAGCGCCCTCACCTCGGCCCATCCCTCCACTTGCCACACAGCTGGCGGATCGGGCCTGCAGGCCTCCTAGGGGCTAACCCTAAACCTAGGTCGGCCCCCGAGGGGCCCCTCCCAAGGTGCCTGGCGCCACCACACCTGGGATTGGGGTCCCCTGAGCCCCATCGACTGACTCACCCTGCCGCCCCACCACCACCCGGGCTGCTAGGGGCGCCGCCGGTCATTCAGGGCGTTAGAACGGGCAGGGCTCTCCGAGCCCCCGGCAAGCTTCGAATGCCCGCTCGCCAAAACGCTTGGGCCCATGCTCCCACTCGCCAGTGCATTCACATCGACCCACCCTCCACTCACAGTACAGCCGACGGATAGGTCCTGCCGGCCTCCTGGAGCTAACACAAACCCTACGTCGGCGCCCGAGGGGCCCCTCCCAAGGGGCCTGGCTCCGCCACGCCGGGGCTTGGGGACCCCCGAGCACCAGCGGCAGTCTCACCCTGCCTCCGCGCTGTGACCCGGCCCGCTAGGGGCGCTGTCCTCATTCAGGCCGGGAGAACAGGCAGGGCCCTCAGAGCCCCGGGCGACATTTGAAGACCCCCGCGCCAAAACGCTTGGACCCACAGAACCGCTCGCCAGCGCCCTCACCTAGACTAGCCCCTCCGCATGCCACACAGCCAGCGGATCAGGCCTGCCAGCCTCCTCGGGGCTAAACCAAACCCTACATCAGCCCCCGAGGGGCCCCTCCCAAGGGGCCTGGCTCCGCCACGCTGGGGCATGGGGACCCTCGAGCACCAGCGCCGGACTCACCCTGCCGCCCCACCACGACCCGGGGCGCTAGGGGCGCTGCCGGTCATTCAGGGCGGGAAAGCGGCCAGGGCCCTGTGAGCCCCCGGCGACCTGCGAAGGCCCCCTGCGCCAAAACGCTTGGGCCCACGGTCCCGCATGCCAGCGTGCTCACCTCAGCCCACCCCCCCTCTTGCCGCACAGACAGCGGATCGGGCCTGCCAGCCTCCTGGGAACTGACCCTAACTCTAGGTCTGCTCACGAGGGGCCCCTCCCAAGGGGCCTGGCGATGCCACGCCGGGGATTGGGGACCCTCGAGCCCCAGCGCATTACTTACCCTGCCGCCCTGCCGCCACGCGGGCTGCTAGGGATGCCACCAGTTATTTAGGGCGGGAGAACGGGCAGGGCCCTCCAAGCCCCCAGTGACCTTCAAAGGCCCCCCGCGCCAAAACACTTGGGCCTACGCTCCTGCTCGCCAGCACCCTCTCCTCAGCCCGCCCCTCCGCTCACTGCACAGCTGGCAGATCGGGACTGCCGGCCTCCTGGGGCTAACCCTAACCCGAGGTCGGATCCCGAGGGGCCCATCCCAAGGGGCCTGGCACCGCCATGTGGGTGATTGGGGACCCCCAAGCACCAGGGCTGAACTCACCCTGCTGCCCCACTGCGACCCGGCTCGCTAGGGGCACCGTCCTCATTCGGGGCTGGGGAACGGGCAGGGCCCTCTGAGCCCCCGGTGACATTCGAAGGCCTGACACGCCAAAACGCTTGGGCTCATGCTCCCGCTCGCCAGCGCCCTCACCTCGCCCCACCCGTCCGTTCTCTGCATAGCCGGCGGATCGGGCCCCAGCCTCCTTTGGGCTAACCCTAACCCTAGGTCGGCCCCCGAGGGACCCCTCCCAAGGGGCCAGGCGCCACCACGCCGGGGCATTTGGATCCCTGAGCCCTACTCCAGACTCACCCTGCCGCCCCGCCGCCACCCGGGATGCTAGGGGCGCCACCGGTCATTCAGGGAGGGAGTACCGGCAGGGCCCTCTGAGCCCCTGATGACCTTTGAAGGCCCCCCGCACCAAAACGTTTGGGCCTAAGCTCCTGCTCACCAGGGCCCTCACCTCGGCTCACCCCTCCCCTCGCCACACAGTGGGCGGATCGGGCCCCAGCCTCCTTTGGGCTAACCCTAACCCTAGGTCAGCCCCCGAGGGACCCCTCCCAAGTGCCTGGAGCCACCACACCGGGGATCGGGGACCACTGAGCCCCAGCTCCAGACTCATCCTGCTGACACGCCGCCACTCTGGCCGCTAGGGGCGCCACCGGTCATTTAGGGTGCGAGAATGGGCAGGGCCCTACAAGCCCCCAGCGAAAAAGGAAGGCCCTCCATGCCAAAACGCCTGGGCCCACGCTCCCGCTTGCCAGCGCCGTCACCTTGGCCCGCCCCTCTGCTCACCGCACAGCCGGCGGTTCGGGCCTGCTGGCCTCCTTTGGGCTAACCCTAAACCTAGGTCGGCCCCAGAGGAGCCCCTACCAAGGGGCCTGGCGCCGCCATGCTGGGGATTGGGGACACCTGAACCCCACCGCCGGACGCACGCTGCCGCTCCTCACCACCCGGCCCGCTAGGGGCGCCGTCCTCATTCAGGGCGTTAGAACGGGCAGGGCCTGCGGAGCCCCCGGCAACCTTCGAAGGTCCCCCGCGACAAAACGCTTGGGCCCATGCTCCCGCTCGCCAGCGCCCTCACCTCGGCTAGCCCCTCCGCATGCGGCAGAGCTGGCGGATTGGGTCTGCCAGCCTCCTGGGGGCTAACCCTAACGCTAGGTCGGCCCCAGAGGGGCCCCTCCCAAGGGGCCTGGCGCCACCACGCCAGGGATTTGGGATCCCCAAGCCCCACCGCCGGACACACCCTGCCACCCCGGCGCCACCCAGGCTGCTAGGAGCGCCGCCGTTCATTCAGGGAGGGAGAACGGGCAAGGCCTTCTGAGCCCCCGCCGATATTCGAAGTCTCCTGGCGCCAAAACCCTAGGGTCCACGGTCCTGCTCGCCAGTGCCCTCACCTCGGCCAGCCCCTCTGCACGCCGTAGAGGCGGCGGATCGGGCCTGCCGGCCTCCTTGGGGCTAACGAAAACCCTAGCTCGGCCCCTGAGGGACCCCTCCCAAGGGGCCTGGCAATGCCACACCGGGTATTGGGGACCCCCGAGCCCGAGCTCTGGACTCACCCTGCCTCCCCGCCACCACCCTGGCCGCTAGTGCACCGCCGGGCATTCAGGGCCGGAGAACTTGCTGGGCTCTCCGAGCCCCCAGTGAGCTTCGAAGGCCCCCCATGCCAAAACGCTTGGTCCCACGCTCCCGCTTGCCAGCGCATTAACGTCAGCCCACCCCTCTGCTCTCTGCACAGCCGGCGGATCAGGCCGGCCGGCCTCCTTTGGGCTAACACTAACCATATGTCGGCCCCCGAGGAACCACTCCCAAGTGCCTGGCGCTGCCACGCCGGGGATTGGGGACCCCCGAGCCCCAGCTCCAGACTCACCCTGCCGGCCTGCCATCACACCGGCCACTAGGGGTGTCACCGGTCATTCAGGGTGGGAGAACGGGCAGGGCCTTCTGAGCCCCCGGTGACATTTGAAGACCCCCTGCGCCAAAATGCTTGCGCCCACACTCCCGCTTGCCAGCGTGCTCACCTCAGCCCGCCCCTTGATCGCTGCACAGCCGGCAGATAGGGCCTGCCAGCCAACTGGGGGCTAACCCTATCCAAAGGTCAGCCCCCGAGGGGCCCATCCCAAGGGTCCTATCGCCGCAACGCTAGGGATTGGGGAACCCCGAGCCCCAGTGCCAGGCTCACCCTTCCACCCCACCCCCACCGGGCTGCTAGTGGTGCCGCCGATCATTCAGGGCGGGAGAATGGGCAGGGCCCTCTGAGCCCCCGACGACTTTCGAAGGCCCCCCGTGCCAAAACGCTTGGGCCCATGCTCCCACTCTCCAGCACCCTCACCTTGGCCCGCCCCACCGCTCACCGCACAGCCGACGAATCGGGCCTGCCGGCCTCCTAGGGTCTAAACCTAACCCTAGGTCGGCCCAAGAGGGGCTCCACCCAAGGTTCCTGGCGCAGCTACGCCGGGGATTGGGGTCCCCCGAGCACCATTGCCGGACTCACCCTGCCGCCCCTCCGTGACCCGGCCCACTAGGGGCGCCGTCCTCATTCAGAGCGGAAGAACGGGAAGGGCCATCCAAGGCCCGGTGACCTTCGAAGGACCCCCGGTCCAAAACGCTTGGGCCTACGCTCCCGCTCGCCAGCGCATTCACGTCGGCCCGCCCCTACGCTTACTGCACAGCCAGCAGATCGGGCCTGCCAGCATCCTTTGGGCTAACCCTAAACCTAGGTCGGCCCCAGACGAGTCCCTCCCAAGGGGCCTGGCGTCGCCACGCCAGGGATTGGGGATGCCCAAGCCCCAGTGCCGGACTCACTCTGCCGCCACGCCACCACCCAAGCCGCTAGGGGCGCCTCAGGTCATTCAGGATTGGAGAACGGGAAGGGCCCTCCGAGCCCCTGGCGACCTTTGAAGGCCCCCTGTGCCAAAATGCTAGGGCCCACGCTCCCGCTTGCCATTACCCTCACCTTGGCCCTCCCCTCCGCTTGCCACTCAGCTGGCAGATCGGTCCTGCCGGCCTCCTGGGGGCTAACCCTAACCCTACATCGGGCCCGAGGGGCCCCTACGAAGGGGACTGGCGCCGCCACGCCGGCGATTGGAAACCCTCGAGCCCCAGCGCAGGACTTACCCTGCCGCCCCGCCGCCACCCAGGCCTCTAGGGGCGCCACCAGTCATTCAGGATGGGAGAACGGGCAGGGCCCTCCGAGCTCCTGGCGACATTTGAAATCCCCCTGCGCCAAAACGCTTGGGCCCACACTCCTGCTGCCCAGCGCCCTCACCTCGGCCCGCCCTTCTGCTCACTGCACAGCCGGCGGATTGGGCCTGCAGGCCTCCTGGGGGCTAACCCTAACCCTAGGTCGGCCCCCGAGGGGCCCCTCCATAGCGGCCTGGCGCCGCAACACCGGGGATTGAGGACCCCTGAGCCCCAGCGCCAGACTCACCCAGCTGCCCCGCCGCCTTGCGGGCCGCCTGGGGCGCCGCAGATCATTCAGGGCGGGAGAAAGGGCAGGGCTCTATGAGCTCCTGGCGATCTTTAAAGGCCCCCCGTGCCAAACGCTTGGGCCCACGCTCCCGCTCGCCAGCGCCTTCACTTCGGCCCACCCCTCCGCTCGCCGCACCACTGGCGGATCGGGCCTGTCGGCCTCCTAGGAGCTAACACTAACCCTAGGTCGGCCCCAGAGGGGCCCGTCCGAGGGGCCTGGCGCTGCCACACCAAGGATTGGGGACTCCTGAGCCACAACGCCAGATGCAGCCTGCTGCCCTTCCACCACCCGGGCCACTAGGGGCGCTGCTGGTCATTCTGGGCTGGAGAATGTACAGGGCCTTCTGAGCCACCCTCGATCTTTGAAGGCCCCCACGCCAAAACGCCTGGGCCCACGCTCCCGCTTGCCAGCACTCTCACCTTGGCCTGCCCCTCTGCACGCCGCAAAGCTGGCAGATCAGGCCTGCCGAAATCCTGGGGGCTAACACAAACCCTGTGTCAGCCCCCGAGGGGCCCCTCACAAGGGTCCTGGAGCCGCCACTCCTGTGCTTGGGCACGCTCAGCAGCAGCGCCAGACTCACCCTGCCACCATGCCACCACCCGGGCTGCTAGGGGCGGCGCCGGTCATTCAGGGCGGGAGAACGGGCTGGGATCTCCGAGCCCCTGATGACATTGGAAGGCCCCCAGTGCAAAAACGCTTCAGCCAACGATCCCGCTCCCCAGAGCCCTCACCTTGGCCCGCCACTCTGCTCTCCACACAGCCGGCGTATCGGGCCTGCTGGCCTCCTTTGAGCTAACACTAACCCTAGGTCAGCCCCCGAGGGACCCCTCCCAAGTGCCTGGCGCCATCACGCCAGTGATTGAGACCCCCAAGCCCCAGCTGTGGACTCACCCTGCCGCTGCGTCTCACCTTGGCCCGCCACTCCGCTCTCCACACAGCTGGTGGATCGGGCCTGTCGGCCTCCTGGGAACTAACTCCAAACCCTACGTCGGCCCCCAAGGGGCCCCTCCCAAGGGGCCTGATGTCGCCACGCCAAGGATTGGGGATGCCCTAGCCCTAGCGCCAGACTCACCCTGCAGCCCCGCCTCCACCCTGGCCTCTAGGGGTGCTGCCGGTCATTCAGTGCGGGAGAACGTGCAGTGCCCTCCGAGCCCCCAGCAAACTTCGAAAGCCCCCTTGCCAAAACTCTTGGGCCCACGCTCCCACTCGCCAGTGCCCTCACCTCGGCCCACCCCTCCGCTCACCGCACAGCTGGCAGATCTGGCCTGCCGGCCCCCTTGGGGCTAACTCTACACCTAGGTCAGCCCCGGTGGGCCCCCTCCCAAGGTGCCTGGTGCCGCCTCGCTGGGGACTGGGGTCCCCGGAGCCCCTTCGCCACACTCACACTGCCGCCCCACCGCCAACCGGGACACTAGGGGTGCCGCCGGTTATTCAGGTTGGGAGAACGGGTAGGGCCCTCCGAAACATCGGCGACATTCGAAGGCCCCCCGCACCAAAAGGCTTAGGCCCATGCTCTTGCTCCCCAGTGCCCTCACCTCGGCCCACCCCACTGCTCGCTGCACAGCTGGCGGATTGGGCCTGCCGGCCTCCTGAGGGCTAACCCTAACCCTAGGTCAACCCCTGAGGGGCCCCTCCCAAGGGGCCTGGCGTCACCACGCCACGGATTGGGGACCCCCGAGCCCCAGGTCTGGACTAACCCTGCCGCCCTGCGTCCATCTGGGCTGCTATCGGCACCACCGGTCATTCAGCGCCGGAGAATGAGCAGGGCCCTCAGAGACCCCGGCAACATTCGAAGTTACCCTGCGCCAAAACGCTTGGGTGCACGCACCCGCTCCCCAGCACCCTCACCTTGGCCCACCGCTCCACACCCCGCTCAGCCGGGGGATCAGGCCTGCCTGCCTCCTGGGGGCTAAACCTATTCCAGGTCGGCCCCCGAGGGGCCCCTCCCAAGGGGCCTGGCGTCGCCTCGCCAGGGATTGGGGACACCCGAGCCCCAGCGCCGGACTCACCCTGCCGCCCCGGCACCACCCGGGCCGCTAGGGGCGCCGCCGGTCATTCACGGAGGGAGAACATGCAGGGCCTTCCAAGCCTCCGTCGACCTTTGAAGGACCCCGCGCCAAAACTCCTGGGCCGACGCTCCCACTCGCCAGCGCCATCACCTCGGCCTGCACCTCTGCAAACTGCACAGCCGGCGGATTGCGCATGTCGGCCTCCTGGGGGCTCCTCCCAAGGGACCTGGCACCGCCACACCGGTGCTTGGGGACCCCCAGCACCAGCGCCAGACAAACCCTGCCGCCTTGCTGCCAACCCGGCCGCTAGGGACGCCGCCACTCATTCAGGTCGGTAGAATGAGCAGGGCCCTCTGAGCCCCCGGCGACCTTCGAAGGACCCCCGTACCAAATCGCTTGGGCCCATGTTCCTGCTCGCCAGCTTGCTCACCTTGGCCCGCCCTCTGCTCAACACACAGCTGTCGGATCAGGCCTACCGGCCTCCTGGGGGCTAACCCTAACCCTAGGTTGGCCCCCAAAGGGCCCCTCCCAAGGGGCCTGTCGCCACAACACCGGGGATTGATGACCCCCAGCCCCAGCGCCGGACTCACCCTGCATCCCCGCCGGCACCCAGGCCGCTAGGGCACCACCGGTCATTCAGGGCGGGAGAATGGACAGGGCCCTCCCAGTCCCAGTGAACTTCTAAGGCCCCAGGAGCCAGAATGCTTGGGCCCATGCTCCCGCTGACCAGCGCCCTCACCTCAGCCAGCCCCTCTGCTGGCTGCACAGCCAGCGGATCGGGCCTGCCAGCCTCCTGGGGGCTAACCCTAACTCTAGGTTGGCCCCCGAGGGGAACCTCCCAAGGGGCCTGGCGCAGCAATGCCAGGGACTGGGGACCCCTGAGCTCCAGCGCCGGACTCACCCTGCTGCCCCGACGCCACCCGAGCTGCTAGGGGCGCTGCCGGTCATTCAGTGCGGGAGAACAGGCAGGGCCCTTCGAGCCCCTGGCGACCTTCGAAGGCCAACTTGCAAATACGCTTGGGCCCACACTCCTGCTCACTAGCACCCACATCTCAGCCCGCCCCTCCGCTTGCCACACACCTGGCAGATCAGGCCTGCTGGCATCCTGGGGGCTAACTCTAACACTTGGTCGGCCCACGAGGGGCCCCTCCCAAGGGGCCTTGCACCGCAACACCGGGGATTGGGGACACCCGAGCCCCAGTGCCAGACTCTCCCTGCCGCCCTGCCGCCAACTGGGCCAGTAGGGGCGCCGCCGATCATTCAAGGAGGGAGAAGGGGCAGGGCCCTCTGAGCCCCCGGCGACCTTCGAAGAACTCCTGCGCTAAAATGCTTGGGCCCACTTTTCCTCTCCCCAGCGCCCTCACCTCGGCCCGCACCTCCACTCGCCGCACAGTGTGCGGATTGGGCCTGACGGTCTTTTTGGGGCTAACCTTAACCCTAGGTCGTCGCCCCAGGGGCCCCTCCCAAGGGTCCTGGTGCCACTACGCCGGGGATGTGGTACCCCAAGCCCCAGAGCTGGACTCACCCTCCACAGCGCAGCCACCCGGGCCGCTAGGGGCACCACCGGTCATTCAGGGTGGGAGAACGGACAGGGCCGTGGAGAAACCGGCGACATTTGAAGCCTCCCACCCCAAAATGCTGGGGCCCACCATCACGCTCCCCAGCACCTCCACCTTGGCCCGCCCACCTCTAGCCGACTAGCCAGAGGATCACGCCTGCCGGCCTCATGGGGGCTAAATCTAACCCTAGGTCGGCCCACAAGGAGCCCTTCCCAAGAGGCCTGGCACTGCAACGCCGGGGATTGGGGATCACCGAGCCGCAGCGTGGGACTTACCCTGCTGCCCAACCGTGAATGGAGCCGCTAGGGGCATCGCCGGTAATTCAGGGCGGGAGAACGGGCAGGGCCCTCCGAGCCTCTAGCGACGTTCAAAGGCCCCTACTCCAAAACGCTGGATACCATACTCCCGCTCGCCGGGACCCTCACCTAGGCCCACTCCTCTGCTTGCCGCACAGACGGTGCATCGGGCCTGCTGGCCTACTGAGGTCTAACCCTAACCCCTAACCTTAAACCCTAAACCTTAACCCCTAACCCTAACCCTAACCATAACCCCTAACCCTTGCCCTAACCCTAACCCTACCCTAAATCTAACCCTAAACCCTAATCCTTAAACCCTAAACCCTAACATTAACACTAAACCATAAACCTTAACCCTAATCCCGAAGCCCTAAACAATAAACCCTAACCTTAACCACTAACCCCAAACCCCAAACCCTAACCCTCCCCTTAATGCTACCCCTTCAGCTAACCCTACCCCTAACCCGTAAACTAACCCTAAACCTAAACCTAACCCGTACCCTAACCTGAACCCTAACCTTAACCCTAAACCCTAAACCCTGACCCTAACCCATACCCTAATTCATACCATAACCCGTACCCTAACCCAACCCGTAACCTAACCCTAACCCGTACCCTAACTGTAACCCTAAACCCTAAACCGTAACCCGTACCCTAACCCTAACCAGTATCCTTCCCTTAACGTTAACCCATACCCTAACCCGTACACTAACCCATACCATAACCCGTACACTATCCCAAACCCGGACCCTAACCCATACCCTAACCCATACCTAACCCTAACCTGTACCCTAACCCGTACCCTAACCCATACCCTAACCCTAAACCATACCCTATACCTATCCCTGACCCGTTCCCTAACCCGTACCCTAACCCCAACCCTAAACCGTAACCCAACCTGTACCATAACCCTAAACTGTACCCTAACCCTAACCCATACCCTAACCCTAACCCATACCCTAAACCATACCCAAATCCGTACGCCAACACTTACCCTAAGCCGTACCCTAACACGTACCCTAAACCGTACCCTAATGCGTACCCTAACCCGTACCCTAACCCTAACCCATACCCTAAACGTAACCCATACTCCAACCCTAACCCCACCCTAACCCCAAACCCTAAACCCTAACCCGTACCCTAAACCCTTATCTGTACCCTAACGCATAACCTCTAACCTGTAACCCCTAAACCCAACCCTAACCCGTACCCTCTCCTTCCCCTAACTCTAACCCCTACCCTCACCCATACCCTAACCGTAACCCATACCCTAACCTTAACCCATACCCTAATCCGTACCCTAACCCCCGGGGTTGGGTACACCTGAGCCCCACCACGGGACTCAGCCTGCCACCCCTCAGGAAACCATGCCCCTTGCGGCGCCACAGAGCATCCCATGCAGGAGAATTGGTAGGGCCCCCTGAGCCCCCAGTGATCCTCGGCGGCCCCCTACAACCCAACCCTGAGGCCCACGCTCATCCCGCCCCACGCCTTCCCTTCAGCTTGCCACCGAGCTCATCGCAGAGCCGGCAGATCAGGCCTGCCGGGTTCCTGGGGCCTAGACCTGACCCTAGGTCGGCTGGGTACGGCCCCTCCCCTGGGGCCCGGTGCCGCAGCCCCAGGGACTGGGGACACCTGAGCCCCACTGCAGGACAAAGCCTGCCAGCCCGCAGGAAACCGTGCCCCTTGGGAGGCTGTAGAGCATTCAGGGCGGGAGAACCAGGAGGGCCCCCAGAGCCCCCGGCGAACTTCAGTGATCCCTAAACCCAACCTTGAAGCCCATGCTCACCCCACCCTGCACCCTCACCTCAGCCCGCAGCGGAGCTTGCCACATAGTGGGCAGATCTGGCCTGCGAGGTTCCTGGGCCCCAACCCTAACCCTAGTTCATCTGTGGAGGGGCCCCTCCCCAGGAGTCTGGAGCCACAGCCACGGGGATTCAGGACACCTGAGCCCCACCGCAGGACTCAGTCTGCCACCCCACAGGAAACCGTGTGCCTTGGGAGGCCATAGAGCATTCAGGGCGGGAGAACCAGGAGGGCACTCCTGAGCCACCAGCGACCTTCGGCGGCCTCCCACACCCCAACCCTGAGGTCCATGCTCACCCTCCCCACACCGTCACCTCAGCCCGTGTAGCTCGACATACAGCCAGCAGATCGGGCCTGCGGGGCTCCTGGGGCCTAAACCTAGCCCTAGGTCGGCCGCGGGTGTGGGGGTCTCTCCAGGAGCCTTACACCGCAGCCCCAGGGAATTGGGATACCTATACCCCACCGGGGGCTCAGCTTGCCACCCGACAGGAAACATTGCCCCTTGGGGCTCTATGGAGCCTACAGGGCACAAGAACTTGGGGAGGCCCTCGGAGCCCGTCCCCACCTTTGGCAGCCCCCCGTGCCCCAACCCTGAGGCCCATGCTCACCCACCCCCATGGCCTCCTCTCAGCCCTCCACAAAGCTCACCGCACAGCCTGCAGATTGTCCCTGCCGGGCTCCTGGACCCTAACCCTTACCCTAGGTTGGGCAGAGAGGGGCCCCTCCCCAGGGTCCTGGCACCACACTCCGGGGGATTGGGGACACCCAAGGCCCACCGTAGGACTCAGCCTGCAGCCCACAGTAAACTGTACCATTTTGGTGCACAAAGAGCATTCAGGGCAAGAGAATTGGGGCACACCCTGAGAGCCCTTTCTGGTGAACCCCGACCTTTGTGGGCCCTTCCGGATGAAACCCAAGGCTCACACTCACCCGCCCTTGTGCCCTCATCTCACTCGGCATGAGAGTTCTCTGAGCACTGGGCAGTTCAGACCTGCTGTCCTTGAGGCCTAACCTAACCCTGGGTCTTCTGCTGAGGGTCCCTCCCCGTTTGCCTGCCTTCAAGGCACCAGGCATTGGGCTCACCTCTGCAGGACTAGAGGACTCAGCCTGCCCCACAGCAGGAAACTGTCATTTGGGGCTGCAGCAAGGATTCATAGTAAAATCAGAGGGTCCCCCTTCAGCCCATCCCAGGCAACCCCCACTTTCAGAGATGTCCCTGGATCCAATTAGTAGCTTCACACTGAACTTGGAACTTGCTCTCCACGGAGATCTTTTGAAATTCTCCACACTTCCAACTGATGGCATTATCCAGGTTCAGTGCCTTACCCAACTTTAGGTCTTGAGATGGATTAAAATGTGAAGTCACTTCACTGATGACGAAGTACTGGTGACCAAAAGATACATGCATAAATGCTTCATATCACTTCGCTTAAGGGAAATGCAAATCTAAACCCCTATACATGCCATATCACACGAGGCCGAATATCTAAAAAAAAGAAGACATGAAACTATACATGTTGGAGAGGATGTGGAGAAACGGGAACCCTCTTACACCCCTGTACGAATGCAGTCCAGTGAAGCCACTCTTGAAAATGGTACGGAGTTTCCTCAAGAAGTTATAAATAAAGCTACCCTATATCCCAGCAATTGCACTAGTGGGTATTTACCCCAAAGAGACAGGTAGTGAAGACGGGACACATGCACCACAGAGTTCATAGCAGCAATATCCATAATAGACAAGCTGTGGAAGGAGTGCAGATGACCATGGATAGATGAATGGATAAAGAAGATGTGGATCATATATATAATGGAATATTACTCAGCCATCAGAAAGGATGAATACTTACCATCACACCAATCTGGGTGGAGCTGGAGGGTATTATGCTGAGTGGAATAAGCCAATGAAAGAAAGACAATGATCATATGCTTTCACTCCTATGTGGAATATCAGAAACAAGGAAGAAGACCATAGGGGAAGGAAGGGAAAATAGAATGGGAAGTCATCAGAGAGGGAGAAAACCCATGATGGACTCTTTACTATCATAAGAAACTGATGATTGTTGGAGGAGAAGTTGGGGGGGGTAACTGGGTGAGTAGCATTAAGGAGGTCACACGATACAATGAGCACTGGGTGTTACACACGACTGAAAATTTATTGAAGACTACATCTGAAACTAATGGTGTACTGTAAGTTGGCTAATTGAATTTAAATTAAAGAACAAAAGACCTCGAATAAACAATCCTAAACATTTATATGGAACCACTAAAGATTCCAAACAGCCAGTGCAATGTGGAAAAGAAAAACAAAGCTGGAGGACTCACAATTTCAGATTACAGGTTATACTACAAAGCTGCAGTCATCCTAACAAGAGAGTACAGCACAAAAATAGACACAGCGACCAAAGGAACAGGATACAAGTTCAGACAGAAACCCACAATTATATGGTCCATGAATCTTCCACAAAGCAAGCAACGATATCAAAAGGGAAAAGGACGGTCTCTACAACAAATGGTGTTGGGAAAACTACACAGCTACGCACAAAAGAATGAAATTAGACTGCTTTCTTACACAATAAAGACAAACACAAAACAGTTTCAAGACCTCAATATGAGACCTGAATCCATAAAAATCCTACAGGAGGGAAGACAGTAACTTCTTGACATGGACCATACCAACGTTTTTCTAGACTGTGTCCTGAGGCAAAGGAAATGAAAGCAAAAATAAACTATTGGGAATACAGCAAAATAAAAAGTTTCCACATGGCAGAAGAACAATGAAAACGTAAAAATAATAAGACAACCTACTCAAAGGGAGAAGATATTTGCAAAGATCATATGCAATGAAGGGATAGTGTCCAAAACATATACAACTGATACTACTCGACCCCCCAAAAAACAAATACTCCAGTTAAAAAATAGGCAGAAGCCATGGACAGACATTTCTCCAAAGAAGAAATACAAATGGCCAACAGTCCCGTGAAAAGATGTTCACCATCACCCATCATCAGGAAAATGTAAATCCAAAGGAAAATGAGGTAATACCTCAAACCTGTCAGAATGGCTAACATCAAAAGCACAACAAAGAGCAGGTGTTGGGAGGATATGGATAAAGGGGAATCCTCGCGAACTGTGGGTGGGAATGCAAACTGTGGTGGCCACCGTGGAAAACAGTATGAAGTTTCCTCAAAAAATTAAATATAGAACTACCCTACGATCCAACAATCACACTACTCGTATTTACCCAAAGAATAGGAAAACAGTATCTTAAAAGGATACGTGCACCCCTATGTTTCTTGCACCATTATTTACAATATCACAATATGGAAGCAACCAAAGTGTCTGTAGAAAAATAGACAAATGAGATGATAGATGTGTGTACTCACACACACACACACACACACACACACACACACACACACACATACAATGGAGTATTACTCGGCTTGAAAAAGAATGAAACCTTGCCATTTGCAGGCACATGGATGGAGCTAGAGAGTATTATCCTAACTAAAATCAGTCAGTCAGAGAAAGACAAATCCCATACGATGTCACTCTTATGGGGAATTGAAGAAGCAAACAAAAATGAATAACTAAAAGAGAAAAAGGAGACGCACCAAAATACAAACTCTTAACAATAGAGAACAAACGGATGGTTACCAGAGAGGAGGTGGATAGAGGGATGAGTGAAATAGATGAAGGGGATTAAGAGGACACTTTTCTTGATGACCACTGAGTAATATATAGAATTACTGAATCACTCTATTGTACACCTGAAGCGAATGTAACCCTGTATGTTAGCTCTACTGGAATTAAAATAAATTTTTTAAAAATATTTCTCTTTCAGGAACCTCTTTGAAAAAACTTTTCCTATGCAATGTGCATAAGCCCTACTTGGGAGGATTCACTCTACAATAATTATTCACTCCATGCCTCAAATTCATATTTCACTGAGCTCTTACCGTGGATCCCAGCCCACGGGAGCCATGGTCCTTTTCTGTCCAGGCTCACCACCTATGCATTCAAGATTGGAAGTAGAGACACATGTCACTTCACAGTCCAGAAAGCTATTATTGTTTCTGTTTCAGTGTGAGAGAGTCACAGACTTTGGGACAGGTTTCAGATCAGGTTTATTATGGATCCTGGATCTCTACTTCAATGTTCATTGCCTGGATCCATTTGGCTAATAGGTTCCCTGTGGATGGGCGTGCTTCCAAGCACATACATGGAAGATGCAAAGGTGGGTGGGCTTGGTGCGGGACAGGAAGAAGATCAAAAACAGACAAGGGTCGGAACCCTCCCCTGATCCAGGAACTGCTACAGGAGAGGGTACGGGAGGTAGAATCCATGCGAAACTCCAAGGTCACTAGCTGAACACAGGAGGCACAGGTCAAAGGATCTGGAGATGCAGGGGTTGAAGGCTGCTCTGAGCTACCTCTGGGAGGAAGGGAGAGAAGGAATGAGAAGGAGACACTGCCTGCCCCTGGCCCATGCCATCTGCCCACCGCTCCGACACGCATCAGTCTATGAGCTGACACAGCCTGGGCTCAGGATGGGCTGTCTCGGGTCCCTCAATCCTCAGTGGGACAGCTGTCCCCAGGGCTCAGAGACATGCTGAGGGAGATGAGAGGGAAAGCTGCCCCACCCAGGTTATCCCCTCCTTGAGCAGACAGCCCTTCAGAACTGCTAAAAAAAAAAACCACTAACGGGGTTGAAAGACATGCCATAGATGAACTAAGCCATAGAGATATGTAAAATAACAATCATTTTTAAGTTCAGAGCTGTTGTCTCAGGAATTGGGAGAGTTTCCCTGAAGAAGACTGAGGGGAGGGGAGGCCATGGTGAAAAGGGAGACATGGCTCTCCTGATTGGGAAACTGCAGCCCTCTTCCAGGGCAGGGCATCAACCTCGCATCACACGAGATCCATGGAAGTATTCCATCAGGGACAGATGTTTGTCTCGAGAAGGCTACCCTGGCATCGGACTGCACAGGGCACCAGGGACGAGGGCCAGATGGAGGACGGACAATACCCCGGAGGCCATGGGGCAAGAGCAGAGGCACATGACCTTGAAGATGATGATGAAAAGCAGGGGGTGGCAGCATTGAGCCAGCCTGAAGTACCATCGGAGCAGTGCCCACAGCTACACTGACTGGGTGCCTTCTGTGCCAGGTGTGGCTGACTTCAGTCGGTTCCAGACTAGTCCTGACCACAACTCTAGGAAGTGTGCACCACCTCCGGCCTCCTCTCCCCTTGCAGCTGCTAGGAATCACGGTCACAGACCCTGGTCAGCTTTCGTGGAAACCAAGCAGTGGCTCCACCGCACGCTGCACCTCTGGTGGTGGTCCAGTGCGACCCTCGTGCCTGGCCAGACACTGATGCCTACCTGTCTCCATACAAATCCACAGACAGGAGGGTGTCCCTGAATTCCACAGCACCTGATGAGACAGATCCACAGAACCCAACACCCAGTGGGTCACTCGGGACCTCACCTATGGTCATGGAGCTCACCATACCCCATTTCTGTCACTTCCCACAGAAAGCGTGTTTCTGATCCCCCACAATACCATACATCCTGGTTGCTGACCTGGGGTCATTCCATAAACCCACATGGCACCTTTCTTTTAGAGAAAGCTATGCCTACACCTCCTAGAAAATATTTCTAATGAAGTACAAGTCCATCAGGACTATGGTGTGAACAGTAGCACACAGCCTGCATGGTAGTAGTCAGTAATTCTAACAAGGGTTAACCCCAACCCCCGTCTCACAAAACCATCCTCCATCCCCAGTGAACTCATGGTCTGCCCTCAGAAAACCCTCCAGGAAACAAACCTTTCATCTGAATGCTCTCTTCACCTTCTGCTTCAAATCTTGTCCAACCACAATGATATGAAACTAGACATCAGTCTCAAGAAAAAAATGGGACAGTCAAAAATAGGTGGAGATTGGGGGGCCTGGGTGGCTCGGTCGTTAAGGATCTGCTTTCAGCTCAGGTCGTGATTCCAGGATCCTGAGATCTAGCCCCGAAGCAGGCTCCTTGCTCAGTGGGAAGCCCGCTTCTCCCTCTCCCTACCCCCTGCTTGCGTTCCCTCTCACTGTCTCACTCTCTGTCAGATACTCAAATAATCTTAAAAAAATATGTGGAGACTTAACAACATGCTACTGAACAACCAACAGTCAAAGAAGAAATCAAAAAAATTTTTAGAAGTACCTTGACACTGATGCAAAAGACAAACTACAAAAACTTACGGGATGCAGCAAAAGTAGCTTTATGGGGGACATTCATAGAAATTCAAGTCTTCATCAATCCATGAGAATGCTCTCCAATAAACAACCTGATTTATATGGTAAAGAAGTAGAAAAAAAAAACAACAAACAAAGCCCCAAATTAGTAGAAATACGGAAATAAGAAAAAGGAATGCATAAAGAAATCCAATGGAGACTAAAAAGACAAAAAAATAAACAATGAAAATGAAAGCTGCCTTTTTGGAAAGATAAACAAAACTGACAAACTTAGCTAGACTCACCAACAAAGACAGAGGACTCGAATACAATCAGGAAAATAAGATACTGGATTCCTGTCTCATATCAAAATCAAAAGAACTCTTCAACCTTGGACACAACAACTTCTTGCAAGCCATGTCTCTATAGGCAAAGGAAATAAAAGCAAAAATGAACTATTGGCACTTCATCAGGATAAAAAGCTTCTGCTCGGCAAAGCAAACGATCAACGAAAGAAAAAGGCAACCTATGGAATCGAAGAAGATATCTGCAAATGATATTACAGAGAAAGGGCTGGTATCCAAGATCTATAAAGAACTTCTCTAACTCAACGCCCAAAAAATGGGCAGAAGACACAAAGAGATACTTCTCCAGAGAAGACATACAAATGGCCAACAGACACATGAAAAAATGCATCACATCACTTGCCATCAGGCAAATACAAATAAAACGACAATGAGATACCACCTTACACCAGTTAGAATGGTTAAAATTAACAGGGCAGGGGGCACCTGGGTGGCACAGAGGTTAAGTGTCTGCCTTCGGCTAAGGGCGTGGTCCTGGCATTATGCGATCGAGCCCCACATCAGGCTCCTCTGTTATGAGCCTGCTTCTTCCTCTCCCACTCCCCATGCTTGTGTTCCCTCTCTCGCTGGCTTTCTCTATCTCTGTGGAATAAATAAATAAAATCTTGAAAAAAATTAACAAGACGGGAAATAAAAGAAAGTCAGAGGTGATGTGGAGAAAGGGGAACCCTCTTACACTACTCATGAGAATTCAAGCTAGTACAGCCACTTTTGAAAACAATATGGAGGATCCTCAAGACGTTAAACACAGAGCTATCCTACGACCCACAAATTGCACTACTGGGTATTTACCCCATAGACACACAGTAATGAAAAGAAGGGGCACCAGTATCCCAATGTTCATAGCAGCAATGTCCATAATATCCAAACTGTGGAAGGAGCCAAGATGTCCTTCAGCAGATGAATGGACAAAGATGATGTGGTTCATCTGTCCAATGGAATATTACCCAGTCATCAGAAATGATGAATACCCACCATTTGAACCAACGTGGATGGATCAGGAGGGGATTATGCTAAGTGAAATTAAGTCAAGCAGAGAAAGACAATTATCATATGGTTTCACTCCTATGTGGAATGGAAGGAATAGCATGGAGGACATTAGAAGAAGGAAGGGAAAAGTGAAGTGAGGTAATGAGAGGGGAAATGAAACATGAGAGACTACTGACACTGGGAAACAAACTGAAGGTTGCAGAAAGGGAGGGTAGGGGAATGGGTTATCCTGGTGATGGGTATTAAGGAGGGCACGTGTTGGGGCACCTGGGTGGCACAGCGGTTAAGCATCTGCCTTCGGCTCAGGGCGTGATCCCGGCATTAGGGGATCGAACTCCACAACAGGCTCCTCCGCTGTGAGCCTGCTTCTTCCTCTCCCACTCCCCCTGCTTGAGTTCCCTCTCTCGCTGGCTGTCTCTATCTGTCGAATAAATAAATAAATTCTTTTTAAAAAGAAGGAGGGCACGTGTCATAATGAGCACTAGGTGTTATATGCAAACAATGAATCATGGAACACTTCATCAAAAACAAATGAAGTACTGTAGGGTGATTAACATCATTTTAAAAAAATAGAAGGATATGAAATTCATACAGGAAAACTGTCACTATTTGCAAATGACATGAAATCCTGAAAGATTACACACACACACACACACGCAAAAACTGTTAGAATAAACAAATTCTAGAAAGCTGCAGGATATAAAGTCAATATACAGAGACCTGTTCTCTTTTTTTTTCATATTTTATTTATTTATTTGAGAGGAAGAGAAAAAGCAAGGGCAGGGGGAGTGTCCGAAAGAGGGAGAAGCAGACCCTCGCTAAACGGGGAGCCCAACACAGGGCTCAATGTCAGAACTCTAAGTTCATGACCTGAGATGAAGGCAGAAGCTTCACCTATGGGGCCACCCAGGTGACCCAACTTCTTGCATTTCTGCATACTGATGACGCACTTTTGCAAAGAGAAATTCAAAAAGCAATGCCATTTATAATTGCATCAAAAAAAAATCTAGGAATAAAAGTAACCAAAAATGAGAAAGACATAGTACACTCAACACATGGCAGAAAAGAAATGAAAAACATGTGTGTCGAGGGGGGCAGGATGTATGGGTCAAAGATTTGGAAGGCAACACAAACAAATGGAAGCTTACGCCATGCTCCTTAACTGGAAGATTTAATTATGTGAACATGTCCATCGTACCCAAAGCAATCGACAGATATGATGAAATCCCTATCTGAATTCCAGCGGCATTATTCGAGCAA
The DNA here is from genome assembly GCF_024610735.1 of Ursus americanus. NCBI lineage: Eukaryota > Metazoa > Chordata > Mammalia > Carnivora > Ursidae > Ursus > Ursus americanus. The sequence goes on from NC_142137.1 coordinate 1,324,168, forward strand.
ATAGAAAACAGTCCTCAAACTTGTATGGAATCACAAAAGACCCCAAATACCCAAAGCAACCTGGAGAAAGAAAGGTGCAGTCAACACACTCCTGGATTTCAAGCTAGATTACAAAGCTGTTGTCATCAAAACAGGATGGTACTGGCATAAACACAGACACCAGGTCAGTGGAACAGAACAGAAAGCTCAGAAACTTACCCACACGTAGATGATCCTAACTTACGACACAGCAGCAGAAGATATGCCATGAGGGAAGGACTGTCTCTTCAGTGAGCGGTAACAGGCAAACTGGACACTAAATGCAGAAGAATATAACTGGTCCACTTTCTTACACCACACGCAAAATTTTTAATGGATGAATGATTTGAACATAAGACCTGAATCCATAAACCTCCAAGAAGACACAGGTACTAAGTCTCTCGACATTAGTTTTGGCAAAGTGTCTTCAGATCGGACACCAAATGCAAAGGCAACAAAAGCAAAAATAAACAAGTGGAACAACATCAAACTGAAATCTTCCACACGGCAAAAGAAACCAGCAAAAACTTAAAAGGCCACTGACCCAATAAGAAAAAAAATATCTGCGAATCATATGTGTGAGAAGAGGCTAATATCCAAAATACACACAACACTCATACAAATCAAAACAAAAAAATTGTATAAAAAATGTGTGGAATATGTGAATAGATACTTTCTAAAGATGGCACACAGGTGCCAACAGACAGAGAAAGTTGTTAGACATCACTCATCATCATCAGGGAAACATCAGTCAAACCCACAATCGGCTATCCACTCACAACAGTTGGAACAGCAATTGTCCCAGAGACAGACACCAGGTGGGGTCAAGGGTGTGCAGACGAGGAGACACTGTGCAGTGTTGGTGGGAATGGAAATTGGTGCAGCCACTGTGACAAACGGTATGGAGGTTCCTGAAAAAATAAATGCGACTACCACATGACCCATTAATGGCTCTACTGAGTATTGATTTGGAGAACACAAAAATACTGCCTAAAAAAGACAGATGCACTTCCACGTTCACTGCAGCATTATTCACAAGAACCAGACATGGAAACAGACCTTGGGGGCCTTATGCCAAGTAACTCAGACACAGAAAGACCAATCTCAGATGCTCTCATGTACATTCCACGTGTAATAAACAATTACTGAATGCATAGATACTGATAGCAGATTGGTAGGTGCCAGATTCGGGGATGGGGTGTTAGAAATGGGTGAAGGTGGTCAAAGTCTCAATGTTTGAGTGAGAAAATCCGACAGTCATGAAATGTTCCGTCCAGTATGGAGACTAAAACTAAACCCGCAGCATGGGGTATAGGTTTCCCTGCTCTTTGAAAGTACAGGGCTTCTGAGAAACCTTGCACAGCAGAAATGGTGTTCAAGAAGGAATGGCCATTAATTTACACGGCACAATTAGACAGTGTCCTCAGACTCCAAAATTCCTTCTCTTTGGCTTTTCTTAGGCCTCAGGACACAAGTTTCTAATGGAGGCCCAGCATAAATGAAGACAAAGCACAGCAGAGGCTCACAGACACCATTCAAAGTGCTGGTGGCTGGATGCGGAGAGCAGTTCCCAGCGGAAAGAGCAGGTTGGGGTGCAAGACGCCTCTGTCGTGCTTCTCCCCAAAACAGATGCTGAACGCGATTCTCACTGTTCACCTTTTTTCATAAGAGGGAAATCCTCTTCAAGTCTCTTCCTCTTACTGAAGCTGGGTAATAACGTAGTTCTTTCAAGAAAGCCCAGTGTCTTACTGTGAACGTTTAAAAAGTGGGGGATACTTTTACTTGAGCATTGCTGAGGGAGGAGATGTGAAAGGTTCTCCCAGACACAAACCTCAGCAGATCCACTGGGAAAGGCACCTTCCTCAGCATGTGGAACACGGACTACCTCTTACCACCCGAGAAACCCTCTCCTTCCCCTCGATCAGGACAACCCACAACAGCTGGGAGTTACCCCAGTTCCTCTGTTCTCCTGCTCCTAATAGCTAACCCATCAGCAAATCCTGTGAGCTCCATCTTCAAAATGGACCCAGAATAGGTCTAACCACTCCATCCAAGGCCACCTGTCTGGACCACAGTGCCTGAGTTCCTGGAAAAGCTTCGTCATTGACCTGCCTTGCCATCTTCAACCCTCTGTCATCTGTTCTCAACACTGTAGCCAGGATGGCCCAGTGAAACAGGGTCTCATGGGGTTATAGCCCTGGAATGGCTTTCTGTCACCTCTCTGAGGTCATGTCCTAAGCTGTCTCCTGTGGCCACAGGGCCATCTTGCTACTCCAGGACATAGCTGGAATTTTCCTGCCCCAGAGCTATGCACATGCTTTCCCTTCTGTTCAGAATGCTCCTGATGTGTTCTCACTCACCTTCGGAGAAGTCTGAATTGGAGTGACAGGGACAGAAGATGAGGCTGTGTGTGTTGGGTGAGGCTGGTGGCCCAGAAGAAGGTTCTCTGCCAGCTCTCCGCCTGTGCCTCACTTGTCCTCAGCCAGGAACTTGCACACAGCCCTCACCTGTCACAAGTCTCACCCAGGAGACCCACAGCCACCCCTGGAGCCCACCCTGCCCACACCCTGCTGCAGAATGCATTCAGCTCTCCTCTGGAACCCCTGTCAGCTTTACCCAGTCCTGGAACTCCCCCATCTCCTGCAAAGCTCCCGGATTACCTCTCTGCTTCCAAAATCACACTGGCGCAAGGCTTTCATGAGAAAGCTATAACACTAACTAATGAAAGGTTCACACCTACTTTCCCCTTCTGTTGCCTTTCTCTCCACCTTCTTTCCTACCTGTGCAAACTGTAACATATCAGTGGAACATGAACATGCTCTGAGACCTGAATCTTTCATTGCAGCTTTCTGAGGACTCCTTATGTGATAAGAAACTAGTGTATCCTACAACAGGGTGATTTACAACTCTCATCTATAGAATAGTACAGCCAAATCACTACAATTTTACCTCACTCTTCATGAAGCAGAACACTTTTACCTTTCTCCTCTTACTTAAATTCCAGTTAGTTCACATGCCATGGAATATTCGCTTCAGGGGTAGGATTTAGTGATTCCTCACCTGCATACAGAACTCGGTGCTCATCACAAGTGCCCTCCTTAATACCCCTCACCCATTTAACTCTTCCCCCCACGCCCCTGTCCTGCAGCAACACTCAGTTTGTTCTCCAAGGTTGAGTCTATTTCCTTGTTTGCCTCTCTCATCACTCCTCAACTCTGTTCATCTGTTTTCTTTCTGAAGTTCCACAGGCATGAGAGCATAGGATATTTGTCTTTCCTCAATGATTTTGCTTAGCTTAATACACTCTAGGTCCATCCACATCCTTGCAAATGGTAAGTTTTCATTCTTTTTGAATCTGGGTCATATTCCAGTGTATATATATGTATCCCACATCTGTTTTACCCATTCATCAGTGCATGGACGTTGGGATTCTCTCTATAGTTTGGCTACTGTGGACATTTCTGCTATAAACATCATGGTGCATGTACCCATTTCGAATCCACATTTTTGTATCCTTTGGGTAAATACCTAGGAGAGCAATTGCTGGATCATGGGGTTGTTCAATTTTTAACTTTTTGAGGAACCCCCACACTGTTTCCCAGACTGGCTGCACCACTTTGCATTCCCACCAACAGGATGGGAGGCTTCCCCTTTAAGCAGAACATTATCTGCCAGCAATTTCATAAGAGGAAACAAAACCTCTAGGAGATGCACCTAGGGTCAAACAAGTAGTTGCAGAGTTCACCCCAAGGCTCCTGACGCCAAGCCCCTTGAAGCCACCAGCATGCCACTATCCAAAAGAATTCCCAGACTCTCCTTCTGACTCCACCACCAAAGAAACTACAGAGAGAATATGGCACCTCAAAATATCGAGATAATACATTTAGTAAAACTAGAAAGTCAAGCTCAACTTTTAAACAGGAACAGGCCGCTTTGGAAAATTTTCAATTTTCCCTCCACCCTAATTTTAACTCTTCTGATGAATAAACTAATCAATGATGAAACATCACCTTTGTCAAATGACATCATCCAAGTCTGTATCAGATGAAAAAAGCCACCTAACTCTAGATGTTGGCCACTCAACCATATCTTAGGCCCAATTGAATAAACACTGTTAGATGAAGGAACAAATTAGATGTTACAAACAGGCACAGAGTGAATCTCACCTTCCCTTTCTAATAAAAGAGGGTTCCTAGGAAACAGATGGTCAAAATACATTTGTAAGCAGTAAATGGACAGAGAAATTGTGATCCCCTGCAACGTTCTACCTCCAGGGAAACTAAGTAATTCCTGCACCAAACCCAGAATGCTGACAGGTACTTCAATTTTACTTTGTGGCTCAACTAGAGAAAAGAGAAAAGCCCAGGAGGTTTTGGGATAATGAGAGGTTTTACCTCCAGCCCTGACATAGATAGGACATTTTGCCAAACATACCTTTGCTTTCTGTGAACACTGGCGTCCTGTGACAAGCTGCCTCACTGACTCTGATGCTGACGTTCAAAACCTCGGGTTTCTTGGAGCCAGACCAGAGAATTGCTGTCAGGTGGGGAGAAGAAGGCACCTCTGACCTAAAGCCTGCACACCTGCTTCGGTTTCTGGGCGAAGGGGCAACACATACTTGTTGTTTAGCAGTAATTATCTTCATTCTCAATAGACCAATGACCTTGCCTTTTCTGGAAAGCAGACTTACTCTTCTAAAGAAACCCTCAATTCGTCTATTCCCAATGCAACTAGAGTGGGGTCTGGTTTACGCACGCCTCCAGGCCCCCACCTGGAGGATATTCCTGCATGATTCTAATAGCCAATTACCACTACCCAGGGGCACACGGGGCATAATGCTGAAGTTGGGGGATGGCTCTGGGGCTTGCTACTGCCACACCTGTGCCTGGGGGACCAGGACACACCCTGCTGAACTCAGGGTACTGCTCAAGATGCATCACCTGCACTGTGTCAGAGAACTGAAAGTGGGGATTGTGTGAGGTCGTTACCCGCACTCTTCCCGGGGAACAGGGGAAACACTGAAATTCTGCAACCCATCCCACAAAAGCTCAGGTGAGTGGGTGCCCTGGAGTTCCCGGGTATGGGGAATAAGGTCAGTTGAGGACATGGGGCAGAAGAGACTTTAAAGGGAAAAAGAAAACTCACCTGAGTACCCACAATGAACCCTCTCCACGTGCCCTTCCAAAACCTTGCCTCCCACCTGGGGCACACCCTACCCCCAGACCCCCACCCCAGTGCAAGCTGCTCATTCACCAGCAGGGATCTCCACAGGGCAACTCTCTCTCTCTCAGTGCCCCTTCTTCTGCCCCAATTCTGCAACCCACTGCAAATCTGGGACTGCCCACAGAGACATCTCCACCCCCAAGCAGTGAATGGTTGGGGAGGTTGGTGCCTGAGCCCCTTGGATGCTGGGCAACCCGCCCTCAAGCCCCTGGAACCCTGAAAGTGCAGGGGGCCCAAGAGGTGCCTCCTCTACCCAACACCCGGCACAGGAATGGGTGGGGTCGTGGGCCAGGGCACCCACACACACCTGGCCCCTTCTAGGGACCCCTCTAGCTGCAGACCACCCTCAGAGTCCTGCCCCTTCCCTTTCTGCACCAGCCCTCCCTGCTGGGGTGTGCCTGGTTCTGGGCAAGGTCAGTGGCTCTCAGACCCTCCAAGGCTTTGGCTTTAGGAAATGCAATGGTTTCATGCATTTTCACTATGTACATGTCAGTATGACTTTCATCTTATGGGAGCCAAAGAGGTTCTTTATTTTTTCTTATCTTCATGTTGGCATTTTTGGTTGTTTTCTTCTCAAAGCAGATGTACAACATGTGCTTGGGGCAGAAATAGGGCCCATGCTTTGAGTTTTTGCCCGATCATTTTGAGCCAGTTAAAATGTTAAAGGATAGCTTCCCTGGGAGCCCAGGATCAGGGCCCACAGATGATATAAGATAAAAATTACTTTCATCATTATAATGACTCCTAAATGGAGGAATTTGAGACAAAAGCACCTTTCACAAGAGTACCAAGAAATCAAAATGATGCCCACAGAAGGCTACCTGCTCCATGGTCAGCACAGGTAACAGAAGTGTTCACAGTCTCTGGACTCCTGCCCTTCTCCTGCCCAAATCTCTGAAGCACACAGACCACTTAAAATCAGAATTGTAGAACTGCTAGACACCTTAGAGATGTCTGGCACCATTCCCTTGGACTGCAGAAGAAAACACAGTAGCTCGTTGTCACAAACTAATTTCAACATGAAGTGCCCCCTGGATGCACTAAGTTCTTTCTCTGCAAATGTTGACTAATGTAAGTCACAGTCACACCATTTAAACACTAGGATGGCTGGGAAGTCAACGTAGGTAAGGCAATATTTTAGCCAGGTTTATAAGCATTGGCTCACTTTGTAGAAGAGGCTGAGCTGAGTGTTTTTAAATACTATTTCAGGTACAAGAGAGGAGTTAAGATGGTGGAGGAGTAGGGGACTCCTTTTTCCGCAGATCCCCTGAGTCCTGCTGGATAGGTAGCAGGCCAGCCTAAACAACCACGGAATCAGCCTGAGAGGCAGGAAGATATATCTGGATCTCTACAAATGAACATCTCCAGCGCTGCGTATTGAGGTAGGAAGCGGGGAGTCCTGAAACCTGGCACAGATACTGGAAGATAAAAGGAAGGGGGAGGGAGCCACCGCATTTGGGCGCCAGGAAGTAGCAGCCACCTGCACAGGGGAGCTGGCAGATTCACAGAAGGCACCCCTAGAGAGAGGACTGAGACTGGTGAGCCCAGAGAGCACACCACTAGGCATCTCCCAGAACACAGGAATCCCAGTGTGCTCATGGGATCCAGAATGAGAATGAGAGCTCCTGGAGCGCGTGCGGGTCCACTGGAGGCTGGCAGGCCACCTGCACAGGGGAGAGGGCAGATTCATGGTCAGAACCCAGGAAACAGCAGACTGAGACCCTGAACCAGGTGCGCCCACCACCAGGCTTCTCACGGAACTCCGGAATCCCAGTGTGCTCACCGGGAATAGACAGACCCAGAGACCCGGGAGCACGCGGGGCGGCTGGCGGCTGGTGGGCCACCTGCATGGGGCAGCGGGCGAACTCGTGGTTGGCACCCAGGAAACAGCAGACTGAGACCCTGAAGGAGGTGGTATGCCACCAGGCTTCTCAGGAAACTCCGTAATCCTGGTGTGCTCACGGGATCCAGACTGAGACCTGGAGATCTGGGAGCTCCAGGGGGCGGCTGGTGGCTGGTGGCCTTAGAAACACAAAGGACAGAGATGCACCTGCCCTGGAAGTGAGGACAGGGACACCAGGTGTGGGGCACACATCCAGGGACGCTATGGGGTTGAGCAGCACCAACAGTAACGGAGTTAAAGTGGCCAGAACATCCGTGAAGAACATGCCGCAATCCCTCTGTTCTGTGACAATTCAGCCTCTGCTGCTCTGACTCTCAGAAGAGGCACAGCAGACCGCCAGAGAAAGATGCCAGGGAACAAAAGCCTGGAAATACTGGCTCACAGCGTTCCCACACCCATCCCCCCTCGCAGGGGACAGGGCAACTCTACCCAAACAGGGTTGCCTGAGTATGGGTGTGGCAAAATACAAACTCTTAACAATAGAGAACAAACGGATGGATACCAGAGAGGAGGATGATAGAGGGACGAGTCAAATAGATGAAGCGGATTAAGAGGACACTTTTCTTGATGACCACTGAGTAATATATAGAATTACTGAATCACTCTATTGTACACCTGAAACGAATGTAACACTGTAGGTTAGCTCTACTGGAATTAAAATAAATTTTTAAAAAATATTTTTCTTTCAGAAACCTCTTTGAAAAAGCTTTTCCTGTGCATTGTTCATAAGCCCTACTTGGGAGGATTCACTCTACAATAATTATTCACTCTATGCCTTGAATTCAGATTTCACTGAGTTCTTACTGTGGATCCCAGCCCACGGGAGCCATGGTCCTTTTCAGTCCTGGCTCAGCACCTATGCATTTAAGATTAGAAGTAGAGACACATGTCACTTCACAGTCCAGAAAGCTATTATTGTTTCTGTTACATTGTGAGAGAGTCACAGACTTTGGGACAAGTTTCCGAGCAGGTTTATTATGGATCCTGGATCTCTACTTCAATGTTCTTTGCCTGGATCCATTTGGCTAATAGGTTCCCTGTGGATGGGCTTGCTTCCAAGCACATACATGGAAGATGCAAAGGTGGGTGGGCTTGGTGCGGGACAGGAAGAAGATCAAAAGCAGACAAGAGTCCCACCACTCCCCTGATCCAGGAACTGCTACAGGAGAGGGTATGGGAGGTAGAATCAATGCAAAACTCCAAGGTCACCAGCTGAACACAGGAGGCACAGGTCAAGGGATCTGGAGATGCAGGGGTTGAAGGCTGCTCTGAGCTATATCTGTGAGGAAGGGAGGGAAGGAATGAGGAGACACTGCCTGCCCCTGGCTCATGCCGCTGCCCACCACTCTGACACGCATCCGTCTACACAGCTGACACATCCTGGGCTCAGGATGAGCTGGCTCGGGTCCCTCAATCCTCAGTGGCACAGTTGGCCCCAGGGCTCAGAGACATGCTGAGGGAGATGAGAGGGAAAGCTGCCCCACCCAGGTCATCCCCTCCTTGAGCAGACAGCCCTTCAGAACTGCTAAAAAAAAAACCCCACTAACGGGGTTGAAAGACATGCCATGGATGAACTAACGCATAGAGATATGTAAAATAACATTCATTTTTAAGTTCAGAGCTGTCATCTCAGGAAGTGGGGAGAGCTTCCCTGAAGAAGACTGAGGGGAGGGCAGGCCATGCTGAAAAGGGAGACATGGCTCTCCTGATTGGGGTCCTGCAGCCCCCTTCCAGGGCAGGGCTTCATCCTTGCATCACACGAGATCCATTGAAGTGTTCCATCAGGGCCAGATGATTGTCTCGAGAAGGCTATCCTGGCATCGGACTGCACAGGGCAACAGGGACGAGGGCCAGATGGAGGACTGACAATACCCCGAAGGCCATGGGGCAAGAGCAGAGGCACATGACTTTGAAGATGATGATGAAAAGCAGGAGGTGGCAGCATGGAGCCAGCCCGAAAGTACCATGGGAGCAGTGCCCACAGCTACACTGACTGGGGGCCTTCTGTGCCCAGTGTGGCTGACTTCAGTCGGTTCCAGACTAGTCCTGACCACAACTCTAGGAAGTGTGCACCACCCCCGGCCTCCTCTCCCCTTGCAGCTGCTAGAAATCACGGTCAAAGACCCTGGTCAGCTTTCGTGGAAAGCAAGCAGTGGCTCCCGCACATGCTGCACCTCTGGTGGTGGTCCAGTGCGACCCTTGTGCCTGGCCAAACACTGATGTCTACCTGTCTCCACACAAATCCACAGACAGGAGTGTGTCCCTGAATTCCACAGCACCTGATGAGACAGATCCACAGAACCCAACACCCAGTGGGTCACTCAGGACCTCACCTATGGTCATGGAGCTCACCATAAACTATTTCTGTCACTTCCCACAGAAAGCCTGTTTCTCATCCCCCACAATACCATACATCCTGGTTGCTGACCTGGGGTCATGCCATGAACTCACATGGCACCTTTCTTTAAGAGAAGGCTATGCCTAAACCTCCTAGAAAATGTTCCTAATGAAGTACAAGTCCATCAGGACTACGGTGTGAACAGTAGCACACAGCCTGCATGGTAGTAGTCAGTAATTCTAACAAGGGTTAACCCCACCCCCGTCTCACAAAACCTTCCTCCGTCCCCACAGAACTCATGGTCTGCCCTCAGAAATCCCTCCAGGAAACAAACTTTTAATCTGAATGCTCTTCACCTTCTGCTTCAAATCTTGTCCAACCACAAAGATATGAAACTAGAAATCAGTCTCAAGAAAAAAATGGGACAGTCAAAAATAGGTGGAGTTTGGGGAGCCTGGGTGGATCAGTTGTTAAGGATCTGCCTTCAGCTCAGGTCCTGATCCCAGGATCCTGGGATTTAGGTTGGAATCAGGCTCCTTGCTCAGTGGGAAGCCCGCTTCTCCCTCTCTCACCCCCCCTGCTTGCGTTCCCTCTCTCACTGTCTCACTCTCTGTCAGATACTTAAATAATCTCAAAAAAATATGTGGAGAATTAAAAACATGCTACCGAACAACCAACAGTCAAAGAAGAAATCAAAAAAGATTTTAGAAGTACCTTGACACTGATGAAAAAGACAACTTACAAAAACTTATGGGATGCAGCAAAAGTAGCTCTATGGGGGACATTCATAGAAACTCAAGTCTTCATCAATCCATGAGAAGGGTCTCCATTAACAACCTGATTTATGTGGTAAAGAAGTAAAAAATAAAACAACAAAGACCCAATTTAGTAGAAATAAGGAAATAACAAAAAGGAATGCATAAATAAATCCAACAGAGACTAAAAAGACCAAAAAAAAAAAAAAACAACAAAAACAATGAAATTGAAAGTTGCCTTTTTTGGAAAGATAAATAAAACTGACAAACTTAGCTAGACTCACCAAGAAAGACAGAGGAATCGAATACGATCAGGAAAGAAAGATAATGGATTCCTGTATCATATCCAAATCAAAAGAACTCTTCAACCTTGGACACAACAACTTCTTGCAAGCCATGTCTCTAAAGGCAAAGGAAATAAAAGCAAAAATGAACTATTGGCACTTCATCAAGATAAAAACCTTCTGCACAGCAAAGCAAACAATCAACAAAACACAAAGGCAACCTATGGAAAAGAAGAAGATATCTGCAAATGATATTACAGATAAAGGGCTGGTATCCAAGATCTATAAAGAACTCCTCAAACTCGACACACAAAAAATGGGCAGAAGACACAAAGAGATACTTCTAGAGAAGACATACAAATGGCCAACAGACACATGAAAAAATGCTCCACATCACTTGCCATCAGGCAAATACAAATCAAAACGACAATGAGATACCACCTTACACCAGTTAGAATAGTTAAAATTAACAAGGCAGGGGGCACCTGGGTGGCACAGAGGTTAAGGATCTGCCTTCGGCTAAGGGCGTGATCCTGGCATTATGGGATCGAGCCCCACATCAGGCTCCTCCGCTATGAGCCTGCTTCTTCCTCTCCCACTCCCCCTGCTTGTGTTCCCTCTCTCGCTGGCTGTCTCTATCTCTATCAAATAAATAAATAAAATCTTGAGAAAAAAATTAACAAGACAGGAAATTACAAAAAGTCAGAGATGATGTGGAGAAAGGGGAGCCCTCTTACACTACTCGTGAGAATTCAACTGGTATAACCACTTTTGAACAATATGGATGTTCCGCAAGACATTAAACACAGAGCTATCCTATGACCCAACAATTGCACTACTGGGTATTTACCCCATAGACACAGAGTAATGAAAAGAAGGGGCACCTGTATCTCAATGTTCATAGCAGCAATGTCCATAATAGCCAAACTGTGGAAGGAGCCAAGATGTCCTTCAGCAGATGAATGGACAAAGAAGATGTGGTTCATCTATACAATGGAATATTACTCAGTCATCAGAAAGGATGAATACCCACCATTTGCACCAATGTGAATTGACCAGGAGGGGATTATGCTAAGTGAAATTAAGGCAAGCACAGAAAGAGAATTATCATAAGGTTTGACTCCTATGTGGAATGGAAGGAATAGCATGGAGGACATTAGAAGAAGGAAGGGAAAAGTGAAGGGGGGGAATGAGAGGGGGAGAGGAACCATGAGAGACTGTTGACACTGGGAAACAAACTGAAGGTTGCAGTAAGGGAGGGGTAGGGGAATGGGTTATCCTGGTGATGGGTATTAAGGAGGGCACGTGTCATAATGAGCACTAGGTGTTATATACAAACAATGAATCATGGAACACTTCATCAAAAACAAATGAAGTACTGTAGGGTGACTAACATCACTTTAAAAAAAGAGAAAGATATGAAATCCATACAGGAAAACTGTCACTATTTGCAAATGACATGAAATCCCGAAAGATTACACACACACACACACAAAAAAAAAAAGTTAGTTTAAACAAATGCAAGAAAGCTGCAGGATATAAAGTCAATATACAGAGACCTGTTGTCTTTATTTTTTTCAGATTTTATTTATTTATTTGAGAGGAAGAGAAAAAGCACATGCAGGGGGAGTGTAGGAAAGAGGGAGAAGCAGACCCTCGATAAGCGGGGAGCCCAACATGGGGCTCGATCCAGGACTCTGGGATCATGACCTGAGCTGAAGGCAGACGCTTCACCTATGGGGCCACCCAGATGACCCAAGTTCTTGCATTTCTGTATACTGATGACACACGTTCGCAAAGAGAAATTAAAAAAGCAATGCCATTTACAATTGCATCAAAAAAAAAATCTAGGAATAAAAGTAACCAAAAATGCGAAAGACATAGTACACTCAACACATGGCAGAAAAGAAATGAAAAACATGTGTGTCGAGGGGGGGCAGAATGTATGGGTCAAAGATTTGGAAGGCAACACAAACAAATGGAAGCATACGCCATACTCCTTAACTGGAAGATTTAATTATGTGAACATGTCCATCGTACCCAAAGCAATCGACAGATGTGATGAAATCCCTATCTGAATTCCACTGGCATTATTCGAGCAAATAGAAAACAGTCCTCAAACTTGTATGGAATCACAAAAGACCCCAAATACCCAAAGCAACCTGGAGAAAGAAAGGTGCAGTCAACACACTCCTGGATTTCAAGCTAGATTATAGAGCTGTTGTCATCAAAACAGGATGGTACTGGCATAAACACAGACACCAGTTCAGTGGAACAGAACAGAAAGCTCAGAAACTTACCCACACGTAGATGATCCTAACTTACGACACAGCAGCAGAAGATATGCCATGAGGGAAGGACCGTCTCTTCAGTGAGCGGTAACATGCAAACTTGACAGTAAATGCAGAAGAAGATAACTGGGTCACTTTCTTACACCACACACAAAATTTTTAATGGATGAATGATTTGAACATAAGACCTGAATCCATAAACCTCCAAGAAGACACAGGTACTAAGTCTCTCGACATTGGTTTTGGCAAAGAGTCTTCAGATCGGACACCAAATGCAAAGGCAACAAAAGCAAAAATAAACAAGTGGAACAATATCAAACTGAAATCTTCCACACGGCAAAAGAAACCAGGAAAAACTTAAAAGGCCACTGACCCAATAAGAAAAAAATATCTGCGAATCATATGTGTGAGAAGAGGCTAATATCAAAAATACACACAACACTCATACAAATCAAAAGAAACAAAAAAAACTGTATAAAAAAACGTGGGGAATATGTGAATAGATACTTTCCAAAGATGGCACACAGGTGCCAACAGACAGAGAAAGTTGTTAGACATCACTAAAAATCGTCAGGGAAACATCAGTCAAACCCACAATCGGCTATCCCCTCACAACAGTTGGATCACCAATTGTCCAGAGACAGACACCAGTTGGGGTCAAGGGTTTGCAGAGGAGGAGACACTGTGCACTGTTGGTGGGAATGGAAATTGGTGCAGCCACTGTGACAAATGGTATGGAGGTTCCTGAAAAAATAAATGCAACTACCACATGGCACAGTAATGGCTCTACTGAGTATTTATTCGGAGAACACAAAAATACTGCCTCAAAAAGACAGATGCACTCCCACGTTCACTGCAGCATTATTCACAAGAATCAGACCTGGAAACACAGACCTTGGGGACCTTATTCCAAGTAACTCAGACACAGAAAGACCAATCCCAGATGCTCTCATGTACATTCCACGTGGAATAAACAAATACTGAATGCATAGATACTGATAGCAGATTGGTAGGTGCCAGATTCGGGATGGGGTGGTAGAAATGGGTGAAGGTGGTCAAAGTCTGAATGTTTGAGTGAGAAAATCTGACAGTCATGAAATGTTCTGTCCAGCATGGAGACTAAAACTAACCCCGCAGCATGGGGTATAGGTTTCCCTGCTCTTTGAAAGTGCAGGGCTTCTGAGAAACCTTGCACAGCAGAAATGGTGTCAAGAAGGAATGGCCATTAATTTACACGGAACAATTAGACAGTGTGCTCAGACCCCAAAATTCCTTCTTTTGGCTTTTCTTAGGCCTCAGGACACAAGTACCTAACGGAGGCCCAGCATAAATGATGATAAAGCACAATAGAGGCTCACAGACACCATTCAAAGTGCTGGTGGCTGGATGCGGAGAGCGGTTCCCAACGGAAGGAGCTTCTCCCCAAAACAGATGATGAACGCGATTCTCACAGTTCACCTTTTTTCATAAGAGGAAAATCCTCTTCAGGTCTCTTCCTCTTACTGAAGATGGGTAATTACGTAGTTATTTCAAGAAAACCAAGTGTCTTACTGTGAACGTTTAAAAAGTGGGGGATACATGTACTTGAGCATTGCTGAGGGAGGAGAAGTGAAAGGTTCTCTCAGACACAAACCTCAGCAGATCCACTGGGAAAGGCACCTTCCTCAGCATGCAGAACACGGACTACCTCCTACCACCCGAAAAACCCACTCCTTCCCCTCGATCAGGACAACCCACAGCAGCTGGGAGTTACCCCAATTCCTCTGTTCTCCTGCTCCTAATAGCTAACCCATCAGCAAATCCTGTGAGCTCCATCTTCAAAATGGACCCAGAATAGGTCTAACCACTCCATCCAAGGCCACCTGTCTGGACCACAGTGCCTGAGTTCCTGGAAAAGCTTCGTCATTGACCTGCCTTGCCATCTTCAACCCTCTGTCATCTGTTCTCAACACTGTAGCCAGGATGGCCCAGTGAAACAGGGTCTCATTGGGTTATAGCCCTGGAATGGCTTTCTGTCACCATCTGTCACCTCTCTGAGCTCATGTCCTAAGCTGTCTCCTTTGGCCACAGGGCCTTCTTGCTGCTCCTGGACATACCTGGAATTCTCCTGCCCCAGAGCCTTTGCACATGGTTTCCCTTCTGTTTCGAATGCTCTTGATGTGTTTTCACTCACCTTCGGAGAAGTCTGAATTGGAGTGAAAGGGACAGAAGATGAAGCTGTGTGTTGGGTGAGGCTGGTGGCCCAGAAGAAGGTTCTCTGCCAGCTCTCCACCTGTGCCTCACTTGTCCTCAGCCAGGAACTTGCACACAGCCCTCACCTGTCACAACTCTCACCCAGGAGACCCACAGCCACCCCTGGAGCCCACCCCGCCCACACCCTGCTGCAGAATGCATTAGGCTCTCCTCTGGGACCCTTGGCAGCTTTACCCAGATCTGGAACTCCCCCGTCTCCTGCAAATTTCCCGGATTCCCCTCTGCTTCCATAATCACACTGGCGCAAGGCTTTCATGAGAAAGCTATAATGCTAAGTAATGAAAGGTTCACACCTACTTTCCCCTTCTGTTGCCTTTCTCTCCATCTTCTTTCCTACCTGTGCAAACTGTAACATATCAGTGGAACATGAACATACTCTGACACCTGAATCTTTCATTGCAGCTTTCTGAAGACTCCTTATGTGATAAGCAACTAGTGTATCCTACAACAGGGTGTTTAACAACTCTCATCTATAGAATAGTACAGCCCAAATTACTACAAGTTTACCTCACTCTTCATGAAGCAGAACACTTTTTCCTTTCTTCTCTTACTTAAATTCCAGTTAGTCACATGCCATGGAACATTTGCTTCAGGGGTAGGATTTAGCGATTCCTCACCTGCATACAGTACCCGATGCTCATCACAAATGCCCTCCTTAATACCTCTCACCCATTTAACTCTTCCCCCCATGCCCCTGTCCTGCAGTAACACTCAGTTTGTTCTCCAAGGTTGAGTCTATTTCCTTGTTTGCCTCTCTCATCGCCCCTCCACTCTGTTCATCTGTTTTCTTTCCGAAGTTCCACAAGCGTAAGAGCATAGGATATTTGTCTTTCCTCACTGATTTTGCTTACCTTAATACACTCTAGATCCATCCGCATCCTTGCAAATGGTAAGATTTCATTCTTTTTGAAGCTGGGTCATATTCCATTATATATATGTATCCCACATCTGCTTTATCCATTCATCAGTGCATGGATGTTGGGATTCTCTCCATAGTTTGGCTACTGTGGACATTTCTGCTATAAACATCATGGTTCAGGTTCCCCCTTTAAATCTGCATTTTTGTATCCTTTGGGTAAATACCTAGGAGAGCAATTGCTGGATCATGGGGTTGTTCAATGTTTAACTTTTTGAGGAACCCCCACACTGTTTCCCAGACTGGCTGCACCACTTTGCATTCCCACCAACAGGATAGGAGGGTTCCCCTTTAATCAGAACATTATCTGCCGGCAATTTCATAAGAGGAAACAAAACCTCTGGGAGATGCTCCTAGGGTCAGACAAGCAGTTGCAGACTTCACCCAAGGCTCCTGACGCCAAGCCCCTTGAAGCCACCAGCATGCCACTATCCAAAAGAATTCCCAGACTCTCCTTCTGACTCCACCACCAAAGAAACTACAGAGAGAATATGGCACCTCAAAATATCGAGATAATACATTTAGTAAAACTAGAAAGTCAAGCTCAACTTTTAAACAGGAACAGGGCAGTTTGGATAATTTTCAATTTTCCCTCCACCCTAATTTTAACTCTTTTGATGAATAAACTAATCAATGATGAAACATCACCTTTGTCAAATGACATCATCCAAGGCTGTATCAGATGAAAAAAGCCACCTAACTCTAGATGCTGGCCACTCAAACATGTCTTAGGCCCAATTGAATAAACATTGTTAGATGAAGGAACAAATTAGATGTTACAAACAGGCACAGAGTGAATCTCACCTTCCCTTTCTAATAAAAGAGGGTTCCTAGGAAACAGATGGTCAAAATACATTTGTAAGCAATAAATGGACAGAGAAATTGTGATCCCCTGCAATGTTCTACCAGCAGGGAAAATTGTAATTCTTGCACCAAACCCAGAATGCTGACAGTTACTTCAATTTTACTTTGTGGCTCAACTAGAGAAAAGAGAAAAGCCCAGGAGGTTTTGGGATAATGAGAGGTTTTACCTCCAGCCCTGATATAGATAGGACATTTTGCCAAACATACCTGTGCTTTCTCTGAACACTGGCGTCCTGTGACAAGCTGCCTCGCTGACTCCGATACTGACGTTCAAAACCTTGGGTGTCTTGGAGTCAGAGCAGAGAAGTGCTGTCAGCTGTGGAGAAGAAGGCACCTCTGACCTAAAGCCTGCACACCTGCTTCGGTTTCTGGGCAAAGGGGCAACACATACTTCTTGTTTAGCAGTAATTATCTTCATTCTCAATAGACCAATGACCTTGCCTTTTCTGGAAAGCAGACTTACTCTTCTAAGGAAACCCTCAATTTGTCTATTCTCAGTGCAACTAGAGTGGGGTCTGGTTTACACCCACTTCCAGGACCCCACCTGGAGAATTTTCCTGTATGATTCCAACAGCCAATGACCACTAACCTGGGGGCACACGGGGCATAATGCTGAAGTTGGGTATGGCTCTGGGGCTTGCTACTGCCACACCTGTGCCTGGGGGACCAGGGCACACCCTGCTGAACTCGGGGTACTGCTCAAGATGCATCACCTGCACTGTGTCAGAGAACAGGGGGACACATCACTGAAGGTGGGGACTCTGTGAGGTCCTTACCCACACTTTTCCAGGGAACAGGGGAAACCCTGAAATTCTGCAACCCATCCCACAAAAGCACAGGTGATTGGGCGCCCTGGAGTTCACGGGTATGGGGAATAAGGCCAGTTGAGGACATGGGGCAGAAGAGACTTTAAAGAGGAAAAGAAAACTCACCTGAGTCCCCACAATGAACCCTCTCCAAGTGCCCTTCGAGAACCCTGCCTCCCACCTGGGTCGCACCCTACCCCCGAACCCCCCCGCCCCTGGTGCATTCTGCTCACTCAGCAGCTGGGACCTCCACAGGGCAACTCTCTCTCTCCCAGTGCCCCTTCTTCTGCCCCAGGTCTGCACCCCACTGCAACTCTGGAACAGCCCACAGAGATGTAGCTCCACCCCCAAGGGGTGATTGGTCAGGGAGGGTGGTGCCCCAGCCCCTGGGATGCCAGGCAACCCGCCCTCAAGCCCCTGGAACCCTGAAAGTGCAGGGAGTCCAAGAGGCGCCTCCTCTACCCAACACCCAGCACAGGCATGGTTGGGGTCCTGGGCCGGGCTCCCCACACACACCTGGCCCCTTCCAGGGACCCCTCTAGCTGCAGACCTCCCTCAGAGTCCTGCCCCTTCCCTTTCTGCACCACCCCTCCCTGCTGGGGTGTGCCTGGTTCTGGGCAATGTCAGTGGTTCTCAGACCCTCCAAGGCTTGGGATTTAGGAAATGCAATGATTTCATGCATTTTCAGTATGTACATGTCAGTATGACTTTAATCTTATGGGAGCCAAAGAGGTTCTTTATTTTTTCTTATTTTCATGTTGTCATTTTTGGTTATTGTTTTATTCATGAAGCAGATGTACAACATGTACTTGGGGCAGAAATAGGGCTCATGCTTTGAGCTTTTGCCCAATCATTTTGAGCCAGTTAAAATGTTAAAGGATAGCTTCCCTGGGAGCCCAGGATCAGGGCCCACAGATGATATAAGATAAAAATTACTTTCATCATTATAATTACTCCTAAAAAGGAGGAATTTGAGACAAAAGCACCTTTCACAAGAGTACCAAGAAATCAAAATGATGCCCACAGAAGGCTACCTGCTCCATGGTCAGCACAGGTAACAGAAGTGTTCACAGTCTCTGGACTCCTGCCCTTCTCCTGCCCAAATCGCTGAAGCACATAGACCACTTAAAATCAGAATTGTAAAACTGCTAGACACCTTAGAGATGTCTGGCACCATTCCCTTGGACTGCAGAAGAAAACACAGTAGCTCGTTGTCACAAACTAATTTCAACATGAAGTGCCCCCTGGATGCACTAAGTTCTTTCTCTGCAAATGTTGACTAATGTAAGTCACAGTCATACCATATAAACACTATGATGGCTGGGAAGTCATCGTAGGTAAGGCAATATTTTAGCCATGTTTATAAGCATTGGCTCACTTTGTAGAAGAGGCTGAGCTGAGTGTTTTTAAATACTATTTCAGACCTGTTTTACAGCACCCTCTGAACATACCAGAGCCTGAATGGACTAAAAAAGATAGCTGGTTTCAGGAACTTTAATACCAGAAAAATATTATACTGTCTGTATCCCTAAGGATCTTTGAGTATCTTACCCAGAGGTCCTCCACTGAGATAATGATCTTAATGATCACCATGGGCAGAGGTGAAAAGGCCCGCTGAATTCGTTCCAGTTGTCCACATGACAAGAAAATCCTGATACTTGATAGGTTTCCAGATCGAGAAGACCAGAGATAAGAGGGAAATAGTACCCTGTATGGAACAACAAGGGATTTGGAGTCAATTTGGGGATCCCACTTAGGTTTCTGACACTAAAATCCGCTGTGACTCATATCATCTGAGTCCCTGTCTAACCACCTGAAAATGTGCCTACAAATATCTACACCCTAGTTGAGAAGTTTAAGAGGCAGAATGCTACAAAGAGCCAGTATGATGTCTCTCAAGAACAGGTGCTCAGGAAGCCATAATTGCTATTGGGTCTATTTCTTTTCCAGAAGAAAGAACACATGTTGAATCCTATTTCTAATAGATGACTCACCAGATGATTTTCAAACCTGAAGGAAGGCCAAGAAGTCGCTCTTGTGTCATAGTTCACTCAGAAATCATGTTGTTGGACTGGTGAGGACGATACGATAGCAATGTCATCACTAAGAGTGGGGAGCTTCTAATTTCCATACGGCCATGTTGACCCCCTTAGCTTAGAGCCACCAGAAAGGGCAGCTGGGGAGGGGGCACTGCCATCATTATGAGAGGGGAGCTTCCCATTTCCATATGGCCATGTTGACCCCCTTAGCTCAGGGCCGCCAGAAAGGACAGCTGAGGGGGACCACAGGCCAAGCCTGCCAGGTGTGGCTGGGGCAGGCAGAACTCTGACTTAAGGCTCAACTCCTGTCTAGGTTATTATTATGCTCTTCACAAAGAAAGTGCCATTGTGTGTGAGCCCTCATGTATAAAAGGTTCAGAATTTCCAATGAGATTCCTTCTCTGACCTTTAGGATATGTAGCAAAGTTCCATTTAATTTTTAAACATTGAAGGACTTCCTGGTTTTCTTTTCGCTATGACTGTGACTCAATTCCCCTGTGGTCTAAGAATAGAATCTAGTTAATTTCAGGGTTTAACATTTGTAGCCTTGATTCGTGGCCCCACCTATCATCTATTTGGGTAAAGAGTCTATGATCACTTGAAAATAACGTATTCTGCACTTATTATGGAATGTTCCCTATATGTCAATTTGGTCACATTTGTTACCAATGTTTTGTCTGCTTTTTCTGTCAGATATTGAGAAAGGTATATGAAAATCTTTAAACAATGCTGCTCTATTCAACGTGGCATCGGAGAATCTACCAGTGTTTTAAGGCAAGAGAAACAAAAAGTATAAGAATTGAGGGGATAATAGTGACTATTCACAGATAACGCGATTGTGTACATAGAAAATTCAAAACAGTCTATAAATACCCTTTTAGAATTAAAAATGTAATTTAAAATAATAAAATAATAATAATAATAATAATAATAATAATAATAATAATAATAACAAAAGAGGTTTCCTAGGAAGCAGATGGTCAAAATACATTTGTAAGCAATAAATGGACAGAGAAATTGGATTGTAGCTTCCCATTGGACAGTTTCTGAAAGAAAACGTAGAACCTGTCAATCTTGGGGTAGGACATAGGGTGCACTAACCATTTAAAAGAATTCAGTGGGACTTCATAAAAATGTGAAATTTGTAAGCAATAAATGGACAGAGAAAATGGATTGTAGCTTCCCATTGGACAGTTTCTGAAAGAAAATGTAGAATCTGTCAATCTTGGGGTAAGACATAGGGTGCACAAACCATTTAAAAGAATTCAGTGGGACTTCATAAAAATGTGACATTTCTCCTTATCTTATGACCATAAGAAAATGAAAAAGTGAACCGCAGGCTGGGAAGTAAAGATTTGCAATACACACACTGACAAAGACTTGTCAATTAAGAATTCCTGCTCATCAACCATAGAAAGTCTATTTATAAACGAATACTTCACAAAAGATTGACTGATGGCCAATAAGAACAGGAAAGGGTGCTCTACAGTATTATTTTCAGGCACAGCAAGGCCTTTTCTAAAATGAAAACATACACACAAACCAGTATTCCCTAGATGGATGACGTCCTTATTTCTGAGGACAGCTTGAAGAACAGACTAGCATCAAAGTAAAGTGATGGAATTCCTGACACTCAGAGGATGGACAATTGACCTCAAACTACAGTACAATTTCTAGGCATCATTTGGTCCTCTGAAGGCAGACAACTACCACACCCCTTCCTACACCACACAGGTTGCTTCCCAACCCCTACCATAAAAGAAGAAGATGAGAAACAGATAGGACTAGTAGGAAATAGCAAAAATCACATGTGGGGATTATCCTGAAACACACTGATCACATAACTAGTGTAAGGAAGTGTAGGGAACTGACAAGAACAGAGACTCAAGAGGTACTTCTTTGGGAAATGCTGTCTGAAATCGTCACACGTTGGTACCAGCTAATGAGGGCTCTGAGCATACCTAGTGTTTGCTCACAAGGGTCTGCAACACCATCGCTGAGGACTGAAACTCTTCAAGACCTCAAAGCTTGCCGGATTGACTATTGGACTAAGAGATTCCCATGTTCTGAAAACAGATACCAACTCATTGAAAGGTTCACCTGGGCTCTCTCGGAGGCCCTACAAGGACCTAAACCATTCACTGAAAATCAATTACACACACACACACACAGACACACACACACACACACACACACACACCTGTCATTTCACCAATTACTTAAACATTCAAGGTTCTTCCTACCTTTTCTTTTTCACATTGATATTTATACTCACATGAAATGTCATCATTTCTAATGAACACTGATGGCAAAATAGAGATCCATTGACACAATATTCACAAAATGGAACTTCCCTGCTATAATTTTCAATATAGCATTTTTTAAAGTTCATACATATTTTAGGTTTTTAGTAACTTATACAGGAGAAGATCAGCATTGAAAATCTCTGAATACTGACAATGAGTTTTAAGCCTAGAGAACAAAAATTGTCCAATTTCATAGATAACAAGGAACCAAAGGGAAAGCAAGGAAGCCGTAGCCGAATAATTTTACACATGTGCATTCTCTATTATTCTACTACTGTGGGGCGTGTTTTATTACCAGTATACATTCATCAGTTATCTTTCACGTGCACCTGCACAGGTATAATCAATTACTAGAGTAGAATGAAATGTCTGGGAACTACTTGGCGGCATCTATAATGAACAATGAAATTTCTATCTTATATTTGGTGAACTTCCACTGTCTGTCCCTTTAGACAATGGACCCTAAACAGAAGGGGGAATGAACCACGAGAGACTATGGACTCTGGGAAACAAACTGAGGGCTTCAGAGGGGAGAGGGGTGGGGGATTGGGATGGGCCAGTGATGGGTATTAAGGAAGGTACATATTGCATGGAGCACTGGGTGTTATATGCAAATAATGAATCACGGAACACTACATCAAAAACTAAGGAAATACTGTATAGTGACTAACATATCATAATAAAAAATTGTTACTAGAAAAAAATTAAAGGTAAAAAAAAAAACAATACAGCTGTTCTGTTTCAAGAACAATCACAATTGAGAAAAAACTAACTTCCAATCCCTAAAGCAAAACACAGACCAAGTTCCATTTCACTCCCCTTTATTCACATTCTCTGTGGGTTCTAAGCTATTTCCCTACTCCTTTCCTGCTGAGCAGGGACCCTCGGATCGATTCCAGAACCCTGGGATCATAACCTGAGCCAAAGGCACATGCTTAACTGGCTGAGCCAGCCAGGAGCCCCAGCCATGTTTTTCTTAAGCAAAAGGACACTTTCTCACAAAGCCTTCACATGACTTCACATGGTACCAGAGATCTGCATTTGCCTCTGGAGGTTGCAGGTGAAGGCAATTGCAAACTCTCACAGTGGTTTATCAAATACAATGACCTGCCTGGTGACAGTGAAACTCTTATGAGCCCACGAGAGGGTGCTGTGACACTCAGCTGTGGCTGGGCTGGCACAGAGAACCAAATCCATTTCCCTGCCTGATGTCTGTGAGGAACAGATGCCCCCAATGTGAATGAGACTCTGACACTGAGCTGTCCAGAGATGGCCATCCTCACGGAGGATGAGGATAAAGGACAATGCCTGAGGAGACCTCATCTGTCTCTTTTATCTTTTCATATTTTTGACAGTGGACAAATCACTGCCTAGGAGTCCCCAACTACCTTAGTCTCATCTGTGAATGACCAAGAGGTTTTACAAAACACTTCAGATTTTGACCTCACAAATGCCCACAACCACTTACCATAGGGATTCAACATTAAGCAAAGATACTGTTCGTTGGAAGAGAGGTCCTGCCCACTGTTGTTTCTCACTTATATGCTCATCTTCCTTACCTCATGGTAACATAACCAGCTTGATTCCTGCTTCCGTCTTCAGGAAGGCTGAGGTGACTTGAAGGGCATTACCCTGACATCGTTCTTTCTTAGCAATAAGATGTGGACATTTCCCTAGTCCTACACACCAAAAGTTGAATCGGAATCAGGATTGAGGAGGCTGATGAGAGTTGAAGGTGTTTTCCTGTACACGGTGGTTTATTACCAATAAGGATGGGTCAGAGTCCTCGAAATTCCAGAACCTTCCATTCATGCTTCCTACTCGTGAATGATGATGTACATTGCTCTTTCCCTGTACAGTGTGGTGACTCAGAGAAAAGTGCTTAGCCCTTTCGTCAGACTTCCACGACGGGGCTGGCTTCCATATTCACAAAGGATGATGTTAGGGCTAAGAGGGTTCCTGTACACGGTTATTTCTTTCAGATAAGTGTATGGCATTTTTGTTACATTGCCAGAGCCACTTAGCGCCGGGCTTGCCGGCCTCCTGTGGAAGAACCCTAACCCGAGGTCGGCCCCCGAGGGGCCCCTCCCAAGGAGCCTGGCACCGCAATGCTGGGGATTTGGGACCCCCGAGCCCCAGTGCTGGACTCACTCTGCCACCCCGCAAGCACCCAGGGCGCTACGGGCGTTGCCAGTCATTCAAGAAGGGAGAACGGGCAAGGCCCCCGATCCCCCTGCGACCTTCAAAGGCCCCCCGCGCAAAAACTCTGGCTCCCTCGCTCCTGCTCCCCAGCGCCCTAACCTCGGCCCACCCCTCCTCTCGCTGCAGAGTTGGCGGATCGGGCCTGCTGGCTTCCTGGGGGCTAACCCTATGCCTAGGTCGCACCCGAGGGGCCCCTCCCAAGTGGCCTGGCGCCGCATGCCAGGGATTGGGGACCCCCGAGTCCCACCACCGGATGCACCCTGCCGCCCTGCCGCCACATGGGGCACTAGGGGCATCACCAGTCCTTCAGGGCGACAGAACGGGCAGGACCCTCTAAGCCTCCTGCAACCTTCGAAGGCACCCCAAGCCAAAGCCTAAATGCTCTGGCCCACGCCCCCACTCGCCAGCTACCTCACCTCAACCCACACCTCCATTCACCGCACATGGGCGGAACGAGCCTGCCAGCCTCCTGGGGGCTAACCCTAACCCTAGGTCGGCCCCCGAGGGTCCCGTCCCAAGGGACCTGAGGCCACAACGCCGGGTATTAAGGAGCCCCGATCCCCAGCGCCGGAGTCTCCCTGCCACCCCATCACCACCCGGGCCGCTAGGGGTGCCGCTGGTCATTCAGGGCGGGAGAATGGGCAGGGCCCTCCGAGCCCCTGGCGAACGTCGAAGGCCCCTGCATCCAAAACACTTGAGACCACGCTCCTGCTCCTCAGTGCCCTCACCTCGGCCCGCCCCTCCGCTCGCCACAGAGCCAGCAGATGAGGCCTGCACTCCTACAGAACCCTAGGTTGTCCCCTGAGATGCCCCTCCGAAGGGGCCTGGCACCGCAATGCCTGGGATTGGGGACTCCCGAGCCCCAGTGCCGGACTCACCCTCCTGCCCTACCGCAACCTGGGCTGCTAGGGGCGCCGCCATTCATTCAGGGAGGGAGAACGGGCAGGGCCCTCCGAGCGACCGGTGACCTTCGAAGGCCCCCCGCACCAAAACGCTTGGCCCCACGCTCCCGCTGGCCAGCGCCCTTACCTCGGCCCTCCCCTCCGCTCGCCTCACAGCTGGCGGATCGGGCCTGTGGGCCTTCTGGGGGCTAACCCTAAACCTAGGTCGGCCCTAGTGGCCCCTCCCAAGGGGCCTGGTGCCACAACGACGGGGAAAGGGGACTCCCGAGCCCCAGCGCCGGACTCACCATGCCCCCCGCCGCCACCCGGGCCGGTAGGAGAGCTGTCGGTCATTCAGGGCAGAACAACGGACAGGGCCCTCGGAGCCCCCAGCGCCGTTTGAAGGCCCTCCGCGCCAAAACCCTTGGGCCCACGCTCCCGCTCGCCAGCACCATCACTTCAGCCCACCCTCCGCTCCCTGCACAACCGGCGGATTGGGCCTGACGGTCCCCTGGGGGCTAAACCTAACCCTAGCTCGATCCCTCGAGGGGCCCCTCCCAAGGGGCCTGGTGCCGCAATGCCCGGGATTCCAGACCCACAAGCCCCAGCGCCAGACTCACCCTCCCGCCCCGCTGCCACCCGGGCCTCTAGGGGCACCGCCGGTCATCCAGGGCGGGAGAACGGGCAGGGTCCTCCGAGCCCCTGGTGACCTTCAAAGGCCCCCGCACCAAAACGCTTGGGCCCACGCTCCTGCTCTTCAGCGCCCTCACCTCGGCCTGCCCCTCCGCTCGCCACACAGCTGGCAGATCGGGCCTGCCGGCCTCCTGGGGGCTAACCCTAACCTTAGCTCACCCTCGGAGGGGCTCATCCCAAGGTGCCTGGAGCGGCAATGCCGGGCATTGGAGACCCACGAGCCACAGTGCTGGACTCACCGTGCTGCCCCGCCGCCACACAGGCCGCTAGTGGCACCACCGGTCATTCAGGGCGGGAGAACGGGAAGGGCCCTTGGAGCCCCCGGCCTCTTTCGAAGGCCCCCCGCGCCAGAAAGCTTGCGCCCACTCTCCCGGTAGCCAGTGCCCTCACCTCGGCCCGCCCCTCCGCTCGCCGCACAGCCGGCGGATAGGGCCCGCCAGCCTCCTGGGGGCTAACCCTATCCCTTCGTCGGCCCCCGAGAGGACCCTCCCAACGGGCCTGGCACAGCAACACCTGGGTTTGCGGACCGCTAGCCCCAGCATCCGACTCACCATGCTCCCCCGCCGGCAACTGAGCCGCTAGGGGCACCGCCGGACATTCAGTGCGGGAGAACGGGCAGGGCTTCTTGAGCCCCGGCGACCTTCGAAGGCCCCCCGCGCCAAAACTCATGGGCCTACGCTACCGCTCGCCAGCGCCCTCACCTCGGCCCTCCCCTCTGCTCACCGCACAGCCGGTGGATTGGGCCTGCGGCCTCCTGGGGGCTAACCATAACCCTAGGTCAGCCTCCGAGGGGCCCCTGCGAAGGGGCCTGGTGCCGCAACACCGGGGATTGGGAACCCCCCAACCCCAGCGACGGACTCACCCTGTCGCCCTGCCGCCACCCGGGCCCCAGGGGCGCCGCAGGTCATTCAGGGCGGGAAAACGGGCAGGGTCCTCCGATCCCCCGGCGACCTTCGAAGGCTTCCCGCGCCAAAACGCTTCGGCCAAGCTCCCGCTCACCCGCGCCCTCACCTCGGCCCTCCCCTCCGCTCGCCGCACAGCTGGCACATCGGGCCTGCCGGCCTCCTGGGGGCTAACTGTAACCTTAGGTCGGCCCCCGAGGGGCCACTACCAAGGGTCTGCCCCCGCAACGCCGGGGATTGGGGACCCCCAAGCCCCAGTGCCGGGCTCACCCTGCCGCCCCGCCCCCCCGGGCCGCTAGTAGCGCCGCTGGTCATTCAGGGCAGGAGGACGGGTTGGGCCCTCCGAACCCCCGATGACCTTCGAAGGCCCCCCGTGCCAAAACGCTTGGGTCCACATTCTTGCTCTCAAGCGCCCTCACCTGGGTCCACCCCTCCGCTCGCCTCACAGCCGGCGGATCTGGCCTGCTGGCCCCCTGGGGGCTAACAATAACCCTTGGTCGGCCCCCTAGAGCCCTTCCAAAGGGGCCTGGCGCCCCAACGCCGAGGATTGGGGACCCCAAGCCCCACCGCCCAAGTCACCCTAACACCCCTCCTCCACCCGGGCCGCTAGGGGAGCCACCGGTCATTCAGGGCAGAAGAACGTACAGGGCCCTCCAAGCCTCCAGCGACTTTCGAAGGACCCCCGCCCCAAAACGCCTGAGCCCACGCTCCCGCTCGCCAGCGGCCTCACCTCCGCCCGCCTCTCCGCTTGCCGCAGAGCTGGCGGATCGGGCTTCCGGCCTCCTGGGGGCTAAATCTAACCATAGGTCGGTCCCCTAGGGGCCCCAGCAAGGGGCCTAGAGCCGCAACACCGGGGATTGGAGAACCCCGAGCTCCAGCGCTGGACACAACCGGCTGCCCCGCTGCCACATGGGCCACTAGGGGCGCTGCCGGTCATTCAGGGTGGGACAAGGGGCAGGGCCCTCAGAGCCTCTGGCCACATTCGAAGGCCCCCCGCGCCAAAACGCTTGGGCCCACGCTCCTGCTCACAAGCGCCCTCACCTCGGCCTGCCCCTCTGCTCACCACACAGCCGGCGGATTGAGCCTGCCGGCCTCCTCGGAGCTAACCCTAACCCTAGGTGAGTCCCCGAGGGGCCCCTCCCAAGGGGCATGGCGCCAAAACGCCGGGGATTGGGAACCCCTGAGTCCCAGCGCCCGACTCACCCTACCGCCCCTCCTCCACCAGGGCTTTTAGGGGAGCCGCCCGTCATTCAGGGCGGGAGAACGGGCAGGGCCGTCCGAACCCCTGGCGACATTCGAAGGACCCCCGTGCCAAAATGACTGGGCCCACTCTCCAGATTGCCAGCGGCCTCACCTCCGACCACCCCTCCACTCACCGCAGAGCTGGCGGATCGGGCCTGCGGGCCTCCTGGGGGCTAACCCTTACCATATGTCGGCCCCCGAGGGGCCCCTAGCAAGGGGCCTGCAGTCGTAACTCCGGGGATTGGGGACCCCTGAACCCCAGTGCCGGACTCACCCGGCCGCCCCGCTGCCACCTGCACCACTAGGAGCGCCACCGGTCATTCAGTGCGGGAGAACGGGCAGGGTCCTCCGATCCCCCCACGACCTTCGAAGGGCCCCCCGCACCAAAACACTTGACCCACGCTCCCGCTAGCCAGCGCCCTCACCTCGGCCCGCCCTTCCGCTCGCCGCACAGCCGTAGGATCGGGCCTGTCAGCCCCCTGGGTGTAACCCTAACCCTAGGTCTGCCCCCACGGGGCCCCTCCCAAGGGGCCTGGCATCGCAATGCCGGGGATTGGGGACCCCCGAGCACCAGTGCTGGACTCTCCCTGCCACCCCACCACCACCCAGTCCGCTAGGGGCGCCGCCGGTCATTCAGTGCTGGAGAACAGGCAGGGCCCTCTGAGCCCCCGCGACCTTCGTAGGCCCCTCGCGCCAAAATGCTTGGGCCCACGCTCCCACTCGCCAGCGCCCTCTTCTCGGCCCACCCCTCCACTCGATGAACAGCTAGCGGATCAGGCCTGCCTGTTTCCTGGGGGCTAACACTAACCCTAGGTCAGACCCCAAGGGGTCACTTCCAAAGGCCTGGTGCCACAACGCCGGGGATTGGTGACCCCCAAGCCTCAGCGCCGGAGTCACCCTTCCGCCCCACAGCTACCGGGCCAGTAGGGACGCCACCAGTCATTCAGAGCGGGAGAATGGGCAGGGCCCTCCGAGCCCCTGGCGACCTTTGAGGCCCCCCACGCCAAAACGCTTGGGCCCACGCTCCCGCTAGCAAGCGCCCTCACCTCGGTCCGCCCCCCCTCTCGCCGCACAGACAGCGGATTGGGCCTGCCAGCCTCCTGGGAACTAACCCTAACTCTAGGTCTGCTCACGAGGGGCCCCTCCCAAGGGGCCTGGCGATGCCACGCCGGGGATTGGGGACCCTCAAGCCCCAGCGCATTACTTACCCTGCCGCCCTGCCGCCACCCGGGCTGCTAGGGGCGCCACCGGTTATTTAGGGCGGGAGAACGGGCAGGGCCCTCCGAGCCCCCAGTGACCTTTGAAGGCCCCCCGTGACAAAACGCTTGGGCCTAGGCTCCTGCTCGCCAGCACCCTCTCCTCAGCCCGCCCCTCCGCTCGCCGCACAGCCGGCAGATAGGGACTGCCGGCCTCCTGGGGCTAACCCTAACCCTAGGTCGGCTCCCGAGGGGCCCATCCCAAGGGGCCTGGCGCCGCCACGCGGGTGATTGGGGACCCCTGAGCACCAGGGCTGAACTCACCCTGTCGCCCCGCTGCGACCCGGATCGCTAGGGGCACCGTCCTCATTCGGGGCTGGGGAATGGGCAGGGCCCTCTGAGGCCCCGGTGACCTTCGAAGGCCCGACACGCCAAAAGGCTTGGGCTCACGCTTCCGCTCGCCAGCGCCCTCACCTCGCCCCGCCCCTCCGTTCTCTGCACAGCCGGCGGATCGGGCCCCGGCCTCCTTTGGGTTAACCTCAACCCTAGGTCGGCTCCCGAGGGACCCCTCCCAAGGGGCCAGGCGCCGCCACGCTGGGGCATTTGGACCCCTGAGCCTTACTCCAGACTCACCCTGCCGCCCCGCCGCCACCCGGGACGCTAGGGGCGCCACCGGTCATTCAGGGAGGGAGTACGGGCAGGGCCCTCCGAGCCCCCGATGACCTTCGAAGGCCCCCCGCACCAAAACGCTTGGGCCTAAGCTCCCGCTCGCCAGCGCCCTCACCTCGGCTCACCCCTCCCCTCACCGCACAGCCGGCCAATCGGGCCTGCCGGCCTCCTTTGGGCTAACGATAACCCTAACTCGGCCCCCGAGGGACCCCTCCCAAGGGGCCTGGCAATGCCACGCCGGGTATTGGGGACCCCCGAGCCCGAGCTCCGGACTCACCCTGCCTCCCCGCCGCCACCCTGGCCGCTAGGGAGCCGCCGGGCATTCAGGGCGGGAGAACTTGCTGGGCCCTCCGAGCCCCCAGTGAGCTTCGAAGGCCCCCCATGCCAAAACGCTTGGGCCCACGCTCCCGCTTGCCAGCGCATTAACGTCGGCCCACCCCTCCGCTCGCTGCACAGCCGGCGGATTGGGCCCGCCGGCCTCCTTTGGGCTAACACTCACCATATGTTGGCCCCCGAGGGACCCCTCCCAAGTGCCTGGAGCCACCGCGCCGGGGATCGGGGACCACTGAGCCCCAGCTCCAGACTCATCCTGCCGACACGCCGCCACCCTGGCCGCTAGGGGCGCCACCGGTCATTTAGTGTGTGAGAATGGGCAGGGCCCTCCAAGCCCCCAGCGACAATCCAAGGCCCCCCGTGCCAAAACGCCTGAGCCCACGCTCCATCTCGCCAGAGCCCTCACCTCGGCCCGCCCCTCTTCTCGCCGCACAGCCGGCGGTTCGGGCCTGCCGGCCTCCTTTGGGCTAACCCTAAACCTAGGTCGGCCCCAGAGGAGCCCCTCCCAAGGGGCCTGGCGCCGCCACGCTGGGGATTGGGGACACCCGAACCCCACCGCCGGACACACTCTGCCACTCCTCACCACCCGGCCCGCTAGGGGCGCCGTCCTCATTCAGGGCGTTAGAACGGGCAGGGCCCCCCGGGCCCCCGGCGACCTTCGAAGGTCCCCCGCGACAAAACGCTTGGGGCCATGCTCCCGCTCGCCAGCGCCCTCACCTCGGCTAGCCCCTCCGCATGTGGCAGAGCCGGCGGATCGGGCCTGCCAGCCTCCTGGGGGCTAACCCGAACCCTAGGTCGGCCCCCAAGGGGCCCCTCCCAAGGGGCCTATCGCTGCAATGCCTGGGATTGGTGACCCCCGAGTCCCAGCGCCGGACGCACTGTGCCGCCCCGCCGCCACCCGGGCCGGTAGGAGAGCTGTCGGTCATTCAGGGCAGAACAACGGACAGGGCCCTCGGAGCCCCCAGCGCCGTTTGAAGGCCCTCCGCGCCAAAACCCTTGGGCCCACGCTCCCGCTCGCCAGCACCATCACTTCAGCCCACCCTCCGCTCCCTGCACAACCGGCGGATTGGGCCTGACGGTCCCCTGGGGGCTAAACCTAACCCTAGCTCGATCCCTCGAGGGGCCCCTCCCAAGGGGCCTGGTGCCGCAATGCCCGGGATTCCGGACCCGCAAGCCCCAGCGCCAGACTCACCCTCCCGCCCCGCTGCCACCCGGGCCTCTAGGGGCACCGCCGGTCATCCAGGGCGGGAGAACGGGCAGGGTCCTCCGAGCCCCTGGTGACCTTCAAAGGCCCCCGCACCAAAACGCTTGGGCCCACGCTCCTGCTCTTCAGCGCCCTCACCTCGGCCTGCCCCTCCGCTCGCCACACAGCTGGCAGATCGGGCCTGCCGGCCTCCTGGGGGCTAACCCTAACCCTAGCTCACCCTCGGAGGGGCTCATCCCAAGGTGCCTGGAGCGGCAATGCCGGGCATTGGAGACCCACGAGCCACAGTGCTGGACTCACCGTGCTGCCCCGCCGCCACACAGGCCGCTAGTGGCACCACCGGTCATTCAGGGCGGGAGAACGGGAAGGGCCCTTGGAGCCCCCGGCCTCTTTCGAAGGCTCCCCGCGCCAGAAAGCTTGCGCCCACTCTCCCGGTAGCCAGTGCCCTCACCTCGGCCCGCCCCTCCGCTCGCCGCACAGCCGGCGGATAGGGCCCGCCAGCCTCCTGGGGGCTAACCCTATCCCTTCGTCGGCCCCCGAGAGGCCCCTCCCAACGGGCCTGGCACCGCAACACCTGGGTTTGCGGACTGCTAGCCCCAGCATCCGACTCACCATGCTCCCCCGCCGGCAACTGAGCCGCTAGGGGCACCGCCGGACATTCAGTGCGGGAGAACGGGCAGGGCTTCTTGAGCCCCGGCGACCTTCGAAGGCCCCCCGCGCCAAAACTCATGGGCCTACGCTACCGCTCGCCAGCGCCCTCACCTCGGCCCTCCCCTCTGCTCACCGCACAGCCGGTGGATTGGGCCTGCGGCCTCCTGGGGGCTAACCATAACCCTAGGTCAGCCTCCGAGGGGCCCCTGCGAAGGGGCCTGGTGCTGCAACACCGGGGATTGGGAACCCCCCAACCCCAGCGACGGACTCACCCTGTCAGCCTGCCGCCACCCGGGCCCCAGGGGCGCCGCAGGTCATTCAGGGCGGGAAAACGGGCAGGGTCCTCCGATCCCCCGGCGACCTTCGAAGGCTTCCCGCGCCAAAACGCTTGGGCCCACGCTCCTGCTCTTCAGCGCCCTCACATTGGCCTGCCCCTCCGCTCGCCACACAGCTGGCAGATCGGGCCTGCCGGCCTCCTCGGAGCTAACCCTAACCCTAGGTTGGCCCCCAGGGGCCCCTCCCAAGGGGACTGTCGACGCAACAATGGGGATTGATGACCCCCAGCCCCAGTGCCGGGCTCACCCTGCTGCCCCGCCGGCACCTAGGCAGCTAGGGCACCGCCGGTCATTCAGGGTGGGAGAATGGACAGGGCCCTCCCAGTCCCAGTGAACTTCTAAGGCCCCAGGCGCCAGAATGCTTGGGCCCATGCTTCCGCTCACCAGCGCCCTCACCTCAGCCAGCCCCTCTGCTGGCCGCACAGCCAGCGGATCGGGCCTGCGGGCCTCCTGGGGGCTAACCCTAACCCTAGGTTGGCCCCCGAGGGGAACCTCCCAAGGGGCCTGGCGCAGCAATGCCACGGATTGGGGACCCCTGAGCCCCAGCGCCAGACTCACCCTGCCGCCCCGATGCCACCAGAGCCGCTATGGGCGCTGCCGGTCATTCAGTGCGGGAGAACAGGCAGGGCCCTTCGAGCCCCTGGAGACCTTCGAAGGTCCAACTTGCGAATACGCTTGGGCCCACACTCCTGCTCGCTAGCACCCACATCTCGGCCCGCCCTTCCGCTTGCCGCACACCCGGCAGATCAGGCCTGCCCGCGTCCTGGGGGCTAACTCTAACATTTGGTCGGCCCAGGAGGGGCCCCTCCCAAGGGGCCTTGCACCGCAACACCGGGGATTGGGGACACCCGAGCCCCAGCGCCAGACTCTACCTGCCGCCCTGCCGCCAACTGGGCCAGTAAGGGCGCCGCCGATCATTCAAGGAGGGAGAAGGGGCAGGGCCCTCTGAGCCCCTTGCGACCTTCGAAGACCTCCTGCGCTAAAACGCTTGGGCCCACTTTCCTGCTCGCCAGCGCCCTCACCTCGGCCCGTACCTCCACTCGCCGCACAGTGTGCGGATTGGGCCTGACGGTCTTTTTGGGGCTAACCTTAACCCTAGGTCGTCGCCCCAGGGGCCCCTCCCAAGGGTCCTGGTGCCACTACGCGGGGGATCTGGTACCCCAAGCCCCAGAGCCAGACTCAACCTCCCACATTGCTGCCACCTGGGCCGCTAGGGGCGCCGCCGGTCATTCAGGGTGGGAGAACAGACAGGGCCCTGGAGAAACTGGCGACATTTGAAGCCTCCCGCGCCAAAATGCAGGGGCCCACCATCCCGATCCCCAGCACCTTTACCTCGGCCCACCCACCTCTAGCCGCCTAGCCAGAGGATCATGCCTGCCGGCCTAATGGGGTCTAAATCTAACCCTAGGTCGGCTCACGAGGAGCCCTTCCCAAGGGGCCTGGCACTGCAACACCGGGGATTGGGATTACCCGAGCCGCAGCGTGGGACTCACTCTGCTGCCCCACTGCCAACGGAGCCACTAGGGGCACGCCAGTTATTCAGGGTGTTAGAACGGGCAGGGCCCTCTGAGCCTCTAGCGACGTTCAAAGGCCCCTGCGCCAAAACGCTGGATACCATACTCCCACTAGCCAGCACCCTCACCTCGGCCCACTCCTCTTCTCGCCGCACAGCCGGCGCATTGGTCCTGCTGGCCTACTGAGATCTAACCCTAACTCTAAACCCTAACCCCTAACCTTAAACCCTAAACCTTAACCCCTAACCCTACCCAAAATCTAACCATAACCCCTAATCCTTAAACCCTAAACCCTAACATTAACACTAAACCCTAAACCCTAACCCTAATCCCGAAGCCCTAAACAATAAACCCTAACCTTAACCACTAACCCCAAACCCTAACCCTACCCTTAACGCTACCCCTTCAGCTAACCCTACCCCTAACCCGTAAACTAACCCTAAACCTAAACCTAACCCGTACCCTAACCTGTACCCTAACCTTAACCCTAAACCCTAAACCCTGACCCTAACCCATACCCTAAATCGTACCATAACCTGTACCCTAACCCAACCCATAACCTAACCCTAACCCGTACCCTAACTGTAACCCTAAACCCTAAACCGTAACCCGTACCCTACCCTAACCAGTACCCTTACCTTAATCTTAACCCATACCCTAACCCGTACACTAACCCATACCCTAACCCGTACACTATCCCAAACCCGGACCCTAACCCATACCCTAACCCATACCTAACCCTAACCTGTACCCTAACCTGTACCCTAACCCATACCCTAACCCTAAACCGTACCCTATACCTATCCCTAACCCGTTCCCTAACCCGTACCCTAACCCTAACCCTAAACCGTAACCTAACCTGTACCATAACCCTAAACTGTAACCTAACCCTAACCCGTACCCTAACCCTAACCCATACCCTAAACCGTACCCAAATCCGTACGACAACACTTACCCTAAACCGTACCCTAACACGTACCCTAAACTATACCCTAATGCGTACCCTAACTCGTACCCTAACCCTAACCCATACCCTAAACCTAACCCGTACTCCAACCCTAACCCCAACCCTAACCCCAAACCCTAAACCCTAACCCGTACCCTAAACCCTAATCTGTACCCTAACCCATAACCTCTAACCTGTAACCCCTAAACCCAACCCTAACCCGTACCCTCTCCTTCCCCTAACTCTAACCTCTACCCTCACCCATACCCTAACCGTAACCCATACACTAACCTGAACCCATACCCTAATCCATACCCTAACCCCGGGGATTGGGTACACCTGAGCACCACCACGGGACTCAACCTGCCAGCCCTCAGAAAACCATGCCCCTTGGGGCGCCACAGAGCATCCCATGCAGGAGAACTGGTAGTGCCCCCCTGAGCCCCCAGCGATCCTCAGCGGCCCCATACACCCCAACCCTGAGGCCCACGCTCATCCCACCCCACGCCTTCCCTTCAGCTTGCCACCGAGCTCATCGCAGAGCCGGCAGATCAGGCCTGCCGGGTTCCTGGGGCCTACAACTGACCCTAGGTCAGCTGGGTAGGGCCCCTCCCCTGGGGCCCGGTGCCGTAGCCCCAGGGACTGGGGACACCTGAGCCCCACTGCAGGACAAAGCCTGCCAGCCCGCAGGAAACCGTGCCCCTTGGGAGGCTATAGAGCATTCAGGGCGGGAGAACCAGGAGGGCCCCCAGAGCCCCCGGCGAACTTTGGTGATCCCTAAACCCAACCTTGAAGTCCATGCTCACCCCAGCCCGCACCCTCACCTCAGCCCATGGCAGAGATCGCCACATAGTGGGCAGATCTGGCCTGCGGGGTTCCTGGGCGCCAACCCTAACCCTAGTTCATCTGTGGAGGGGCCCCTCCCCAGGAGCCTGGAGTCGCAGCCACGGGGATTCGGGACACCTGAGCCCCACAGCAGGACTCAGTCTGCCACCCCACAGGAAACCATGCGCCTTGGGAGGCCATAGAGCATTCAGGGCGGGAGAACCAGGAGGGCACTCCTGAGCCACCAGCGAACTTTGGCGGCCTCCCACACCCCAACCCTGAGTCCCACGCTCACCCTCGCCACACCCTCACCTCAGCCCGTGTAGCTAGCCATACAGCCAGCAGATCGGGCCTGCGGGGCTCCTGGGGCCTAACCCTAGCCCTAGGTCGGCCGCAGGTGTGGGGGCCTCCCCAGGAGCCTTACACCGCAGCCCCGGGGAATTGGGATACCTGTACCCCACCAGAGGACTCAGCTTGCCACCTGACAGGAAACATTGCCCCTTGGGGCTCTATGGAGCCTACAGGGCACGAGAATTTGGGGAGGCCCTCAGAGCCCATCCCCACATTTGGCAGCCCCCCATGCCCCAACCTTGAGGCCCATGCTCACCCTCCCCAATGGCCTCCTCTCAGCCCTCCACAAAGCTCACCTCACAGCCTGCAGATTGTCCCTGCCGGGCTCCGGGACCCTAACCCTTACCCTAGGTTGGCCACAGAGGGGCCCCTCCCCAGGGTCCTGGCACCACAGTCCGGGGGACTGGGGACACCCAAGCCCCACCGTAGGACTCAGCCTGCAGCCCACAGTAAACTGTACAATTTTGGTGCACAACAGAGCAGTCAGGGCAAGAGAATTGGGGCACCCCCTGAGAGCCCCTTCTGGTGAACCCCGACCTTTGTGGGCCCTTCCGGATGAAACCCCAAGGCTCACACTCACCCGCCCTTGTGCCCTCATCTCACTCGGCCTGGGAGCTCTCTGAGCACTGGGCAGTTCAGACCCGCTGTCCTTGAGGCCTAACCTAACCCTGGGTCTTCTGCTGAGGGTCCCTCCCCGTTTGCCTGCCTCCAAGGCACCAGGCATTGGGCTCACCTCTGCACGACTAGAAGACTCAGCCTGCCCCACAGCAGGAAACTGTGCATTTGGGGCTGCAGCAAGGATTCATAGGAAAATCAGAGGGTCCCCCTCATCCCATCCCAGGCAACCCCACTTTCAGAGATGTCCCCGGATCCAATTAGCAGCTTCACACTGAACTTGCTCTCCACGGAGATCTTTTGAAATTCTCCACAATTCCAACTGATGGCATTATCCAGCTTCAGTGCCTTACCCAGCTTTAGCTCTTGAGATGGATTAAAATGGGAAGTCACTTCACTGATGACGACGTACTGGTGACCAAAAGATACATGCATAAATGCTTCATATCACTTGGCTTCAGGGAAATGCAAATCTAAACCCCTATACATGACATATCACACGAGGCCAAATATCTAAAAATAAGAAGACATGAAACTATACATGTTGGAGAGGATGTGGAGAAATGGGAAACCTCTTACACCCCTGTACGAATGCAGTCCGGTACAGCCACTCCTGAAAATGGTACGGAGTTTCCTCAAGAAGTTATAAATAAAGCTACCCTATGTCCCAGCAATTGCACTACTGGGTATTTACCCCAAAGCGACAGGTACTGAAGACGGGACACATGCACCACAGTGTTCATAGCAGCAATATCCATAATAGACAAGCTGTGGAAGGAGTGCAGATGACCATGGATAGATGAATGGATAAAGAAGATGTGGATCATATATATAATGGAATATTACTCAGCCATCAGAAAGGATGAATACTTACCATCACACTGACCTGGGTGGAGCTGGAGGGTATTATGCTGAGTGGAATAAGTCAATGAAAGAAAGACAATGATCATATGCTTTCACTCCTATGTGGAATATCAGAAACAAGGAAGAAGACCATAGGGGAAGGAAGGGAAAATAGAATGGGAAGTCATCAGAGAGGGGGAAAACCCATGATGGACTCTTAACTATCACAAGAAACTGATGATTGTTGGAGGAGAAGTTGGGGGGGGGGTAACTGGGTGAGTAGCATTAAGGAGGTCACACGATACAATGAGCACTGGGTGTTACACACAACTGAAAATTGATTGAAGACTACATCTGAAACTAATGATGTACTGTAAGTTGGCTAATTGAATTTAAATTAAAGAACAAAAGACCTTGAATAAACAATCCTAAACATTTGTATGGAACCACTAAAGATTCCGAACAGCCAGTGCAATGTGGAAAAGAAAAACAAAGCTGGAGAACTCACAATTTCAGATTTCAGGTTATACTACAAAGCTGCAGTCATCCTAACAAGACAGTATGGCAAAAAATAGACACAGCGACCAAAGGAACAGGATACAAGTTCAGACAGAAACCCACAATTATGTGGTCCATGAATCTTCCACAAAGCAAGCAACGATATCAAAAGGGAAAAGGACAGTCTCTACAACAAATGGTGTTGGGAAAACTAGACAGCTACGCACAAAAGAATGAAATTAAACTGCTTTCTTACACAATACAGACAAACACAAAACAGTTTCAAGACCTCAATATGAGACCTGAATCCATAAAAATCCTACAGGAGGGAAGACAGTAACTTCTTGACATGGACCATACCAACGTTTTTCTGGACTGTGTCCTGACAAAGGAAATGAAAGCAAAAATAAACTATTGGGAATACAGTAAAATAAAAAGTTTCCACACGGCAGAAGAACAATGAAAACGTAAAAATAATAAGACAACCTACTCAAAGGGAGAAGATATTTGCAAAGATCATATGCAATGAAGGGATAGTGTCCAAAACATATAGAACTGATCCTACTCGACCCCCAAAAAAACAAATAATCCAGTTAAAAAATAGGCAGAAGACATGGACAGACATTTCTCCAAAGAAGAAATACAAATGGCCAACAGTCCCGTGAAAAGATGTTCACCATCACCCATCATCAGGAAAATGTAAATCCAAAGGACAATGAGGTAATACCTCAAACCTGTCAGAATGGCTAACATCAAAAGCACAACAAAGAGCAGGTGTTGGGAGGATGTGGATAAAGGGGAATCCTTGCGAACAGTGGGTGGGAATGCAAACTGTGGTGGCCACCGTGGAAAACACTACGAAGGTTCCTCAAAAATTAAATATAGAACTACCCTATGATCCAACAATCACACTACTCCTATTTACACAAAGAATAGGAAAACAGTAACGTAAAAGGATACGTGCACCCCTATGTTTCTTGCACCATTATTTACAATATCACAATATGGAAGCCACCCAAGTGTCTGTAGAAAAATTGACAAATGAGATGATAGATGTGTGTATTCACACACACACACACACACGGACACACACACACACACACACACACACACACATACACACACACAATGGAGTATTACTCGGCTTGAAAAAGAATGAAACCTTGCCATTTGCAGACACATGGATGGAGCTAGAGAGAATTATCCTAACTAAAATCAGGCAGAGAAGGAAAAATCCCATACGATGTCACTCTAATGGGGAACTTAAGAAACAAACAAAAATAAATAACTAAAAGAGAAAAAGGAGATACACCAAAATACAAACTCTTAACAATAGAGAACAAACGGATGGTTACCAGAGAGGAGGTGGATAGAGCGATGAGTGAAATAGATGAAGGGGATTAAGAGGACACTTTTCTTGATGACCACTGAGTAATATATAATTACTGAATCATTCTATTGTACACCTGAAACAAATGTAACACTGTATGTTAGCTCTACTGGAATTAAAATAAATTTTTTAAAAGATTTTTCTTTCAGGAACCTCTTTGAAAAATCTTTTCCTGTGCAATGTGCATAAGCCCTACTTGGGAGGATTCACTCTACAATAATTATTCACTTCATGCCTCAAATTCAGATTTCACTGAGTTCTTATCGTGGATCCCAGCCCGCGGGAGCCATGGTCCTTTTCAGTCCAGGCTCAGCACCTATGCATTCAAGATTGGAAGTAGAGACACATGTCACTTCACAGTCCAGAAAGCTATTATTGTTTCTGTTTCAGTGTGAGAGAGTCACAGACTTTGGGACAGGTTTCAGAGCAGGTTTATTATGGATCCTGGATCTCTACTTCAATGTTCATTGCCTGGATCCCTTTGGCTAATAGGTTTCCTGTGGATGGGCTTGCTTCCAAGCACATACATGGAAGATGCAAAGGTGGGTGGGCTTGCTGCGGGACAGGAAGAAGACCAAAATCAGACAAGGGTCAGACCCCTTCCCTGATCCAGGAACTGCTACGGGAAAGGGTACAGGTGGGAGAATTCATGCGAAACTCCAAGGTCACCAGCTGAACACAGGAGGCACAGGTCAAGGGATCTGGAGATGCAGCGGTTGAAGGCTGCTCTGAGCTACCTCTGGGAGGAAGGGAGGGATGGAATGAGAAGGAGACACTGCCTGCTCCTGGCCCATGCCAGCTGCCCACCGCTCCGACACGCATCAGTCTACACAGCTGACACAGCTTGGGCTCAGGATGGGCTGTCTCGGGTACCTCAATCCTCAGTGGGACAGCTGGCCCCAGGGCTCAGAGACATGCTGAGGGAGATGAGAGGGAAAGCTGCCCCACCCAGGTCATCCCCTCCTTGAGCAGACTGCCCTTCAGAACTGCTAAAAAAAAAAACCACTAACGGGGTTGAAAGACATGCCATGGATGAACTAAGGCATAGAGATATGTAAAATAACATTCATTTTTAAGTTCAGAGCTGTCATCTCAGGAAGTGGCGAGAGTTTCCCTGAAGAAGACTGAGGGGAGGGGAGGCCATGCTGAAAAGGGAGACATGGCTCTCCTGATTGGGGACCTGCAGCCCCCTTCCAGGGCAGGGTATCAACCTCGATCACACGAGATCCATGGAAGTGTTCCATCGGGGCCAGATGTTTGTCTCGAGAAGGCTACCCTGTCATCGGACTGCACAGGGCACCAGGGACGAGGGCCAGATGGAGCACGGACAATACTCCAGAGGCCATGGGGCAAGAACAGAGGCAAATGACCTTGAAGATGATGATGAAAACCAGGAGGTGGCAGCACGGAGCCAGCCTGAAAGTAACATGGGAGCAGTGCCCACAGCTACACTAACTGGGTGCCTTCTGTGTCAGGTGTGGCCGACTTCAGTGGTCTCCAGACTAGTCCTGACCACAAGCCTAGGAAGTGTGCACCACCCCGGCCTCCTCTCCCCTTGCAGCTGCTAGGAATCACGGTCACAGACCCTGGTCAGCTTTCATGGAAACCAAGCAGTGGCTCCCCTGCACGCTGCACCTCTGGTGGCGGTCCAGTGCGACCCTCATGCCAGGCCAGACACTGATGTCTACCTGTTTCCACACAAATCCACAGACAGGAGGGTGTCCCTCAATTCCACAGCACCTGATGAGACAGATCCACAGAACCCAACACCCAGTGGGTCACTAGGGACCTCACCTATGGTCATGGAGCTCACCATACCCCATTTCTGTCACTTCCCACAGAAAGCCTGGTTCTGATCCCCCAAAATACCATACATCCTGGTTGCTGACCTGGGGTCATGCCATAAACCCACATGGCACCTTTCTTTTAGAGAAGGCTATGCCTACACCTCCTAGAAAATATTTCTAATGAAGTACAAGTCCATCAGGACTATGGTGTGAACAGTAGCACACAGCCTGCATGGTAGTAGTCAGTAATTCTAACAAGGGTTAACCCCAACCCCCGTCTCACAAAACCTTCCTCCATCCCCACTGAACTCATGGTATGCCTCAAAAAACCCTCTAGGAAACAAACCTTTCATCTGAATGCTCTCTTCACCTTCTGCTTCAAATCTTGTCCAACCACAATGATATGAAACTAGAAATCAGTCTCAAGAAAAAAATGGGACAGTCAAAAATAGGTGGAGATTGGGGGGCCTGGGTGTATCAGTCGTTAAGGATCTGCTTTCCGCTCCGGTCGTGATCCCAGGATCCTGGGATCTAGCCCCGAATCAGGCTCCTTGCTCAGTGGGAAGCCCGCTCTCCCTCTCCCACCCCCCTGCTTGCGTTCCCTCTCTCGCAGTCTCACTCTCTGTCAGATACTCAAATAATCTTAAAAAAATATGTGGAGACTTAACAACATGCTCCTGAACAACCAACAGTCAAAGAAGAAAACAAAAAATTTTTAGAAGTACCTTGACACTGATGCAAAAGACAACCTACAAAAACTTATGGGATGCAGCAAAAGTAGCTTTATGGGGGACATTCGTAGAAATTCAAGTCTTCATCAATCCATGAGAATGCTCTCCAATAAACAACCTGATTTATGTGGTAAAAAAGTAGAAAAAAAAAACAACAAACAAAGCCCCAAATTAGTAGAAA
Source organism: Ursus americanus (assembly GCF_024610735.1). Lineage (NCBI taxonomy): Eukaryota > Metazoa > Chordata > Mammalia > Carnivora > Ursidae > Ursus > Ursus americanus. The sequence continues at coordinate 1,366,153 of NC_142137.1, forward strand.
TAAGGAAATAACAAAAAGGAATGCATAAATAAATCCAAAGGAGACTAAAAAGACAAAAAAAAAAAAAAAAAACAACAACGAAAATGAGAGCTGCCTTTTTTGGAAAGATAAACAAAACTGACAAACTTAGCTAGACTCACCAAGAAAGAGGACTCCAATACAATCAGGAAAGGAAGATAATGGATTCCTGTCTCATATCAAAATCAAAAGAACTCTTCAACCTTGGACACAACAACTTCTTGCAAGCCACGTCTCTAAAGGCAAAGGAAATAAAAGCAAAAATGAACTATTGGCACTTCATCAGGATAAAAAGCTTCTGCTCGGCAAAGCAAACGATCAACAAAACAAAAAGGCAATCTATGGAATCGAAGAAGATATCTGCAAATGATATTACAGATAAAGGGCTGGTATTCAAGATCTATAAAGAACTCCTCTAACTCGACACCCAAAAAATGGGCAGAAGACACAAAGAGATACTTCTCCAGAGGGGAAACACAAATGGCCAACAGACACATGAAAAAATGCTCCACATCACTTGCCATCAGGCAAATACAAATCAAAACGACAATGAGATACCACCTTACAACAGATAGAATGGTTAAAATTAACAAGGCAGGGGGCATCTGGGTGGCACAGCAGTTAAGTGTCTGCCTTCGGCTAGGGGCGTGATCCTGGCATTATGGGATCGAGCCCCACATCAGGCTCCTCCGTTATGAGCCTGCTTCTTCCTCTCCCACTCCCCCTGCTTGTGTTCCCTCTCTCGCTGGCTGTCTCTATCTCTGTGGAATAAATAAATAAAATCTTGAAAAAAATTAACAAGACAGGAAATAAAAAAAAGTCAGAGAGGATGTGGAGAAAGGGGAACCCTCTTACACTACTCGTGAGAATTCAAGCTGGTACAGCCACTTTTGAAAACAATATGGAGGCTCCTCAAGACGTTAAACACAGAGCTATCCTACGACCCACAAATTGCACTACTGGGTATTTACCCCATAGACACAGAGTAATGAAAAGAAGGGGCACCTGTATCCCAATGTTCATAGCAGCAATGTCCATAACAGCCAAACTGTGGAAGGAGCCATGATGTCCTTCAGCAGATGAATGGACAAAGATGATGTGGTCATCTGTACAATGGAATATTACTCAGTCATCAGAAAGGATGAATACCCACCATTTGCACCAACGTGGATGGACCAGGAGGGGATTATGCTAAGTGAAATTAAGTCAAGCAGAGAAAGACAATTATCATATGGTTTCACTCCTATGTGGAATGGAAGGAATAGCATGGAGGACATTAGGAGAAGGAAGGGAAAAGTGAAGAGGGGGAATGAGAGGGGGAGATGAACCATGAGAGACTATTGACACTGGGAAACAAACTGAAGGTTGCAGAAAGGGAGGGGTAGGGGAATGGGTTATCCTGGTGATGGGTATTAAGGAGGGCACGTGTCATAATGAGCACTAGGTGTTATATGCAAACAATGAATCATGGAACACTACATCAAAAACAAATGAAGTACTGTAGGGTGACTAACATCATTTTAAAGAAAGAGAAAGATATGAAATCCATACAGGAAAACTGTCACTATTTGCAAATGACATGAAATCCCGAAAGATTCCACAAAAAAAAAAAAAAAAAACTGTTAGAATAAAAAAATTCAAGAAAGCTGCAGGATATAATGTCAATATACAGAGACCTGTTGTCTTTATTTTTTTTCAGATTTTATTTATTTATTTGACAGGAAGAGAAAAACCACGAGCAGGGGGAGTGTCAGAAAGAGGGAGAAGCAGACCCTTGCTAAGCGGGGGCCCAGCACGGGGCTCAATCCCAGAACTCTGGGATCATGACCTGAGCTGAAGGCAGATGCTTCACCTATGGGGCCACCCAGATGACCCAACTTCTTGCATTTCTGTATATTGATGACACATATCGTAAAGAGAAATTTAAAAAGCAATGCCATTTACAATTGCATCAAAAAAATCTAGGAATAAAAGTAACCAAAAATGAGAAAGACATAGTACACTCAACACATGGCAGAAAAGAAATGAAAAACATATCTGTCGAGGGGGGCGGAATGTATGGGTCAAAGATTTGGAAGGCAACACAAACAAATGGAAGCATACGCCATGCTCCTTAACTGGAAGAGTTAATTATGTGAACATGTCCATCGTACCCAAAGCAATCGACAGATGTGATGAAATCCCTATCTGAATTCCAGTGGCATTATTCGAGGAAATAGAAAACAGTCCTCAAACTTGGATGGAGTCACTAAAGACCCCAAATACCCAAAGGAACCTGGAGAAAGAAAGGTGCAGTCAACACACTCCTGGATTTCAAGGTAGATTACAAAGCTGTTGTCATCAAAACAGGATGGTACTGGCAGAAACACAGACACCAGGTCAGTGGAACAGAACAGAAAGCTCAGAAACTTACCCACACGTAGATGATCCTAACTTATGACACAGCAGCAGAAGATATGCCATGAGGGAAGGACTGTTTCTTCAGTGAGCGGTAACAGGCAAACTGGACACTAAATGCAGAAGAATATAGCTGGGTCACTTTCTTACACCACACACAAAATTTTTAATGGATGAATGATTTGAACATAAGATCTGAATCCATAAACCTCCAAGAAGACACAGGTACTAAGTCTCTCGACATTGGTTTTGGCAAAGAGTCTTCAGATCGGACACCAAATGCAAAGACAACAAAAGCAAAAATAAACCAGTGGAACAACATCAAACTGAAATCTTCCACACGGCAAAAGAAACCAGCAAAAACTTAAAAGGCCACTGACCCAATAAGAAAAAAATATCTGTGAATCATATGTGTGAGAAGAGGCTAATATCCAAAATACACACAACACTCATACAAATCAAAACAAACAAACAAAAAAAGGTATAAAAATGGGGGGTATATGTGAATACATACTTTCCAAAGATGGCACACAGATGCCAACAGACAGAAAAAGTTGTTCGACATCACTAATCATCGTCAGGGAAACATCAGTCAAACCCACAATCGGCTATCCCCTCACAACTGTTGGAACAGCAATTGTCCCAGAGACAGACAAAAAGTGGGGTCATGGGTGTGCAGACGAGGAGACACTGTGCACTGTTGGTGGGAATGGAAATTGGTGCAGCCACTGTGACAAACGGTATGGAGGTTCCTGAAAAAATAAATACAACTACCCCATGACCCAGTAATGGCTCTAATGAGTATTGATTCAGAGAACACAAAAATACTGCCTCAAAAAGACAGATGCACTCCCACATTCACTGCAGCATTATTCACAAGAACCAGACATGGAAACACAGACCTTGGGGGCCTTATGCCAAGTAACTCAGACACAGGAAGACCAATACCAGATGCTCTCATGTACATTCCACGTGGAATAAACAAATACTGAACGCATAGATACTGAGAGCAGATTGGTAGGTGCCAGATTCGGGGATGGGGTGGTAGAAACGGGTGAAGGTGGTCCAAGTCTCAATGTTTGAGTGAGAAAATCCGACAGTCATGAAATGTTCTGTCCAGCATGGAGACTAAAACTAACCCCACAGCATGGGGTATAGGTTTCCCTGCTCTTCAAAAGTACAGGACTTCTGACAAACCTTGCACAGCAGAAATGGTGTCAAGAAGGAATGGCCATTAATTTACACGGAACATTTAGTGTGCTCAGACTCCAAAATTCCTTCTCTTTGATTTTTCTTAGGTCTCAGGACACAAGTTTCTAACGGAGGACCAGCATAAATGAAGATAAAGCACAGCAGAGGCTCACAGACACCATTCAAAGTGCTGGTGGCTGGATGCGGAGAGCGGTTCCCAGCAGAAGGAGCTGGTTAGGGTGCATGCCACATCTGTTGTGCTTTTCCCCAAAACAGATGCTGAACGCGATTCTCACTGTTCACCTTTTTTCATAAGAGGAAAATCCTCTTCAGGTATCTTCCTCTTACTGAAGCTGGGTAATAAACGTAGTTCTTTCAAGAATGCCCAGTGTCTTACTGTGAACGTTCAAAAAGTGGGGGATAATTGTACTTAAGCAATGCTGAGGGAGGAGATGTGAAAGGTTCTTCCAGACACAAACCTCAGCAGATCCACTGGGAAACTCACCTTCCTCAGCATGCAGAAGACGGACTACCTCCTACCCCCAGAAACCCTCTCCTTCCCCTCAATCAGGACAACCCACAACAGCTGGGAGTTACCCCAATTCCTCCATTCTCCTGCTTCTAATAGCTAACCCATCAGCAAATCCTGTGAGCTCCATCTTCAAAATAGACCCAGAATAGGTCTAACCACTCCATCCAAGGCCACTTGTCTGGTCCACAGTGGCTGAGTAACTGGAAAAGCTTCGTCATTGACCTGCCTTGCCATCTTCAACCCTCTGTCATCTGTTCTCAACACTGTAGCCACGACGGCCCAGTGAAACAGGGTCTCATGGGGTTATAGCCCTGGAATGGCTTTCTGTCACCCTCTGTCACCTCTCTGAGCTCATGTCCTAAGCTGTCTCCTGTGGCCACAGGGCCTTCTTGCTGCTCCTGGACATACCTGGAATTCTCCTGCCCCAGAGCCATTGCACATGCTTTCCCTTTTGTTCAGAATGCTCTTGATGTGTTCTCACTCACCTTCAGAGAAGTCTGAATTGGAGTGACAGGGACAGAAGATGAGGCTGTGTGTGTTGGGTGAGGCTGGTGGCCCAGAAGAAGGTTCTCTGCCAGCTCTCCGCCTGTGCCTCCCTTGTCCTCAGCCAGGAACTTGCACACAGCCCTCACCTGTCACAAGTCTCACCCAGGAGACCCAAAGCCACCCCTGGAGCCCACCCTGAACACACCCTGCTGCAGAATGCATTCAGCTCTCATCTGGGACCCCTGTCAGCTTTACCCAGACCTGCAACTCCCCATCTCCTGCAAAGCTCCCGGATTACCTCTCTGCTTCCAAAATCACACTGGCGCAAGGCTTTCATGAGAAAGCTATAACGCTAACTAATGAAAGGTTCACACCTACTTTCCCCTTCTGTTGCCTTTCTCTCCACCTTCTTTCCTACCTGTGCAAACTGTAACATATCAGTGGAACATGAACATGCTCTGAGACCTGAATCTTTCATTGCAGCTTTCTGAGGACTCCTTATGTGATAAGCAACTAGTGTATCCTACAACAGGGTGTTTTACAAATATCATCTATAGAAGACTACAGCTCAAATCACTACAATTTTACCTCACTCGTCATGAAGCAGAACACTTTTTCCTTTCTTCTTTTATTAAATTCCAGTTAGTTCACATGCGATGGAATATTCGCTTCAGGGGTAGGATTTAGTGATTCCTCACCTGCAAGGAGTACCCGGTGCTCATCACAAGTGCCCTCCTTAATACCCCTCACCGATTTAACTCTTCCCCCCACGCCCCAGTCCTGCAGCAACACTCAGTTTGTTCTCCAAGGTTGAGTCTATTTCCTTGTTTGCCACTCTCACCACCCCTCAACTCTGTTCCTCTGTTTTCTTTCTGAAATTCCACAAGCGTGAGAGCATAGGATATTTGTCTTTCCTCACTGATTTTGCTTAGCTTAATACACTCTAGGTCCATCCACATCCTTGCAAATGGTAAGATTTCATTCTTTTTGAAGCTGGGTCATATTCCGTTATATATATGTATCCCACATCTGCTTTATCCATTCATCAGTGCATGGACTTTGGGATTCTCTCCATAGTTTGTCTACTGTGGACAATGCTGCTATAAACATCATGGTGCATGTTCCCCCTTCGAATCCGCATTTTTGTATCCTTTGGGTAAATACCTAGGAGAGTAATTGCTGGATCATGTGGTTGTTCAATGTTTAACTTTTTGAGGAACCCCCACACTGGTTCCCAGACTGGTTGCACCACTTTGCATTCCCACCAACAGGATGGGAGGGTTCCCCTTCAAGCAGAACATTATCTGCGGGCAATTTCATAAGAGGAAACAAAACCTCTGGGAGATGCACCCAGGGTTAGGCAAGCAGTTGCAGACTTCACCCCAAGGCTCCTGACGCCAAGCCCCTTGAAGCCACCGCATGCCACTATCCAAAAGAATTCCCAGACTCTCCTTCTGACTCCACCACCAAAGAAACTACAGAGAGAATATGGCACCTCAAAATATCGAGATAATACATTTAGTAAAACTAGAAAGTGAAGCTCAACTTTTAAACAGGAACAGGCCGCTTTGGATAATTTTGAATTTTCCCTCCAACCTAATTTTAACTCTTCTGATGAATAAACTAATCAATGATGAAACATCACCTTTGTCAAATGACATCACCCAAGTCTGTATCAGATGAATAAAGCCACCTAACTCTAGATGCTGGCCACTCAACCATATCTTAGGCCCAATTGAATAAACACTGTTAGATGAAGGAACAAATTAGATGTTACAAACAGGCACAGAGTGAATCTCACCTTCCCTTTCTAATAAAAGACGGTTCCTAGGAAACAGATGGTCAAAATACATTTTTAAGCAATAAATGGACAGAGAAATTGTGATCCCCTGCAAAGTTCTACCTGCAGGGAAACTAAGTAATTCTTGCACCAAACCCAGAATGCTGACAGCTACTTCAATTTTACTTTGTGGCTCAACTAGAGAAAAGACAAAAGCCCAGGAGGTTTTGGGATAATGAGAGGTTTTACCTCCAGCCCTGACATAGATAGGACATTTTGCCAAACATACCTGTGCTTTCTCTGAACACTGGCGTCCTGTGACAAGCTTCCTCGCTGACTCAGATGGTGACGTTCAAAACCTCGGGTTTCTTGGAGCCAGAGCAGAGAAATGCTGTCAGCTGGGGAGAAGAAGCCACCTCTGACCTAAAGCCTGCACACCTGCTTCGGTTTCTGGGCGAAGGGGCAACACATACTTGTTGTTTAGCAGTAATTATCTTCATTCTCAATAGACCAATGTCCTTGCCTTTTCTGGAAAGCAGACTTACTCTTCTAAAGAAACCCTCAATTCGTCTATTCCCAATGCAACTAGAGTGGAACATTTATTTCTCACTTAAATAGAAAACACTGTTATTGTCGACATTGCATGAATGAACTTTTAAAAACATTTTAGAGAGAAAGGAAGAGACCTTTATTCAAACCCAAGTCAGGACAGCTGCCTGGGAGACACAATCTTCACCAAGAAGGGAGTGCTCCAGGGAAGGAACTTTTGGGGCACGCTTATGTATTTTTTTCTGTTTTGTTTTACATACAGAGTTACACACCACAATGAGGATCTTCTTAGATTCCAGAAAGTGACAGACTCTTTCTTATGATTTCAGTATGTACATGTCAGTATGACTTTAATCTTATGGGAGCCAGAGATGTTCTTTATTTTTTCTTATCTTTATGTTGGCATTTTTGGTTATTGTTTTCTTCTCAAAGCAGATGTACAACATGCTTGGGGCAGAAACAAGGCCCATGCTTTGAGGTTTTGCCTAGTCATTTTGAGCCGGGTAAAATGTAAAGGGATAACTTCCCTGGGAGCCCAGGATCAGCGCCCACAGATGATATAAGATAAAAATTACTTTCATCATTATAATTACTTCTAAAATGGAGGAATTTGAGACAAAAGCACCTTTCACAAGAGTACCAAGAAATCAAAATGATGCCCACAGAAGGCTACCTGCTCCATGGTTAGCACAGGTAACAGAAGTGTTCACAGTCTCTGGGCTCCTGCCCTTCTCCTGCCCAAATCTCTGAAGCACACAGACCACTTAAAATCAGAATTGTAGACCTGCTAGACACCTTAGAGATGTCTGGCACTATTCATTTGTACTGCAGAATAAAACACAGTAGCTCGTTGTCACAAACTAATTTCAACATGAAGTGCCCACTGGATGCACTAAGTTCTTTCTCTGCAAATGTTGACTAATGTAAGTCACAGTCATACCATATAAACACTACGATGGTAGTGTAGGTAAGGGAATATTTTAGCCATGTTTATAAGCATTGGCTCACTTTGTAGAAGAGGCTGAGCTGAGTGTTTTTAAATACTATTTCAGACCTGTTTTACAGCACCCTCTGAACATACCAGAGCCTGAATGGACTAAAAAAGATAGTTGGTTTCAGTAACTTTAATACCAGAAAAATATTATACTGTCTCTGTTCCTAAGGATCTTTGAGTATCTTACCCAGAGGTCCTCCACTGAGATAATGATCTTAATAATCACCATGGGCAGAGGTGAAAGGCCCGCTGAATTCGTTCCAGTTGTCCACATGACACGAAAATCCTGATACTTGATAGGTTTCCAGATCGAGAAGACCAGAGATAAGAGGGAAATAGTACCCTGTATGGAACAACAAGGGATTTGGAGTCAATTTGGGGATCCCACTTAGGTTTCTGACACTAAAATCCTCTGTGACTCATATCATCTGAGTCCCTGTCTAACCACCTGAAAATGTGCCTAAAAATATCTACACCCTAGTTGAGAAGTTTAAGAGGCAGAATGCTACAAAGAGCCAGTATGATGTCTCTCAAGTACAGGTGCTCAGGAAGCCCTAATTGCTATTGGTTCTATTTCTTTTCCAGAAGAAAGAACACATGTTGAATCCATATTTCTAATAGATGACTCACCAGATGATTTTCAAACATGAAGGAAGGCCAAGAAGTCACTATTGTGTCATAGTTCACTCAGAAATCATGTTGTTGGACTGGTGAGGACGATACGATAGCAACGTCATCAATAAGAGTGGGGAGCTTCTAATTTCCATACGGCCATGTTGACCCCCTTAGCTCAGAGCCACCAGAAAGGTTAGTGGGGAGGGGGAACCGCCATCACTATGAGTGGGGAGCTTCCCATTTCCATATGGCCATGTTGACCCCCTTAGCTCAGGGCCACCAGAAAGCACAGCTGAGGCGGACCACAGGCCAAGGCTGCCAGGTGTGGCTGGGGCAGGCAGAACTCTGACTGAAGGCTCAACTCCTGTCTAGGTTATTATAATGCTCTTCACAAAGAAAGTGCCATTGTGTGTGAGCCCTCACGTAGAAAAGGTTCAGAATTTCCATTGAGATTCCCCTCTCACCTTTAGGATATGTAGCAAAGTTCCATGTAATTTTTAAACATTGAAGGACTTCCTGGTTTTCTTTTCGCTATGACTGTGGCTCAATTCGCCTGTGGTCTAAGAATGGAATCTAGTTAATTTCAGGGTTTAACATTTGTAGACTTGATTCGTGGCCCCACCTATCATCTATTTGGGTAAAGAGTCTATAACCACTTGAAAATAATGTATTCTGCACTTATTATGGAATGTTCCCTATATGTCAATTAGGTCACATTTGTTACCAATGTTTTGTCTGCTTTTTCTGTCAGATATTGAGAAAGATATATTAAAATCTTCAACAATGCTGCTCTATTCAAAGTGGCATCGGAGAGTCTACCAGTGTTAGAAGGCAAGAGAAACAAAAAGTATAAGAATTGAGGGGATAATTGTGACTATTCACAGATAATACGATTGTGTACATAGAAAATCCAAAACAGTCTATAAATACCCTTAGAATTAAAAATGCAATTTATAAATTTGAGATGGATTGTAGCTTCCCATTGGACAGTTTCTGAAAGAAAATGTAGAACCTGTCAATCTTGGGGTAGGACATAGGGTGCACTAACCATTTAAAAGAATTCAGTGGGACTTCATAAAAATGTGACATTTCTCCTTATCTTATGACCATATGAAAATGAAAAAGTGAACCGCAGGCTGGGAAGTAAAGATTTGCAATACACATACTGACAAAGACTTGTCAATAAAGAATTCCTGCTCATCAACCATAAAAAGTCTATTTATAAACAAATACTTCACAAAAGATTGACTGATGGCCAATAAGAACAGGAAAGGGTGCTCTACAGTATTATTTTCAGGAGCAGCAAGGCCTTTCCTAAAATGAAAACATACACACAAACCAGTATTCCCTAGATGGATGACGTCCTTATTTCTGAGGAAAGCTTGAAGAACAGACTAGCATCAAAGTAAAGTGATGGAATTCCTGACACTCAGAGGATGGACAATTGACCTCAAACTACAGTACAATTTCTAGGCAGCATTCGGTCCTCTGAAGGCAGACAACTACCACACCCCTTCCTACACCACACAGGTTGCTTCCCAACCCCTACCATAAAAGAAGAAGATGAGAAACAGATAGGACTAGTAGGAAATAGCAAAAATCACATGTGGGGATTATCCTGAAACACACTGAACACATAACTAGTGTAAGGAAGTGTAGGGAACTGACAAGGACAGAGACTCAAGAGGTACTTCTTTGGGAAATGTTGTCTGAAATCGTCACACGTTGGTACCAGCTAATGAGGGCTCTGAGCATACCTAGGGTTTGCTCACAAGGGTTTGCAACACCATCTCTGAGGACTGAAACTCTTCAGGACCTCAAAGCTTGCCTGATTGACTATTGGACTAAGAGATTCCCATGTTCTGAAAACAGATACCAACTCATTGAAAGGTTCACCTGGGCTCTCTCGTAGGCCCTACAAGAAGGTGAGCCATTCACTGATAATCAATTACACACACACACACACACACACACACACACACACACACACACACACACCTGTCATTTCACCAATTACTTAAACATTCAAGGTTCTTCCTACCTTTTCTTTTTCACATTGATATTTATACTCACATGAAATGTCATCATTTCTAATGAACACTGATGTCAAAATAGAGATCTATTGACACAATATTCACAAAATGGAACTTCCCTGCTGTCATTTTCAATATAGCGTTTTTTAAAGTTCATACATATTTTAGGTTTTTGGTAACTTATACAGGAGAAGATCAGCATTGAAAAACTCTAAATACTGACAATGAGTTTTAAGCCTAGAGAACAAAAATTGTCCAATTTCATAGATAATAAGGAACCAAAGGCAAAGCATGGAAGCTGCAGTCGAATAATTTTACACATGTGCATCCTCTACTATTTTACTACTGAGGGGCGTGTTTTATTACCACTAAACATGCATCAGTTATCTTCCACATGCACCTGCACAGGTATAATGAATTACTACAGTAGAATGAAATGTCTGGGAACTACTTGGCAGCATCTATAATGAACAATGAAATTTCGATCTTATATTCGGTGAACTTCCACTGTCTGTCCCTTTAGACAATGGACCCTAAACAGAAGGGGGAATGAACCACGAGAGACTATGGACTCTGGGAAACAAACTGAGGGCTTCAGAGGGGAGAGGGGTGGGTGATTGGGATGGGCCAGTGATGGGTATTAAGGAAGGTACATATTGCATGGAGCACTGGGTGTTATATGCAAATAATGAATCACGGAACACTACATCAAAATCTAAGGAAATACTGTATAGTGACTAACATATCATAATAAAAAATTGTTATTAGAAAAAAAGGTAAAAAAAAACAATACAGCTTTTCTGTTTCAAGAATAATCACAATTGAGAAAAAACTAACTTCCAATCCCTAAAGCAAAACACAGACCAAGTTCCATTTCACTCCCCTTTATTCACATTCTATGTGGGTTCTAAGCTATTTCCCTACCTCCTTTCCAGCTGAGCAGGGAGCCCGGGCTCGATCCCAGAACCCTGGGATCATAACCTGAACCAAAGGCACATGCTTAACTGGCTGAGCCAGCCAGGAGCCCCAGCCATGTTTTTCTTAAGCAAAAGGACACTTTCTCACAATGCCTTCACATGACTTCACATGGTACCAGACACCTGCATTTGCCTCTAGGAGGTTGCAGATGAAGGCAATTGCAAACTCTCACAGTGGTTTATCAAATACAATGACCTGCCTGGTGACAGTGAAACTCTTATGAGCCCACGAGAGGGTGCTGTGACACTCAGCTGTGGCTGGGCTGGCACAGAGAACCAAATCCATTTCCCTGCCTGATGTCTGTGAGGAACAGATGCCCCCATTGTGAATGAGACCCTGCCACTGAGCTGTCCGGAGATGGCCACCCTCACGGAGGATGAGGATAAAGGACAATGCCTGAGGAGACCTCATCTGTCTCTTTTATCTTTTCATATTTTTGACAGTGGACAAATCACTGCCTAGGAGTCCCCAACTACCTTAGTCTCATCTGTGAATGGCCAAGAGGTTTTACAAAACACTCAAGATTTTGACCTCACAAATGCCCACAACCACTTACCATAGGGATTTAACATTAAGCAAACAGAATGTTCGTTGGAAGAGAGGTACTGCCCACTGTTGTTTCTCACTTATATGCTCATCTTCCTTCCCTCATGGTAACATAACCACCTTGATTCCTGCTTCTGTCTTCAGGAAGGCTGATGTGACTTGAAGGGCATTACCCTGACATCGTTCTTTCTTAGCAATAAGATGTGGACATTTCCCTAGTCCTACACCCCCAAAGTTGAATCGGAATCAGGATTGAGGAGGCTGATGAGAGTTGAAGGTGTTTTCCTGTACACGATGGTTTATTACCAATAAGGATGGGTCAGAGTCCTCGAAATTCCAGAACCTTTTCATTAATGCTTCCTACTTGTGAAAGATGATGTACATTGGTCTTTCCCTGTACAGTGTGGTGACTCAGAGAAAAGTGCTTAGCCCTTTCGTCAGACTTCCACGAGCACTTTGGGGCTGGCTTCCATATTCACAAAGGATGATGTTAGGGCTAAGAGGGTTCCTGTACACTGTTATTTCTTACAGATAAGTGTATGGCATTTTTGTTACATTGCCAGAACCACTTAGCGCGGGCTTGCCGGCCTCCTGGGGACGAACCCTAACCCAAGGTCGGCCCCCGAGAGGCCCCTCCCAAGGGGCCTGGTGCCACAGTGCCGGGGATTGGGGACCCCTGAGGCCAGCGCCGGAGTCACCCTGCCGCCCCATAGCAACCCGGGCTGCTAGGGGCGCCGCCAGTCTTTCAGGGCGAGAGAACGGGCAGGGCCCTCCAAGCCCCCGGGACTTTCGAAGGCCCCCTGCACCAAAACGCTTGGGCCCACACTCCCTCTCGCCATTGCCCTCACCTTGGCCTGCCCCTCCGCCTGCCGCAGAGCTGGTGGAAGGGGCCTGCTGGACTCCTGGGGGCTAACACTTACCCTAGGTCGGCCCCCGAGGGGCCCCTCCCAAGGAGCCTGGCACCGCAATGCCGGGGATTTGGGACCCCCGAGCCCCAGTGCTGAACACACTCTGCCACCCAGCAAGCACCCAGGGCACTAGGGACGTTGCCAGTCATTCCGGAAGGGAGAACGGGCAGGGCCCTCCAATCCTCCTGCGACCTTCGAAGGACCCCCGCGCAAAAACTCTGGCTCCCAAGCTCCTGCTCGCCTGCTCCCTAACCTCGGCCCACCCCTCCGCTCGCTGTAGAGCTGGCGGATCAGGCCTGCTGGCTTCCTGGGGACTAACCCTGTCCCTAGGTCGCCCACAAGGGGCCCCTCCCAAGTGGCCTGGCGCCGCATGCCAGAGATTGGGGACCCCCAATCCCAGCGCTGGACGCACCCTGCCGCCCCGTTGCCACATGGGGTGCTAAGGGCGTCACCAGTCCTTCAGGGCAACAGAAAGGGCAGGACCCTCCAAGCCACCTGCGACCTTCGAAGGCATCCCGAGCCAAAGCCAAATGCTCTGGCCCACGCTCCCGATCGCCAGCTACTTCACCTCGACCCAAACCTCCATTCACTGCACATGGGCGGAATGAGCCTGCCAATCTCCTGGGGGCTAACCCTAACCCTAGGTCAGCCCCCGAGGGGCCCGACCCAAGGGGCCTGGCACCGCAACACCGGGGATTAGGGACCCCTGAGCCCCAGCGCCGGACTCACCCTGCCGGACTGCCGCCACCCGGGCCGCTAGGGGTGCCCCTGGTCATTCAGTGCGGGAGAACGGGCAGGGCCCTCCGAGCCCAAGGCGACCTTCGAAGGCCCCCCCCATGAAAAACTCTTGAGCCCACGCTCCTGCTCCTCAGCGCCCTCACCTCGGCTCGCTCCTCCGCTCGCTGCAGAGCCGGTGGATGAGACCTGCCCTCCTCCTGGGGCTACCCATCACCCTAGGTTGGCCCCTGAGGGGCCCCTCCGAAGGGGCCTGGCACCGCAATGCCTGGGATTGGGGACCCCCGAGCCCCAGCGCCGGACTCACCGTGTTGCCCCGCCACCACCCGGGCCGCTAGGAACACCGTTAGTCCTTCAGGGAGGGAGAACGGGCAGATCCCTCCGATCCCCTGGCGACCTTCGAAGGCCCCCCGTGCCAAAACGCTTGGGCCCATGTTCTCGCTCACCTGCGCCCTCACCTCGGTCCGCCCCTCCCCTCGCTGCACAGCCTTTGGATCTGGACTGCCAGCCTCCTGGGTGTTACCCTACCCTTGGTGGGCCCCTGAGGATCCCATCCCAGGTTCCTATTGCCGCAACACCGGGGATTGGGGACTCCCGAGCTCCAGTGCCCAACTCACCCTCCCACCCTACCGCCACCTGGGCCACTAGGGGCGCCGCCATTACTTCAGGGAGGGAGAATGGCAAGGGCCCTCCAAGTCACCGGCCACCTCTGAAGGCCCCCCGCACCAAAACGCTTGGGCCAACGCTCCTGCTGGCCAGCGCCCTCACCTTGGCCCACCCTTCCGCACGCAGCACAGCCGGCAGATCGGGCCTCCCAGCCTCCTGGGGGCTAACACTAACCCTAGGTAGGTCCCCTAGGGCCCCATCCCAAGTGGCCTGGCGCCACAACGCCGGGGATTAGGGACCCCCGAGGAGCAGTGCTGGACTCACCCTGCCGCCCCACCGCCACGTGGGCTGCTAGGGGCGCCGCCGGGCATTCAGGGCGGGATAACCCGCTGGGCCCTCTGAGCCTCCGGTGAAATAAGAAGGCCCCCCACGCCAAAACGCTGGGTACCACGCTACCGCTCGACTGCGCCCTACCACGTTCAATACCTCCGCTCACTGCACAGCCAGCGGATCGGGACTGCTGGCCTCCTGGGGGTTAACCTAACCCTAGGACAGTCCCCGAGGGGCCCCTCCCAAGGGGCCTGGCACCGCAACGCTGGGGATTGGGGAAACCCAAGCACCAGTGCTGGACTGACCCTGCCACCCTCTGCCACCCAGGGAGCTAGGGGCGTCGCTGGTCCTTCATGGCAGGAGAATGAGCAGGGCCCTCCGAGCTCCCGGCGACCATCGATGGCCCTAGCCCCAAAATGCTTGGGCCCACATACCCCCTCCCCAGCGCCCTCACCTTGGCCCACCTCTCCACTCCCCACACAGTTGGCGGATCGGGCCTGCCGGCCTCCTGGGGGCTAACCCTAACCCTAGGTCGGTCCCCGAGGGCCCCTCCAAAGGGGCCTGGCGTTGCAACGCCAGGGATTGGGGACTCTCGAGCCCCAGCGCCGGATGCACCCTGCCGCCCCACCGCCACCCGGGCCGCTAGGGATGCCGCCGGTCATTCAGGGCGGTAGAACGGGCAGGGCCCTCCGAACCCCCAGCAAACATCGAAGGCCCACACGTGAAAACTCTTGGGCCCACGCTCCCGCTCGTCAGCGTCCTCACCTCGGCCAGCACCTCCGTACGCCTGCTGGCCTCCTGGGGCTAACCCAAACCCTACTTCAGTGCCCAAGGAGCCCCTCCCAAGGGGCCTGGCACCGCCACGCAGGGGATTGGGGACCCCCGAGCACCAGCGCCGGATTCACCCTGCCACCCCGCCGTGACCCGGCCCGATAGGGGCGCTGTCCTCATTCAGGATGAGAGAATGGGCATGGCCCTCCGAGCCCCCAGCGACCTTCAAAGGCCCGCTGTGCCAAAACGCTTGGGCTCTAGCTCCCGCTCGCCAGCGGCTTCACCTTGGCCCGCTCCACCGTATGCCACACAGCCTGCGGATTGGGCCTGCCGGCCTCCTGGGGCTAACCCTAAACCCAGGTCCCCCCCGAGGGGCCCCTTTCAAGGGGCCTAGCACCACAACACCGGGGATTGAGGACACCCAAGCCCCTGCGCGGGACTCACCCTGCCTTCCCGCCACCACCGGAACCACTAGGGGCGCCGCGGTCATTCAGGGCGGGAGAACAGGCAGGGGCTTCCGAGCCCCCGGGGACATTCGAAGGCCTCCCGCACCAAAACGCTTGGGGTCACACTCCTGTTTGTCAGCGCCCTCTTCTCAGGCCGCCCTTCCGCTCGCCAAAAGCTAGCGGATCAGGCCGGCCTGCTTCCTGGGGGCTAAACCTAACCCTAGGTCGGACCCCGAGGGGCCCCTTCCAAAGGCCTGGCACCACAATGCCGGGGATTGT
The DNA here is from genome assembly GCF_024610735.1 of Ursus americanus. Taxonomy (NCBI): domain Eukaryota; kingdom Metazoa; phylum Chordata; class Mammalia; order Carnivora; family Ursidae; genus Ursus; species Ursus americanus. The sequence goes on from NC_142137.1 coordinate 1,382,347, forward strand.
CGACCCCCGAGATTCAGCACTGAACTCACCCTGCCCCCCAGCTGCCACCCGGGGGCTTGGAGTGCTGCCGTTATTCAGGGCGTGAGAACGGGCAGGGCCCTCAGAGACACAGCAACCTTCAAAGGCCCCCCGCACCAAAACGCCTGGGCCCACACTCCCGCTCACCAGCGTCCTAACCTGGGTCCGTCACTCCAGTCTCCACACAGCTGGGGAATAGGGCCTGCCAGCCTCCTAGGGCTAAACCTAACCCTAGGTTGGCCCCCGGGGGGCCCCTTCCAAGGGGCCTGGCGCCACAATGCCGGGGATTGGGGATACCCAAGTCACAGTGCCTGACTCACCCTGCCGCCCCGCCAGCACCTAGGCTGCTAGGGGCACTGCCGTTCACTCAGGGAGGAGAATGGGCAGGGCCCGTCAAGTCCCCAGAAACATTCGAAAGCCCCCGGCGCCAAAATCCTTGAGCCCAAGCTCCCGCTCAACAGAGATCTCACCTCGACCCACCCCTCAATTCTCCGCACAGCTGGCGGATTGAGCCTGCCGGCGTCCGGGGGCTAAGCCTAACCCTAGGTCATCCCCCAAGGGGCCCCTCGCAAGGGGCCTGGCGCCTCAACGTGGTGGATTGGGGATCTCTGAGCCCCAGCGCCGGACTCACCTGCCGCCCTGCCACCAACCTGGCCACTAGGGGCGCCACCGGTCATTCAGGGTGGGAGAATGGACAGGGCCCTGGAGAAATCAGCGAAATTTGAAGCCTCCCACGCCAAAATGCAGGGGCCCACGCTTCCGCTGGGCAGGGCCTTTACCTCTGTCCGCCCACCTCTCGCCGCCCAGCCAGAGGATTGGGCTTGCCAGCCTCCTGGGGGCTAACTCTAACCCTAGGTCGGCCCACGAGGAGCCCCTCCCAAGGAGCCTGGCGCAGCAGCGCCGGGGATTGGGGATCCCCGACCCAAAGTGCAGGACTCACCCTGCCGCCCCACTGCCAACGGAGCCGCTAGGAGCGCCGCTGGTTACTCAGGGCAGGAGATCGGGCAGGGCCCTCTGAGCCATGACAACATTCGAAGGCCCAGGGCGCCAAAACGCTGGGGACCACGCTCCCGCTCGCCATCGCCCTCAAACTGGCCCACACTTCCGCTCCTCGCAGAGCCGGCGACTTGGGCCTGCCGGCCTCCTGGGCGCTAGCCCTAACCCTAGGACGGCCCCTGAGGGTCCCTTCCTAAGGGGCCTGGTGCCACAACGCCAGGGATTGGGGACCCCCAAGCCCCAGTGCCTGATGCACCCTGCCACCCCGCCCCACACGGGCTGCTAGGGGCGCTGCCATTCATTCAGGGTGGGAGAACTGGCAGGGCCCTCCGAACCCCCGCCGACCTTCGAAGGTGCCCCGAAACAAAACGCTTGGGCTCAGGCTCATGTTCACCAGCACCCTCATCTCGGCCCAACTCTCCGCTCGGCGCACAGGTGGTGTATCGGGCCTGCCGGACTCCTGAGGGCTAACCCTAACCATAGGTCGGCCCCCCAGGGTCCCTTCCCATGGTGCCTGGTGTCGCAACGCTGGATGGGGACACCGAGCCCAAGTGCCGGACTCACCCTGCTGCCCTTCAGCCACCCGAGCCGCTAGGGGCCCACTGGTCAATCAGTGCAGGAGAACCTTAGGGCCCTCGGAGCACCCGCTGACCTTCAAAGGACCCCCACCCTAAAACGCTTGGGCTCATGCTCAGTCTCGCCAGCGCCCTCACCTCGGGGCAACCCTCCACGTGTTGCACAGCCGCTGATCGGGTCCACCGGCCTTCTGGGGGCTAACCGTAACCCTAGATTGACCCCCGAGTGCGGTAGAAGGGGAAGGGCGCTCTGAGCCCCTGGCGACTTTTGAATGCCCCCCACGCCAAAACTCTTGGGCCCAGGATTCCGCTCAACAGCGCCCTCACCTTGGCCCGCCCCTCTGCTCACCACACAGCTGGCAGATCGTGTCTGCCGGCCTCCTGGGGGCTAACAGTAATGCTCGGTCGGCCCCTAGAGCCCTTCTGAAGGGGCCCGGAGCTCCAACGCCAAGGATTGGGGACCCCGAGCCCCAGCGCCTGACTCACCATACCGCCCATCCTCTACCCGGGCCGCTAGGGTAGCCACCGGTCATTCAGGGCGGAAGAACGTGCAGGGCCCTCTGAGCCTCCGGCGACCTTTGAAGGACCCCCACGCCAAAACGCCTGGGCCCATGCTCCCGCTCGCCAGTGGCCTCACCTCCGCCTGACCCTCCATTTGCCGCACAACTGGTGGATCGGGCCTGCCAGCCTCCTGGAGGCTAACCCAAACCCTATGTCAGCCCCCGAGGGGCCCCTCCCAAGGGGTCTGGTGCTGCAACGCCGGGGATTAGGGATCCCCGAGCCCCAGCACCGTACTCACCCTGCCGCCCCTCCACAACCCGAGCCACTAGGTACGCCATCGGGCTTTCAGCGAGGTAGAACGGGAAGTGCGCTCTTAACCCCCGGTGATTTTCGAATGCCCCCGCGCCAAAATGCTTGGGCCAATGCTCCCGCTCGACAGCGCCCTCACCTCGGCCTGCCCCTCTGCTCCCTACACAGCCGGCAGATCAGGCCTGCCAGCTTCCTGGGGGCTAAACCTAAACCTAGGTTGGCCCCCGATGGGCCCCTCCCAACGAGCCTGGAGCTGCAAGGCCTGGGATTGGGGACCCCCGAGCTCCAGCGCCGGACTCATACGGCTGCCCCACCGTAACCCGGGGCACTAGGGGCGCCACCGGTTATTCAGGGCAGGAGAACGGGCAGGGCCCTCCAAGCCCCCACCGACTTTTGAAGGCTCCCCACACCAAAACGCTTGGGCCCACGCTCCTGCTCCCCAGCACCCCCACCTCGGCCCGCCCCTCTGCTCGACGCGCAGGTGGTGTATCGGGCCTGCCGGCCTCCTGGGGGATAACCCTAACTACAGGTCAGCCCCCGATGGGCCCTTCCCAAGGGGCCTGGCGTCGCAACGCTGGCAATGGGGACCCTGAGCCCAAGTGCTGGACTCACCCTGCTGCCCTTCAGCCACCCGAGCCGCTAGGGGCCAACCGGTCAATCAGGGAAGAACGGGCAGGACCCTCCGAGCCCCCACCAAACTTCAAAAGCCCCCCACGATAAAACACTTGGGCTCATGCTCAGGCTCGGCAGCACCCTCACCTCGGCCCAACCCTCTGCGTGTTGCACAGACGCTGATCGGGTCCACAGGCCTTCTGGAGGTAACCGTAACCCTAGATCGACCCCCAAAGGGCACCTCCCAAGGGGTCTGACGCCGCAATGCCGGGGATTGGGGACCCCGAACCTCAGCACTGGATTCACCCTGCCAGCCAGCCACCACCCGGGTCTTGGGGTGCTGCCGTTCATTCAGGGTGGGAGAACGGGCAGGGTCCTCCGAGACACGGAAACGTTCAAAGGCTCCCCATGACAAAACACCCAGGCCCACGCTCCCGCTCACCAGCGCCCTCACCTCGGTCCGCCACTACAGTCTCCAAAAAGCTGGTGAATAGGGTCTGCCAGCCTCCTTGGGGCTAAACCTAAACCTAGGTTGGCCCCCGTGGGGCCCCTCCCAAGGGGCCTGGCACTGCAACGCCGGGGATTGGGGACCCCCAAGCCCCAGCGCCGGATGCACCCTGCCACCCCTCCCCACCAGGGCCGCTAGGGCGCCGCCGTTCATTCAGGGTGGGAGAACGGGCAGGGCCTTCCGAACCCCTGCCAACCTTCGAAGGCGCCCCGAACCAAAACACTTGGACCCAGGCTCATGTTCACCAGCACCCTCACCTCGGCCCAACTCTCCACTCGATGCACAGGTGGTGTATCTGGCCTGCCGGCCTCTTGTGGGCTAACCCTAACCATAGGTTGGCCACCGAGGGGACTTCCCAGGGGGCCTTGTGTCGCAACGCTGGGGATGGGGACCCTGAGCCCAAGGGCTGGACTCACCCTGCTGCCCTTCAGCCACCCGAGCCGCTAGGGCCCCCCCGCTCAATTAGGGCAGGAGAACCCACAGGGCCCTCCGAGACCCCGCTGACCTTCGAAGGCCCCCCGCGCAAAAACGTTGGCTCCCATGCTCCTGCTCACCAGCTCCCTCACCTCGGCCCGCCCCTCCGCTTGGTTCATAGCTGGTGGATAGGGCCTGCCGGGCTCCTGGGGGCTAACCGAAACCCTAGGTCGGCCCCGTGGGGCACATCCCAAGGGGCCTGGCTCTGCAACGCTGGGGATTGGTGACTCAGAGCCCCAGAGTTGGACTCACCCTGCTGCACTGTCGCCACCCAGGCCGGTGGGGTGCCGCTGGTGATTCAGGGCGAGGGAAGGGGCAGGGCCTTCGGAGCCCCAGGTGACCTTCAAAGGCCCCCTGCACCAAAATGCCCCAGCCCATGCTCCCGCTCCCCATTGCCCTCACCTTGGCCCACCCCTCCGCTCCCCGCACAGTGGGCAGATGGGGCCTTCCGGCCTCCTGGGGGCTAACCCTAACCCTAGGTCGGCCCCCCAGGGGCCACTCCCAAGGGTCCTGGTACCACTACGCTGGGGATCAGGGACCCCAAAGCCCAGAGCCAGACTCACCCTGCCGCAACGCTGCCACCCAGGCCGCTAGGGGCGCCACCGGTCATTCAGGGCTGGAGAAGGGACAGGGCCTTGGAGAAACCTGCAACATTTGAAGCCTCCTGCACCAAAATGCAAGGGACCAAGCTCCCGCTCCCCAGCACCTTTACTTCGGCCCGCCCACCTATCCCTGCCCAGCCTGAGGATTGGGCCTGCCAGCCTCCTGGGGGCTAACTCTAACCCTAGGTCGGCCCACAAGGAGCCTCTCCCATGGGGTCTGCCCCCACAACGCTGGGGATTGGGGATCCCCGAGCCACAGCGCGGGACTCACCCTGCCGCCCCAAGGCCAAAGGAGCCGCTAGGGGCGCCAATGTTTATTTAGGGCAGGAAAATGGGCAGGGCCCTGTGAGCCATGGCAATATTCCAAGACCCAGTGCGCCAAAATGCTGGGGCCCACGCTCCCGCTCGCCAGTGGCCTCAACTCGCCCCGCACCTCCGTTCCTCGCACAGCCAGCGGATCAGGCCTGCCGGCCTCCTGGGCACTAACCCTAACCCTAGGACGGCCCCTGACAGTCCCTTGCTAAGGGGCCTGGTGCCGCAACGCTGGGGATTGGGGACCCCCAAGACCCAGTGCCGGATGCACCCTGCCACCTCGCCCCACACTGGTGCTAGGGGCACAGCCATTCATTCAGGTTGGGAGAACTGGCAGGGTCCTCTGAACCCCTGCCGACCTTCGAAGGCACGCTGAACCAAAACGCTTGGGCCCAGGCTCATGTTCACCAACACCCTCACCTTGGCCGAACTCTCCGCTCACCGCACAGGTGGTGTTTCGGGCCTGCCAGGCTCCTGGGGGTAACCCTAACTGTAGGTCGGCTCCCGAGGGGCCCTTCCCAAGGGGCCTGGCGTCACAACTCTGGGGATGGGGACCCCGAGCCCAAGTGCCGAACTCACCTTCCTGCCCTTCAGCCTCCCGAGCCACTAGAGGCCCTGCCAGTCATTCAGAGTGGGAGAATGGGCAGGTCCCTCCGAGCCCCCGCCGATCTTCGAAGGCCCCCCGTGCTAAAACGCTTGGGCTCATGCTCAGTCTCGCCAGCGCCCTCACTTCGGCCCAACCCTCCGCGTGCTGCACAGCCGCTGATCGAGTCCACCGGCCTCCTGGGTGATAACCATAACCATAGATCGACCCGCGGGGGTCCCCTCCAAAGGGGCCTGGTGCTGCAACACCTGGGATTGGGGACCCCAGAGCCTCAGCACTGGACTCACCCTGCCACCCAGGCGCCACCCGGGGACTTGGGGTGGTGCCATTCATTCAGGGCGGGAGAACGGGTAGGGCCCTCCGAGACACAGTGACATTCAAAGGCCCCCCGCGCCAAAACGCCAGGCCCACCATCCCGCTCACCAGCGCCCTCACCTCAGTCGGCCACTCCGCTCTCCACACAGCTGGTGAATAGGGCCTGATGGCCTCCTAAGGGCTAAACCTAACCCTAGGTTAGCCCCCGAGGGGCCACTCCCAAGGGGCCTGGCGCCTCAACACTGGGTATTGGGGATACCCGAGCCAAAGCGCCTGACTCAACCTGCCTCCCCGCTGCCACCTATGCTGCTAGGGGCACCGCCGGTCATTCAGGGAGGAGAACGGTCAGGGCCCGCTGAGTCCCCTGAGACATTCGAAGGACCCTGGTGCCAAACGCTTGGCCCCACGCTCCCACTCAACAGAGATCTCACCTCGACCCACCCCTCCATTCGCCGCACAGCTGGCGGACTGAGCCTGCCAGCGTCCTGGAGGCTAACCCTAACCCTAGGTCAGCCCCGAGGGGCCCCCACCAAGGGGCCTGACGCCGCAACGCGGTAGATTGGGGATCCCCGAGCCCCAGCGCCGGACTCACATGCCGCCCTGCCGCCACCTGGGCTGCTAGGTACGCCGCCGGTCATTCAGGGAGGAGAATGGGCAAGGCCATCTGAGTCCCCGGGGATATTCAAAGGCCCCAGGTGCCAAAACGCTTGGGCCCACGCTCTTGCTCTCCAGCGCCCTCACCTCGGCCTGCCCCTCCGCTCCCCTCACAGCGGGCGGATCCCGCCTGCAGGCCTCCTGGGTGCTAACCCTAACCCTAGGTCGGCCGCCCAGGGGCCCCTCCCAAGGGTCCTGGTGCCACTTCGCTGGGGATCGGGGACCCCAAGCCCCAGAGCCAGGCCCAGCCTCCACCCGTGGGCTTGGGGTGCTGCCATTATTCAGGGAGGGAAAATGGGCAGGGCCCTCCGAGGCACGGTGACCTTCAAAGGCCCCCCGCGCCAAAACGCCCGGGCCCACGCCCACGCTCCCGCTTACCAGTGCCCTCACCTCGGTCCACCACTCTGCTATCCACACAACTGATGAATAGGGCCTGCCAGCCTCCTAGGGGCTAAACCTAACCGTAGGTTGGCACCCGAGGGGCCGCTCCCACGGGGCCTGGCGCCACAACGCTGGGGATTGTAGATACCGGAGCTGCAGCGCCTGACTCACTCTGCCACCCTGCCGCCACCAGGGCGGCTGGGGGCGCCACCAGTCATTCAGGGTGGGAGAACGGGCACGGCCCTCCAAACCCCCGCCGACCTTCGAAGGCCCCCTGCACCAAAACGCCCAGGCCCACGCTCCCAATCACCACCGCCCGCACCTCGGTCCACCAGTTCACTCGCCACACAGGTTGCGAATAGGGCCTGCCGGCCTCCTGGGGGCTAACCCTAACCCTAGGTTGGCCCCCCAGGGGCCCCTCCCAAGGGTCCTGGTGCCGCTACGCCGGGGATCGGGGACCCCAAGCCCCAGAGCCAGACTCATCCTGCCACAACACTGCCACCCAGGCCGCTACAGGCGCCACCGGTCATTCAGGGAGGTAAATGGCTAGGCCCGCCAAGTCCCCAGAGACATTCGAAGGACCCCGGCACCAAAACGCTTCGGCCCGCGCACGCTCGACAGAGACCTCACATCGACCCACCCTTCCATTAGCCGCACAGCTGGCGGACTGAGCCTGCTGGCATCCTGGGGGCTAACTCTAACCCTAGGCCGGCCCAGGAGGAGCCCTTCCCAAGGGGCCTGGTGTCACAACACCGGGGATTGGGGAGCCCCAAGCCCCAGCGCCGGATGCACCCTGCCACCCCTCCGCACCCAGACTGCTAGGGGGGTACCTGTTCATTCAGGCTGGGGGAACGGGCAGAGCACTCTGAACCCCTCCGACCTTCGAAGGCGCCCCGAACCAAAACGCTTGGACCCAGGCTCATGTTCACAAGCACCCTCAACTCGGCCCAACTCTCCGCTCGATGCACAGTTGGTGTATCGGGCCTGCAGGTCTCCTGGGGACTAACCTTAAGCATAGGTCGGCCCCCAAGGGTCCCTTCCCAAGGGGCCTGGAGTCACAACGCTGGGGATGGGGACACCGAGCCCAAGTGCCGGACTCACCCTGCTGTCCTTCAGCCACCCGAGCCACTAGGGGCCCACCGGTCAATCAGTGTAGGAGAATGGTTAGGGCCCTCCGAGCATCCGCTGACGTTCATAGGCCCCCCGCGCTAAAACGCTTAGGCTCATGCTCAGGCTAGCCAGCGCCCTCACCTCGGCCCAACCCTCCGCGTGTTGCACAGCTGCTGATCGGGTCCACTGGCCTTCTGGGGGCTAACCGAAACGCTAGATCGACCCCGAGCAGCCCCTCCCAAGGGGCCTGGCGCCGCAACCCCGGGGATTGGGGATGCCCAAGCCTCAGCACTGGACTCATCCTGCCGCCCAGCTGCCACGCGGGGGCTTGGGGTGGTGCCGTTCATTCAGGGCGGGAGAATGGGCAGGGCCATCCAAGACACGGAGACCTTCAAAGGCTCCCCAGGCCAAAACAACGGGGCCCATGCTCCTGCTCACCAGCGCCCTCACCTCGGTCTGCCACTCCAGTCTCCACATAGCTGGCGAATAGGGCCTGCGGGCCTCCTAGGGGCTAAACCTAACCCTAGGTTGGCCCCGAAGGGCCCTCCCAAGGGGCCTGGCGCCGCAACACTGGGGATTGGGGATACCCAAGCCACAGTGCCTGACTGACCCTGCCACCCCGCCACCACCTGGGCTGCTGGGGGCGCTGCCAGTCACTCAGGGAGGAGATTGGGCACGGCATGGCGAGTCCCCGGAGACATTCGAAGGCCCCTGGCGCCAAAACGCTTGGGCCCATGCTCCCGCTCGACAGAAGCCTCACCTCGACCCACCACTCCATTTGCGGCACAGCTGTCGGATTGAACCTGCCGGCGTCCTGGGGGCTAACCCTAACCATAGGTCAGCCCCCGACGAGCCCCTCCCAAGGGGCCTGGCGGCGCAATGAGATGGATTGGGGACCCCGAGCCCAGCGCCAGATTCACCTACTTCCCCGCCATCACTCAGGCCTCTAGGGGCGCTTCAGTTCATTCAGGGTGGGAGAACTGGCAGGGCCCTCCGTTTCCCCTGCGGCCTTCGAAGGCCCCCTGCGCAAAATGTTGGCTCCCACGCTCCTGCTCGCCAGGGTCCTCACCTTGGCCTGCTCCTCTGCTTGATTCAGAGCTGGTGGATAGTGCCTCCCGGGCTCCCGGGGGCTAACCGAAACCCTAGGTCGGCCCCGTGGGGCAGATCCCAAGGGGCCTGGCTCTGCAATGCTTGGGATTGGAGACTCAGAACCCCAGAGCCAGACTCACCCTGCTGCACTGTCGCCACCCAGGTCGCTGCGGGCGCCGCCGGTGATTCAGGGTGAAAGAAGTGGCAGGGCCTCCCGAGCCCCCTGTGACCTTCAAAGGCCCCCCACGCCAAACCGCTGGTGCCCACGCTCCCGCTCCCCAGCTCCCTCACCTCGGACCGCCCCTCCGCCCATCGCACAGGCGGCAGATCGGGCCTGCCGGCCTCCTGGGTGCCAACCCTAACCCTAGGATGGCCCCTGAGGGTCCCTTCCTAAGGGGCCTGGCACCGCAAAGCCGGGCATTGGGGACCCCCGAGACCCAGCTCCGGATGCACCCTACTGCCCCGCAACACACGTGCCACTAGGGTCGCCACCATTCATTCAGTGTTGGAGAACTGGCAGGGCCCTCCTAAATCCCTCTGACCTTTGAAGGTGCCCCGAACCAAAACGCTTCGGCCCAGACACATGTTCACCAGCACCCTCACCTCGGCCCACCACTCTGCTCACCGCACATGTGGTGTATCAAGCCTGCCGTCCTCCTGGGGACTAACCCTAACTGTAGGTCGGACCCCGAGAGGCCCTTCCAGAGTGGCCTGGCACCACAACGCTGGGGATAGGGACACCAAGGAATAGTGCCGGACTCACCATGCTGCCCTTCAGCCACCCGAGCTGCTAGGGCCCCCCGGTCATTCAGAGCGAGAGAATGGGCATGGCACTCCAAGCCCCCGGCGACTATCGAAGGCCCCCCCACAGCAAAATGCTTGGGCCAATGCTCCCGCTCACCAGCGCCTTCACCGTGGCCCGATCCTCCGCTCGCCTCACAGTCGGCTGATAGGGCATGCCGACCTCCTGGGGGCGATCCCTAACCTTAGGTCGGCCCCGGAAGGGCCACTCGCAAGGGGCGTGGAGTTGCAAAGCCGGGGATTGGGGACCCCCAAGCCCCAGCGCCGGATGCACCCTGCCGCCCCGCCTCACACAGGCCGCTAGGGGCGCCGCCATTCATTCAGTGTGGGAGAACTGCCAGGGCCCTCCGAACCCACGCCGACCTTCGAAGGTGCCCCGAACCAAAAAGCTTGGGCCCAGGCTCATGTTCACCAGCACCCTCACCTCGGCCCAACTCGCCGCTCGACGCACAGGTGGTGTATCGGGACTGCCGGGCTTCTGGGGACTAAACCGAACTGTAGGTCGGCCCCCGAGAGGCCCTTCCCAAGTGGCCTGGCACCGCAACGCTGAGGATGGGGACCCCGAGGAAATGTGCCGGAATCACCCTGCTGCCCTTCAGCCACCCGAGCCGCTAGGGTCCCGCCGGTCATTCAGAGCGGGAGAACAGGCATGGCACACTGAGTCCCCGGCGACTTTCGAAGGACCCCCGCAGCAAAATGCTTGGGCCAATGCTCCCACTAACCAGCGCCTTCACCTCGGCCTACTCCTCCGCTGGCCTCACAGTCGGCTGATAGGGCATGTCGGCCTCCTGGGGGCTATCCCTAACCCTAGGTCAGCCCTCGAGGGGCCTTTCCCAAGGGCCCTGGCGACTCAACGCTGGGGATGGGGACCCCGAGCCCAAGTACCGGACTCACCCTGCTGCCCTTCAGCCACCCGAGCCGCTAGGGGCCCCGCTGGTCATTCAGAGCGGGAGAACGGGCAGGTCCCTCCGAGGCCCCGCCGACCTTCGAATGCCCCCCGCACTAAAAAGCATGGGCTCATGCTCAGTCTCGCCAGTGCCCTCACCTCGTCCCAAAGCTCTGCAAGCCGCACAGCTGCTGGTAGGGTCCACCGGCCTCCTGGGGGCTATCCATAAACCTAGATCGATCCCCAAAGGTCCACTCCCAAGGGGCTTGGCGCAGCAATGCCGGGGATTGGGGACACCGAAGCTCAGCACCTGACTCACCCTGCTGCCCAGCCGCCACCCGGGGGCTTGGGGTGTTACTGATCATTCAGGGCAGGAGAACAGGCAGGGCCCTCCGAGACACAGCGAACTTCGAAGGCCCCCCTATGCATAAACGGCAGACCCACCCTCCCACTCACCAGCGCCCTCACCTCCGTCCGCCAATGCACTCTCCACACAGCTGGCGAATAGGGCCTGCCGGCCTCCTGGGAGCTAAAACTTACCCTAGGTTGCCCCGGACAGGCCTCTCCCAAGGGGCCTGGCGCCGCATCGCTGGGGATTGGGGACCCCCAAGCCCTAGCACCAGATGCACCCTGTTGCCCCTCCCCACTCGGGCCGCTAGGGGCGCCGCCGTTCATTCAGGGTGGGAGAAGGGGCAGGGCCCTCTGAACCGGCGCCTATGCTCCAAGGCACCCTGAATCAAAATGCTTGGGCCCACGCTCACGTTCACCAGCACCCTCAACTCGGCCCGCAACTCCGCTCCTCGCACAGCCAGCGACTCGGGCCTGCCGACCTCCGGGGCGCTAACCCTAACCCTAGGACAACCCCTGTGGATCCCTTCCTAAGGAGCCTGGCGCCCCAAGGCAAGGGATTGCGGACCCCCAGGCCCCAGCGCTGGACGCACGCTGGCGCCCGGCCCCACACAGGCCGCTAGGGGCGCCGCCATTCATTCAGGTTGGGAGAACGGGCAGGGCCCTCCGAACCCCCGCCGACCTTCGAAGGTGCCCCGAACCAAAATCCTTGGGCCCTGGCTCACGTTCACCAGCACCCTCACCTTGGCCCAACTCTCCGCTCGATGCACAGGGGGTGTATTGGTCCTGCTGGGCTGCTGGGGGCTAACCCTAACCATAGGTCGGCCCCCGAGGGGCCCTTCCCAAGTGCCTGGCGACGCAAAGCTGGGGATGGGGACCCCGTGCCCAACTGCCGGACTCACCCTGCTGCCCTTCAGCCACCCAATCCACTAGGGGACCACCGGACAATCAGGACAGGAGAACGGGCAGGGACCTCCGAGCCCCAGCTGACCTTCGAAGGCCCCCCACGCAAAAACGTTGGCTCCCATGCTCCTGCTCCCACCGCCCTCACCTCAGCCCGCCCCTCCGCTTGATTCAGAGCCGGTGGATAGGGCCTGCCAAGCTCCTGGGGCTAACCAAAACCCTAGGTCGGCCCCGTGGGGCACATCCCAAGGGGCCTGGCTCTGCAACGCTGGGGATTGGTGACTCAGAGCCCCAGAACCCTACTCACCCTCCCACACTGTCCCCACCCGGGCCGCTAGGGGCGCCACCGGTCATTCAGGGCGGGAGAAAGGACAGGGCCCTGGAGAAACCGGCGACATCTGAAGCCTCCCGCCAAAATGCAGGGGCCCAGGCTCCCGCTCGCCAGAGCCTTTACCTCGGCCCGTGCACCTCTCGCCGCCCAGCCAGAGAATTGGGCCTGCCGCCTCCTGGGTGCTAACTCTAACCCTAGGTCGGCCCCCTACGAGCACCTCCCAAGGGGCCTGGCCCCGCAACGATGGTGATTGTGGATCCCTGAGCCGCAGCGTGGTACTCCCCCTGCCGCCCCACCGCCAATGGAGCTGCTAAGGGCGCCACTGGTTATTCAGGGCAGGAGAACGGGCAGGGCCCTTCGAGCCATGGCAACATTTGAAGGCCAAGGGACTGCCGGCCTCCTGGGAGCTAACCCTGACCATAGGTTGGCCCCCGAGGGGCCCTTCCCAAGGGGCCTGGCATCACAACACCGGGGATTGGGGACCCCCAAGACTCAGTGACTGATGCAAACTGGCGCCCCACCACACACGGGCCGCTAGGGGCGCCGCCATTCATTCAGGGTGGGAGAACTGCCAGGGCCCTCCGAACCGCCCCCGACCTTCAAAGGCGCCCTGAACTGAAACGCTTGGGCCCAGGCTCATGTTCACCAGCACCCTCACCTCGGCCCAACTCTCCGCTCGACGCACAGGTGGTGTACCGGGCCTGCCGGCCTCCTGGGGACTAACCCTAACTGTAGGTCGGCCCCCCGAGGGGCCCTTCCCAAGTGGCCTGACGCCGCAATACCGGGGATGGGGACCCCGACCCCAAGTGCCGGACTCACCCTGCTGCCCTTCAGCCACCCGAGCCGCTAGGGGCCCCGCCGGTCATTCAGAGCGGGAGAACAGGCAGGTCCCCCCGAGGCCCCGCCGACCGTCGAAGGCCCCCCGCACTAAAAAGCTTGGGCTCATGCTCAGTCTCGCCAGTGCCCTCACCTCGTCCCAACCCTCCGCGTGCCGCACAGACGCTGATTGGGTCCACCGGCCTCCTGGGGGCTAACCATAACCCTAGATCGATCCCCAAAGGTCCACTCCCAAGGGGCTTGGCGCAGCAACGCCTGGGATTGGGGACCCCGAACCTCAGCACCTGACTCACCCTGCCGCCCAGCCGCCACCCGGGGGCTTGGGGTGTTGCCGATCGTTCAGGGCGGGAGAACAGGCAGGGCCCTCGGAGACACGGTGACCTTCGAAGCCCCCCCAGCGCAAAAACGGCAGACCCACCCTCCCACTCACCAGCGCCCTCACCTCCGTCCGCCAATGCACTCTCCACACAGCTGGCGAATAGGGCCTGCCGGCCTCCTGGGGGCTAAACCTAACCCTAGGTTGCCCCCGAGGGGCCTCTCCCAAGGGGCCTGGTGCCGCATCGCCGGGGATTGGGGACCCCCAAGCCCCAGCGTCGGATGCACCCTGTTGCCCCTCCCCACTCGGTCCGCTAGGGGCGCCGCCGTTCATTCAGGGTGGGAGAAGGGGCAGGGCCCTCCGAACCGGCGCCTATGCTCCAAGGCACCCTGAATCAAAACGCTTGGGCCCACGCTCACGTTCACCAGCATCCTCAACTCGGCCCGCACCGCCGCTCCTCGCACAGCCGGCGACTCGGGCCTGCCGGCCTCCGGGGCGCTAATCCTAACCCTAGGACAGCCCCTGAGGATCCCTTCCTAAGGAGCCTGGCGCCCCAAGGCCAGGGATTGCGGACCCCCAGGCCCCAGCGCCGGACGCACGCTGGCGCCCGGCCCCACACAGGCCGCTAGGGGCGCCGACATTCATTCAGGTTGGGAGAATGGGCAGGGCCCTCCGAACCCCCGCCGACCTTCGAAGGTGCCCCGAACCAAAATCCTTGGGCCCTGGCTCACGTTCACCAGCACCCTCACCTTGGCCCAACTCTCCGCTCGATGCACAGGGGGTGTATTGGTCCTGCTGGGCTGCTGGGGGCTAACCCTAACCATAGGTCGGCCCCCGAGGGGCCCTTCCCAAGTGCCTGGCGACGCAAAGCTGGGGATGGGGACCCCGTGCCCAACTGCCGGACTCACCCTGCTGCCCTTCAGCCACCCAATCCACTAGGGGACCACCGGACAATCAGGACAGGAGAACGGGCAGGGACCTCCGAGCCCCAGCTGACCTTCGAAGGCCCCCCACGCAAAAACGTTGGCTCCCATGCTCCTGCTCCCACCGCCCTCACCTCAGCCCGCCCCTCCGCTTGATTCAGAGCCGGTGGATAGGGCCTGCCAAGCTCCTGGGGCTAACCAAAACCCTAGGTCGGCCCCGTGGGGCACATCCCAAGGGGCCTGGCTCTGCAACGCTGGGGATTGGTGACTCAGAGCCCCAGAACCCTACTCACCCTCCCACACTGTTCCCACCCGGGCCGCTAGGGGCGCCACCGGTCATTCAGGGCGGGAGAAAGGACAGGGCCCTGGAGAAACTGGCTACATTTGAAGCCTCCCGCCAAAATGCAGGGGCCCAGGCTCCCGCTCGCCAGAGCCTTTACCTCGGCCCGCGCACCTCTCGCTGCCCAGCCAGAGGATTGGGCCTGCTGCTTCCTGGGTGCTAACTCTAACCCTAGGTCGGCCCCCTACGAGCCCCTCCCAAGGGGCCTGGCCCCGCAACGCTGGGGATTGGGGATCCCCGAGCCTCAGCGCGGGACTCCCCCTGCCGCCCCACCGCCAACAGAGCCGCTAAGGGCGCCGCTAGTTATTCAGGGCAGGAGAACGGGCAGGGCCCTTCGAGCCATGGCAACATTCGAAGGCCCAGGGCCTGCCGGCCTCCTGGGAGCTAACCCTAACCATACATCAGCCCCCGAGGGGCCCTACCCAAGGGGCCTGTCATCGCAACGCTGGGGAATGGGGACCCCCAAGACCCAGTGCCGAATGCACCCTGGCGCCCCGCCTCACACGGGGCGCTAGGGGTGCTGCCATTCATTCAGGGTGGGAGAACTGCCAGGGCCTTCCGAACCCCCGCTGACCTTCGAAGGCCCCCCGCACTAAAAAGCTTGGGCTCATGCTCAGTCTCGCCAGTGCCCTCACCTCGTCCCAACCCTCCGCGTGCCACACAGCCGCTGATCGGGTCCACCGGCCACCTGGGGGATAACCATAACCCTAGATCGATCCCCAAAGGTCCACTCCCAAGGGGCTTGGCGCAGCAACGCCGGGGATTGGGGACCCCGAACCTCAGCACCTGACTCACGCTGCCGCCCAGCCGCCACCGAGGGGCTTGGGGTGTTGTAGATCATTCAGGGCTGGAGAACAGGCAGGGCCCTCCCAGAGAGAGCGACCTTCGAAGGCCCCCTGCGCAAAAACGGCAGACCCACCCTCCCACTCACCAGCGCCCTCACCTCCGTCCGCCACTCCACTCTCCACACAGCTGGCGAATAGGGCCTGCCAGCCTTCTAGGGGCTAAACCTAACCCTATGTTGCTCCCGAGGGGCCTCTCCCAAGGGGCCTGGCGCCGCATCGCCGGGGATTGGGGACCCCCCCAAGCCCCAGCGCCGGATGCACCCTTTCACCCTTCCCCACTCGGCCGCTAGGGGCACTGCTGTTCATTCAGGGTGGGAGAAGGGGCAGGGCCCTCCGAACCCCCGCCTATGCTCGAAGGCGCCCCGAATCAAAATGCTTGGGCCCACGCTCACGTTCACCAGCACTCTCAACTCGGTCTGCACCTCCGCTCCTCGCACAGCCGGCGACTCGGGCCTGCCGGCCTCCTGGGCGCTAACCCTAACCCCAGGACGGCCCCTGAGGATCCCTTCCTAAGGGGCCTGGCACTGCAACGCCGGGGATTGCGGACCCCCAAGCCCCAGCGCAGGATGCACGCTGCCGCTCCACCCCACACCTGACTCACCCTGCTGCCCAGCCGCCACCCGGGGCTTGGGGTGCTGCTGTTCATTCAGGGCAGGAGAACGGGCAGGGCCCTCCGATTTATGGTGACCTTCGAGGGCCCCCCGTGCCAAAACGCCCAGGCCCATGCTCCTAATCACCAGCGCCCTCACCCCGGTCTGCCACTTCACTCTCCACACAGGTTACGAATAGGGCCTGCCAGCCTCCTGGGGACTAAATCGAATGCTAGGTTGACCCCCGAGGGGTCCATCCCAGGGGCCTGGCGTCACAACACTGGGGATGGGGACCCCGAGCCGCAGCATGGGACTCACCTCCCCCCACCGCCAACAGAGCCGCTAGGGCGCCGCTGTTTATTTAGGGCAGGAGAAGGGGCAAGGCCCTCCAAGCCATGGCAACATTCCGGTACCCAGCGCGCCAAAACGCTGGGGCTCAAGCTCTCGCTCGCCATCGCCCTCAACTCGGCCCATACCTCTGCTCCTTGCACAGCTGGCGGATCGGGCCTGCCGGCCTCCTGGGCGCTAACCCTAACCCTAGGACGGCCCCTGTGGTTCCCTTCCTAAGGGGCCTGGCGCTGCAACGCCGGGGATTGGGGACCCCCAAGCCCAAGCGCCAGATGCACCCTGCCGCCCCGCCCCACACGTGCCGCTAGGGTCACCGCCATTCATTCAGGGAAGGAGAAATGGCAGGGCCCTCCGAACCCCCGCTGACCTTCAAAGGCCCCCCGCACTAAAACGCTTGGGGTCATGCTCAGGCTCGCCAGCGCCCTCAACTCGGGGCAACCCTCCACTTGCTGCACAGCCGCTGATTGGGTCCACTGGCCTTCTGGGGGCTAAACACAACCCTAGAATGGCCCCCGAGCGGCCCTTCCCAATGGGCCTGGCGACACAACACCGGGGATTGGGGACCCCTGAGCCCCAGCGCCGGACTCACCTTGCCGCCCAGCTGCCACCCAGGGTCTTGGGGTGCTGCCATTATTCAGGGAGGGAGAAAGGCCAGGGCCCTCCGAGACACGGTGACCTTCAAAGGCCCCCGGCGTCAAAACGCCCGGGCCCACGATCCCACTCACCAGCGCCCTCAACTCAGTCCGCCACTCCGCTATCCACACAGCTGGTGAATAGGGCCTGCCTGCCTCCTAGGGGCTAAACCTAACCCTAGGTTGGCACCCGAGGGGCCGCTCCCAAGGGGCCTGGCGCTGCAATGCTGGGGATTGGAGATACCAGAGCCAAAGCGCCTGACTCACCCTGCGCCCCGCCGCCACCAGGGCAGCTAGGTGCGCCGCCGGTCATTCAGGGAGGAGAATGGGTAGGGCCCGCCGAGTCCCCGAAGACATTCGAAGGCCCCCCGCGCCAAAATGCTTGGGCCCACGCTCCCGCTCCACAGAGACCTCACCTCGACACACTACACCTTTCTCCGCACAGCTGGCGGATTGAGCCTCCTGGCATCCTGGGGTCTGACCCTAACCCTAGGTCGGCCCCCGAGGGCACCCTCCCAAGGGGCCTGGTGCAGCAACTCGGTGGATTGGAGACCCCCGAGCCCCAGCGCCGGACTCACCTGCCGCCCTGCCGCTACCCGGGCCGCTAGGGGCGCCACGGGTCATTCAGTTGGGAGAACTGGCAAGGCCTTCCATTTCCCCTGCGACCTTCGAAGGCCCCCCGCTCAAAAAAGTTGGCTCCCAAGCTCCTGCTCCCCAGCGCCCTCACCTCGGCCCGCCCCTCCGCTTGCTGGAGCCAGTGGATAGTGCCTGCCAGGCTCCTGGGGGCTAACCGAAACCCTAAGTCGACCCCGTGGGGCACATCCCAAGGGGCCTGGCTCTGCAACACTTGGGATTGGTGACTCAGAGCCCCAGAGCCAGAGTCACCCTGCCACACTGTCGCCACCCGGGCCGCTAGGGGCGCTGCCGGTCATTTAGGGTGGTAGAACGGTCAGGGCCCTGGAGAAACCTGCCACATTTGAAGCCTCCTGCGCCAAAATGCAGGGGCCCACGCTCCCGCTTCCCAGCGCCTTTACCTCGGCCTTCCCACCTCTCGCTGCCCAGCCAGAGGATTGGGCCTGCTGGCCTCCTGGGGGCTAACTCTAACCCTAGGTCAGCCCAGGAGGAGAACCTTCCAAGGGGCCTGGCTCCGCAACGCTGGGGATTGGGGATCCCGGAGCCACAGTGCGGGACTCACCCTGCCGCCCCACCACCAACGGATATGCTAGGGTCGCAGCTGCTTATTCAGGGCAAGAGAATGGGCAGGGCACTATGAGCCATGGCAACATTCGAAGGCCAAGGGTGCCAAAGTGCTGGGGACCAAGCTCCCACTTGCCATCACCCAAAACTCAGCCCGCAATACCGCTCCTCACACAGCCAGCAGATCGGGCCTGCCAGCCTCCTGGGGGCCAACCCTAACCCTAGGTTGGCCCCCGAGGGGAACCTCCCAAGGGGCCTGGTGCAGCAACGCCAGGGATTGGGGACCCACGAGCCCCAGTGCTGTACTCACCATGCCACCCCGACACCCACCAGGCCACTAGGGGCGCCGCTGGCCATTCAGGGAGGGAGAACCCGCAGGGCCCTCCAAACCCCAGCGACCTTCCAAGGCCCCCCGTGACAAAATGCTTGGGCCCACGCTCCAGCTCGGTGGCGCCCTCACCTCGGCCTGGCCCTCCGCTACCGCACAGCTGGCGGATCATGCTTGCCAGACTCCTGGGTGCTAACACTAACCCTAGGACGGCCCCAGAGGGGCCCCTCCCAAGGGGCCTTGCACTGCAACACATAGCATTGGAGACCCCCAAACCGCAGTGCTAGACTCACACTGCCAACTCACCACCACGCGGGCCGCTCGGGGTGCCGCCGGTCATTCAGGGCAGGAGAACGGACATGCTCTCCGAGTCTCTAGCGACATTCAAAGGCCCCATGTGCCAAAACGCTGGATACCATAATCCCGCTCGCCAGCGCACTCACCTCGGTCCCCTCGTCCGCTTGCTGCACAGCCAGCGCATCAGTCCTGCTGGCATACTGGGGTCTAACCCTAACCCTAACCCCTAACCTTAAACCCTAAACCTTAACCCCTAATCCTAACCCTAACCCTAACCCTAACCCTAACCCTACCCTAAACCTAAACCTAAACCCTAATCCTTAAAACTAAACCCTAAGATTAACACTAAACCCTAAACCCTAACCCCTAACCCTAATCCCGAAACCCTAAACACTAAACCCTAACCTTAACCACTAACCCCTAACCCCAAACACTAACCCTAAACCCTAACCCTACCCGGACCCCTACCATACCACTAATCCTACCCCTAACTCTACCCCTTCAGCTAACCCTACCCCTAACCCGTAACCTATCCCTAAACCTAACCCTAACCTGTACCCTAACCCGTACTCTAACCGTAACTCTAACCCGTACCCTAACCCTAACCCTAACATGTACCCTAACCCTAGCCAAAACCCTAACATGTACTCTAACCCGTACCCTAACCCGTACCGTAACCCTAACCATAAACTGTACCTTAACCCGTAACTTAAACCGTACCCTAAACCTAACCGTAGCCCTAACAAGTACCCTAACCCGTACTATAACCTTAACCCTAAACCCTAAACCCTGACCCTAACCCATACCATAACTCATACCATAACCCGTACCCTAACCCAACCCGTAACCTAACCCTAACCCGTACCCTAACTGTAACCCTAAACCCTAAACCGTAACCCGTACCCTAACCCTAACCAGTATCCTTCCCTTAACGTTAACCCATACCCTAACCCGTACACTAACCCATACCATAACCCGTACCCTATCCCAAACCCGGACCCTAACCCATACCCTAACCCATACCTAACCCTAACCTGTACCCTAACCCATACCCTAACCCTAACCCATACCCTAAACGTAACCCATACTCCAACCCTAACCCCACCCTAACCCCAAACCCTAAACCCTAACCCGTACCCTAAACCCTTATCTGTACCCTAACGCATAAACTCTAACCTGTAACCCCTAAACCCAACCCTAACCCGTACCCTCTCCTTCCCCTAACTCTAACCCCTACCCTCACCCATACCCTAACCGTAACCCATACCCTAACCTTAACCCATACCCTAATCCGTACCCTAACCCCCGGGGTTGGGTACACCTGAGCCCCACCACGGGACTCAGCCTGCCACCCCTCAGGAAACCATGCCCCTTGCGGCGCCACAGAGCATCCCATGCAGGAGAACTGGTAGGACCCCCCTGAGCCCCCAGCGATCCTCGGCGGCCCCCTACACCCCAACCCTGAGGCCCACGCTCATCCTGCCCCACGCCTTCCCTTCAGCTTGCCACCGAGCTCATCGCAGAGCCGGCAGATCAGGCCTGCTGGGTTCCTGGGGCCTAGACCTGACCCTAGGTCGGCTGGGTAGGGCCCCTCCCCTGGGGCCCGGTGCCGCAGCCCCAGGGACTGGGGACACCTGAGCCCCATTGCAGGACAAAGCCTGCCAGCCTGCAGGAAACCGTGCCCCTTGGGAAGCTGTAGAGTATTCAGGGCGGGAGAACCAGGAGGGCCCCCAGAGCCCCCGGTGAACTTCAGTGATCCCTAAACACAACCTTGAAGCCCATGCTCACCCCATCCTGCACCCTCACCTCAGCCCGCGGTGGAGCTCGCCACATAGTGGGCAGATCTGGCCTGCGAGATTCCTGGGCCCCAACCCTAACCCTAGTTCATCTGTGGAGGGGCCCCTCCCCAGGAGCCTGGAGTCACAGCCACGGGGATTCGGGACACCTGAGCCCCACAGCAGGACTCAGTCTGCCACCCTGCAGGAAACCGTGCGCCTTGGGAGGCCATAGAGCATTCAGGGCGAGAGAACCAGGAGGGCACTCCTGAGCCACCAGCGACCTTCGGCGGCCTCCCACACCCCAACCCTGAGGCCCACGCTCACCCTCCCCACACCCTCACCTCAGCCCGTGTAGCTAGCCATACAGCCAGCAGATCAGGCCTGCGGGGCTCCTGGGGCCTAAACCTAGCCCTAGGTCGGCCGGGGGGGGCGGTCTCCCCAGGAGCCTTACACCGCAGGCCCGGGGAATTGGGATACCTATACCCCACCCGGGGCTCAGCTTGCCACCCGACAGGAAACATTGCCCCTTGGGGCTCTACGGAGCCTACAGGGCACAAGAACTTGGGGAGGCCCTCGGAGCCCGTCCCCACATTTGGCAGCCCTCCGTGCCCCAACCCTGAGGCCCATGCTCACCCACCCCCATGGCCTCCTCTCAGCCCTCCACAAAGCTCACCGCACAACCTGCAGATTGTCCCTGCCGGGCTCCTGGACCCTAACCCTTACCCTAGGTTGGGCAGAGAGGGGCCCCTCCCCAGGGTCCTGGCACCACACTCCGGGGGATTGGGGATGCCCAAGCCCCACCGTAGGACTCAG
Source organism: Ursus americanus (assembly GCF_024610735.1). Classification (NCBI taxonomy): domain Eukaryota; kingdom Metazoa; phylum Chordata; class Mammalia; order Carnivora; family Ursidae; genus Ursus; species Ursus americanus. Next base: position 1,403,920 of record NC_142137.1, read on the forward strand.
CCTGCAGCCCACAGTAAACTGTACCATTTTGGTGCACAGAGAGGATTCAGGGCAAGAAAATTGGGGCAACCCCTGAGAGCCCTTTCTGGTGAACCCTGACCTTTGTGGGCCCTTCCGGATGAAACCCCAAGGCTCACACTCACCCACGCTTGTGCCCTCATCTCTACAGGAGGGAAGACAGTAACTTCTTGGCATGGACCATACCAACGTTTTTCTAGACTGTGTCCTGAGGCAAAGGAAATGAAAGCAAAAATAAACTATTGGGAAGACAACAAAATAAAAAGTTTCCACATGGCAGAAGAACAATGAAAACATAAAAATAATAAGACAACTTACTCAAAGGGAGAAGATATTTGCAAAGATCATATGCAATAAAGGGATAGTGTCCAAAACATATACAACTGATACTACTCGACCCCCCAAAAAACAAATAATCCAGTTAAAAAATAGGCAGAAGACATGGACAGACATTTCTCCAAAGAAGAAATACAAATGGCCAACAGTCCCGTGAAAAGATGTTCACCATCACCCATCATCAGGAATATGTAAATCCAAAGGACAATGAGGTAATACCTCAAACCTGTCAGAATGGCTAACATCAAAAGCACAACAAAGAGCAGGTGTTGGGAGGATGTGGATAAAGGGGAATCCTCGCGAACTGTGGGTGGGAATGCAAACTGTGGTGGCCACCGTGAAAAACAGTATGAAGGTTCCTCAAAAAATTAAATATAGAACTACCCTATGATCCAACAATCACACTACTCCTATTTACCCAAAGAATAGGAAAACAGTAACTTAAAAGGATACATGCACCCCTATGTTTCTTGCACCATTATTTACAATATCACAATATGGAAGCAACCAAAGTGTCTGTAGAAAAATTGACAAATGAGATGATAGATGTGTGTATTCACACACACACACACACACACACACACACACACACAGAGACACACACAGACACACACAATGGAGTATTACTCGGCTTGAAAAAGAATGAAACCTTGCCATTTGCAGACACATGGATGGAGCTAGAGAGTATTATCCTAACTAAAATCAGTCAGTCAGAGAAAGACAAATCCCATACGATGTCACTCTAATGGGGAATTTAAGAAACAAACAAAAATGAATAACTAAAAGTGAAAAAGGAGACACACCAAAATACAAACTCTTAACAATAGAGAACAAACGGATGGTTACCAGAGAGGAGGTGGATAGAGGGATGAGTGAAATAGATGAAGGGGATTAAGAGGACGCTTTTCTTGATGACCACTGAGTAATATATAGAATTACTGAATCACTCTATTGTACACCTTAAACGAATGTAACACTGTATGTTAGCTCTACTGGAATTAAAATAAATTTTTTAAAAAGATTTCTCTTTCAGGAACCTCTTTGAAAAAGCTTTTCCTGTGCAATGTGCATAAGCCCTACTTGGGAGGATTCACTCTACAATAATTATTCACTCCATGCCTCAAATTCAGATTTCACTGAGCTCTTACCGTGGATCCCAGCCCATGGGAGCCATGGTCCTTTTCAGTCCAGGCTCACCACCTATGCATTCAAGATTGGAAGTAGAGACACATGTCACTTCACAGTCCAGAAAGCTATTATTGTTTCTGTTTCAGTGTGAGAGAGTCACAGACTTTGGGACAGGTTTCAGAGCAGGTTTATTATGGATCCTGGATCTCTACTTCAATGTTCATTGCCTGGATCCATTTGGCTAATAGATTCCCTGTGGATGGGCGTGCTTCCAAGCACATACATGGAAGATGCAAAGGTGGGTGGGCTTGGTGCGGGACAGGAAGAAGACCAAAAACAGACAAGGGTCCTACCCCTCCCCTGATCCAGGAACTGCTACGGGAGAGGGTACGGGAGGTAGAATCCATGCGAAACTCCAAGGTCACCAGCTGAACACAGGAGGCACAGGTCAAAGGATCTGGAGATGCAGGGGTTGAAGGCTGCTCTGAGCTACCTCTGGGAGGAAGGGAGGGAAGGAATGAGAAGGAGACACTGCCTACCCCTGGCCCATGCCAGCTGCCCACCGCTCCAACACGCATCAGTCTATGAGCTGACACAGCATGGGCTCAGGATGGGCTGTCTCGGGTCCCTCAATCCTCAGTGGGACAGCTGTCCCCAGGGCTCAGAGACATGCTGAGGGAGATGAGAGGGAAAGCTGCCCAACCAAGGTTATCCCCTCCTTGAGCAGACAGCCCTTCAGAACTGCTAAAAAAAAAAACCACTAACGGGGTTGAAAGAATGCCATAGATGAACTAAGGCATAGAGATATGTAAAATAACATTCATTTTTAAGTTCAGAGCTGTCGTCTCAGGAATTGGGAGAGTTTCCCTGAAGAAGACTGAGGGGAGGGGAGGCCATGCTGAAAAGGGAGACATGGCTCTCCTGACTGGGAAACTGCAGCCCTCTTCCAGGGCAGGGCATCAACCTTGCATCACACGAGATCCATGGAAGTGTTCTATCAGGGACAGATGTTTGTCTCGAGAAGGCTACCCTGGCATCGGACTGCACAGGGCACCAGGGACGAGGGCCAGATGGAGGACGGACAATACCCCGGAGGCCATGGGGCAAGAGCAGAGGCACATGACCTTGAAGATGATGATGAAAAGCAGGAGGTGACAGCATGGAGCCAGCCTGAAAGTACCATCGGAGCAGTGCCCACAGCTACACTGACTGGGTGCCTTCTGTGCCAGGTGTGGCTGACTTCAGTCGGTTCCAGACTAGTCCTGACCACAACTCTAGGAAGTGTGCACCACCTCCGGCCTCCTCTCCCCTTGCAGCTGCTAGGAATCATGATCACAGACCCTGGTCAGCTTTCGTGGAAACCAAGCAGTGGCTCCCCCACACGCTGCACCTCTGGTGGTGGTCCAGTGCGACCCTCGTGCCTCACCAGACACTGATGCCTACCTGTCTCCATACAAATCCACAGACAGGAGGGTGTCCCTGAATTCCACAGCACCTGATGAGACAGATCCACAGAACCCAACACCCGGTGGGTCATTCGGGACCTCACCTATGGTCATGGAGCTCACCATACCCCATTTCTGTCACTTCCCACAGAAAGCCTGTTTCTGATCCCCCACAATACCATACATCCTGGTTGCTGACCTGGGGTAATGCCATGAACCCACATGGCACCTTTCTTTAAGTAAAGGCTATGCCTACACCTCCTAGAAAATATTTCTAATGAAGTACAAGTCCATCAGGACTATGGTGTGAACAGTAGCACACAGCCTGCATGGTAGTAGTCAGTAATTCTAATAAGGGTTAACCCCAACCCCCGTCTCACAAAACCTTCCTCCTGCCCACTGAACTCATGGTCTGCCCTCAGAAAACCCTCCAGGAAACAAACCTTTCATCTGAATGCTCTCTTCACCTTCTGCTTCAAATCTTGTCCAACCACAATGATATGAAACTAGACATCAATCTCAAGAAAAAAATGGGACAGTCAAAAATAGGTGGAGATTGGGGGGCCTGGGTGGCTTGGTCGTTAAGGATCTGCTTTCAGCTCAGGTCGTGATTCCAGGATCCTGGGATCTAGCCCCGAATCAGGCTCCTTGCTCATTGGGAAGCCCGCTTCTCCCTCTCCCACCCCCCTGCTTGCGTTCCCTCTCTCGCTGTCTCACTCTCTGTCAGATACTCAAATAATCTTAAAAAAATATGTGGAGACTTAACAACATGCTACTGAACTACCAACAGTCAAAGAAGAAATCAAAAAAAAAATTTAGAAGTACCTTGACACTGATGCAAAAGAAAACCTACAAAAACTTATGGGATGCAGCAAAAGTAGCTTTATCAGGGACATTCATAGAAATTCAAGTCTTCATCAATCCATGAGAATGCTCTCCAATAAACAACCTGATTTATATGGTAAAGAAGTAGAAAAAAAACAACAAACAAAGCCCCAAATTAGTAGAAATAAGGAAATAACAAAAAGGAATGCATAAAGAAATCCAATGGAGACTAAAAAGACAAAAAAATAAACAATGAAAATGAAAGCTGCCTTTTTGGAAAGATAAACAAAACTGACAAACTTAGCTAGACTCTCCAAGAAAGATAGAGGACTCGAATACAATCAGGAAAATAAGATACTGGATTCCTGTCTCATATCAAAATCAAAAGAACTCTTCAACCTTGTACACAACAACTTCTTGCAAGCCACGTCTCTAAAGGCAAAGGAAATAAAAGCAAAAATGAACTATTGGCACTTCATCAGGATAAAAGTCTTCTGCTCGGCAAAGCAAACGATCAACAAAACAAAAAGGCAACCTATGGAATCGAAGAAGATATCAGCAAATGATATTACAGAGAAAGGGCTGGTATTCAAGATCTATAAAGAACTTCTCTAACTCAGCGCCCAAAAAATGGGCAGAAGACACAAAGAGATACTTCACCAGAGAAGACATACAAATAGCCAACAGACACATGAAAAAATGCATCACATCACTTGCCATCAGGCAAGTACAAATAAAACGACAATGAGATACCACCTTACACCAGTTAGAATGGTTAAAATTAACAGGGCAGGGGGCACCTGGGTGGCACAGCGGTTAAGTGTCTGCCTTCGGCTAAGGGCGTGATCCTGGCATTATGGGATCGAGCCCCACATCAGGCTCCTCTGTTATGAGCCTGCTTCTTCCTCTCCCACTCCCCCTGCTTGTGTTCCCTCTCTCGCTGGCTTTCTCTATCTCTGTGGAATAAATAAATAAAATCTTGAAAAAAAATTAACAAGACAGGAAATAAAAGAAAGTCAGAGGTGATGTGGAGAAAGGGGAACCCTCTTACACTACTCGTGAGAATTCAAGCTGGTACAGCCACTTTTGAAAACAATATGGAGGCTCCTCAAGACGTTAAACACAGAGCTATCCTACGACCCACAAATTGCACTACTGGGTATTTACCCCATAGACACACAGTAATGAAAAGAAGGGGCACCAGTATCCCAATGTTCAAAGCAGCAATGTCCCTAATAGCCAAACTGTGGAAGGAGCCAAGATGTCCTTCAGCAGATGAATGGACAAAGATGATATGGTTCATCTGTACAATGGAATATTACCCAGTCATCAGAAAGGATGAATACCCACCATTTGCACCAACGTGGATGGATCAGGAGGGGATTATGCTAAGTGAAAGTAAGTCAAGCAGAGAAAGACAATTATCATATGGTTTCACTCCTATGTGGAATGGAAGGAATAGCATGGAGGACATTAGGAGAAGGAGAGGAAAAGTGAAGAGGGGAAATGAGAGGGGGACATGAACCATGAGAGACTACTGACACTGGGAAACAAACTGAAGGTTGCAGAAAGGGAGGGGTAGGGGAATGGGTTATCCTGGTGATGGGTATTAAGGAGGGCACGTGTCATAATGAGCACTAGGTGTTATATGCAAACAATGAATCATGGAACACTACATCAAAAACAAATGAAGTACTGTAGGGTAACTAACATCATTTTAAAGAAAGAGAAAGATATGAAACCCATACAGGAAAACTGTCACTATTTGCAAATGACATGAAATCCCGAAAGAGTCCACAAAAAAAAAAAAAAAAACTGTTAGAATAAACAAATTCAAGAAAGCTGCAGGATATAATGTCAATATACAGAGACCTGTTGTCTTTATTTCTTTTCAGATTTTATTTATTTATTTGACAGGAAGAGAAAAAGCACGAGCAGGGAGAGTATCAGAAAGAGGGAGAAGCAGACCCTTGCTAAGCGGGGGCCCAACACGGGGCTCAATCCCAGAACTCTGAGATCATGACCTGAGCTGAAGGCAGACGCTTCACCTATGGGGCCACCCAGATGACCCAAGTTCTTGCATTTCTGTATACTGATGACACACTATCGCAAAGAGAAATTTAAAAAGCAATGCCATTTACAATTGCATCAAAAATAATCTAGGAATAAAAGTAACCAGAAATGAGAAAGACATAGTACACTCAACACATGGCAGAAAAGAAACGAAAAACATGTGTGTCAAGGGGGGCGGAATGTATGAGTCAAAGAATTGGAAGGCAACACAAACAAATGGAAGCATACGCCATGCTCCTTAACTGGAAGAGTTAATTATGTGAACATGTCCATCGTACGCAAAGCAATCGACAGATGTGATGAAATCCCTATCTGAATTCCAGTGGCATTATTCGAGGAAATAGAAAACAGTCCTTAAAATTGTATGGAGTCACTAAAGACTCCAAATATCCAATGCAACCTGGAGAAAGAAAGGTGCAGTCAACACACTCCTGGATTTCAAGCTAGATTACAAAGCTGTTGTCGTCAAAACAGAATGGTACTGGATAAACACAGACACCAGGTCAGTGGAACAGAACAGAAAGCTCAGAAACTTACCCACACGTAGATGATCCTAACTTACAACACAGCAGCAGAAGATATGCCATGAGGGAAGGACTGTCCCTTCAGTGAGCGGTAATAGGCAAACTGGACACTAAATGCAGAAGAATATAACTGGGTCACTTTCATACACCACACACAAAATTTTTAATGGATGAATGATTTGAACATAAGAACTGAATCCATAAACCTCCAAGAAGACACAGGTACTAAGTCTCTCGACATTAGTTTTGGCAAAGAGTCTTCAGATCGGACACCAAATGCAAAGGCAACAAAAGCAAAAATAAACAAGTGGAACAACATCAAACTGAAATCTTCCACATGGCAAAAGAAACCAGCAAAAACTTAAAAGGCCACTGACCGAATAAGAAAAAAATATCTGCGAATCATATGTGTGAGAAGAGGCTAATATCCAAAATACACACAACACTCATACAAATCAAAACAAAAAAAACGGTATAAAAATGGGGGGAATATGTGAATAGACACTTTCCAAAGATGGCACACAGGTGCCAACAGACAGAAAAAGTTGTTCGACATCACTAATCATCGTCAGGGAAACATCAGTCAAACCCAAAATCAGCTATCCCCTCACAACGGTTTGAACAGCAATTGTCCCAGAGACAGACAAAAAGTGGAGTCATGGGTGTGCAGACGAGGAGACACTGTGCACTGTTGGTGGGAATGGAAATTGGTGCAGGCATTGTGACAAACGGTATGGAGGTTCCTGAAAAAGAAATACAACTACCCCATGACCCAGTAATGGCTCTACTGAGTATTGATTCAGAGAACACAAAAATACTGCCTCAAAAAGACAGATGCACTCCCACATTCACTACAGCATTATTCACAAGAACCAGACATGGAAACAAAGACCTTGGGGGCCTTATGCCAAGTAACTCAGACACAGAAAGACCAATACTGGATGCTTTCATGTACATTCCACATGGAATAAACAAATACTGAACACACGGATACTGAGAGCAGATTTGTAGGTGCCAGATTCGGGGATGGGGTGGTAGAAACGGGTGAAGGCGGTCAAAGTCTCAATGTTTGAGTGAGAAAATCTGACAGTCATGAAATGTTCTGTCCAGTATGGAGACTAAAACTAACCCCGCAGCATGGGGTATAGGTTTCCCTGCTCTTTGAAAGTACAGGGCTTCTGAGAAACCTTGCACAGCAGAAATGGTGTCAAGAAGGAATGGCCATTAATTTACATGGAACAATTAGACAGTGTGCTCAGACTCCAAAATTCCTTCTCTTTGGCTTTTCTTAGGCCTCAGGACACAAGTTTCTAATGGAGGACCAGCATAAATGAAGATAAAGCACAGCAGAGGCTCACAGACACAATTCAAAGTGCTGGTGGCTGGATGCGGAGTGCGTTTCCAAGCGGAAGGAGCTGGTTAGGGTGCACGCCGCCTCTTTCCTGCTTCTCCCCCAAACAGATGCTGAACGCGATTCTCACTGTTCACCTTTTTTCATAAGAGGGAAATCCTCTTCAGGTATCTTCCTCTTACTGACGCTGGGTAATAAATATAGTTCTTTCAAGAATGCCCGGTGTCTTACTGTGAACGTTTAAAAAGTGGGGGATACTTGTACTTGAGCATTGATGAGGGAGGAGATATGAAAGGCTCTCCCAGACAAAAACCTCAGCAGATCCACCAAGAAAGGCACCTTCCTCAGCATGTGGAACACAGACTACCTCCTACCTCCAGAAACCCTCTCCTTCCCCTCGATCAGGACAACCCACAACAGCTGGGAGTTACCCCAATTCCTCCATGCTCCTGCTCCTAATAGCTAACCCATCAGCAAATCCTGTGAGCTGCATCTTCAAAATGGACCCAGAATATGTCTAACCACTCCATCCAAGGCCACCTGTCTGGTCCACAGTGCCTGAGTTCCTGGAAAAGCTTCGTCATTGACCTGCCTTGCCATCTTCAACCCTCTGTCATCTGTTCTCAACACTGTCGCCAGGATGGCCCAGTGAAACAGGATCTCATGGGGTTATAGCCCTGGAATGGCTTTCTGTCACCCTCTGTCACCTCTCTGAGGTCATGTCCTAAGCTGTCTCCTGTGGCCACAGGGCCTTCTTGCTGCTCCTGGACATACCTGGAATTCTCCTGGCCCAGAGCCTTTGCACATGGTTTCCCTTCTGTTCAGAATGCTCTTGATGTGTTCTCACTCACCTTCGGAGAAGTCTGAATTGGAGTGACAGGGACAGAAGTTGAGGCTGTGTGTGTTGGGTGAGGCTGGTGGCCCAGAAGAGGGTTCTCTGCCAGCTCTCCGCCTGTGCCTTACTTGTCCTCAGCCAGGAACTTGCACACAGCCCTCACCTGTCACAACTCTCACCCAGGAGACCCACAGCCACCCCTGGAGCCCACCCTGCCCACACCCTGCTGCAGAATGCATTCAGCTCTCCTCTGGGACCCCTGTCAGCTTTACCCAGACCTGGAACTCCCCCGTCTCCTGCAAAGCTCCCGGATTACCTCTCTGCTTCCAAAGTCACACTGGCGCAAGGCTTTCATGAGAAAGCTATAACGCTAACTAATAAAAGGTTCACACCTCCTTTCCCCTTCTGTTGCCTTTCTCTCCACCTTCTTTCCTACCTGTGCAAACTGTAACATATCAGTGGAACATGAACATGCTCTGAGACCTGAATCTTTCATTGCAGCTTTCTGAGGACTCCTTATGTGATAAGCAACTAGTGTATCCTACAACAGGGTGTTTTACAACTATCATCTAGAGAAGACTACAGCCCAAATCACTACAATTTTACCTCACTCTTCATGAAGCAGAACACTTTTCCTTTCTTCTTTTATTAAATTCCAGTTAGTTCACATGAGATGTAATATTCGCTTCAGGGGTAGGATTTAGTGAGTCCTCACCTGCATTGAGTACCCGGTGCTCATCACAAGTGCCCTCCTTAATACACCTCACCCATTTAACTCTTCCCCCCATGCCCCTGTCCTGCAGCAACACTCAGTTTGTTCTCCAAGGTTGAGTCTATTTCCTTGTTTGCCTCTCTCATCTCGCTTCAACTCTGTTCCTCTGTTTTCTTTCTGAAATTCCACAAGCGTGAGAGCATAGGATATTTTTCTTTCCTCAATGATTTTGCTTAGCTTAATACACTCTAGATCCATCCACATCCTTGCAAATGGTAAGATTTCATTCTTTTTGAAGCTGGGTCATATTCCATTTTATATATATATATATATATATATATATATATATATATATATATATATATATATATATATATATATATATATATATATATATATATATATATATGTATCCCACATTTGCTTTATCCATTCATCAGTGCATGGACTTTGGGATTCTCTCCATAGTTTGGCTACTGTGGACATTGCTGCTATAAACATCATGGTGCATGTTCCCCCTTTGAATCTGCATTTTAGTATCCTTTGGGTAAATACCTAGGAGAGCAATTGCTGGATCATGTGGTTGTTCAATGTTTAACTTTTTGAGGAACCCCCAACTTGTTCCCAGACTGGCTGCACCACTTTGCATTACCACCAACAGGATGGGAGGGTTCCCCTTTACGCAGAACATTATCTGCCGGCAATTTAATAAGAGGAAAAAAAAACTGTTGGAGATGCACCCAGGGTCAGGCAAGCAGTTGCAGACTTCACCCCAAGGCTCCTGACGCCAAGCCCCTTGAAGCCACCAGCATGCCAATATCCAAAAGAATTCCCAGACTCTTCTTCTGACTCCACCACCAAAGAAACTACAGAGAGAATATGGCACCTCAAAATATCGAGATAATACATTTAGTAAAACTAGAAAGACAAGCTCAACTTTTAAACAGGAACAGGCCGCTTTGGATAATTTTGAATTTTCCCTCCACCCTAATTTTAACTCTTCTGATGAATAAACTAATCAATGATGAAACATCACCTTTGTCAAATGACATCACCCAAGTCTGTATCAGATGAATAAAGCCACCTAACTCTAGATGCTGGCCACTCAACCATATCTTAGGCCCAATTGAATAAACACTGTTAGATGAAGGAACAAATTAGATGTTACAAACAGGCACAGAGTGAATCTCACCTTCCCTTTCTAATAAAAGAGGGTTTCTAGGAAACATATGGTCAAAATACATTTTTAAGCAATAAATGGACAGAGAAATTGTGATCCCCTGCAACGTTCTACCTCCAGGGAAATTAAGTAATTCTTGCAACAAACCCAGAATGCTGGCAGCTACTTCAATTTTACTTTGTGGCTCAACTAGAGAAAAGAGAAAAGCCCAGGAGGTTTTGGGATAACGAGAGGTTTTACCTCCAGCCCTGATATAGTTAGGAAATTTTGCCAAACATACCTGTGCTTTCTCTGAACACTGGCGTCCTGTGACAAGCTGCCTCGCTGACTCCGATGCTGACGTTCAAAACCTCAGGTTTCTTGGAGCCAGAGCAGAGAAGTGCTGTCAGCTGGGGAGAAGAAGGCACCTTTGACCTAAAACCTGCACACCTGCTTCGGTTTCTGGGTGAAGGGGCAACATATACTTGTTGTTTATCAGTAATTATCTTCTTTCTCAATAGACCAATGACCTTGCCTTTTCTGGAAAGCAGACTTACTCTTCTAAAGAAACCCTCAATTCATTTATTCCCAATGCAATTAGATTGGGGTCTGGTTTACGCCCTCCTTCAGGCCCCCAATTGGAGGATTTTCCTGCATGATTCTAACAGCCAATTACCACTAACCTGGGGACACACGGGCCATAATGCTGAAGTTGGGGGACAGCTCTGGGGCTTGCTACTGCCACACCTGTGCCTGGGGGACCAGGGCACACCCTGCTGAACTCGGGGTACTGCTCAAGATGCATCACCTGCACTGTGTCAGAGAACTGGGGGACACATCACTGAAGGTGGGGACTCTGTGAGGTCCTTACCCGCACTCTTCCAGGGGAACAGGGGAAACCCTGAAATTCTGCAACCAATCCCACAAAACCTCAGGTGAGTGGGCGCCCTGGAGTTCACGGGTATGGGGAATATGGCCAGTTGAGGACATGGGGCGGAAGAGACTTTAAAGGGATAAAGAAAACTCACCTGAGTCCCCACAATGAAACCTCTCCAGGTGCCCTTCCAGAACCCTGCCTCCCACCTGGGGCACACCCTACCCCCGGACCCCCCCCACCCTCGGTGCACGCTGCTCACTAACCAGCTGGGACCTCCGCAGGGCTACTCTCTCTCTCCCAGTGCCCCTTCTTCTGCCCCAGGTCTGCACCCCACTGCAACTCTGGAACAGCCCACAGAGACGTAGCTCCACCCCCAAGCGGTGATTGGTCAGGCAGCGTGGTACCCCAGCCCCTGGAATGCCAGGCAACCCGCCCTCAAGCCCCTGGAGCCCTGAAAGTGCAGGGGGTCCAAAAGGCGCCTCCTCTACCCAATACCCAGCACAGGCATGGGTGGGGTCCTGGGCCGGGCTCCCTCCACACACCTGGCCCCTTCCAGGAACCCCTCTGGCTGCAGACCACCCTCAGAGTCCTGCCCCTTCCCTTTCTGCACCAGCCCTCCCTGCTGGGGTGTGCCTGGTTCTGGGCAAGGTCAGTGGCTCTCCCAACATCCAAGGTTTGGGCTTTAGGAAATGCAATGATTTCATGCATTTTCAGTATGTACATGTCAGTATGACTTTAAACTTATGGGAGCCAAAGAGGTACCAATGACCTTGCCTTTTCTGGATAGCAGACTTACTCTTCTAAAGAAACCCTCAATTCGTCTATTTCCAATGCAACTAGAGTGGAACATTTATTTCTCACTTAAATAGAAAACACTGTTATTGTCGACATTGCGTGAATGAACTTTTAAAAACATTTTAGAGAGAAAGGAAGAGACCTTTATTCAAACCCAAGTCAGGACAGCTGCCTGGGAGACACAATCTTCACCAAGCAGGGAGTGCTCCGGGGAAGGAACTTTTGGGGCAGGCTTATATATTTTTTTCTGTTTTGTTTTACATACAGAGTTACACACTACAATGAGGATCTTTTTAGATTCCAGAAAGTGATAGACTCTTTCTTATGTTTTCACTATGTACATGTCAGTATGACTTTAATCTTATGGGAGCCAGAGATGTTCTTTATTTTTTCTTATCTTTATGTTGGCATTTTTGGTTATTGTTTTCTTCTAGAAGCAGATGTAAAACGTGCTTGGGGCAGAAACAAGGCCCATGCTTTGAGGTGTTGCCTAGTCATTTTGAGCCGGGTAAAATGTTAAAGGATAGCTTCCCTTGGATCCCAGGATCAGGGCTCACAGATGATATAAGATAAAAATTACTTTCATCATTATAATTACTCCTAAAAAGGAGGAATTTGAGACAAAACCACCTTTCACAAGAGTACCAAGAAATCAAAATGATGCCCACAGAAGGCTACCTGCTCCATGGTCAGCACAGGTAACAGAAGTGTTCACAGTCTCTGGACTCCTGCCCTTCTCCTGCCCAAATCTCTGAAGCACACAGACCACTTAAAATCAGAATTGTAGAACTGATAGACACCTTAGAGATGTCTAGCACCATTCCCTTGGACTGCAGAAGAAAACACAGTAGCTCGTTGTCACAAACTAATTTCAACATGAAGTGCCCCCTGGATGCACTAAGTTCTTTCTCTGCAAATGTTGACTAATGTAAGTCACAGTCATACCATATAAACACTACGATGGCTGGGAAGTCATCGTAGGTAAGGGAATATTTTAGCCATGTTTATAAGCATTGGCTCACGTTGTAGAAGAGGCTGAGCTGAGTGTTTTTAAATACTATTTCAGACCTGTTTTACAGCACCCTCTGAACATACCAGAGCTTGAACGGACTAAGAAAGATAGTTGGTTTCAGTAACTTTAATACCAGAAAAATATTATACTGTCTCTATTCCTAAGGATCTTTGAGTATCGTACCCAGAGGTCCTCCACTGAGATAATGATCTTAATGATCACCATGGGCAGATGTGAAAAGGCCCGCTGAATTCATTCCAGTTGTCCACATGACAAGAAAATCCTGATACTTGATAAGTTTCCAGATCGAGAAGACCAGAGATAAGAGGGAAATAGTACCCTGTATGGAACAACAAGGGATTTGGAGTCAATTTGGGGATCCCACTTAGGTTCCTGACACTAAAATCCTCTGTGACTCATATCATCCGAGTCCCTGTCTAACCACCTGAAAATGTGCCTAAAAATATCTACACCCTAGTTGAGAAGTTTAAGAGGCAGAATGCTACAAAGAGCCAGTATGATGTCTCTCAAGAACAGGTGCTCAGGAAGCCATAATTGCTATTGGGTCTATTTCTTTTCCAGAAGAAAGAACACATGTTGAATCCATATTTCTAATAGATGACTCACCAGATGATTTTCAAACCTGAAGAAAGGCCAAGAAGTCGCTCTTGTGTCATAGTTCACTCAGAAATCATGTTGTTGGACTGGTGAGGACAATACGATAGCAACGTCATCACTAAGAGTGGGGAGCTTCCCATTTCCATATGGCCATGTTGACCCCCTTAGCTCAGGGCCGCCAGAAAGGACAGCTGAGGGGGACCACAGGCCAAGGCTGCCAGGTGTGGCTGGGGCAGGCAGAACTCTGAGTTCAGGGTCAACTCCTGTCTAGCTTATTATAATGCTCTTCACAAAGAAAGTGCCATTGTGTGTGAGCCGTCATGTAAAGAAGGTTCAGAATTTCCATTGAGATTCCCTCTCTGACCTTTAGGATATGTAGCAAAGTTCCATTTAATTTTTGAACATTGAAGGACTTCCTGGTTTTCTTTTCGCTAAGACTGTGGCTCAATTCCCCTGTGGTCTAAGAATAGAATCTAGTTAATTTCGGGGTTTAACATTTGTAGCCTTGATTCGTGGCCCCACCTATCATCTATTTGGGTAAAGAGTCTATGACCACTTGAAAATAATATATTCTGCACTTATTATGGAATGTTCCCTATATGTCAATTAGGTCACATTTGTTACCAATGTTTTGTCTGCTTTTTCTGTCAGATATTGAGAAAGGTATATTAAAATCTTCAAACAATGCTGCTCTATTCATCGTGGCATCGGAGAGTCTACCAGTGTTAGAAGGCAAGAGAAACAAAAAGTATAAGAATTGAGGGGATAATTGTGACTATTCACAGATAATACGATTGTGTACATAGAAAGTCCAAAACAGTCTATAAATACCCTATTAGAATTAAAAATGCAATTTATAAATTTGAGATGGATTGTAGCTTCCCATGGGACGGTTTCTGAAAGAAAACGTAGAACCTGTCAATCTTGGGGTAGGACATAGGGTGCACTAACCATTTAAAAGAATTCAGTGGGACTTCATAAAAATGTGACATTTCTCCTTATCTTATGACCATAAGAAAATGAAAAAGTGAACCGCAGGCTGGGAAGTAAAGATTTGCAATACACACACTGACAAAGACTTGTCAATAAAGAATTCCTGCTCATCAACCATAAAAAGACTATTTATAAACAAATACTTCACAAAAGATTGACTGATGGCCAATATGAACAGGAAAGGGTGCTCTACAGTATAATTTTCAGGCACAGCAAGGCCTTTCCTAAAATGAAAACATACACACAAACCAGTGTTCCCTAGATGGATGACATCCTTATTTCTGAGGACAGCTTGAAGAACAGACTAGCGTCAAAGTAAAGTGATGGAATTCCTGACACTCAGAGGATGGATGGACAATTGACCTCAAACTACAGTACAATTTCTAGGCATCATTCGGTCCTATGAAGGCAGACAACTACCACACCCCTTCCTACACCACACAGGTTGCTTCCCAACCCCTACCATAAACGAAGAAGATGAGAAACAGATAGGACTAGTAGGAAATAGCAAAAATCACATGTGGGGATTATCCTGAAACACACTGATCACATAACTAGTGTAAGGAAGTGTAAGAAACTGACAAGGACAGAGACTCAAGAGGTACTTCTTTGGGAAATGTTGTCTGAAATCATCACACGTTGGTACCAGCTAATGAAGGCTCTGAGCATATCCTAGGGTTTGCTCACAAGGGTCTGCAACACCATCACTGAGGACTGAAACTCTTCAAGACCCCAAAGCTTGCCTGATTGACTATTGGACTAAGAGATTCCCATGTTCTGAAAACAGATACCAACTCATTGAAAGGTTCACCTGGGCTCTCTCGGAGGCCCTACAAGTAGCTGAACCATTCACTGAAAATCAATTAAACACACACACACACACACACACACACACACACACACACACACCTGTCATTTCACCAATTACTTAAACATTCAAGGTTCTTCCTACCTTTTCTTTTTCACATTGATATTTATACTCACATGAAATGTCATCATTTCTAATGAACACTGATGTCAAAATAGAGATCCATTGACACAATATTCACAAAATGGAACTTCCCTGCTGTCATTTTCAATATAGCGTTTTTTAAAGTTCATACATATTTTAGGTTTTTGGTAACTTATACAGGAGAAGATCAGCATTGAAAAACTCTAAATACTGACAATGAGTTTTAAGCCTAGAGAACAAGAATTGTCCAATTTCATAGATAATAAGGAACCAAAGGGAAAGCATGGAAGCTGTAGTCGAATAATTTTACACATATGCATCCCCTATTATTCTACTACTGAGGGGCGTGTTTTATTACCACTCTGCATGCATCAAGTGTCTTCCACGTGACACCTGCACAGGTATAATGAATTACTACAGTAGAATGAAATGTCTGGGAACTACGTGGTGGCATCTATAATGAACAATTCAATTTCGATCTTATATTTGGTGAACTTCCACTGTCTGTCCCTTTAGACAATGGACCCTAAACAGAAGGGGGAATGAACCACGAGAGACTATGGACTCTGGGAAACAAACTGAGGGCTTCAGAGGGGAGAGGGGTGGGGGATTGGGATGGGCCAGTGATGGGTATTAAGGAAGGTACATATTGCATGGAGCACTGAGTATTATATGCAAATAATGAATCACGGAACACTACATCAAAAACTAAGGAAATACTGTATAGTGACTAACATATCATAATAAAAAATTATTATTAGAAAAAAACTAAAGGTAAAAAAAAACCAATACAGCTTTTCTGTTTCAAGAACAATCACAATTGAGAAAAAACTAACTTCCAATCCCTAAAGCAAAACACAGACAAAGTTCCATTTCAGTCCCCTTTATTCACATTCTCTGTGGGTTCTAAGCTATTTCCCAACCTCTTTTCCTGCTGTGCAGGGAGCCCGGGCTCGATTCCAGAACCCTGGGATCATAACCTGAGCCAAAGGCACATGTTTAACTGGCTAAGCCAGCCAGGAGCCCCAGCCATGTTTTCCTTAAGCAAAAGGACACTTTCTCACAATGCCTTCACATGACTTCACATGGTACCAGAGATCTGCATTTGCCTCTAGGAGGTTGCAGATGAAGGCAATTGCAAACTCTCACAGTGGTTTATCAAATACAATGACCTGCCTGGTGACAGTGAAACTCTTATGAGCCCACGAGAGGGTGCTGTGACACTCAGCTGTGGCTGGGCTGGCACAGAGAACCAAATCCATTTCCCTGCCTGATGTCTGTGAGGAACAGATGCCCCCACTGTGAATGAGACCCTGCCACTGAGCTGTCCAGAGATGGCCATCCTCACGGAGGATGAGGATAAAGGACAATGCCTGAGGAGACCTCATCTGTCTCTTTTATCTTTTCATATTTTTGACAGTGGACAAATCACTGCCTAGGAGTCCCCAACTACCTTAGTCTCATCTGTGAATGGCCAAGATGTTTTACAAAACACTCAAGATTTTGACCTCACAAATGCCCACAACCACTTACCACAGGGATTCAACATTAAACAAAGATACTGTTCGTTGGAAGAGAGGTCCTGCCCACTGTTGTTTCTCACTTATATGCTCATCTTCTTTACCTCATGGTAACATAACCACCTTGATTCCTGCTGCCGTCTTCAGGAAGGCTGAGGTGACTTGAAGGGCATTACCCTGACATCGTTCTTTCTTCGCAATAAGATGTGGACATTTCCCTAGTCCTACACACCCAAAGTTGAATCGGAATCAGGATTGAGGAGGTGATGAGAGTTGAAGGTGTTTTCCTTTACACGGTGGTTTATTACCAATAAGGATGGGTCAGAGTCCTCGAAATTCCAGAACCTTTTCATTAATGCTTCCTACTCGTGAAAGATGATGTACATTGGTCTTTCCCTGTATAGTGTGGTGACTCAGAGAAAAGTGCTTAACCATTTCGTCAGACTTCCGCGACCACTTTGGGGCTGGCTTCCATATTCACAAAGGATGATGTTAGGGCTATGAGGGTTCCTATACACTGTTATTTCTTACAGATAAGTGTATGGCATTTTTGTTACATTGCCAGAACCACTTAGCGTTGGGCTTGCCGGCCTCCTGGGGATGAACCCTAACCCTAGTCGGCCCCCGAGGGACCCCTCCAAGGGGCCTGGTGCCACAACGCCGGGGATTGGGGACCCCCGAGCCCAGCGCCGGAGTCACCCTGCCGCCCCGCAGCAACCCGGGCTGCTAGGGGCGCCGCCAGTCTTTCAGGGCGAGAGAATGGGCAGGGCCTTCCAAGCCCCCGGTGACCTTCAAAGGCCCCCCACGCCAAAATGCTTGGGCCCACACTCCCTCTCGCCAGCGCTCTCACCTCGGCCTGCCCCTCCGCCTGCCGCAGAGCTGGCAGAAGGGGCCTGCTGGACTCCTGGGGCCTAACACTTAACCTAGGTTGTCCCCTGAGGGGCCCCTCCGAAGGGGCCTGGCACTGCAATGCCTGGGATTGGGGACCCTCGAGCCCCAGCGCCGGACTCACCTTATCGCCCCGCCGCCACCCAGGCCGCCAGGAGCACCGTCTGTCATTCAGGGAGGGAAAATGGGCAGATCCCTCCGAGCCCCTGGTGACCGTCGAAGGCCCCCCGCGCCAAAACGCTTGGGCCCATGCTCCCGCTCACCTGCGCCCTCATCTCGGTCCGCCCCTCCGCTCGCTGTAGAGCCAGTGGATCGGGACTGCAGGCTTCCTGGGTGTTACCCTAATCTTTGGTGGGCGCCCGAGGGGCCCATCCCAGGTTCCTATTGCTGCAACACTGGGGATTGGGGACTCCGGAGCCTCAGCGCCGGACTCACCCTCCCGCCCTACCGCCACCTGGGCCGCTAGGGGCACCGCCGTTCATTCAGGAAGGGAGAACAGGCAGGGCCCTCCCAGCGACCGGCGACTTCGAAGGCCCCCCGCACCAAAATGCTTGGGCCCACGCTCCCGCTGGCCAGCGCCCTTACCTCGGCCCTCCAATCCGCTCGCCGCACAGCTGACGGATCGGGCCTGGGGGCCTTCTGGGGGCTAACCCTAAAGGTAGGTCGGCCCCCTCGTGGCCCCTCCCAAGGGGCCTGGCGCTGCAACGACGGGGAAAGGGGACTCCTGAGCCCCAGCGCTGGACTCACCATGCCCCCCGCCACCACCCGGGCCACTAGGGGCACCGCCGGTCATTCAGGGCGGGAGAAAGGGCAGGACCCTCCCAGCGAACGGCGACCTTCGAAGGCCCCCCGCACCAAAGCACTAGGGCCCATGCTCCCGCTCCCAACGCCCTTACCTCCGCCTGCCCCTCCGCTCGCCACACAGCCGGCGAATCAGGCATCCTAGCCTCCTGGTGGCTAACCCTAACCCTAGGTAGGCCCCCTAGGGGCCCATCCCAAAGGGCCTGGAGCTGCAACACCGGGGATTGGGGACCCCCGAGGCCCAACTCCAGACTCTCCCTGCCACCCTGCTGCTAAACGGGCCGCGAGGGACGCGGTCGGTCATTCAGGGCAGGAGAACAGGCAGGGCCCTCCGAGCCCCTGGCAACCTTTGAAGGCCCCTTATGCCAAAATGCTTGGGCCCACCTTCCCGCTTGCCAGCGCCCTCATCTCATCCCACCCCTCCGCTCGTGCACGGCTGGAGGATCGGGCCTGCCGGCCTCCTGGGGGCTAACCCTAACCCTAGGCCAGACCCGAGGGGCCCCTGCCAAGGGGCCTGGCGCCGCAACGCGGGGATTGGGGACACCCGAGCTGCAGCGCCGGACTCACCCTGCCGCCCCGCCGCCATTCGGGCCGCTAGGGGTACAGCCTGTCATTCAGGGCGGGAGAATGGGCAGGGCCCTCCTAGCCCCCGGAGACATTCGAAGGCCCCCTGCACCAAAACATTTGGGCCCAGGCTCCTGGGCCTGCCGGCCTCCTGGGGGCTAACACTAACCCTAGGTCGGCCCCCGTGGGGCCCCTACCAAGGGGCCTGGCCCCACAACGCCGGGGATTGGGGACCCCAGAGCCCCAGCCAGGACTCATTTTGTCGTCCCGCCGCCACCCGGGCTTCTAGGGGAGCCGCCGTTCATTCAGTGTGGGAGAACAGGCAGGGCCCTTAGAGCCCAAGGCGACATTCGAAAGTGCCCCGCCCCAAAATGCTCCCATGGTCCCCCTCGCCAGCGCCCTCACCTCAGAACGCCGATCCGCTCGCAGCACAGCTGACATTTTGGGATTGCCAGCCTCCTGAGGTCTAACCCTAACCCCAGGACAGCCCCCGAGGCATACATCCCAAGGGGCCTGGCGCCTCACGCTGGAGATTGGTGACCCCCGAGCCGCAGCGCCAGACTCACCTTACCGCCCCACTGCCACCCGGGCTGCTAGGGGCGCCGCCAGTCATTCAGTGCTGGAGAATGGGCAGGGCCCTCTGAGTCCCCGGTGACCTTTGAACGCCCCCAGCGACAAAACGCTTCGGCCCACGCTCCCGCTTGCCAGCGCCCTTACCTCGGCCCACCCCTCCACTCACCTCACAGCTGGCGGATCAGGCCTGCCAGCCTCCTGGGGGCTAACCCTAACCGTAGGTCAGCACCCGAGGGGCCCGTCCGATGGGGCTGGTGCCACAACGCCTGGGATTGCTGACACGCGAGCCCCAGCGCCAGACTCACCCTGCTGCCCCGCCGCCAACCGGGCCACTAGGGGCGTCGCTGGTCATTCAGGGCAGGAGAACAGGCAGGGCCCTCCGAGCCCATGGCGATCTTCGAAGGCCCCCCATCCTAAACTCTTGAGCCCTCGCTCCGGCTCCTCAGCGCCCTCACCTCGGCCCGCCCCTCCGCTCGCCGCAGAGCTGGCGGATGAGGCCTGCCCTCCTAGGGTGTCCCCTGAGGGGCCTAGGTTGTCCCCTGAGGGGCCCCTCCGAAGGGGCCTGGCACCGCAATGCCGGGGATTTGGGTCCCCCGAGCCCCAGTGCTGGACTCACTCTGCCACCCCGCAAGCACCCAGGGCGCTAGGGGCGTTGCCAGTCATTCAGGAAGGGAGAACGGGCAGGGCCCTCTGATCCCCCTGCGACCTTCGAAGGCCCCCTGTGCAAAAACTCTGGCTCCCATGCTCCTGCTCGCCAGCGCCCTAACCTCGGCCCATGCCTAAGCTCGCTGCAGAGCTGGCGGATCAGGCCTGCTGGCTTGCTGGGGGCTAACCCTATCCCTAGGTCGCCCCCGAGGGGCCCCTCCCAAGTGGCCTGGCGCTGCATGCCATTGATTGGGGACCCACAAGTCCCAGCGCCGGACGCACCCTGCCGCCCCGCCGCCACGTGGGGTGCTAGGGGCGTCGCCAGTCCTTCAGGGCGACAGAATGGGCAGGACCCCCTGAGCCACCTGCAACCTTTGAAGGCACCCCGAGCCAAAGCCAAATGCTATGGCCCACGCTCCCGATCGCCAGCTACCTCACCTCGACCCATACCTCCATTCACTGCACATGGGCGGAACGAGCCTGCCAGTCTCCTGGGGGCTAACCCTAACCCTAGGTCAGTGCCCGAGGGGCCGGTCCCAAGGGGCCTGGCGCCGCAGCCCTGGGTATCAGGGACTGCCGAGCCCCAGCGCCGGACTCACCGTGCTGCCCCACCACCACCCGGGCCGCTAGGGTGTCCCTGGTCATTCAGTGCGGGAGAACAGCAGGGCCCTCCGAGCCCACGGCGACCTTCGAAGGCCCCCACATCCAAAACGCTTGAGCCTATGCTCCCTATCCTCAGCACCCTCACCTTGGCCCACTCCTCCACTCCCTGCAGAGCTGGTGGATGAGGACTGCCCTCCTCCTGGGGCTACCCATAACCCTAGGTTGGCCCCTGAGGGGCCCCTCCGAAGGGGCCTGGCACCACAATGCCTGGGATTGGGGACCCTCGAACCCCAGCGCCGGACTCACTATGTTGCCCCGCCACCACCCGGGCCGCTAGGAGCACCGTCAGTCATTCAGGGAGGGAGAATGGGCAGATCCCTCCGAGCCCTGGCGACCTTCGAAGGCCCCCCGTGCCAAAGCTCTTGGGCCCATGCTCCCGCTCGCCTGCACCCTCACCTCGGTCTGCCCCTCCGCTCGCTGCACAGCTGGTGGATCTGGACTGCCAGCCTCCTGGGTGTTACCCTAACCATTGGTGGGCCCCCGAGGGGCCCATCCCAGGTTCCTATTGCCGCAACACCGGGGATTGGGGACTCCCGAGCCCCAGCGCCCAACTCACCCTCCTGCCCTACCGCCACCTGAGCCGCTAGGGGCGCCGCTTTCATTCAGGGAGGGAGAATGGCAAGGGCCCTCCAAGTCACTGGCGACCTTCGAAGGCCCCCCGCACCAAAACGCTTGGGCCCATGCTCCTGCTGGCCAGCGCCCTTACCTCGGCCCTCCTCTCCGCTCACCGCACAGCTGGCTGATCGGGCCTGCGGGCCTTCTGGGGACTAATCCAAACCCTAGGTCGGCCCCCTAGTGGCCCCTCCCAAGGTGCCTGGCGCCTCAACGACGGGGACTGGGGACTCCTGAGCCCCAGCGCCGGACTCACCATGCCCCCCACCGCCACCTGGGCCACAAGGGGCACCCCCGGTCATTCAGGGTGGGAGAACAGGCAGGACCCTCTGAGCCCCTGGTGACCTTCGATGGCCCCTCGCTCCAAAACTTTGGGCCCACTTTCCCGCTCGCCAATACCCTCATCTCAACCCGCCCCTCCGCTCACCGCACAGCCGGGAGATTGGGCCTCCTGGCCTCCTGGGGGTAACCCTAACCCTAGGTCGGCACCTGAGGGGGCCCTCCCAAGGGGCCTCATGCCACAACGCCAGGGATTGGGGACCCCGAGCCCCAGCACCTGACTCACCTTCCACCCAGCCGCCACTCGGAGGCTTGGGGTGCTGCCGTTCATTCAGGTCGGGAGAACAGGCAGGGCCCTCCGAGACACGGTGAACTTTGAAGACCTCCCGCGCCAAAACGCCCAGGCCCACCCTCCCACTCACCAGCGCCCTCACGTAGGTCTGCCACTCCTCTCTCCACACAGCTGGCGAATAGGGCCTGCTGGCCTCCTAAGGGCTAAACCTAACCCTAGGTTGGGCCCCGAAGGGCCCCTCCCAAGGGGCCTGGTGCCACAACGCCGGGGATTGGGGACCCCCAAGCCCCAGTGCCGGATGCACCCTGCCGCCCCTCCCCACCCAGGCCACTAGGGGCGCCGCCATTCATTCACCATGGGAGGATGGACAGGGCCCTCCGAATCCCCGCCAACTTTTGAAGGCACCCCGAAAAAAAACGCTTGGGCCCAGGCTCATATTCACCAGAACCCTCACCTCAGCCCAACTCTCCGCTCGATGCCCAGGTGGTGTATCGGGCCTGCCAGCCTCCTGGGGGCTAACCCTAACCATAGTTCAGCCCCCGAGGGGCACTTCCCAGGGGCCTGGCGTCACAACGCTGGGGATGGGGACCCTGAGTCCAAGTGCTGGACTCACCCTGCTGCCCTTCAGCCACCTGAGCTGCTAGAGACCACTGGTCAATCAGGACGGGAGAATGGGCAGGGCCCTCCGAGCCCCTGCTTACCTTCGAAGGCCCCCCATGCAAAAACATTGGCTCCCATCCTCCTGCTCGCCAGCGCCCTCACCTCAGCCCGCCCCTCCGCTTGCTGCAGAGCCAGTGGATAGTGCCTGCCAGGATCCTGGGGGCTAACTGAAATCCTAGGTCGGCCCCGTGGGGTACAACCCAAGGGGCCTGGCTCTGCAACGCTGGGGATTGGTGACTCAGAGCCCCAGAGCCAGACTCACCCTGCCGCACTGTTCCCACCCAGGCCGCTAGGGGCGCCGCCCCTCATTCAGGGCGGGAGAACGGACAGGGCCCTGGAGAAACCATCGACATTTGAAGCCTCCTGCGCCAAAATGCAGGGGCCCACGCTCCTGTTCGCCAGAGCCTTTACCTCGGCCCATGCACCTCTCCCGGTCCAGCCAGAGGATTGGGCCTGCCGGCCTCCTGGGTGCTAACTCTAACCCTAGGTCCGCCCATGAGGAGCCCCTCCCAAGGGGCCTGGCCCCTCAATGCTGGGGATTGGGGATCCCTGAGCCGCAGTGAGGAACTCACCCTGCCGCCCCACCGCCAAGGAGCCGCAAAGCGCGCCGCTGGTTATTCAGGGCAGGAGAATGGGCAGGTCCCTTTGAGACATGGCAACATTCAAAAGCCCAGGGTGCAAAAACGCTGGGGACCACGCTCCCGCTCTGCATCACCCTCAACTTGGCCCGCACCTCCGCTCTTCACAGAGCCAGCGACTCGGGCCTGCCAGCCTCCTGAGCACTAACCCTAACCCTAGGATAGCCCCTGAAGGTCCCTTCCTAAGGGACCTGGCGAAGCAACGCCAGGGATTGGGGACCCCCAAGCCCCAGCGCCAGATGCACGCTGCCGCCCGCCCCACACGTGCCACTAGGGGCGCCGCCATTCATTCAGGGTGTGAGAACTGGAGGGCCCTCCGAACCCCTGCCGACATTCGAAGGTGCACCAAACCAAAAAGCTTGGACCCAGGCTTATGTTCACCACCACCCTCACCTCGCCTCAATTCTCTGCTCGATGCACCCGTGGTGTATCGGGCCTGTGGGGCTCCTTGAGGCTAACCCTAACCATAGGTCGGCCCCCGAGGGGCTCTACCCAAGGGGCCTGGCATCACAACGCTGGGGATTGGGATCCTGAGCCCATGTGCCGGACTCACCCTGCTGCCCTTCAGCCACTGGAGCCGCTAGAGGCCCCTCCGGTCAATCAGGGCAGATTGGGCAGGGCCCTCCGAGCCCACGCTGACCTTTGAAGGCTCCCCGCGCAAAAACGTTGGCTCCCAGGATCCTGCTCACCAGCGCCCTCACCTAGGCCCACTCCACCGCTTGCTTCAGAGCTGGTGGATAGGGCCTGCTGGGCTTCTGGCAGCTAACCAAAACCCTAGGTTGGCCCTGTGGGGACATCCCCAGCGGCCTGGCTCTGCAATGCTGGGGATTGGTGACTCAGAGCCCCAGAGCCAGACTCACCCTGCCGCACTGTCCCCACCCGGGCCGCTAGGGGCGCCGCCGGTCATAGAGGGCGAGAGAAGGGCAGGGCCTTCTGAGCCACCAGTGACATTCAAAGGCTCCCCGCGCCAAAACACTGGTGCCCACGCTCCCCCTCCCCAGCGCCCTCACCTTGGCCCGCACCTCCGCTCACCGCACAGTGTGCGGATTGGGCCTGAAGGTCTCCTTGGGGCTAACCCTAACCCTAGGTTGGGGCCCCAGGGGCCCCTCCCAAGGGTCCTGGTGCCACTACACCGGGGATCTGGGACCCCAAGCCCCAAAGCCAGACTCACCCTCCCCCAACGCTGCCACCCGGGCCGCTAGGGGCGCCGCCGGTCATTCAGGGCGGGAGAATGGACAGAGCCCTGGAGAAACCGGGACATTTGAAGCCTCCAGCGCCAAAATGCAGGGGCCCACAATCCCGCTCCCCAGCGCCTTTACCTCGGCCCACCCACCTCTCGCCGCCCAGCCAGAGGATCGGGCCTGCCAGCCTCATGGGGGCTAACTCTAACCCTAGGTCGGCCCAGGAGGAGCCCCTCCCAAGGGGCCTGGCACCGCAACACCGGGGATTGGGGATCCCTGAGCCACAGCGTGGGATTCACCCTGCCGCCCCACTGCCAACGGAGCCGCTAGGGGCGTCACTGGTTATTCAGAGCAGGAGAATGGGCAGGGCCCTCCGAGACATGGCACATTCAAAGGCCCAGGGCGCCAAAACGCTGGGGCCCACGCTCCTGCTCTGCATCCCCCTCAAATCAGCCCACACCTCCGCTCCTCGCACAGCCGGCGACTCGGGCCTGCCGGCCTCCTGGGCACTAACCCTAACCCTAGGACGGCCCCTGAGGGTCCCTTCCTAAGGAGCCTTGCGGTGCAACGCCGGGGATTGGTGACCCCCAAGCCCCAGCGCTGTGTGCACACTGCCGCCCCGCCCCACATGGGCCGCTAGGGGCGCCGCCATTCATTCTCGGTGGGAGAACTGGCAGGGGCCTCCGAACCCCCGCCCACCTTCAATGGCGCCCAGAACCAACATGCTTGTGCCCAGGCTCATGTTCACCAGCACCCTCACCTCGGCCCAACTCTCCGCTCCACGCACAGGCGGTGTATAGGGCCTGCCGGCCTCCTGGGGGATAACCCTAACTGTAGGTTGGCCCCCGAGGGGCCCTTCCCAAGTGGCCTGGCGCCCCAACGCCGGGGATGGGGCAACCGAGCCCAAGTGCCAGACTCACCCTGCTGCCCTTCAGCCCCTTGAGCCACTAGGGACCCTGCTGGTCATTCAGAGCGGGAGAACGGGCAGGTCCCTCCGAGCCCCCGCTGACCTTCGAAGGCCCCCCACGCTAAAACGCTTGGGCTCATGCTCAGGCTCGCCAGCGCCCTCACCTCGGCCCACCCTGCTGCGTGCCGCACAGACGCTGATCGGGTCCACCGGCATCCGGGGGGCTAACCGTAACCCTAGATCGACCCCCGAGGGGCCCCTCCCAAGGGGCCTGGCGCTGCAACGCAGGGGATTGGGGACCCTGAGCCTCAGCACCTGACTCCCCCTGCCACCCAGCCGCTACCCAGGGGCTTGGGGTGCTGCCGTTCATTCAGGGCGGGAGAACGGGCAGGGCCCTCCGATACACGGTGTCCTTCGAATCCCCCCCGCGCCAAAACGCCCGGGCCCACGCTCCCAAACTCCAGCACCCTCACCTAGGTCTGCCACTCCACTCTCCACACAGCTGGCGAATAGGAACTGCCGAGTTCCTAGGGGCTAAACCTAACCCTAAGTTGTCATCCGAGGGGCCCCTCCCAAGGGGCCTGGTGCCGCATCGCTGGGGATTGGAGATACCTGAGCCTCAGGGCCTGACTCACCCTGCCACCCCTCACCACCCGGGCCGCTAGGGGCACCGCCGTTCATGCAGGGTGGGAGAACAGGCAGGGCCTTCGAGACCCCGGCGACCTTTGAAAGCCCCAAGTCAAAACGCTGGTGCCCAGGCTCCTGCTCGCCAGCACCTTTACTTTGGCCCGCCCCTCCTCTCACAGTCTAGCTGGCATATCGGGCCTGCCGGCCTCCTGGGGGCTAACCCTAACCCTAGGTTGGCCCAGAGGGGCCCCTCCCAAGGGGACTAGTGACCAAAGCCGGGGATTGGGGACAGCCGAGCCACAGCGCCAGACTCACCCTGCCGTCCTGTCGACATCAGGCTCTCTGGGGCGTCGCTGGTCCTTCAGGGTGGGAGAATGGGCAGGGCCCTCGAGACTCCGGTGAATTTTGAAGGCCATCCGCGCCAAAACGCTGGGGCCCACGCTGGAGCTCACCAGCGCCTTCACCTCAGCCTGCCCCTCCGCCCTCTGCACAGCTGGCGGATCAGGCCTGCCGGCCTCCTGGGGGCTAACTCTAATCCTAGGTCGGGCCCAGAGGGGCCCCTCTGAAGGGGCCTGCCGCCACAACGCCGGGGATTGGGGACCCTCGAGTCGTAATGCCGGACTCACCCTGCTGCCCCGCTGACACCAGTGGTGCTAGGGTGCCACAGATCGTTTTGGGCGGGAGAACGGGCAGGGCCCTCTGAGCCCCGGTGAACTTTGAAGGCCCCCAGCACCAAAACGCTGGGGCCCATGCTCCGCTCGCCAGCGGCCTCACCTCGGACCGCGACTCCATTCACCTCAAGATGGTGGATCGAGCCTGAGGGCCTCCTGAGGGCTAACTCTTACCCTACCTTGGCCCCAGAGGGGCCCTTCCCAAGGGGCCTGGCACTGCAACGTCGGGTATAGGGAAGCCCGAGCCTCAACACTGGACTCACCCTGCCGCCCCGCCATCACCCGGGCCGCTAGGGGCGCCGCCGGTCATCCAGGTGAGAGAATGGGCAGGGCCCTCCGAGCCCCCAGTGACTTTCGAAGGCCCCCTGCTCCAAAACGCTTGGGACCACGCTCCCGCTCGCCAGCGCACTCACCTCGGCCCGCCCCACTGCTCGCCACTCAGCAGGCAGATCGGGCCTGCCGGGCTCGTGGGGGCTAACCCTAACCCTAGGTTGGCCCCCAAGGGCCCCTCCCAAGGGGCCTGTCGCCGCAACGCCGGGGATTGATGACCCCTAAGCCCCAGCGCTGGACTCACCCTGCTGCCCCGCTGGCACCCAGGCCACTAGGGGCGCCACTGGTCATTCAGGGCGGGAGAATGGGCAGGGCCCTCTGAGTCCTGGTGAACTTCTAAGGGCCCATGCACCAAAATGCTTGGGCCCATGCTCCCGCTCAGCAGCGCCCTCACCTCGACCCGCCCCTCTGCTCGACGCACAGCCAGCTGATCAGGTCTGCCAGCCTCCTGGGGGCTAACCCTAACCTTAGGTTGGCCCCCAAGGGGAACCTCCCAAGGGGCCTGGCACAGCAACGCCAGGGATTGGGGACCCCCGAGCCCCAGCGCCATACTCTCCGTGCCGCCACGCTGACACCGGGCACCCTGGGGCATCACTGTTCATTCAGGGTGGGAGAACAGGCAGGGCCCTCGGGACCCCGGCGACCTTCCAAGGCCCCCCTCGACAAAATGCTTGGGCCCACGCTCCAGTTCGCCGGCGCCCTCAGCTCGGCCTGGCCCTCCGCTACCGCACAGCTGGCGGATCATGTCTACTGGAATCCTGGGTGCTAACAGTAACCCTAGGATGGCCCCAGAGGGGCCCCTCCCAAGGGGCCTTGCGCTGCAACGCATGGCATTGGGGACCCCCAAACCGCAAAGCCAGACTCACACTGCCAACCTGCCACCACCAGGGCGCTAGGGGCGCCGCCGGTCATTCAGGGCAGGAGAACGGGCAGGGCCCTCCGAGCCTCTAGCGACTTTCAAAGGCCCCCTGCTCCTAAACGCTAGATACCATACTCCTGCTCGCCAGCGCACTCACCTCATCCCACTACTCCACTCCCCGCACCTCTGGCACATGGTTCCTGCTGGCCTACTGGGTCTAACCCTAACCCTAAACCCTAACCCCTAACCTTAAACCCTAAACCTTAACCCCTTACCCTAACCCTAACTCTAACCTCTAACACTTACCCTAACCCTAACCCTACCCTAAACCTAACAATAAACCCTAATCCTTAAACCCTAAACCCGAACATTAACACTAAACCCTAAACCCTAACCCCTAACCCTAATCACGAAACCTTAAACACTAAACCCTAACCTTAACCACTAACTCCAAACCCCAAACCCTAACCCTAAACCCTAACCCTACCCCGACCCCTACCATACCCCTAACCCTATCCCTAAACCTACCCCTTCAGCTAACCCTACCCCTAACCCGTAACCTAACCCTAAACGTAACCCTAACCCTACCCTAACCTGTACCCTAACACTA
Organism: Ursus americanus; assembly: GCF_024610735.1. Taxonomy (NCBI): domain Eukaryota; kingdom Metazoa; phylum Chordata; class Mammalia; order Carnivora; family Ursidae; genus Ursus; species Ursus americanus. The sequence goes on from NC_142137.1 coordinate 1,432,893, forward strand.
AACGTAACCCTAACACATACTCTAATCTGTACCTTAACCCGTACCCTAACCCTAACCCTAACCCGTACCCTAAGCCGTACCCAAATCCGTACACCAACACTTACCCTAAACCATACCCTAACCCGTACCCTAAACTGTACCCTAATGTGTACCCTAACCCATACCCTAACCCTAACCCGTATCCTAAACCTAACCCGTACTCCAACCCTAACCCTAACCCTAAACCCTAACCCTTACCCTAAACCCTAATCTGTACCCTAACTCGTAACCTCTAAACTGTAACCCCTAAACCCAATCCTAACCCGTACCCTCTCCTTACCCTAACCCTAACCCCTACCCTCAATCATACCCTAACCGTAACCCATACCCTAACCTTAACCCATACCCTAATCCGGACCCTAACCCCGGGGATTGGTAAACCTGAGCCCCACCACGGGACTCAGCCTGCCACCCCTCAGGAAACCATGCCCCTTGGGGCACCGCAGAGCATCCCATGCAGGAAAACTGGTAGGGCCCCCCTGAGCCCCCAGTGATCCTTGGCGGCCCCATACACCCCAACCCTGAGCCCACGCTCATCCCGCCCCACGCCTTCCCTTCAGCTTGCCACCGAGCTCGTCGCAGAGCCAGCAGATCAGGCCTGCTGGGTTCCTGAGGCCTAGACCTGACCCTAGGTCAGCTGGGTAGGGCCCCTCCCCTGGGGACCGGTGCAGCAGCCCAGGGACTGGGGACACCTGAGCCCCACTGCAGGACAAAGCCTGCCAGCCCCCAGGAAACCATGCCCCTTGGGAGGCTGTAGAGCATTCAGGGCGGGAGAACCAGGAGGGCCCCCAGAGCCCCCGGCGACCTTCGGCAATCCCTAAACCCAAACTTGAAGCCCATGCTCACCCCACCCCGCACCCTCACCTCAGCCCGTGGCAGAGCTCGCCACATAGTGGGCAGATCTGGCCTGCGGGGTTCCTGGGCCCCAACCCTAACCCTAGTTCATCTGTGGAGGGGCCGCTCCCCAGAAGCCTGGAGCTGCAGCTGCGGGAATTCGGGACACCTGAGCCCCACAGCAGCACTCAGTCTGCCACCCCGCAGGAAACCGTGCACCTTGGGAGGCCATAGAGCATTCAGGGCAGGAGAACCAGGAGGGCCCTCCTGAGCCACCAGCGAACTTCTGCGGCCTCCCGCACCCCAACCCTGAGGCCCATGCTCACCCTCCCCACACCCTCACCTCAGCCCGTGTAGCTCGCCATACAGCCAGCAGATCGGGCCTGTGGGGCTCCTGGGCCTAAACCTAGCCCTAGGTCGGCTGTGGGTATGGGGGCCTCCCCAGGAGCCTTACACCACAGCCCCGGGGAATTGGGATACCTGTGCCCCACCGCAGGACTCAGCTTGCCACCCGACAGGAAACCATGCCCCTTGGGGCTCTAAGGAGCCTACAGGGCACAAGAACTTGGGGAGGCCCCCGGAGCCCATCCCCATCCTTTGGCAGCCTCCCGTGCCCCAACCCTGAGGCCCATGCTCACCCTCCCCCATGGCCTCCTCTCAGCCCTCCACAGAACTCGCCTAACAGCCTGCAGATTATCCCTGCCGGGCTCCGGGACCCTAACCCTTACCCTAGGTTGGCCACAGAGGGGCCCCTCCCCAGGGTCCTGGCAACCAACTCCAGGGGATTGGGGACACCCAAGCCCCACCGCAGGACTCAGCCTGCAACCCACAGTAAACTGTACCATTTTGGGACACAACAGAGCATTCAGGGCAAGAGAATTGGGGCACCCCCTGAGAGCCCCTTCTGGTGAACCCCGACCTTTGTGGGCCCTTCCGGATGAAACCCCAAGGCTCACACTCACCCGCCCTTGTGCCCTCATCTCACTCGGCCTGGGAGTTCTCTGAGCACTGGGAAGTTCAGATCTGCTGTCTCTTGAGGCCTAACCTAACCCTGGGTCTTCTGCTGAGGGTCCCTCCCCATTTGCCTGCCTCCAAGGCACCAGGCATTGGGCTCACCTCTGCACGACTAGAGGACTCAGCCTGCCCCACAGCAGGAAACTGTCCATTTGGGGCTGCAGCAAGAATTCATAGGAAAATCGGAGGACCCCCTCCAGCCCATCCCAGGCAACCCCCACTTTCAGATCTCCCCGGATCCAATTAGTAGCTTCACACTGACCTTTAAACTTGCTCTCCACAGAGATCTTTTGAAATTCTCCACACTTCCAACCGATGGCATCATCCAGCTTCAGTGCCTTACCCAGCTTTAGGTCTTGAGATGGATTAAAATGGGAAGTCACTTCACTGATGACGACGTACTGGTGACCAAAAGATACATGCATAAATGCTTCATATCACTTGGCTTCAGGGAAATGCAAATCTAAACCCCTATAGATGCCATATCACACGAGGCTGAATATCTAAAAATAAGAAGACATGAAACTATACATGTTGGAGAGGATGTGGTGAAACAGGAACCCTCTTACACCCCTGTACGAATGCAGTCCGGTACAGCCACTCTTGAAAATGGTATGGAGTTTCCTCAAGAAGTTATAAATAAAGCTACCCTATGTCCCAGCAATTGCACTACTGGCTATTTACGCCCAAAGAGACAGAGGTAATGAAGACGGGACACATGCACCCCAGTGTTCATAGCAGCAATAACCATAATAGACAAGCTGTGGAAGGAGTGCAGATGACCATGGATAGATGAATGGATAAAGAAGATGTGGATCATATATATAATGGAATATTACTCAGCCATCAGAAAGAATGAGTACTTACCATCACACCGACCTGGGTGGAGCTGGAGGCTATTATGCTGAGTGGAATAAGCCAATGAAAGAAAGACAATGATCATATGCTTTCACTCCTATGTGGAATATCAGAAACAAGGAAGAAGACCATAGGGGAAGGAAGGGAAAATAGAATGGGAAGTCATCAGAGAGGGAGAAAACCCATAATGGACTCTTAACTATCGCAAGAAACTGATGATTGTGGGAGGAGAATCTGGGGGGGGGTAACTGGGTGAGTAGCATTAAGGAGGTCACACGATACAATGAGCACTGGGTGTTACACATGACTGAAAATTTATTGAAGACTACATCTAAAACTAATGATGTACTGTAAGTTGGCTAATTGAATTTAAATTAAAGAACAAAAGACCTCAAATAAACAATCCTAAACATTTGTATGGAACCACTAAAGATTCCGAACAGCCAGTGCAATGTGGAAAAGAAAAACAAACCTGGAGGACTCACAATTTCAGATTTCAGGTTATACTACAAAGCTGCAGTCATCCTAACAAGACAGTACGGCACAAAAATAGACACAGCGACCAAAGGAACAGGATACAAGTTCAGACAGAAACCCACAATTATGTGGTCCATGAATCTTCCACAAAGCAAGCAACGATATCAAAAGGGAAAAGGACAGTCTCTACAACAAATGGTGTTGGGTAAACTAGACAGCTATGCACAAAAGAATGAAATTAGACTGCTTTCTTACACAATACAGACAAACACAAAACAGTTTCAAGACCTCAATATGAGACCTGAATCCATAAAAATCCTACAGGAGGGAAGACAGTAACTTCTTGACATGGACCATACCAACGTTTTTCTAGACTGTGTCCTGAGGCAAAGGAAATGAAAGCAAAAATAAACTATTGGGAATACAGCAAAATAAAAAGTTTCCACACGACAGAAGAACAATGAAAACGTAAAAATAATAAGACAACCTACTCAAAGGGAGAAGATATTTGCAAAGATCATATGCAATAAAGGGATAGTGTCCAAAACATATACAACTGATACTACTTGACCACCCAAAAAACAAATAATCCAGTTAAAAAATAGGCAGAAGACATGGACAGACATTTCTCCAAAGAAGAAATACAAATGGCCAACAGTCCCGTGAAAAGATGTTCACCATCACCCATCATCAGGAATATGTAAATCCAAAGGACAATGAGGTAATACCTCAAACCTGTCAGAAGGGCTAACATCAAAAGCACAACAAAGAGCAGGTGTTGGGAGGATGTGGATAAAGGGGAATCCTCGCGAACTGTGGGTGGGAATGCAAACTGTGGTGGCCACCATGGAAAACAGTATGAATGTTCCTCAAAAAATTAAATATAGAACTACCCTACGATCCAACAATCACACTACTCGTATTTACCCAAAGAATAGGAAAACAGTAAAGTAAAAGGATACGTGCACCCCTATGTTTCTTGCACCATTATTTACAATATCACAATATGGCAGCAACCCAAGTGTCTGTAGAAAAATTGACAAATGAGATGATAGATGTGTGTATTCACACACACACACACACACACACACACACACAGACACACACAATGGAGTATTACTCGGCTTGAAAAAGAATGAAACCTTGCCATTTGCAGACACATGGATGGAGCTAGAGAGTATTATCCTAACTAAAATCAGTCAGTCAGAGAAAGACAAATCCCATACGATGTCATTCTATGGGGAATTTAAAAAACAAACAAAATAAATAACTAAAAGAGAAAAAGGAGACACACCAAAATACAAACTCTTAACAATAGAGAACAAACGGATGGTTACCAGAGAGGAGGTGGATAGAGGGATGAGTGAAATAGATGAAGGGGATTAAGAGGACGCTTTTCTTGATGACCACTGAGTAATATATAGAATTACTAAATCACTCTCTTGTACACCTGAAATGAATGTAACACTGTATGTTAGCTCTACTGGGATTAAAATAAATTTTTTAAAAAAGATTTTTCTTTCAGGAACCTATTTGAAAAAGCTTTTCCTGTGCACTGTGCATAAGCCCTACTTGGGAGGATTCACTCTACAATAATTATTCACTCCATGCCTCAAATTCATATTTCACTGAGTTCTTACCATGCATTCCAGCCCACGGGAGCCATGGTCCTTTTCTGTCAAGGCTCAGCACCTATGCATTCAAGATTGGAAGTAGAGACACATGTCACTTCACAGTCCAGAAAGCTATTATTGTTTCTGTTTCAGTGTGAGAGAGTCACAGACTTTGGGACAGGTTTCAGAGCAGGTTTATTATGGATCCTGGATCTCTACTTCAATGTTCATTGCCTGGATCCATTTGGCTAATAGGTTCCCTGTGGATGGGCTTGCTTCCAAGCACTTACATGGAAGATGCAAAGGTGGGTGGGCTTGGTGCAGGACAGGAAGAAGACCAAAAACAGACAAGGGTCCGACCCCTCCTCTGATCCAGGAAATGCTACGGGAGAGGGTACAGGTGAGAGAATTCATGTGAAACTCCAAGGTCACCAGCTGAACACATGAGGCACAGGTCAAGGGATCTGGAGATGCAGCGGTTGAAGGCTGCTCTGAGCTACCTCTGGGAGGAAGGGAGGGATGGAATGAGAAGGAGACACTGCCTGCCCCTGGCCCATGCCAGCTGCCCACCGCTCCGACACGCATCCGTCAACACAGCTGACACAGCCTGGGCTCAGGATGGGCTGGCTCGCATCCCTCAATCCTCAGTGGGACAGCTGTCCCCAGGGCTCAGAGACATGCTGAGGGAGATGAGAGGGAAAGCTGCCACACCCTGGTCACCCCCTCTTTGAGCAGACAGCCCTTCAGAACTGCTAAAAAAAACCACTAACGGGGTTGAAAGACTTGGCATGGATGAAATAAAGCATAGAGATATGTAAAATAACATTCATTTTTAAGTTCAGAGCTGTCATCTCAGGAAGTGGGGAGAGCTTCCCTGAAGAAGACTGACGGGAGGGCAGTCCATGCTGAAAAGGGAGACTTGGCTCTCCTGATTGGGGACCTGCAGCCCCCTTCCAGGGCAGGGCATCATCCTCACATCAAAAGAGATCCATGGAAATGTTCCATCAGGACCATATGTTTGTCTCGAGAAGGCTACCCTGGCATCGGACTGCACAGGGCACCAGGGACGAGGGCCAGATGGAGGACGGACAATACCCCGGAGGCCATGGGGCAAGAGCAGAAGCACAGGACCTTGAAGATGATGATGAAAAGCAGGAGGTGGCAGCATGGAGCCGGCCCGAAAGTATCATGGGAGCAGTGCCCACAGCTATACTGAATGGGTGCCTTCTGTGCCAGGTGTGGCTGACGTCAGTTGGCTCCAGACTAGTCCTGACCACAACTCTAGGAAGTGTGCACCACCCCCGCCCTCCTCTCCCCTTGCAGCTGCTAGGAATCACGGTCACAGACCCTGGTCAGCTTTCATGGAAACCAAGCACTGGCTCCCCCACACGCTGCACTTCTGTAGTAGTCCAGTGCGACCCTCGTGCCTGGCCAGACACTGATGTCTACCTGTCTCCACACAAATCCACAGACAGGAGGGTGTCCCTGAATTCCACAGGACCTGATGAGACAGATCCACAGAAACCAACACCCAGTGGATCACTCGGGACCTCACCTATGGTCATGGAGCTCACCATAAACTATTTCTGTCACTTACTACAGAAAGCCTGGTTATGATCCCCCACAATACCATACATCCTGGTTGCTGACCTGGGGTCATGCCATGAACCCACATAGCACCTTTCTTTAAGTGAAGGCTATGCCTACACCTCCTAGCAAATATTTCTACTTAAGTACAAGTTCATCAGGACTATGGTGTGAACGGTAGCACACAGCTTTCATGGTAGTAGTCAGTAATTCTAACAAGGGTTAACCCCACTCCCTGTCTCACAAAAACTTCCTCCATCCCCACTTAACTCATGGTCTGCCCTCAGAAAGCCCTCCAGGAAACAAACCTTTCATCTGAATGCTCTCTTCACCTTCTGCTTCAAATCTTGTCCAACCACAATGATATGAAACTAGAAATCAGTCTCAAGAAAAAAATGGGACAGTCAAAAATAGGTGGAGATTTTTGGGGCCTGGGTGGCTCAGTCGTTAAGGATCTGCTTTCAGCTCTGGTCTTGATCCCAGGATCCTGGGATCTAGCCCCAAATCAGGCTCCTTGCTCAGTGGGAAGCCCACTTTTCCCTCTCCCACCCCCCTACTTGTGTTCACTCTCTCGCTGTCTCACTCTCTGTCAGATACTTAAATAATCTTAAAAAAAATATGTGGAGATTTAACAACATGCTACTGAACAACCAACAGTCAAAGAAGAAATAAAAAAAATTTTAGAAGTACCTTGACACTGATGCAAAAGACAACCTACAAAAACTTATGGGATGCAGCAGAAGTAGCTTTATGGGGGACATTCATAGAAATTCAAGTCTTCATCATTCCATGAGAATGGTCTCCAATAAACAACCTGATTTATGTGGTAAAGAAGTAGAAAAAAAACAACAAACAAAGCCCCAAATTAGTAGAAATAAGGAAATAACAAAAAGGAATGCATAAATAAATCCAACGGAGACTAAAAAGACAAAAAAAAAAAAAAAACAATGAAAATGAGAGCGGCCTTTTTTGGAAAGATAAACAAAACTGACAAACTTAGCTAGACTCACCAAGAAAGACAGAGGACTCAAATACAATCAGGAAAATAAGATAATGAATTCCTGTCTCATATCAAAATCAAAAGAACTCTTCAACCTTGGACACAACAACTTCTTGCAAGCCACATCTCTAAAGGCAAAGAAATAAAAGCAAAAATGAACTATTGGCACTTCATCAGGATAAAAAGCTTCTGCTTGGCAAAGCAAATGATCAAAAAACAAAAAGGCAACCTATGGAATCGAAGAAGATATCTGCAAATGATATTACAGATAAAGGGCTGGTTTCCAAGATCTATAAAGAACTCCTCAAACTCGACACCCAAAAAATGGGCAGAAGACACAAAGAGATACTTTTCCAGAGAAGACATACAAATGGCCAACAGACACATGAAAAAATGCTCCACATCACTTGCCATCAGGCAAATACAAATGAAAACGACAATGAGATAGCACCTTACACCGGTTAGAATGGTTAAAATTAACAAGGCAGGGGGCACCTGGGTGGCACAGTGGTTAAGTGTCTGACTTCGGCTCAGGGCGTGATCCTGGCATTATGGGATCGAGCCCCACATCAGGCTCCTCCGTTATGATCCTGCTACTTCCTCTCCCACTCCCCCTGCTTGTGTTCCCTCTCTCGCTGGCTGTCTCTATCTCTGTGGAATAAATAAATAAAATCTTGAAAAAAATTAACAAGACAGAAATAAAAAAAGTCAGAGAGGATGTGGAGAAAGGGGAGCCCTCTTACACTACTTGTGAGAATTCAAGCTGGTACAGCCACTTTTGAAAACAATATGGAGGTTCATCACGACGTTAACCACAGAGATATCCTACGACCCACCAATTGCACTACTGGGTATTTACCCCATAGACACAGAGTAATGAAAAGAAGGGGCACCTGTATCCCAATGTTCATAGCAGCAATGTCCATAATAGCCAAACTGTGGAAGGAGCCAAGATGTCCTTCAGCAGATGAATGGACAAAGAAGATGTGGTTAATCTATACAATGGAATATTACTCAGTCGTCAGAAGGATGAATACCCACAACTTGCACCAACGTGTATGGACCAGGAGGGATTATGCTAAGCGAAATTAAAGCAAGCAGAGAAAGACAATTATCATATGGTTTCACTCCTATGTGGAATGGAAGGAATAGCATGGAGGACATTAGAAGAAGGAAGGGAAAAGTGAAGTGAGGGAATGAGAGGGGAAATGAAACATGAGAGACTACTGACACTGGGAAACAAACTGAAGGTTGCAGAAAGGGAGGGTAGGGGAATGGGTTATCCTGGTGATGGGTATTAAGGAGGGCACGTGTTGGGGTGCCTGGGTGGCACAGCGGTTAAGTGTCTGCCTTCGGCTCAACGCGTGATCCTGGCATTAGGGGATCGAGCCCCACAACAGGCTCCTCCGCTGTGAGCCTGCTTCTTCCTCTCCCACTCCCCCTGCTTGAGTTCCCTCCCTCGTTGGCTGTCTCTATATCTTTCGAATAAATAAATAAATTCTTTTTAAAAAGAAGGAGGGCACGTGTCATAATGAGCACTAGGTGTTATATGCAAACAATGAATCATGGAACACTTCATCAAAAACAAATGAAGTACTGTAGGGTGACTAACATATTTTAAAAAATGAGAAAGATATGAAATCCATACAGGAAAACTGTCACTATTTGCAAATGACATGAAATCCCGAAAGATTCCACACACACACACACAAAAAAAAAAAAACTGTTAGAATAAACAAATTCAAGAAAGCTGCAGGATATAAAGTCAATATACAGAGACCTGTTGTCTTTTTTTTTATATTTTATTTATTTATTTGAGAGGAAGAGAAAAAGCACGGGCAAGGGAGTGTCCGAAAGGGGGAGAAGCAGACCCTCGCTAAGCGGGGAGCCCAACACAGGGCTCAATGCCAGAACTCTGAGATCATGACCTGAGGTGAAGGCAGACGCTTCACCTATGGGGCCACCCAGATGACCCAACTTCTTGCATTTCTGCATACTGATGACGCACTTTCGCAAAGAGAAATTAAAAAAGCAATGCCATTTACAATTGCATCAAAAAAAATCTAGGAATAAAAGTAACCAAAAATGAGAAAGACATAGTACACTAAACACATGGCAGAAAAAAATGAAAAACATGTGTGTCGAGGGGGCAGGATGTATGGGTCAAAGATTTGGAAGGCAACACAAACAAATGGAAGCATACGCCATGCTCCTTAACTGGAAGAGTTAATTATGTGAACATGTCCATTGTACCCAAAGCAATCGACAGATGTGATGAAATCCCTATCTGAATTCCAGCGGCATTATTCGAGCAAATAGAAAACAGTCCACAAACTTTTATGGAATCACAAAAGACCCCAAATACCCAAAGCAACCTGGAGAAAGAAAGGTGCAGTCAACACACTCCTGGATTTCAAGCTAGATTATAGAGCTGTTGTCATCAAAGCAGGATGGTACTGGCATAAACACAGACACCAGGTCAGTGGAACAGAACAGAAAGCTCAGAAACTTACCCACACGTAGATGATCCTAACTTACGACACAGCAGCAGAAGATATGCCATGAGGGAAGGACTGTCTCTTCAGTGAGCGGTAACAGGCAAACTGGACACTACATGCAGAAGAATATAACCGGTCCACTTTCTTACACCACACACAAAATTTTTAATGGATGAATTATTTGAACATAAGACCTGAATCCATAAACCTCCAAGAAGACACAGGTACTAAGTCTCTCGACATTAGTTTTGGCAAAGAGTCTTCAGATCGGACACCAAATGCAAAGGCAACAAAAGCAAAAATAAACAAGTGGAACAACTTCAAACTGAAATCTTCCACACGGCAAAAGAAACCAGCAAAAACTTAAAAGGCCACTGACCCAATAAGAAAAAAATATCTGCGAATCATATGTGTGAGAAGAGGCTAATATCCAAAATACACACAACACTCATAGAAATCAAAACAAAAAAAATGTATAAAAAAATGTGGGGAATATGTGAATAGATACTTTCTAAAGATGGCACACATGTGCCAACAGACAGAGAAAGTTGTTAGACATCACTCATCATCATCAGGGAAACATCAGTCAAACCCACAATCGGCTATCCACTCACAACAGTTGGAACAGCAATTGTCCCAGAGACAGACACCAGGTGGGGTCAAGGGTGTGCAGACGAGGAGACACTGTGCAGTGTTGGTGGGAATGGAAATTGGTGCAGCCACTGTGACAAATGGTATGGAGGTTCCTGAAAAAATAAATGCGACTACCACATGACCCATTAATGGCTCTACTGAGTATTGATTTGGAAAACACAAAAATACTGCCTCAAAAAGACAGATGCACTTCCACGTTCACTGCAGCATTATTCACAAGAACCAGACATGGAAACACAGACCTTGGGGGCCTTATTCCAAGTAACTCAGACACAGAAAGACCAATCCCAGATGCTCTCATGTACATTCCACGTGGAATAAACAAATACTGAATGCATAGATACTGAGAGCAGATTGGTAGGTGCCAGATTCAGGGATGGGGTGGTAGAAACAGGTGAAGGTGGTCCAAGTCTCAATGTTTGAGTGAGAAAATCCGACAGTCATGAAATGTTCCGTCCAGTATGGAGACTAAAACTAACCCCGCAGCATGGGGTATAGGTTTCCCTGCTCTTTGAAAGTACAGGGCTTCTGAGAAACCTTGCACAGCAGAAATGATGTCAAGAAGGAATGGCCATTAATTTACACGGAACAATTAGACAGTGTGCTCAGACTCCAAAATTCCTTCTCTTTGGCTTTTCTTAGGCCTCAGGACACAAGTTTCTAACGGAGGCCCAGCATAAATGAAGATAAAGCACAGCAGAGGCTCACAGACACCATTCAAAGTGCTGGTGGCTGGATGCGGAGAGCGGTTTCCAGCGGAAGGAGCTGGTTAGGGTGCACGACGCCTCTGTCGTGCTTCTCCCCAAAACAGATGCTGAACGCGATTCTCACTGTTCACCTTTTTTCATAAGAGGGAAAACCTCTTCAGGTCTCTTCCTCTTACTGAAGCTAGGTAATAACGTTGTTCTTTCAAGAAAGCCCAGTGTCTTACTGTGAACGTTTACAAAGTAGGGGATACTTGTACTTGAGCATTGCTGAGGGAGGAGATGTGAAAGGTTCTCCCACACACAAACCTCAGCAGATCCACTGGGAAAGGCACCTTCCTCAGCATGCGGAACACGGACTACCTCCTACCCCCAGAAACCCTCTCCTTCCCCTCGATCAGGACAACCCACAACAGCTGGGAGTTACCCCAATTCCTCTGTTCTCCTGATCCTAATAGCTAACCCATCAGCAAATCCTGTGAGCTCCATCTTCAAAATGGACCCAGAATAGGTCTAACCACTCCATCCAAGGCCACCTGTCTGGACCACAGTGTCTGAGTTCCTGGAAAAGCTTCGTCATTGACCTGCCTTGCCATCTTCAACCCACTGTCATCTGTTCTCAACACTGTAGCCAGGATGGCCCAGTGAAACAGGGTCTCATGGGGTTATAGCCCTGGAATGGCTTTCTGTCACCTCTCTGAGGTCATGTCCTAAGCTGTCTCCTGTGGCCACAGGGCCATCTTGCTACTCCTGGACATAGCTGGAATTCTCCTGCCCCAGAGCTATGCACATGCTTTCCCTTCTGTTCAGAATGCTCTTGATGTGTTCTCACTCACCTTCGGAGAAGTCTGAATTGGAGTGACAGGGACAGAAGATGAGGCTGTGTGTGTTGGGTGAGGCTGGTGGCTCAGAAGAAGGTTCTCTGCCAGCTCTCCGCCTGTGCCTCACTTGTCCTCAGCCAGGAACTTGCACACAGCCTTCACCTGTCACAACTCTCACCCAGGAGACCCACAGCCACCCCTGGAGTCCACCCTGCCCACACCCTGCTGCAGAATGCATTCAGCTCTCCTCTGGGACCCCTGTCAGCTTTACCCAGTCCTGGAACTCCCCCGTCTCCTGCAAAGCTCCCGGATTAGCTCTCTGCTTCCAAAATCACACTGGCGCAAGGCTTTCATGAGAAAGCTATAATGCTAACTAATGAAAGGTTCACACCTACTTTCCCCTTCTGTTGCCTTTCTCTCCACCTTCTTTCCTACCTGTGCAAACTGTAACATATCAGTGGAACATGAACATGCTCTGAGACCTGAATCTTTCATTGCAGCTTTCTGATGACTCCTTATGTGATAAGAAACTAGTGTATCCAAAACAGGGTGATTTACAACTCTCATCTATAGAATAGTACAGCCCAAATCAGTACAATTTTACCTCACTCTTCATGAAGCAGAACACTTTTTCCTTTCTTCTCTTACTTAAATTCCAGTTAGTTCACATGCCATGGAATATTCGCTTCAGGGGTAGGATTTAGTGATTCCTCACCTGCATACAGAACTCGGTGCTCATCACAAGTGCCCTCCTTAATACCCCTCACCCATTTAACTCTTCCCCCCATGCCCCTGTCCTGCAGCAACACTCAGTTTGTTCTCCAAGGTTGAGTCTATTTCCTTGTTTGCCTCTCTCATCACTCCTCCACTCTGTTCATCTGTTTTCTTTCTGAAGTTCCACACGTGAGAGCATACGATATTTGTCTTTCCTCAATGATTTTGCTCAGCTTAATACACTCTAGGTTCATCCACATCCTTGCAAATGGTAAGTTTTCATTCTTTTTGAAGCTGGGTCATATTCCAGTATATATATATATATATATATATGTATCCCACATCTGCTTTACCCATTCATCAGTTCATGGACGTTGGGATTCTCTCCATAGTTTGGCTACTGTGGACATTGCTGCTATAAACATCATGGTGCATGTACCCATTTCGAATCCACATTTTTGTATCCTTTGGGTAAATACCTAGGAGAGCAATTGCTGGATCATGTGTCTATTCAATGTTTAACTTTTTGAGGAACCCCCACACTGTTTCCCAGACTGGCTGCACCACTTTGCATTCCCTCCAACAGGATGGGAGGCTTCCCCTTTAAGCAGAACATTATCTGCCGGCAATTTCATAAGAGGAAACAAAACCTCTGGGAGATGCCCCTAGGGTCAGACAAGCAGTTGCAGACTTCACCCCAAAGCTCCTGACGCCAAGCCCCTTGAAGCCACCAGCATGCCACTATCCAAAAGAATCCCCAGACTCTCCTTCTGACTCCACCACCAAAGAAACTACAGAGAGAATATGCCACCACAAAATATCGAGATAATACATTTAGTAAAACTAGAAAGTCAAGCTCAACTTTTAAACAGGAACAGGCCGCTTTGGATAATTTTCAATTTTCCCTCCACCCTAATTTTAACTCTTCTGATGAATAAACTAATCAATGATGAAACATCACCTTTGTCAAATGACATCATCCAAGTCTGTATCAGATGAAAGAAAGCCACCTAACTCTAGATGCTGGCCACTCAACCATATCTTAGGCCCGATTGAATAAACACTGTTAGATGAAGGAACAAATTAGATGTTACAAACAGGCACAGAGTGAATCTCACCTTCCCTTTCTAATAAAAGAGGGTTCCTAGGAAACAGATGGTCAAAATACATTTTTAAGCAATAAATGGACAGAGAAATTGTGATCCCCTGCAACGTTCTACCTGCAGGGAAACTAAGTAATTCTTGCACCAAACCCAGAATGCTGACAGCTACTTCAATTTTACTTTGTGGCTCAACTAGAGAAAAGAGAAAAGCCCAGGAGGTTTTGGGATAAAGAGAGGTTTTACCTCCAGCCCTGACATAGATAGGACATTTTGCCAAACATACCTGTGCTTTCTCTGAACACTGGCGTCCTGTGACAAGCTGCCTCGCTGACTCCGATGCTGACGTTCAAAACCTCGGGTTTCTTGGAGCCAGAGCAGAGAAGTGCTGTCAGCTGGGGAGAAGAAGGCACTTCTGACCTAAAGCCTGCACACCTGCTTCGGTTTCTGGGTGAAGGGGCAACATATACTTGTTATTTATCAGTAATTATCTTCATTCTCAATAGACCAATGACCTTGCCTTTTCTGGAAAGCAGACTTACTCTTCTAAAGAAACCCTCAATTCGTCTATTCCCAATGCAACTAGAGTCGGGTCTGGTTTATGCCTGCCTCCAGGCCCCCACCTGGAGGATTTTCCTGCATGATTCTAATAGCCAATTACCACTACCCAGGGGCACACGGGGCATAATGCTGAAGTTGGGGGATGGCTCTGGGGCTTGCTACTGCCACCCCTGTGCCTGGGGGACCAGGGCACACCCTGCTGAACTCAGGGTACTGCTCAAGGTGCATCACCTGCACTGTGTCAGAGAACTGAAAGTGGGGATTGTGTGAGGTCGTTACCCGCACTCTTCCCGGGGAACAGGGGAAACCCTGAAATTCTGCAACCCATCCCACAAAAGCTCAGGTGAGTGGGTGCCCTGGAGTTCCCGGGTATGGGGAATAAGGTCAGTTGAGGACATGGGGCAGAAGAGACTTTAAAGGGAAAAAGAAAACTTACCTGAGTCCCCACAATGAACCCTCTCCACGTGCCCTTCCAAAACCTTGCCTCCCACCTGGGGTGCACCCTACCCCCGGACCCACACCCCAGTGCAAGCTGCTCACTCACCAGCAGGGATCTCCACAGGGCAACTCTCTCTCTCTCAGTGCCCCTTCTTCTGCCCCAATTCTGCAACCCACTGCAAATCTGGGACTGCCCACAGAGACATCTCCACCCCCAAGCGGTGAATGGTTGGGGAGGGTGGTGCCTGAGCCCCTTGGATGCTGGGCAACCCGCCCTCAATCCCCTGGAACCCTGAAAGTGCAGGGGGCCCAAGAGGCGCCTCCTCTACCCAACACCCGGCACAGGAATGGGTGGGGTCGTGGGCCAGGGCACCCACACACACCTGGCCCCTTCTAGGGACCCCTCTAGCTGCAGACCACCCTCAGAGTCCTGCCCCTTCCCTTTCTGCACCAGCCCTCCCTGCTGGGGTGTGCCTGGTTCTGGGCAAGGTCAGTGGCTCTCAGACCCTCCAAGGCTTTGGCTTTAGGAAATGCAATGATTTTATGCATTTTCAGTATGTACATGTCAGTATGACTTTAATCTTATGGGAGCCAAAGAGGTTCTTTATTTTTTCTTATCTTCATGTTGGCATTTTTGGTTGTTTTCTTCTCGAAGCAGATGTACAACATGTGCTTGGGGCAGAAATAGGTCCCATGCTTTGAGTTTTTGCCCAATCATTTTGAGCCGGTTAAAATGTTAAAGGATAGCTTCCCTGGGAGCCCAGGATCAGGGCCCACAGATGATATAAGATAAAAATTACTTTCATCATTATAATTACTCCTAAATGGAGGAATGTGAGACAAAAGCACCTTTCACAAGAGTACCAAGAAATCAAAATGATGCCCACAGAAGGCTACCTGCTCCATGGTCAGCACAGGTAACAGAAGTGTTCACAGTCTCTGGACTCCTGCCCTTCTCCTGCCCAAATCTCTGAAGCACACAGACCACTTAAAATCAGAATTGTAGAACTGCTAGACACCTTAGAGATGTCTGGCACCATTCCCTTGGACTGCAGAAGAAAACACAGTAGCTCGTTGTCACAAACTAATTTCAACATGAAGTGCCCCCTGGATGCACTAAGTTCTTTCTCTGCAAATGTTGACTAATGTAAGTCACAGTCACACCATTTAAACACTAGGATTGCTGGGAAGTCATCGTAGGTTATTCAATATTTTAGCCATGTTTATAAACATTGGCTCACTTTGTAGAAGAGGCTGAGCTGAGAGTTTTTAAATACTATTTCAGGTACAAGAGAGGAGTTAAGATGGCGGAGGAGTAGGGGACTCCTTTTTCCGCAGATCCCCTGAGTCCAGCTGGATAGGTAGCAGACCAGCCTAAACAACCACGGAATCAGCCTGAGAGGCAGGAAGATATATCTGGATCTCTACAAATGAACATCTCCAGCGCTGAGTATTGAGGTTGGAAGCGGGGAGTCCTGAAACCTGGCACAGATACTGGAAGATAAAAGGAAGGGGGAGGGAGCCACTCCATTTGGGCACCAGGAAGTAGCAGCCACCTGCACAGGGGAGCTGGCAGATTCACAGAAGGCACCCCTAGAGAGAGGACTGAGACTGGTGAGCTCAGAGAGCACACCACCAGGCATCTCCCAGAACACAGGAATCCCAGTGTGCTCATGGGATTCAGAATGAGACTGAGAGCTCCTGGAGCGCGTGCGGGTCCACTGGAGGCTGGCAGGCCACCTGCACAGGGGAGAGGGCAGATTCATGGTCAGAACCCGGGAAACAACAGACTGAGACCCTGAACCAGGTGCGCCCACAACCAGGTTTCTCACGGAACTCCGGAATCCCAGTGTGCTCACCGGGAATAGACAGACCCAGAGACCCGGGAGCACGCGGGGCAGCTGGCAGCTGGTGGGCCACCTGCATGGGGGAGCGGGCAGACTCGCGGTTGGCACCTGGGAAACAGCACACTGAGACCCTGAAGGAGGTGGTATGCCACCAGGCTTCTCAGGAAACTCCGTAACCCTGGTGTGCTCATGGGATCCAGACTGAGACCTGGAGATCTGGGAGTTCCAGGGGGCGGCTGGCGGCTGGTGGCTTTAGAAACACAAAGGACAGAGATGCGCCTGCCCTGGAAGTGAGGGCAGGGACACCAGGTGTGGGGCACACATCCAGGGACGCTATGGGGTTGAGCAGCACCAAGAGTAACGGAGTTAAAGTGGCCAGAACATCCGTGGAGAACATGCTGCAATCCCTCTGTTCTGTGACAATTGAGCCTCTGCTGCTCTGACTCTCAGAAGAGGCACAGCAGACCGCCAGAGAAAGATGCCAGGGAACAAAAGCCTGGAAATACTGGCTCACAGCGTTCCCACACCCATCCCCCCTCGCAGGGGACAGGGCAACTCTACCCAAACAGGGTTGCCTGAGTATGGGTGTGGCAAAATACAAACTCTTAACAATAGAGAACAAACGGATGGATACCAGAGAGGAGGTGGATAGAGGGAGGAATGAAATAGATGAAGCGGATTAAGAGGACACTTTTCTTGATGACCACTGAGTAATATATAGAATTACTGAATCACTCTATTGTACACCTGAAACGAATGTAACACTGTATGGTAGCTCTACTGGAATTAAAATAAATTTTTAAAAAAGATTTTTCTTTCAGGAATCTCTTTGAAAAAGCTTTTCCTGTGCACTGTGCATAAGCCCTACTTGGGAGGATTCACTCTACAATAATTATTCACTCTATGCCTTGAATTCAGATTTCACTGCGTTCTTACTGTGGATCCCAGCCCACGGGAGCCATGGTCCTTTTCTGTCCAGGCTCAGCACCTATGCATTTAAGATTAGAAGTAGAGACACATGTCACTTCACAGTCCAGAAAGCTATTATTGTTTCTGTTACATTGTGAGAGAGTCACAGACTTTGGGAAAGGTTTCAGAGCAGGTTTATTATGGATCCTGGATCTCTACTTCAATGTTCATCGCCTGGATCCATTTGGCTAATAGGTTCCCTGTGGATGGACTTGCTTCCAAGCATACATGGAAGATGCAAAGGTGGGTGGGCTTGGTGCGGGACAGGAAGAAGATCAAAAGCAGACAAGAGTCCCACCACTCCCCTGATCCAGGAACTGCTACAGGAGAGGGTATGGGAGGTAGAATCCATGCAAAACTCCAAGGTCACCAGCTGAACACATGAGGCACAGGTCAAGGGATCTGGAGATGCAGGGGTTGAAGGCTGCTCTGAGCTATATCTGCGAGGAAGGGAGGGGAGGAATGAGGAGACACTGCCTGCCCCTGGCCCATGCCAGCTGCCCGCCGCTCTGACACGCATCTGTCTACACAGCTGACAGAGCCTGGGCTCAGGATGGGCTGGCTCGGGTCCCTCAATCCTCAGTGGCACAGTTGGCCCCAGGGCTCAGAGACATGCTGAGGGAGATGAGAGGGAACACTGCCCCACCTGGGTCATCCCCTCCTTGAGCAGACAGCCCTTCAGAACTGCTAAAAAAAAAACCCACTAACGGGGTTGAAAGACATGCCATGGATGAACTAAGGCATAGAGATATGTAAAATAACATTCATTTTTAAGTTCAGAGCTGTCATCTCAGGAAGTGGGGAGAGCTTCCCTGAAGAAGACTGACGGGAGGGCAGGCCATGCTGAAAAGGGAGACATGGCTCTCCTGATTGGGGTCCTGCAGCCCCCTTCCAGGGCAGGGCTTCATCCTCACATCACACGAGATCCATGGAAGTGTTCCATCGGGGCCAGATGATTGTCTCGAGAAGGCTATCCTGGCATCGGACTGCACAGGGCACCAGGGACGAAGGCCAGATGGAGGACTGACAATACCCCGGAGGCCATGGGGCACGAGCAGAGGCACATGACCTTGAAGATGATGATGAAAAGCAGGAGGTGGCAGCATGGAGCCAGCCCGAAAGTACCATGGGAGCAGTGCCCACAGCTACACTGACTGGGTGCCTTCTGTGCCCGGTGTGGCTGACTTCAGTGGGTTCCAGACTAGTCCTGACCACAACTCTAGGAAGTGTGCACCACCCCCGGCCTCCTCTCCCCTTGCAGCTGCTAGAAATCATGGTCAAAGACCCTGGTCAGCTTTCGTGGAAACCAAGCAGTGGCTCCCCCACACGCTGCACCTCTGGTGGTGGTCCAGTGCGACCCTTGTGCCTGGCCAAACACTGATGTCTACCTGTCTCCACACAAATCCACAGACAGGAGTGTGTCCCTGAATTCCACAGCACCTGATGAGACAGATCCACAGAACCCAACACCCAGTGGGTCACTCGGGACCTCACCTATGGTCATGGAGCTCACCATAAACTATTTCTGTCACTTTCCACAGAAAGCCTGTTTCTCATCCCCCACAATACCATACATCCTGGTTGCTGACCTGGGGTCATGCCATGAACCCACATGACACCTTTCTTTAAGAGAAGGCTATGCCTAAACCTCCTAGAAAATATTCCTAATGAAGTACAAGTCCATCAGGACTATGGTGTGAACAGTAGCACACAGCCTGCATGGTAGTAGTCAGTAATTCTAACAAGGGTTAACCCCAATCCCCGTCTCACAAAACCTTCCTCCGTCCCCACGGAACTCATGGTCTGCCCTCAGAAAACCCTCCAGGAAACAAACTTTTCATCTGAATGCTCTCTTCACCTTCTGCTTCAAATCCTGTCCAACCACAATGATATGAAACTAGAAATCAGTCTCAAGAAAAAAATGGGAGAGTCAAAAATAGGTGGAGATTGGGGAGCCTGGGTGGATCAGTTGTTAAGGATCTGCCTTCAGCTCAGGTCCTGATCCCAGGATCCTGGGATTTAGGCTGGAATCAGGCTCCTTGCTCAGTGGGAAGCCCACTTCTCCCTCTCTCACCCCCCCCTGCTTGCATTCCCTCTCTCACTGTCTCACTCTCTGTCAGATACTTAAATAATCTTAAAAATATATGTGGAGAATTAACAACATGCTACCGAACAACCAACAGTGAAAGAAGAAATCTAAAAAGATTTTAGAAGTACCTTGACACTGATTAAAAAGACAACTTACAAAAACTTATGGGATGCAGCAAAAGTAGCTCTATGGGGGACATTCATAGAAACTCAAGTCTTCATCAATCCATGAGAAGGGTCTCCAATAAACAACCTGATTTATGTGGTAAAGAAGTAAAAAATAAAACAACAAAGCCCCAAATTAGTAGAAATAAGGAAATAACAAAAAGGAATGCATAAATAAATCCAACACAGACTAAAAAGACCAAAAAACACAAAAACAATGAAATTGAAAGGTGCCTTTTTTGGAAAGATAAATAAAACTGACAAACTTAGCTAGACTCACCAAGAAAGACAGAGGACTCGAATACAATAAGGAAAGAAAGATAATGGATTCCTGTATCATATCAAAATCAAAAGAACTCTTCAACCTTGGACACAACAACTTCTTGCAAGCCACATCTCTAAAGGCAAAGAAATAAAAGCAAAAATGAACTATTGGCACTTCATCAAGATAAAAACCTTCTGCACAGCAAAGCAAACGATCAACAAAACAAAAAGGCAACCTATGGAATCGAAGAAGATATCTGCAAATGATATTACAGATAAAGGGCTGGTATCCAAGATCTATAAATAACTCCTCAAACTCGACACCCAAAAAATGGGCAGAAGACACAAAGAGATACTTCTAGAGAAGACATACAAATGGCCAACAGACACATGAAAAAATGCTTCACATCACTTGCCATCAGGCAAATACAAATCAAAACGACAATGAGATACCACCTTACACCAGTTAGAATGGTTAAAATTAACAAGGCAGGGGACACCTGGGTGGCACAGAGGTTAAGTGTCTGCCTTCGGCTAAGGGCGTGATCCTGGCATTATGGGATCGAGCCCCACATCAGGCTCCTCCGCTATGAGCCTACTTCTTCCTCTCCCACTCCCCCTGCTTGTGTTCCCTCTCTCGCTGGCTGTCTCTATCTCTATCAAGTAAATAAATAAAATCTTGAGAAAAAAATTAACAAGACAGGAAATTACAAAAAGTCAGAGATGATGTGGAGAAAGGGGAGCCCTCTTACACTACTCGTGAGAATTCAACTGGTACAGCCACTTTTGAACAATATGGATGTTCCGCAAGACATTAAACACAGAGCTATCCTATGACCCAACAATTGCACTACTGGGTATTTACCCCATAGACACAGAGTAATGAAAAGAAGGGGCACCAGTATCCCAATGTTCATAGCAGCAATGTCCATAATAGCCAAACTGTGGAAGGAGCCAAGATGTCCTTCAGCAGATGAATGGACAAAGAAGATGTGGTTCATCTATACAATGGAATATTACTCAGTCATCAGAAAGGATGAATACCCACCATTTGCACCAATGTGAATGGACCAGGAGGGGATTATGCTAAGTGAAATTAAGGCAAGCAGAGAAAGACAATTATCATAAGGTTTGACTCCTATGTGGAATGGAAGGAATAGCATGGAGGACATTAGAAGAAGGAAGGGAAAAGTGAAGGGGGGGAATGAGAGGGGGAGAGGAACCATGAGAGACTGTTGACACTGGGAAACAAACTGAAGGTTGCAGAAAGGGAGGGGTAGGGGAATTTGTTATCCTGGTGATGGGTATTAAGGAGGGCACGTGTCATAATGAGCACTAGGTGTTATATGCAAACAATGAATCATGGAACACTTCATCAAAAACAAATGAAGTACTGTAGGGTGACTAACATCATTTTAAAAAAAGAGAAAGATATGAAATCCATACAGGAAAACTGTCACTATTTGCAAATGACATGAAATCCCGAAAAATTCCACAAAAAAAAAAAAAGTTAGTTTAAACAAATGCAAGAAAGCTGCAGGATATAAAGTCAATATACAGAGACCTGTTGTCTTTATTTTTTTCATATTTTATTTATTTATTTGAGAGGAAGAGAAAAAGCACATGCAGGGGGAGTGTCGGAAAGAGGGAGAAGCAGACCCTCGCTAAGCGGGCAGCCCAACATGGGGCTCGATCCCAGGACTCTGGGATCATGACCTGAGCTGAAGGCAGACGCTTCACCTATGGGGCCACCCAGATGACCCAAGTTCTTGCATTTCTGTATACTGATGACACACGTTCGCAAAGAGAAATTAAAAAAGCAATGCCATTTACAATTGCATCAAAAAAAATCTAGGAATAAAAGTAACCAAAAATGCGAAAGACATAGTACAGTCAACACATGGCAGAAAAGAAATGAAAAACATGTGTGTCAAGGGGGGCAGAATGTATGGGTCAAAGATTTGGAAGGCAACACAAACAAATGGAAGCTTACGCCATGCTCCTTAAATGGAAAAGTTAATTATGTGAACATGGCCATCGTACCCAAAGCAATGGACAGATGTGATGAAATCCCTATCTGAATTCTAGTGGCATTATTCTAGCAAATAGAAAACAGTCCTCAAACTTGTATGGAATCACAAAAGACCCCAAATACCCAAAGCAACCTGGAGAAAGAAAGGTGCAGTCAACACACTCCTGGATTTCAAGCTAGATTATAGAGCTGTTGTCATCAAAATAGGATGGTACTGGCATAAACACAGACACCAGTTCAGTGGAACAGAACAGAAAGCTCAGAAACTTACCCACAAGTAGATGATCCTAACTTATGACACAGCAGCAGAAGATATGCCATGAGGGAAGGACTGTCTCTTCAGTGAGCGGTAACAGGCAAACTGGACAGTAAATGCAGAAGAATATAACTGGGTCACTTTCTTACACCACACACAAAATTTTTAATGGATGAATGATTTGAACATAAGACCTGAATCCATAAACCTCCAAGAAGACACAGGTACTAAGTCTCTTGACATTGGTTTTGGCAAAGAGTCTTCAGATCGGACACCAAATGCAAAGGCAACAAAAGCAAAAATAAACAAGTGGAACAACATCAAACTGAACTCTTCCACACGGCAAAAGACCCCAGCAAAAACTTAAAAGGCCACTGACCCAATAAGAAAAAATATCTGCGAATCATATGTGTGAGAAGAGGCTAATATCAAAAATACACACAACACTCATACAAATCAAAAGAAACAAACAAAAAAAAACTGTATAAAAAAACATGGGAAATATGTGAATAGATACTTTCCAAAGATGGCACACAGGTGCCAACAGACAGAAAAAGTTGTTCGACATCACTAAAAATCGTCAGGGAAACATCAGTCAAATCCACAATCGGCTATCCCCTCACAACTGTTGGAACACCAATTGTCCAGAGACAGACACCAGTTGGGGTCAAGGGTTTGCAGAGGAGGAGACACTGTGCACTGTTGGTGGGAATGGAAATTGGTGCAGCCACTGTGACAAATGGTATGGAGGTTCCTGAAAAAATAAATGCAACTACCACATGGCACAGTAATGGCTCTACTGAGTATTTATTCGGAGAACACAAAAATACTGCCTCAAAAAGACAGATGCACGCCCACATTCACTGCAGCATTATTCACAAGAATCAGACCTGGAAACACAGACCTTGGGGACCTTATGCCAAGTAACTCAGACACAGAAAGACCAATACCAGATGCTCTCATGTACATTCCACGTGGAATAAACAAATACTGAATGCATAGATACTGAGAGCAGATTGGTAGGTGCCAGATTCGGGGATGGGGTGGTAGAAATGGGTGAAGGTGGTCAAAGTCTCAATGTTTGAGTGAGAAAATCTGACAGTCATGAAATGTTCTGTCCAGCATGGAGACTAAAACTAACGCCGCAGCATGGGGTATAGGTTTCCCTGCTCTTTGAAAGTACAGGGATTCTGAGAAACCTTGCACAGCAGAAATGGTGTCAAGAAGGAATGGCCATTAATTTACACGGAACAATTAGACAGTGTGCTCAGACTCCAAAATTCCTTCTCTTTGGCTTTTCTTAGGCCTCGGGACACAAGTACCCAACGGAGGCCCAGCATAAATGAAGATAAAGCACAATCGAGGCTCACAGACACCATTCAAAGTGCTGGTGGCTGGATGCGGAGAGTGGTTCCCAGCGGAAGGAGCTTCTCCCCAAAACAGATGCTGAACGTGATTTTCACAGTTCACCTTTTTTCATAAGAGGGAAATCCTCTTCAGGTCTCTTCCTCTTACTGAAGATGGGTAATTACGTAGTTCTTTCAAGAAAACCAAGTGTCTTACTGTGAACTTTTAAAAAGTGGGGGATACTTGTACTTGAGCATTGCTGAGGGAGGAGAAGTGAAAGGTTCTCTCAGACACAAACCTCAACAGATCCACTGGGAAAGGCACCTTCCTCAGCATGCAGAACACGAACTACCTCCTACAACCCGAAAAACCCACTCCTTCCCCTCGATCAGGACAACCCACAACAGCTGGGAGTTACCCCAATTCCTCTGTTCTCCTGCTCTTAACAGGTAACCCATCAGCAAATCCTGTGAGCTCCATCTTCAAAATGGACCCAGAATAGGTCTAACCACTCCATCCAAGGCCACCTGTCTGGTCCACAGTGCCTGAGTTCCTGGAAAAGCTTCGTCATTGACCTGCCTTGCCATCTTCAACCCTCTGTCATCTGTTCTCAACATTGTAGCCAGGATGGCCCAGTGAAACAGGATCTCATGGGGTTATAGCCCTGGAAAGGCTTTCTGTCACCCTCTGTCACCTCTCTGAGGTCATGTCCTAAGCTGTCTCCTGTGGCCACAGGGCCTTCTTGCTGCTCTTGGACATACCTGAAATTTTCCTGCCACAGAGCCTTTGCACATGCTTTCCCTTCTGTTCAGAATGCTCTTGATGTGTTCTCACTCACCTTCGGAGAAGTCTGAATTGGAGTGACAGGGACAGAAGATGAGGCTGTGTGTGTTGGGTGAGGCTGGTGGCCCAGAAGAAGGTTCTCTGCCAGCTCTCCACCTGTGCCTCACTTGTCCTCAGTCAGGAACTTGCACACAGCCCTCACCTGTCACAACTCTCACCCAGGAGACCCACAGCCACCCCTGG
Source organism: Ursus americanus (assembly GCF_024610735.1). Classification (NCBI taxonomy): domain Eukaryota; kingdom Metazoa; phylum Chordata; class Mammalia; order Carnivora; family Ursidae; genus Ursus; species Ursus americanus. Next base: position 1,457,799 of record NC_142137.1, read on the forward strand.
AGCCCACCCTGCCCACATCCTGCTGCAGAATGCATTCAGCTCTCCTCTGGGATCCCTGTCAGCTTTACCCAGACCTGGAACTCCCCCGTCTCCTGCAAAGCTCCCGGATTCCTCCTCTTCTTCCAAAATCACACTGGCGCAAGGCTTTCATGAGAAAGCTATAACGCTAACTAATGAAAGATTCACACCTACTTTCCCTTTCTTTTGCCTTTCTCTCCACCTTTTTTGTACCTGTGCAAACTGTAACATATCAGTGGAATATGAACATGCTCTGAGATCTGAATCTTTCATTGCAACTTTCTGAGGACTCCTTATTTTAAGAAACAAGTGTATCCTACAACAGGGTGTTTTACAACTCTCATCTATAGAATAGTACAGCCCAATTCACTACAATTTTACCTCACTCTTCATGAAGCAGAACACTTTTTCCTTTCTTCTCTTACTTAAATTCCAGTTAGTTCACAGGCCATGGAATATTCGCTTCAGGGATAGGATTTAGTGATTCCTCACCTGCATACAGTACCCGGTGCTCATCACAAGTGCCCTCCTTAATACCCCTCACCCATTTAACTCTTCCCCCTATGCCCCTGTCCTGCAGCATCACTCAGTTTGTTCTCCAAGGTTGAGTCTATTTCCTTGTATGCCTCTCTCATCACTCCTCCACTCTGTTCATCTGTTTTCTTTCTGAAGTTCCACAAGCGTGAGAGCATAGGATAATTCTCTTTCCTCACTCATTTTCCTTAGCTTAATACACTCTAGATCCACCAACATCCTTGAAAATGGTAAGATTCCATTCTTTTTGAAGTTGGGTCATATTCCATTATATATATATGTATCCCACATCTGCTTTATCCATTCATCAGTGAATGGACGTTGGTATTGTCTCCATAGTTTGGCTACTGAGGACATTGCTGCTATAAACATCATGGTGTATGTACCCCTTTGGATCTGCATTTTTATATCCTTTGGGTAAATACCTAGGAGAGCAATTGCTGGATCATGGGGTTGTTCAATGTTTAACTTTTTGAGGAACCCCCACACTGTTTCCCAGACTGGCTGCACCACTTTGCATTACCACCAACAGGATGGGAGGGTTCCCCTTTACGCAGAACATTATCTGCCGGCATTTAATAAGAGGAAAAAAAAACTGTTGGAGATGCACCCAGGGTCAGGCAAGCAGTTGCAGACTTCACCCCAAGTCTCCTGACGCCAAGCCCCTTGAAGCCACCAGCATGCCACTATCCAAAAGAATTCCCAGACTCTCCTTCTGACTCCACCACCAAAGAAACTACAGAGAGAGTATGCCACCTCAAAATATCGAGATAATACATTTAGTAAAACTAGAAAGTCAAGCTCAACATTTAAACAGGAACAGGCCGCTTTGGATAATTTTCAATTTTCCCTCCACCCTAATTTTAACTCTTCTGATGAATAAACTAATCAATGATGAAACATCACCTTTGTCAAATGACATCATCCAAGTCTGTACCAGATGAATAAAGCAACCTAACTCTAGATGCTGGCCACTCAACCATATCGTAGGCCCAATTGAATAAACACTGTTAGATGAAGGAACCAATGAGATGTTACAAACAGGCACAGAGTGAATCTCACCTTCCCTTTCTAATAAAAGAGGGTTCCTAGGAAACATATGGTCAAAATACATTTGTAAGCAATAAATGACAGAGAAATTGTGATCCCCTGCAAAGTTCTACCTGCAGGGAAACTAAGTAATTCTTGCACCAAACCCAGAATGCTGACAGCTACTTCAATTTTACTTTGTGGCTCAACTAGAGAAACGAGAAAAGCCCAGGAGGTTTTGGGATAATGAGAGGTTTTACCTCCAGCCCTGACATAGATAGGACATTTTGCCAAACATACTTGTGCTTTCTCTGAACACTGGCGTCCAGTGACAAGCTTCCTCGCTGACTCAGATGCTGACGTTCAAAACCTCGGGTGTCTTGGAGTCAGAGCAGAGAAGTGCTGTCATCTGGGGAGAAGAAGGCACCTCTGACCTAAAGCCTGCACACCTGCTTCGGTTTCTGGGTGAAGGGGCAACACATACTTGTTGTTTAGCAGTAATTATCTTCTTTCTCAATACATCATTGACCTTGCCTTTTCAGGATAGCAGACTTACTCTTCTAAAGAAACCCTCTATTTGTCTATTCCCGATGTAACTAGAGTAGAACATTTATTTCTCACGTAAATAGAAAACACTGTAGTGTCGACATTGCATGATTGAACTTTTAAAAATATTTTAGAGAAAGGAAGAGACCTTTATTCAAACCCAAGTCAGGATAGCTGCCTGGGAGACGCAATCTTCACCAAGAAGGGAATGCTCCGGGGAAGGAACATTTGGGTCAGGCTTATATATTTCTTTCTGTTTTGTTTTATGTACAGAGTTACACACCACAATGAGGATCTTCTTAGATTCCAGAAAGTGACAGACACTTTCTTATGTTTTCAGTATGTACATGTCAGTATGACTTTAATCTTATGGGAGCCAAAGAGGTTCTTTATTTTTGCTTATCTTTATGTTGGCATTTTTGGTTATTGTTTTCTTCTCGAAACAGATGTACAACATGTGCTTGGGGCAGAAACAGGGCCCATGCTTTGAAGTTTTGCCCAGTCATTTTAAGCTGGGGAAAATATTAAAGGATAGCTTCCCTGGGAGCCCAGGATCAGGGCCCACAGATGATATAAGATAAAAATTACTTTCATCATTATAATTACTCCTAAATGGAGGAATTTGAGACAAAAGCACCTTTCACAAGAGTACCAAGAAATCAAAATGATGCCCACAGAAGACTACCTGCTCCAAGGTCAGCACAGGTAACAGAAGTGTTCACAGTCTCTGGACTCCTGCCTTTCTCCTGCCCAAATCTCTGAAATACACAGACCACTTAAAATCACAATTGTAGAACTGCTAGACACCTTAGAGATGTCTGGCACCATTCCCTTGGACTGCAGAAGAAAACGCAATAGCTCGTTGTCACAAACTAATTTCAACATGAAGTGCCCCCTGGATGCACTAAGTTCTTTCTCTGCAAATGTTGACTAATGTAATGCACAGTCATACCGTATAAACACTATGCTGGCTGGGAAGTCATCGTAAGTAAGGGAATATTTTAGCCATGTTTATAAGCATTGGCTCACGTTGTAGAACAGGCTGAGCTGAGTGTTTTTAAATACTATTTCAGACCTGTTTTACAGCACCCTCTGAACATACCAGGGCCTGAATCGACTAAAAAAGATAGTTGGTTTCAGTAACTTTAATACCAGAAAAATATTATACTGTCTCTATTCCTAAGGATCTTTGAGTATATTACCCAGAGGTCCTCCACTGAGATAATGATCTTAATGATCACCATGGGCAGAGGTGAAAAGGCCCGCTGAATTCGTTCCAGTTGTCCACATGACAAGAAAATCCTGATACTTTATAGGTTTCCAGATCGAGAAGACCAGAAATAAGAGGGAAACAGTACCCTGTATGGAACAACAAGGGATTTGGAGTCAATTTGGGGATCCCACTTAGGTTTCTGACACTAAAAGCTTCTGTGACTCATATTATCTAAGTCCCTGATTAACCACGTGAAAATGTGCCTAAAAATATCTACACCCTAGTTGAGAAGTTTAAGAGGCAGAATGCTACAAAGAGCCAGTATGATGTCTCTCAAGAACAGGTGCTCAGGAAGCCATAATTGCTATTGGGTCTATTTCTTTTCCAGAAGAAAGAACACACGTTGAATCCATATTCCTAATAGATGACTCACCAGATGATTTTCAAACCTGAAGGAAGGCCAAGAAATCGCTCTTGTGTCATATTTCACTCAGAAATCATGTTGTTGGACTGGTGAGGATGATACAATAGCAACGTCATCACTAAGAGTGGGGAGCTTCTAATTTCCATACGGCCATGTTGACCCCCTTAGGTCAGAGCCACCAGAAAGGGCAGCTGGGGAGGGGGCACCGCCATCACTATGAGTGGGGAGCTTCCCATTTCCATATGGCCATGATGACCCCCTTAGCTCAGGGCCGCCAGAAAGGACAGCTGAGGGGGACCACAGGCCAAGGCTGCCAGGTGTGGCTGGGGCAGGCAGAACTCTGACTTAAGGCTCAACTCCTGTCTAGCTTATTATAATGCTCTTCACAAAGAAAGTGCCATTGTGTGTGAACCCTCATGTAGAAAAGGTTCAGAATTTCCATTGAGATTCCCTCTGTGACCTTTAGGATATGTAGCAAAGTTCCATTTAATTTTAAACATTGAAGGACTTCCTGGTTTTCTTTTCGCTATGACTGTGGCTCAATTCTCCTGTGGTCTAAGAATAGAATCTAGTTAATTTCAGGGTTTAACATTTGTAGCTTTTATTCGTGGCCCCACCTATCATCTATTTGGGTAAAGAGTCTATGACCACTTGAAAATAATGTATTCTGCACTTATTATGGAATGTTCCCTATATGTCAATTAGGTCACATTTGTTACCAATGTTTTGTCTGCTTTTTCTGTTAGATATTGAGAGAGGTATATTAAATCTTCAAACAATGCTGCTCTATTCAACGTGGCATCGGAGAATCTACCACTGTTAGAAGGCAAGGGAAACAAAAAGTATAAGAATTGAGGGGATAATTGTGACTATTCACAGATAATACGATTGTGTACATAGAAAATCCAAAACTGTCTATAAATACCCTATTAGAATTAAATATGCAATTTATAAATTTGAGATGGATTGTAGCTTCCCATTGGACAGTTTCTGAAAGAAAATGCAGAACCTGTCAATCTTGGGGTAGGACATAGGGTGCACTAACCATTTAAAAGAATTCAGTGGGACTTCATAAAAATGTGACATTTCTCCTTATCTTATGACCATAAGAAAATGAAAAAGTGAACCACAGTCTGGGAAGTAAAGATTTGCAATATACACACTGACAAAGACTTGTCAATAAAGAATTCCTGCTCATCAACCATAAAAAGTCTATTTACAAACGAATACGTCACAAAAGATTGACTGATGGCCAATAAGAACAGGAAAGGGTGCTCTACAGTATTATTTTCAGGAACAGCAAGGCCTTTCCTAAAATGAAAACATACACACAAACCAGTATTCCCTAGATGGATGACGTCCTTATTTCTGAGGACAGCTTGAAGAACAGACTAGCATCAAAGTAAAGTGATGGAATTCCTGACACTCAGAGGATGGATAATTGACCTCAAACTACAGTACAATTTCTAGGCATCATTCGGTCCTCTGAAGGCAGACAACTTCCACACCCCCTACTACACCACAAAGGTTGCTTCCCAACCCCTACCATAAAAGAACAAGATGAGAAAGAGATAGTACTAGTAGGAAATAGCAAAAATCACATGTGGGGATTATCCTGAAACACACTGATCACATAACTAGTGTAAGGACGTGTAGGAAACTGACAAGGACAGAGACTCAAGAGGAACTTCTTTGGGAAATGCTGTCTGAAATCCTCACAAGTTGGTACCTGCTAATGAGGGCTCTGAGCATACCCTAGGGTTTGCACACAAGGGTCTGCAACACCATCGCTGAGGACTGAAACTCTTCAAGACCTCAAAGCTTGCCTGTTTGGACTAAGAGATTCCCATGTTCTGAGAACAGATACCAACTAATTGAAAGGTTCACCTGGGCTCTCTCGGAGGCCCTACAAGAAGCTGAACCATTCACTGAAAATCAATTACACACACACACACACACACACACACACACACACACACACACACACCTGTCATTTCACCAATTACTTAAACATTCAAGGTTCTTCCTAACTTTTCTTTTTCACATTGATATTTATACTCACATGAAATGTCCTCATTTCTAATGAACACTGTCAAAATAGAGATCCATTGACACAATATTCACAAAATGGAACTTCCCTGCTATAATTTTCAATATAGCATTTTTTTAAGTTCATACATATTTTAGGTTTTTGGTAACTTATACAGGAGAAGATCAGCATTGAAAAACTCTGAATACTGACAATGAGGTTTAAGCCTAGAGAACAAAAATTGTCCAAATTCATAGTAATAAGGAACCAAAGGGAAAGCATGGACTCTGTAGTCGAATAATTTTACACATGTGCATCCTCTATTATTCTACTACTGAGGGGCGTGTTTTATTACCAGTATACATTCATCATTTATCTTCCACGTGCACCTGCACAGGTATAATGAATTACTACAGTAGAATGAAATGTCTGGGAACTACTTGGCGGCATCTATAATGAACAATTAAATTTCGATCTTATATTTGGTGAACTTCCACTGTCTGTCCCTTTAGACAATGGACCCTAAACAGAAGGGGGAATGAACCAGGAGAGACTATGGACTCTGGGAAACAAACTGAGGGCTTCAGAGGGGAGAAGGGTGGGGGATTGGGATGGGCCAGTGATGGGTATTAAGGAAGGTACATATTGCATGGAGCACTGGGTGTTATATGCAAATAATGAATCACGGAACACTACATCAAAAACTAAGGAAATACTGTATAGTGACTAACATATCATAATAAAAAATTGTTATTAGAAAAAAATTAAAGGTAAAAAAAAAAACAATACAGCTTTTCTGTCTCAAGAACAATCACAATTGAGAAAAAACTAACTTCCAATCCCTAAAGCAAAACACAGACCAAGTTCCATTTCACTCCCCTTCATTCACATTCTCTGTGGGTTCTAAGCTATTTCCCTACCTTCTTTTCTGCTGAGCAGGGAGCCTCGGCTCGATCCCAGAACCCTGGGATCATAACCTGAGCCAAAGGCACATGCTTAACTGGCTGAGCCAGCCAGGAGCCCCAGCCATGTTTTTCTTAAGCAAAAGGACACTTTCTCACAATGCCTTCACATGACTTCACATGGTACCAGACACCTGCATTTGCCTCTAGGAGGTTGCAGATGAAGGCAATTGCAAACTCTCACAGTGGTTTATCAAATACAATGACCTGCCTGGTGACAGTGAAACTCTTATGAGCCCACGAGAGGGTGCTGTGACACTCAGCTGTGGCTGGGCTGGCACAGAGAACCAAATCCATTTCCCTGCCTGATGTCTGTGAGGAACAGATGCCCCCACTGTGAATGAGACCCTGCCACTGAGCTGTCCAGAGATGGCCATCCTCACGGAGTATGAGGATAAAGGACAATGCCTGAGGAGACCTCATCTGTCTCTTTTATCTTTTCATATTTTCGACAGTGGACAAATCACTGCCTAGAAGTCCCCAACTACCTTAGTCTCATCTGTGAATGACGAAGAGGTTTTACAAAACACTTAAGATTTTGACCTCACAAATGCCCACAACCACTTACCATAGGGATTCAACATTAAGCAAAGATACTGTTCGTTGGAAGAGAGGTCCTGCCCACTCTTGTTTCTCACTTATATGCTCATCTTCCTTACCTCATGGTAACATAACCACCTTGATTCCTGCTTCCGTCTTCAGGAAGGCTGAGGTGACTTGAAGTGCATTACCCTGACATCGTTTTTCGTAGCAATAAGATGTGGACATTTCCCTAGTCCTACACACCCAAAGTTGAATCGGAATCAGGATTGAGGAGGCTGATGAGAGTTGAAGGTGTTTTCCTGTACACGATGGTTTATTACCAATAAGGATGGGTCAGAGTCCTCGAAATTCCAGAACCTTTTCATTAATGCTTCCTACTCGTGAAAGATGATGTACATTGGTCTTTCCCTGTACAGTGTGGTGACTCAGAGAAAAGTGCTTAGCCCTTTCGTCAGATGTCCACGAGCACTTTGGGGCTGGCTTCCATATTCAGAAAGGATGATGTTAGGGCTAAGAGGGTTCCTGTACACTGTTATGTCTTTCAGATAAGTGTATGGCATTTTTGTTACATTGCCAGAGCCACTTAGCGCAGGGCTTGCCGGCCTCCTGTGGAAGAACCCTAACCCGAGGTCGTCCACCGAGGGGCCCCTCCCAAGGAGCCTGGCACCACAATGCCGGGGATTTGGGACCCCCGATCCCCAGTGCTGGACTCACTCTGCCACCCCGCAAGCATCCAGGGCCCTACGGGCGTTGCCAGTCATTCAAGAAGGGAGAACGGGCAAAGCCCTCCGGTCCCCCTGTGACCTTCAAAGGCCCCCGTGCAAAAACTCTGGCTCCCTCGCTCCTGTGCCCCAGCGCCCTAACCTCGGCCCACCCGTCCTCTTGTGGCGGAGCTGGCGGATCGGGCCTGCGGGCTTCCTGGGGGCTAACCCTATGCCATGTCGCCCCCGAAGGGCCCCTCCCAAGTGTCCTGGCGCTGCATGCCAGGGATTGGGGACCCCCAAGTCCCACCGCCGGACGCACCGTGCCGCCCTGCCGCCACATGGGGCACTAGGGGCGTCACCAGTCCTTCAGGGCGACAGAACGGGCAGGACCCTCCAAGCCTCCTGCAACCTTCGAAGGCACCCCAAGCCAAAGCGTAAATGCTCTGGCCCACGCCCCCACTCGCCAGCTACCTCACCTCAACCCACACCTCCATTCACCGCACATGGGCGGAACGAGCCTGCCAGCCTCCTGGGGGCTAACCCTAACCCTAGGTCTGCCACCGAGGGGCCCGTCCCAAGGGGCCTGAGGCTGCAACGCCGGGTATTAGGGAGCCCCAATCCCCAGCGCCGGAGTCTCCCTGCCGCCCCATCACCACCTGGGCCGCTAGGGGTGCCGCTGGTCATTCAGGGCGGTAGAACGGGCAGGGCCCTCTGAGCCCCTGGCGAACTTCGAAGGCCCCCCCATCCAAAATGCTTGAGCCCACGCTTATGCTCCTCAGCGCCCTCACCTCGGCCCACCCCTCCGCTCGCCACAGAGCCGGCGGATGAGGCCTGCACTCCTCCTGGGGGCTACGCAGAACCCTAGGTTGTCCCCTGAGGTGCCCTTCCGAAGGGGCCTGGCACCGCAATGCCTGGGATTGGGGACCCCCGATCCCCAGCGCCGGACTCACCGTGTCGCCCCCCCGCCACCCGGGGCGCTAGGAGCACCGTCGGTCATTCAGGGAGGGAGAATGGGCAGATTCCTCCGAGCCCCTGATGACATTCGAAGGCCCCCCCGTGCCAAAACGCTTGGGCCCATGCTCCCGCTCGCCTGCGCCCTCACCTCGGTCCGCCCCTCCGCTCGCTGTAGAGCCAGTGGATCTGGACTGCAGGCCTCCTGGGTGTTACCCTAACCATTGGTGGGCCCCCGAGGGGCCCATCCCAGGTTCCTATTGCCGCAACACCAGGGATTGGGGACTCCCCAGCCCAAGCGCCTGACTCACCCTCCCGCCCTACCGCCACCTGGGCCGCTAGGGGCGCCGCCGTTCATTCAGGGAGGGAGAACAGGCAGGGCCCTCCAGCGACCTGCGACTTTAGAAGGCCCCCCGCACCAAAACGCTTGGCCCCACGCTCCCGCTGGCCAGCGCCCTTACCTCGGCCCTCCCCTCCGCTCGCCGCACAGCTGGCGGATCTGGCCTGTGGGCCTTCTGGGGGCTAACCCTAAACCTATGTAGGCCCCCTAGTGGCCCCTCCCAAGGGGCCTGGTGCCGCAACGATGGGGAAAGGGGACTCCTGAGCCCCAGCGCGGGACTCACCATGCCCCCCACTGCCACCCAGGTCACTAGGGGCACCGCCGGTCATTCAGGGCGGGAGAATGGGCAGGGCCCTCCGAGCCACTGGTGACATTTGAAGGCCCCCCGTGCCAAAATGCTTCGGCCCACGCTTCTGCTCACCAGTGGCCTCACCTCGGCCAGCCCCTCCGCAAGCCGCACAACCAGCGGATCGGGCCTGGTGGCCTACTGGGGTCTAACCCTAACCCTAGGTTGGCTGTCGAGGGGCCCCTCCAAAGGGGTCTGGCACCAACACGCCGAGGATTGGGGACCCCCGAGCACCAGCGCCGGACTCACCCTGCTGCCCTGCCGAGACCCGGCCCGCTAGGGTCACCATCCTCATTTAGAGTGGGAGAACTTGCAGGGCCCTCCGTGCCCCCTGCGACCTTCGAAGGCAACCCACGTCAAAACGCTAGGGCCCATGCTCCCGCTCACCATTGCCCTCACCTGGGACCCACCCTCCGCTCGCCACACAGCCTTCAGATCAGGCCTGCCAGCCTCCTGGGGGCTAACCCTAACCCTAGTTCAGCCCCTGAGGAGCGCCTCCCAAGGGGACTGGCGCCATCACGCCGGGGATTGGGGACAATCGAGCCCCAGTGCTGGACTTTCACTGCCACCCTGCCGCCACCCGGGCTGCTAGGGGCGCCACCAGTCCTTTGGGGCAGGAGAAGGGGCAGGGCCCTCCAAGCCCCCCGTGACCTTCGAAGGCTCCCTGCGCCAAAACGCTTGGGCCCACGCTCCCGCTCACCATTGCCCTCACCTCTGCCCGCCCCTCTGCTCGAACACACAGCTGGCGGATAGGGCCTGCTGGGCTCCTGGGGGCTAACCCTAAACCTAGGTCGGCCCCCGAGGGGCCCTTTCCAAGGGTCCTGGCTCCGCCACGCCGGGGACTGGGGACACACGAGCATGAGCACCAGACTCACCCAGCCGCCCTGCCGCCACCCGGGCTTCTAGGGGCGCCGCCACTCATTCAGGGCGGGAGAAGGGGCAAGGATCTCTGAGCCCCGGTGACTTTCGAAGGCCCCCTGCGCCAAAACGCTTGGGCCCACGCTCCCGCTCGCCAGCGCCCTCACCTCTGCCCACCACTCCTCTCGCCGCACAGCCGGCAGAATGGGCCTGCCGGCCTCCTTTAGGCTAACCCTAACCCTAGGTAGGCCCCCAAGGTACCACTCCCAAGTGCCTGGCGACGCCACGCTGGGGATTGGGGACCCACGAGCCCTAGCTCCAGACTCACCCTGCCGCCCCGCCATGACCCGGCCCGCTAGGGGCAACGTCCTCACAGGGCGAGAGAATAGGCAGGGCCCTCTGAGCCCCCGGTGACCTTCGAAGGCTCCCCGCGCCAAAACGCTTGGGCCCATACTCCCGCTCGCCAGCGCATTCACATCGGCCCGCCCCTCCGCTCAATGCACAGCCAGCGGATCAGGCCGCCGGACTCCTGGGGGTAACCCTAAAGCTAGGCAGGACCCAGAGGGGCCCCTCCCAAGGGGCCTGGCGCCACCAAGCCTGGGACTAGGACCACAGGCCCCATCGCCAGACTCACCCTGCCTCCCTGCTGCCACTCAGGCCACTAGGGGCGCCACTGGTCATTCAGGGCACAAGAATGGACAGGGTCCTCTGAGCCACTGGCGACCTTCGAAGGCTCTCCGTGCCAAAACCCGGGTGCCCATGCTCCCGCTCCCCAGCGCCCTCACCTCAGCCCGCCCCTCTGCTCCCTGCACAGAGGGCAGATCCGGCATGCCGGCCTTGTGTGGGCTAACCCTAACCGTAGGTCGGCCCTCCAGGGTCCCTCCCAAGGATTCTGGTGCCTATACGCCAGGGATCAGGGACCCCAAGCCCCAGAACCAGACTCACGCTGCCACAACGCCGCCACCCAGGCCACTAGGGGCGCCGCCGCTCATGCAGGGCGGGAGAAGGGACAGGGCCCTGGAGAAACTGGCGACATTTGAAGCCTCCCTCGCCAAAATTCAGGGGCCCACGCTCCCGCTCACCAGCGCCTTTACTCGGCCCGCCCACCTCTCGCAGCCCAGCCAGAGGATTGGGCCTGCCGGCCTCCTGGGTGCTAACTCTAAACCTAGGTCAGCCCAGGAGGAGCCCCTCCCAAGAGGCCTGGCCCTACAATGCTGGGGATTGGGGATCCCTGAGCCGAAGCTCAGGACTCACCCTGCAGCCCCACCGCCAACGGAGCCACTAGGGGCGCCGCTGGTTATTCAGGGCAGGAAAATGGGCAGGGCCCTTGGAGACATGGCAACATTCGAAGGCCCAGGGTGCCAAAACGCTGGGGCCCACGCTCCCGCTCTGCATCCCCCTCAACTCGGCCCACACCTCCACTCCTCACACAGCCAGCGGATCGGGCCTGCCGGCCTCCTGGGTGCTAACCCTAAGCCTAGGACGGCCCCTGAGGGTCCCTTCCTAAGGAGCCTTGCAGCGCAACGCAGGGGATTGGCGACCCCCAAGCCCCAGGGCCGAGTGCACCCTGCCGCCCTGCCCCACACGGCCCGCTAGGGGCACCGCCATTCATTCTGGGTGGGAGAACTGGCAGGGGCCTCCGAACCCCCGCCCACCTTCAATGGCGCCCAGAACCAAAATGCTTGTGCCCAGGCTCATGTTCACCAGCATCCTCACCTTGGCCCAACTCTCCGCTCCACGCACAGGCGGTGTATAGGGCCTGCCAGCCTCCTGGGTGCTAACCGTAACTGTAGGTTGGCCCCCGAGGGGCCCTTCTCAAGTGGCCTGGCGCCCCAACGCCGGGGATGGGGCAACCGAGCCCAAGTGCCGGACTCACCCTGCTGCCCTTCAGCCACCTGAGCCACTAGGGGCCCCGCTGGTCATTCAGAGTGGGAGAATGGGCAGGTCCCTGCAGCCACCGCCAACCTTCGAAGGCCCCCCACGCTAAAACGCTTGGGCTCATGCTCAGGCTCGCCAGCGCCCACACCTCGGCCCACCCTGCCGCGTGCTGCACAGATGCTGATCGGGTCCACCGGTCTCCGGGGGGCTAACTGTAACCCTAGATCGACCCCCGAGAGGCCCATCCCAAGGGGCCTGGCATCGCAACGCCGGGGATTGGGGACCCTGAGCCTCAGCACCTGACTCACCCTGCCACCCAGCCGCCACCCAGGGGCTTGGGGTGCTGCCATTCATTCAGGGCGGGAGAACGGGCAGGGCCCTCCGAGACACAGTGACCTTCGAATCTCCCCCACGCCAAAACGCCCGAGCCCACGCTCCCAAACACCAGTGAACTCACCTCGGTCCGCCACTCCACTCTCCACACAGCTGGCGAATAGGACCTGCCGAGTTCCTAGGGGCTAAACCAAAACCTAAGTTGTCATCCAAGGGGCCCCTCCCAAGGGGCCTGGCGCCTCATCGCTGGGGATTGGAGATACCTGAGCCGCAGGGCCTGACTCACCCTGCCACCCCTCACGACCCAGGCCGCTAGGGGCGCCGCCGTTCCTGCAGGGTGGGAGAATGGGCAGAGCCCTTCGAACCCCCGCTGACCTTTGAAGGTGTTCTGAACCAAAACGCTTGGGCCCAGGCTCTTGCTCGCCAGCGCCCTCACCTCAGCCCCCCCTACCGCTCCATGCACAGCGGGCGGATCCCGCCTGCCGGCCTCCCGGGTGCTAACCCTAACCCTAGGTCGGCCACCCAGGGGCCCCTCCCAAGGGTCCTGGTGCCGCTTCGCCGGGGATCCGGAACCTCAAGCCCCAGAGCCACACCCACCCTACCGCAACGCCGCCACCCAGGCCGCTAGGAGCACTGCGGGTCATTCAGGGCGAGAGAAGGGGCAGGGCCTTCCGAGCCCCCGGTGGCCTTCAAAGGCTCCCCGTGCCAAAACGCTGGTGCCCACGCTCCCGCTCCCCAACGCCCTCACCTCGGCCCCGCCCTCCGCTCCCCAGACAGTGGCCGGATCCCACCTGCCGGCCTCCTGGGGGCTAACCCTAACCCTAGGTCAGCCACCCAGGGGCCCCTCCCAAGGGTCCTGGTGCCGCTACACTGGGGATCAGGGACCCCAAGACCCAGAGCCAGACTCACCCTGCCGCAACGTCGCCACCCCGGGCCGCTAGTGGCGCCGCCCGTCATTCAGGGCGGGAGAAGGGACAGGGCCCTGGAGAAACCGGCGATATTTGAAGCCTCCTGCGCCAAAATGCAGGGGCCCACGCTCCCGATCGCCAGCGCCTTTACCTCGGGCCGCCCACCTCTCGCCGCCCAGCCAGAGGATTGGGCCTGCTGGCCTCCTGGGTGCTAACTCTAAACCTAGGTCCGCCCAAGACGAGCCCCTCCCAAGAAGCCTGGCCCCACAGCGCTGGGGATTGGGGATCCCCGAGCCGCAGCATGGACTCACCCTGCCGCTCCACCGCCAAGGGAGCTGCTAAGGGCACCACTGGTTATTCAGGGCAGGAGAACAGTCAGGGCCCTTTGAGCCATGGCAACAATCGAAGGCCCAGGGCGTCAAAACGCTGGGGACCACGCTCCAGCTCTGCATCACCCTCAACTCAGCCCGCACCTCCGCTCTTCGCAGAGCCAGCGACTCGGGCCTGCCGGCCTCCTGGGAGCTAACCCTAACCCTAGGACAGCCCCTGAAGGTCCCATCCTAAGGGGCCTGGCGCCGCAACGCCAGGGATTGGGGGCCCCCAAGCCCCAGCGCCAGATGCACGCTGCCACCCCAACCCACACAGGCCGCTAGGGGCGCCGCCATTCATTCAGGGTGGGAGAACTGGCAGGGCCCTCCAAACCCCTGCCGACCTTCGAAGGCGCACCGAACCAAAACGCTTGGGCCCAGGCTCATGTTCACCAGCACCCTCACCTCGGCCCAACTCTCCGCTCGACGCACAGGTGGTGTATCGGGCCTGCGGGGCTCCTGGAGGCTAACCCTAACCATAGGCCGGCCACCGAGGGGCTCTTCCCAAGGGGCCTGGCGTCGCAACGCTGGGGATGGGGACCCCGAGCTCATGTGCCGCACTCACCCTGCTGCCCTTCAGCCACCCGAGCCGCTAGAGGCCCCGCCGGTCAATCAGGGCAAGAGATCGGGCAGGGCCCTCCGAGCCCACGCTGACCTTTGAAGGCTCCCCGCGCAAAAACGTTGGCTCCCAGGATCCTGCTCACCAGTGCCCTCACCTAGGCCCACCCCACCGCTTGCTTCAGAGCCGGTGGATAGGGCCTGCCGGGCTCCTGGCAGCTAACCAAAACCCTAGGTGGGCCCTGAGGGGACATCCCAAGCGGCCTGGCTCTGCAATGCTGGGGATTGGTGACTCAGAGCCCCAGAGCCCGACTCACCCTGCTGCACTGTCCCCACCTGGGCCGCTAGGGGCGCCGCGGGTCATAGAGGGCGAGAGAAGGGCAGGGCCTTCTGAGTCCCCGGTGACCTTCAAAGGCTCCCGGTGCCAAAACGCTGGTGCCCACGCTCCCGCTCCCCAGCGCCTTCACCTCGGGCCGCACCTCAGCTCGCCGCACAGTGTGCGGTTGGGCCTGACGGACTCCTGGGGGCTAACCCTAACCCTAGGTCGGCCCCCCAGGGGCCCCTCCCTAGGCTTTTGGTGCCACAACACCAGGGATCTGGAACCCCAAGCCCCAAAGCCAGACTCACCCTCCCACAACACTGCCACCCGGGCCGCGAGGGGCGCCGCCGGTCATTCAGGGCGGGAGAACTGACAGGGCCCTGGAAAAACCGGCGACATTTGAAGCCTCCCACCCCAAAATGCGGGGGCCCACAATCCCGCACCCCAGCGCCTTTACCTCGGCCCGCCCACCTCTCACCGCCCAGCCAGAGGATCTGGCCTGCCGGCCTTATGGGGGCTTACTCTAACCCTGGGTCGGGCCACGAGGAGCCCCTCCCAATGGGCCTGGCACCACAACGCCGGGGATTGGGGATCCCCGAGCCGCAGCCTGGGATTCACCCTGCCGCCCCACGGCCAACGGAGCCGCTAGGGGCATTGCTGGTTATTCAGGGCAGGAGAAAGGGCAGGGCCCTCCGAGCCATGGCAACATTCAAAGGCCCAGGACGCCAAAACCCTGGGGCCCACGCTCCCGCTCCCCATCGCCCTCAACCCGGCCTGCATCTCCACTCCTCGCACAGCCTGCGGATTGGGCCTGCTGGCCTCCTGGGCACTAAACCTAACCCTAGGACGGTCCCGAGGGTCGCTTCCTAAGGGGCCTGGCGCCGCAACGCAGGGGATTGGGAACCCCCAAGCCCCAGCGCTGGATGCACCCTGCCGCCCCGCCCCACACGTGCCACTAGGGGCGCCGCCATTCATTCAGGGTGGGAGAAGGGGCAGGGCCCTTCGAAGCCCCACCGACCTTCGAAGGCACCCCGAACCAAAACGCTTGGGCCCAGGCTCATGTTCACCAGCACCCTCACCTCGGCCCAACTCTCCGCTCGACGCACAGGCGGTGTATCGGGCCTGCTGGCCTCTTGGGGGCTAACCCTAACTGTAGGTCGGCCACGGAGGGGCCCTTCCCAAGTGGCCTGGTGCCACAACGCCGGCAATGGGGACCCCAACCCAAGTGCCGGACTCACCCTGCTGCCCTTCAGGCACCGGAGCCTCTAGGGGCCCCGCCGGTCATTCAGAGCGGGAGAACGGGCAGGTCCCTCCGAGCCCCCACCGACCTTCGAAGGCCCCCCGCACTAAAACGCCTGGGCTCATGCTCAGTCTCGCCAGCGCCCTCACCTCGGCCCAAACCTCCGCGTGCCACACAGCTGCTGATCAGGTCCACCGGCCTCCTGGGGGCTAACCGGAACCCTCGATCGACCCCCGAGGGGCCCCTCCCAAGGGATCTGGCGCTGCAACGCTGGGGATTGGGGACCCCCGAGCCTCAGCACTGGACTCACCCTGCCACCCAGCCGCCACCCGGGGGCTTGGGGTGGTGCCGTTCATTCAGGGCGGGAGCACGGGCAGGGCCCTCCAAGACACGGTGACCTTCAAAGGCCCCTCGCACCAAAACACCCGGGCCCACGCTCCCGCTCACCAGTGCCCTCACCTCAGTCCGCCACTCCAGTCTCCACACAGCTGGCGAATAGGGCCTGCCGGCATCCTAGGGGCTAAACCTAACCCTAGGTCAGCCTCCGAGGGGCCGCTCCCAAGGGGCCTGGCGCCGCAACGCGGTGGACTGGGGACCCCCAAGCCCTATGCCCGGACTTACATGCCGGCCCGCCACCACCTGGGCTGCTAGGGGCGCCGCCGGTCATTCACGGAGGAGAATGGGCAGGGCCCGCGGAGTCCCCGGAGACATTCGAAGGCCCCTGGTGCCAAAACGCTTGGGCCCAGGCTCTTGCTCGCCAGCGCCCTCACCTCGGCCCACCCCTCCGCTCCACGCACAGCGGGCGGATCCTGCCTGCCGGCCTTTCGGGTGTTAACCCTAACCCTAGGTCGGCCACCCAGGGGCCCCTCCCAAGGGTCCTGGTGCCGCTTCGTCGGGGATCCGGAACCTCAAGCCCCAGAGCCACACTCACCCTAGCGCAACGCCGCCACCCGGGCCGCTAGGAGCACTGCGGGTCATTCAGGGCGAGAGAAGGGGCAGGGCCTTCCGAGCCCCCGGTGGCCTTCAAAGGCTCCCCGTGCCAAAACGCTGGTGCCCACACTCCCGCTCCCCAACGCCCTCACCTCGGCCCCGCCCTCCACTCCCTGGACAGTGGCCAGATCCCACCTGCCGGCCTCCTGGGGGCTAACCCTAACCCTAGGTCAGCCACCCAGGGGCCCCTCCCAAGGGTCCCGGTGCCGCTACACTGGGGATCAGGGACCCCAAGACCCAGAGCCAGACTCACCCTGCCGCAACGTCGCCACCCGGGCCGCTAGTGGCGCCGCCCATCATTCAGGGCGGGAGAAGGGACAGGGCCCTGGAGAAACCGACGATATTTGAAGCCTCCTGCGCCAAAATGCAGGGGCCACGCTCCCGATTCCCAGCGCCTTTACTTCGGGCCGCCCACCTCTCGCCGCCCAGCCAGAGGATTGGGCCTGCTGGCCTCCTGGGTGCTAACTCTAAACCTAGGTCCGCCCACGAGGAGCCGCTCCCAAGAGGCCTGGCCCCTCAACCCTGGGGATTGGGGATCCCCGAGCCGCAGCATTGACTCACCCTGCCGCTCCACCGCCAAGGGAGCTGCTAAGGGCACCGCTGGTTCTTCAGGGCAGGAGAGCGGGCAGGGCCCTTTGAGCCATGGCAACAGTCGAAGGCCCAGGGCGCCAAAACGCTGGGGACCACGCTCCCGCTCTGCATCACCCTCAACTCGGCCCGCACCTCAGCTCTTCGCAGAGCCAGCGACTCGGGCCTGCCGGCCTCCTGGGAGCTCACCCTAACCCTAGGACAGCCCCTGAAGGTCCCTTCCTAAGGGGCCTGGCGCCGCAACGCCAGGGATTGGGGGCCCCCAAGCCCCAGCGCAGGATGCAGGCTTCGACCCCAACCCACACAGGCCGCTAGGGGCGCCGCCATTCATTCAGGGTGGGAGAACTGGCAGGGCCCTCCGAACCCCTGCCGACCTTCGAAGGCTCACCGAACCAAAACGCTTGGTCCCAGGCTCATGTTCACCAGCACCCTCACCTCGGCCCAACTCTCCGCTCGATGCACAGGTGGTGTATCGGGCCTGCGGGGCTCCTGGAGGCTAACCCTAACCATAGGTCGGCCACCGAGGGGCACTTCCCAAGGGGCCTGGTGTCGCAACGCTGGGGATGGGGACCCCGAGCTCATGTGCCGCACTCACCCTGCTGCCCTTCAGCCACCCGAGCCGCTAGAGGCCCCGCCGGTCAATCAGGGCAAGAGATCGGGCAGGGCCCTCCGAGCCCACGCTGACCTTTGAAGGCTCCCCGCGCAAAAACGTTGGCTCCCAGGATCCTGCTCACCAGTGCCCTCACCTAGGCCCACCCCACCGCTTGCTTCAGAGCCGGTGGATAGGGCCTGCCGGGCTCCTGGCAGCTAACCAAAACCCTAGGTGGGCCCTGAGGGGACATCCCAAGCGGCCTGGCTCTGCAATGCTGGGGATTGGTGACTCAGAGCCCCAGAGCCGGACTGACCCTGCTGCACTGTCCCCACCTGGGCCGCTAGGGGCGTCGCGGGTCATAGAGGGCGAGAGAAGGGCAGGGCCTTCTGAGTCCCCGGTGACCTTCAAAGGCTCCCGGTGCCAAAACGCTGGTGCCCACGCTCCCGCTCCCCAGCGCCTTCACCTCGGGCCGCACCTCAGCTCGCCGCACAGTGTGCGGTTGGGCCTGACGGACTCCTGGGGGCTAACCCTAACCCTAGGTCGGCCCCCCAGGGGCCCCTCCCTAGGCTTTTGGTGCCACAACGCCAGGGATCTGGAACCCCAAGCCCCAAAGCCAGACTCACCCTCCCACAACGCTGCCACCCGGGCCGCGAGGGGCGCCGCCGGTCATTCAGGGCGGGAGAACTGACAGGGCCCTGGAGAAACCGGCGACATTTGAAGCCTCCCACCCCAAAATGCAGGGGCCCACAATTCCGCACCCCAGCGCCTTTACCTCGGCCCGCCCACCTCTCACCGCCCAGCCAGAGGATCCGGCCTGCCGGCCTTATGGGGGCTAACTCTAACCCTGGGTCGGCCCATGAGGAGCCCCTCCCAAGGGGCCTGGCACCACAACGCCGGGGATTGGGGATCCCCGAGCCGCAGCCTGGGATTCACCCTGCCGCCCCTCCGCCAACGGAGCCGCTAGGGGCTTTGCTGGTTATTCAGGGCAGGAGAAAGTGCAGGGCCCTCCGAGCCATGGCAACATTCAAAGGCCCAGGACGCCAAAACCCTGGGGCCCACGCTCCCGCTCGTCATCGCCCTCAACTCGGCCTGCATCTCCACTCCTCGCACAGCCGGCGGATCGGGCCTGCCGGCCTCCTGGGCGCTAACCCTACCCCTAGGACAACCCTGAGTGTCATATCCTAAGGGGCCTGGCGCCACAACGCCTGGGATACGGAACGCCCAAGCCCCAGCGCTGGATGCACCCTGCCGCCCCGCCCCACACGTGCCGCTAGGGGCGCCGCCATTCATTCAGGGTGGGAGAAGGAGCAAGGCCCTTCGAAGCCCCGCCGACCTTCGAAGTCGCCAAGAACCAAAACGCTTGGGCCCGGGCTCATGTTCACCAGCACCCTCACCTCGGCCCAACTCTCCGCTCGACGCACAGGCGGTGTATCGGGCCTGCTGGCCTCCTGGGGGCTAACCCTAACTGTAGGTCGCCCACGGAGGGGCCCTTCCCAAGTGGCCTGGCGCCACAACGCCGGGAATGGGGACCCCAACCCAAGTGCCGGACTCACCCTGCTGCCCTTCAGGCACCGGAGCCTCTAGGGGCCCGGCCGGTCATTCAGAGCGGGAGAACGGGCAGGTCCCTCCGAGCCCCCACCGACCTTCGAAGACCCCCGCACCAAAACGCTTGGGGTCATGCTCAGTCTCGCCAGCGCCCTCACCTCGGCCTAACCCTCCGTGTGCCGCACAGCCACTGATCGGGTCCACCGGCCTCCTGGGGGCTAACCGGAACCCTAGATCGACCCCCGAGGGGCCCCTCCCAAGGGATCTGGCGCCGCAACGCTGGGGATTGGGGACCCCCGAGCCTCAGCACTGGACTCACCCTGCCACCCAGCCGCCACTCGGGGGCTTGGGGTGGTGCCGTTCATTCAGGGCGGGAGCACAGGCAGGGCCCTCCAAGACACGGCAACCTTCAAAGGCCCCCCGCGCCAAAACACCCGGGCCCACGCTCCCGCTCACCAGTGCCCTCACCTTGGTCCGCCACTCCAGTCTCCACACAGCTGGCGAATAGGGCCTGCCGGCATCCTTGGGGCTAAACCTAACCCTAGGTCAGCCTCCGAGGGGCCGCTCCCAAGGGGCCTGGCACCGCAACGCGGTGGACTGGGGACCCCCGAGCCCTATGCCCGGACTTACATGCCACCCCGCTGCCACCTGGGCTGCTAGGGGCACCGCCGGTCATTCAGGGAGGAGAATGGGCAGGGCCCACCAAGTCCCCGGAGACATTCGAAGGCCCCCGGTGCCAAAACGCTTGGGCCCAGGCTCTTGCTCGCCAGCGCCCTCACCTCGGCCCGCCCCTCCGCTCCAGGCACAGCGGGCGGATCCCGCCTGCCGGCCTCCCGGGTGCTAACCCTAACCCTAGGTCGGCCACCCAGGGGCCCCTCCCAAGGGTCCTGGTGCCGCTTCGCCGGGGATCCGGAACCTCAAGCCCCAGAGCCACACTCACCCTACCGCAACGCCGCCACCCAGGCCGCTAGGAGCACTGCGGGTCATTCAGGGCGAGAGAAGGGGCAGGGCCTTCCGAGCCCCCGGTGGCCTTCAAAGGCTCCCCGTGCCAAAACGCTGGTGCCCATGCTCCCGCTCCCCAACGCCCTCAAGTCGGCCCCGCCCTCCACTCCCTGGACAGTGGCCGGATCCCACCTGCTGGCCTCCTGGGGGCTAACCCTAACCCTAGGTCAGCCAGCCAGGGGCCCGTCCCAAGGGTCCTGGTGCCGCTACACTGGGGATCAGGGACCCCAAGACCCAGAGCCAGACTCACCCTGCCGCCACGTTGCCACCCGGGCCGCTAGTGGCGCCGCCCGTCATTCAGGGCGGGAGAAGGGACAGGGCCCTGGAGAAACCGGCGATATTTGAAGCCTCCTGCGCCAAAATGCAGGGGCCCACGCTCCCGATTGCCAGCGCCTTTACCTCGGACCGCCCACCTCTCGCTGCCCAGCCAGAGGATTGGGCCTGCTGGCCTCCTGGGTGCTAACTCTAAACCTAGGTCCGCCCAGGAGGAGCCCCTCCCAAGAGGCCTGGCCCCGCAACGCTGGGGATTGGGGATCCCCGAGCCACAGCATGGACTCACCCTGCCGCTCCACCGCCAAGGGAGCTGCTAAGGGCGCCGCTGGTTCTTCAGGGCAGGAGAACGGGCAGGGCCCTTTGAGCCATGGCAACAGTCGAAGGCCCAGGGCGCCAAAACGCTGGGGACCACGCTCCCGCTCTGCATCACCCTCAACTCGGCCCGCACCTCCGCTCTTCGCAGAGCCAGTGACTCGGGCCTGCCGGCCTCCTGGGAGCTAACCCTAACCCTAGGACAGCCCCTGAAGGTCCCTTCCTAAGGGGCCTGTCGCCGCAACGCCAGGGATTGGGGGCCCCCAAGCCCCAGTGCTGGATGCACGCTGCCACCCCAACTTACACAGGCCGCTAGGGGCGCCGCCATTCATTCAGGGTGGGAGAACTCTCAGGGCCCTCCAAACCCCTGCCGACCTTCGAAGGCGCACCGAACCAAAACGCTTGGGCCCAGGCTCATGTTCACCAGCACCCTCACCTCTGCCCAACTCTCCGCTCGACGCACAGGTGGTGTATCGGGCCTGCGGGGCTCCTGGAGGCTAACCCTAACCATAGGTCGGCCACCGAGGGGCACTTCCCAAGGGGCCTGGCGTCGCAACGCTGGGGATGGGGACCCCGAGCTCATGTGCCGCACTCACCCTGCTGCCCTTCAGCCACCCCAGCCGCTAGAGGCCCCGCCGGTCAATCAGGGCAAGAGATCGGGCAGGGCCCTCCGAGCCCACGCTGACCTTTGAAGGCTCCCCGCGCAAAAACCTTGGCTCCCAGGATCCTGCTCACCAGCGCCCTCACCTAGGCCCACCCCACCGCTTGCTTCAGAGCCGGTGGATAGGGCCTGCCGGTCTCCTGGCAGCTAACCAAAACCCTAGGTCGGCCCTGAGGGGACATCCCAAGCGGCCTGGCTCTGCAATGCTGGGGATTGGTGACTCAGAGCCCCAGAGCCCGACTCACCCTGCCGCAGTGTCCCCACCTGGGCCGCTAGGGGTTCCGCGGGTCATAGAGGGGAGAGAAGGGCAGGGCCTTCTGAGTCCCCGGTGACCTTCAAAGACTCCCCATGCCAAAACGCTGGTGCCCACGCTCCTGCTCCCCAGCGCCTTCACCTCGGCCCGCACCTCAGCTCGCCGCACAGTGTGCGGTTGGGCCTGACGGTCTCCTGGGGGCTAACCCTAACCCTAGGCCGGCCCCCCAGGGGCCCCTCCCAAGGCTTTTGGTGCCACTACGCCAGGGATCTGGAACCCCAAGCCCCAAAGCCAGACTCACCCTCCCACAACGCTGCCACCCGGGCCGCGAGGGGCGCCGCCGGTCATTCAGGGCGGGAGAACTGACAGGGCCCTGGAGAAACCGGCGACATTTGAAGCCTCCCACCCCAAAATGCAGGGGCCCACAATCCCGCACCCCAGCGCCTTTACCTCGGCCCGCCCACCTCTCACCGCCCAGCCAGAGGATCTGGCCTGCCGGCCTTATGGGGGCTTACTCTAACCCTGGGTCGGGCCACGAGGAGCCCCTCCCAAGGGGCCTGGCACCACAACGCCAGGGATTGGGGATCCCCGAGCCGCAGCCTGGGATTCACCCTGCCGCCCCACCGCCAACGGAGCCGCTAGGGGCGTTGCTGGTTCTTCAGGGCAGGAGAAAGGGCAGGGCCCTTGGAGCCATGGCAACATTCAAAGGCCCAGGACGCCAAAACGCTGGGGCCCATGCTCCCGCTTGCCATCGCCCTCAACGCGGCCTGCATCTCCACTCCTCGCACAGCTGGCGGATCGGGCCTGCCGGCCTCCTGGGCGCTAACCCTAACCCTAGGACGGCCCCGAGGGTCGCTTCCTAAGGGGCCTGGCGCTGCAACGCAGGGGATTGGGAACCCCCAAGCCCCAGCGCTGGATGCACCGTGCCGCCCCGCCCCACACATGCCGCTAGGGGCGCCGCCATTCATTCAGGGTGGGAGAATGGGCAGGGCCCTTCGAACCCCCGCCGACCTTCGAACACCCGCTGACCTTCGATGAGCCCTCCGCACACCGGGCGACCTTCCAAGGCCCCCCACGCCAAAATTGTTGGGCCCACATTCCAGATCTCCGGTGCCCTCCCCTCGGCCTGGCCCTCCGCTAGTGCACAGCTGGTGGATCATGCCTGCCGGACTCCTAGGTGCTAACACGAACACTAGGACGGCCCCAGAGGGGCCCCTCCCAAGGGACCTTGCGCTGCAATGCATGGAATTGGGGACCCCCAAATTGCACTGCCAGAATCACACTGCCACCCCGCCACCACCTGGGCCGCTAGGGGCGCCGCCGGTCATTCAGGGTGAGAACACGGACAGGGCCCTCCGAGCCTCTAGCAATGTTCAAAGGCCCCCTGCACTAAAACGCTGGATACCATACTCCTGCTCGCCAGTGCCCTCACCTCGGCCCACTCCTCCACTCGCCGCACAGGCGGCGCATCAGTCCTTCTACCCTACTGGGGTTTTACCTTAACCCTAAACCCTAACCCCTAACCTTAAACCCTAAACCTTAATCCCTAATCCTAATGCTAACCCTAACCACTAACCCTTACCCTAACCCTAACCCTACCCTAAACCTAACCCTAAACCCTAATCCTTAAACCCTAAACCCTAACATTAACACTAAACCCTAAACCCTAACCACTAACCCTAATCCCGAAACCCTAAACACTAAACCCTAACCTTAACCACTAACCCCAAACCCCAAACCCGAACCCTAAACCCTAACCCTACCCCGACCCCTACCATACCCCTAACACTACCCTTACCCTACCCCTTCAGCTAACCCTACCCCTAACCCGTAACCTAACCCTAAACCTAACCCTAACCCGTGCCCTAATCCGTACTCTAACCCTAACTCTAACCCGTACCCTAACCCTACCCCTAAACTGTACCCTAACCCTAACCATAACCCTAACACGTACTCTAACCCGTACCCTAACCCTAAACTGTACCCTAACCCGTAACTTAAACTGTACCCTAAACCAAACCGTAACCCTAGCAAGTACCCTAACCCATATCCTAACCTTAACCCTAAACCCTAAACACTGACCCTAACCCAGACACTAACTCGTACCATAACCTGTACCCTAACCCTACCCGTACCCTAACCCTAAACTGTACCCTAACCGTAAACCTTAACCCTAAACCGTAACCCGTACCCTAACCCTAACCAGTACCCTTACCTTAACCTTAACCCATACCCTAGCCCATACCCTAACCCATACCCTAACCCGTACCCTATCCCTAACCCGGACCCTAACCCATACCCTACCCATACCTAACCCTAACCTGTACCCTAACCCATACCCTAACCCATACCCTAACCCTAAACCATACCCATTCCCTATCCCTAACTCGTTCCCTAAACTGTACCCTACCCTAACCCGTACCCTACCATAACCCGTACCCTAAACCGTACCCAAATACATACGCTAAAACTAAACCTAAACTGTACCCTAACCCGCATGCTAAACCGTACCTTATGCGTACCCTAACCCGTACCCTAAACCTAACCCGTACCCTAAACCTAACCCATACTCCAACCCTAACCCTAAACCTAAACCCAAACCCTAAACCCTAACCCGTACCCTAAACCCTAATCTGTACCCTAACCCATAACCTCTAACCTGTAAAACCTAAACCCAACCCTAACCCGTACCCTCTCCTTCCCCTAACCCTAACCCCTACACTCACCCATACCCTAACCGTAACCCATACCCTAACCTTAACCCATACCCTAATCCATAACCTAACTCCGGGGATTGGGTACACCTGAGCCCCACCACGGGACTCAGCCTACCACCCCTCAGGAAACTATGCCCCTTGGGTCGCCACAGAGCATCCCGTGCAGGAGAACTTGTAGGGCCCCCCTGAGCCCCCAGCGATCCTCGGCGTCCCCATACACCCCAACCCTGAGGCCCACGCTCATCCCGCCCCACGCCTTCCCTTCAGCTTGCCACCAAGCTCGTCTCAGAGCCAGCGGATCAGGCCTGCTGGGTTCCTGGGGCCTAGACCTGACCCTAGGTAGGCTGGGTAGGGCCCCTCCCCTGGGGCCCAGTGCCGCAGCCCCAGGGACTGGGGACACCTGAGCCCCACTGCAGGACAAAGCCTGCCAGCCCGCAGGAAACCGTACCCCTTGGGAGGCTGTAGAGCATTCAGGGCGGGAGAACCAGGAGGGCCCCCAGAGCCCCCGGCGAACTTCGGCGATCCCTAAACCCAACCTTGAAGCCCATGCTCACCCCACCCCGCACCCTCACCTCAGCCCAGGGCGGAGCTCGCCACATAGTGGGCAGATCTGGCCTGCGGGGTTCCTGGGCCCCAACCCTAACCCTAGTTCATCTGTGGAGGGGCCCCTCCCCAGGAGCCTGGAGCCACAGCCGTGGGGATTCGGGACACCTGAGCCCCACAGCAGGACTTAGTCTGCCACCCTGCAGGAAACCGTGTGCCTTGGGAGGCCATAGAGCATTCAGGGCGGGAGAACCAGCAGGGCCCTCCTGAGCCACCAGCGAACATTGGCGGCCTCCCGCACCCCAACCCTCAGGTCCATGCTCACCCTCCCCACACCCTCACCTCAGCCCGTGTAGCTCCCCATACAGCCAGCAGATCAGGCCTGCGGGGCTCCTGGGCCTAACCCTAGGCCTAGGTCAGCCGCGGGTGTGGGGCCTCCCCAGGAGCCTTATACTGCAGCCCCGGGGAATTGGGATACTTGTGCCCCACCTCAGGACTCAGCTTACCACTCGACAGGAAACCGTGCCCCTTGGAGCTCTATGGAGCCTACAGGGTACGAGAACTTGGGGAGGCCCCCGAAGCCCATCCCCATCCTTTGGCAGCCCCCCATTCCCCAACCCTGAGGCCCATGCTCACCCTCCCCCATGGCCTCCTCTCAGCCCTCCACAGAGCTCACAGCACAGCCTGCTGATTGTCCCTGCCGGGCTCCTGGACTCTAACCCTTACCGTAGGTTGGCCACAGAGGGGCCCCTCCCCAGGGTCCTGGCACCCCACTCTAGGGGATTGGGGACACCGAAGCCACACCGTAGGACTCAGCCTTCAGCCCACAGGAAACTGTACCATTTTAGGGCACAAGACAGCATTCAGCGCAAGAGAATTGGGGCACCCCTGAGAGCCCCTTCTGGTGAACCCCGACCTTTGGGGGCCCTTCCGGATGAAACTCCAAGGCTCACACTCACCCGCCCTTGTGCCGCCAACTCACTCGGCCTGGGAGTTCTCTGAGCACTGGGCAGGTCGGACCTGCTGTCTCTTGAGGCCTAACCTAACCCTGGGTCTTCTGCTGAGGGTCCCTCCCCGTTTGCCTGCCTCCAAGGCACCGGGCATTGGGCTCACCTCTGCACGACTAGAGGACTCAGCCTGCCCCACAGCAGGAAACTGTCCATTTGGGGCTGCAGCAAGGATTCATAGGAAAATCAGAGGGGCCCCTTAGCCCATCCCAGGCAACCCCCACTTTCAGAGATCTCCCCGGATCCAATTAGTAGCTTCACACTGACCTTTAAACTTGCTCTCCACAGAGATCTTTTGAAATTCTCCACACTTCCAACCAATGGCATCATCCAGCTTCAGTGCCTTACCCAGCTTTAGGTCTTGAGATGGATTAAAATGGGAAGTCATTTCACTGATGACGACGTACTGGTGACCAAAAGATACATGCATAAATGCTTCATATCACTTGGCTTCAGGGAAATGCAAATCTAAACACCTATAGATGCCATATCACACGAGGCCAAATATCTAAAAATAAGAAGACATGAAACTACACATGTTGGAGAGGATGTGGAGAAACGGGAACCCTATTACACCCTTGTACGAATGCAGTCTGGTACAGCCACTCTTGAAAATGGTACAGAATTTCCTCAAGAAGTTATAAATAAAGCTACCCTATGTCCCAGCAATTGCACTACTGGGTATTTACCCAAAACAGACAGAGGTAGTGAAGACGGGACACATGCACCCCAGTGTTCATAGCAGCAATATCCATAATAGACAAACTGTGGAAGGAGTGCAGATGAGCATTTATAGATGAATGGATAAAGAAGATGTGGATCATATATATAATGGAATATTACTCAGCCATCAGAAAGGATGAATACTTACCTTCACACAGACCTGGGTGGAGCTGGAGGCTATTATGCTGAGTGGAATAAGTCAATGAAAGAAAGGCAATGATCATATGCTTTCACTCCTATGTGGAATATCAGAAACAAGGAAGATGACCATAGGGGAAGCAAGGGAAAATAGAATGGGAAGTCATCAGAGAGGGAGAAAACCCATGATGGACTCTTAACTATCACAAGAAACTGATGATTGCTGGAGAAGTTGGGGGGGTAACTGGGTGAGTAGAATTAAGGAGGTCACACGATACAATGAGCACTGGGTGATACACACGACTGAAAATTTATTGAAGACTACATCTGAAACTAATGATGTACTGTAAGTTGGCTAATTGAATTTAAATTAAAGAACAAAAGACCTCGAATAAACAATCCTAAACATTTGTATGGAACCACTAAAGATTCTGAACATCCAGTGCAATGTGGAAAAGAAAAACAAAGCTGGGGGACTCACAATTTCAGATTTCAGGTTATACTACAAAGTTGCAGTCATCCTAACAAGAGAGTACGGCACAAAAATAGACACAGCGACCAAAGGAACAGGATACAAGTTCAGACAGAAACCCACAATTATGTGGTCCATGAAACTTCCACAAAGCAAGCAACGATATCAAAAGGGAAACAGACAGTCTCTACAACAAATGGTGTTGGGAAAACTAGACAGCTACGCACAAAAGAATGAAATTAGACTGCTGTCTTACACAATACAGACAAACACAAAATAGTTTCAAGACCTCAATATGAGACCTGAATCCATAAAAATCCTACAAGAGGGAAGACAGCAACTTCTTGACATGGACCATACCAACGTTTTTCTAGACTGTGTCCTGAGGCAAAGGAAATGAAAGCAAAAATAAACTATTGGGAATACAGCAAAATAAAAAGTTTCCACATGGCAGAAGAACAATGAAAATGTAAAAATAATAAGACAACCTACTCAAAGGGAGAAGATATTTGCAAAGATCATATGCAATAAAAGGATAGTGTCCAAAACATATACAACTGATACTACACGACCCCCCAAAAATAAATAATCCAGTTAAAAAATAGACAGAAGACATGGACAGACATTTCTCCAAAGAAGAAATACAAATGGCCAACAGTCCCGTGAAAAGATGTTCACCATCACCCAT
Organism: Ursus americanus; assembly: GCF_024610735.1. NCBI lineage: Eukaryota > Metazoa > Chordata > Mammalia > Carnivora > Ursidae > Ursus > Ursus americanus. Next base: position 1,486,404 of record NC_142137.1, read on the forward strand.
CATCAGGAAAATGTAAATCCAAAGGACAATGAGGTAATACCTCAAACCTGTCAGAATGGCTAACATCAAAAGCACAACAAAGAGCAGGTGTTGGGAGGATGTGGATAAAGGGGAATCCTCGCGAACTGTGGTGGGAATGCAAACTGTGGTGGCCACCGTGGAAAACAGTATGAAGGTTCCTCAAAAAATTAAATATAGAACTACCCTACGATCCAACAATCACACTACTCGTATTTACCCAAAAAATAGGAAAACAGTAAAGTAAAAGGATACGTGCACCCCTATGTGTCTTGCACCATTATTTACAATATCACAATATGGAAGCAACCCAAGTGTCTGTAGAAAAATTGACAAATGAGATGATAGATGTGTGTATTCACGCACGCGCGCGCACACACACACACACACACACACACACAATGGAGTATTATTCGGCTTGAAAAAGAATGAAACCTTGCCATTTGCAGCCACATGGATGGAGCTAGAGAGTATTATCCTAAATGAAATCAGTCAGTCCGAGAAAGACAAATCCCATACGATGTCACTCTAATGGGGAATTTAAGAAACAAACAAAAATAAATAAATAAAAGAGAAAAAGAAGACACACCAAAATACGAACTCTTAACAATAGAGAACAAATGGATGGTTACCAGAGAGGAGGTGGATAGAGGGATGAGTGAAATAGATGAAGCGGATTAAGAGGACACTTTTCTTGATGACCACTGAGTAATATATAGAATTACTGAATCACTCTATTGTACACCTGAGACGAATGTAACACTGTATGTTAGCTCTAATGGAATTAAAATAAATTTTTAAAAATGATTTTTCTTTCAGGAAGCTCTTTGAAATAGCTTTTCCTGTGCAATATTCATAAGCCCTACTTGGGAGGATTCACTCTACAATAATTATTCACTCTATGTCTCGAATTCAGATTTCACTGAGTTCTTACTGTGGATCCCAGCCCACGGGAGCCATGGTCCTTTTCTGTCCAGGCTCAGCACCTATGTTTTCAAGATTGGAAGTAGAGACACATGTCACTTCACAGTCCAGAATGCTATTATTGTTTCTGTTTCAGTGTGAGAGAGTCACAGACTTTGGGACAAGTTTCAGAGAAGGTGTATTATGGATCCTGGATCTCTACTTCAATGTTCATTACCTGGATCCATTTGGTTCCCTGTGGATGGACTTGCTACCAAGCACATACATGGAAGATGCAATGGTGGGTGGGCTTGGTGCGGGACAGGAAGAAGATCAAAAACAGACAAGAGTCCGACCCCGCCCTGATCAAGGAACTGCTACAGGAGAGGGTATGGGAGGTAGAATCCATGCGAAACTCCAAGGTAACCAGTTGAACACGAAGTCATAGGTCAAGGGATCTGGAGATGCAGGGGTTGAAGGCTGCTCTGAGCTACCTCTGGGAGGAAGGGAGGGAAGGAATGAGGAGACACTGCCTGCCCCTGGCCCATTCCAGCTGCCCACCGCTCCGACACACATCAGTCTACACAACTGACACAGCCTGGGCTCAGGATGGGCTGGCTTGCGACTCTCAATCCTCAGTGTGACAGCTGGCCCCAGGGCTCAGAGACATGCTGAGGGAGATGAGAGGGAAAGCTGCCCCACCCAGGTCATCCCCTCCCTGAGGAGACAGACCTTCAGAACTGCTAAAAAAAAAAAAACCCACTAACGGGGTTGAAAGACATGCCATGGATGAACTAAGGCATAGAAATATGTAAAATAACATTCACTTTTAAGTTCAGAGCTGTCATCTCAGGAAGTGGGGAGAGCTTCCCTGAAGAAGGCTGAGGGGAGGGCAGGCCATGCTGAAAAGGGAGACATGGCTTTACTGATTGGGGACCTGCAGCCCCCTTCCAGGGCAGGGCATCATCCTCGCTTCACACGAGATCCATGGAAGTGTTCCATTAGGGCCAGATGTTTGTCTCGAGAAGGCTACCATGGCATCGGACTGCACAGGGCACCAGGGACGAGGGCAGATGGAGGACGGACAATATCCCGGAGGCCATGGGGCAAGAGCAGAGGCACATGACCTTGAAGATGATGATGAAAAGCAGGAGGTGGCAGCATGGAGCCAGCCCGAAAGTACCATGGGAGCAGTGCCCACAGCTACACTGACTGGGTGCCTTCTGTGCCTGGTGTGGCTGACTTCAGTGTGCTCCTGACTAGTCCTGACCACAAGTCTATGAAGTGTGCACCACCCCCAGCCTCCTCTCCCCTTGCAGCTGCTAGGAATCACGGTCACAGACCCTGGTCAGCTTTCGTGGAAACCAAGCAGTGGCTCCCCTGCACGCTGCACCTCTGGTGGTGGTCCAGTGCGACCCTCGTGCCTGGCCAGGCACTGATGTCTACCTGTCTCCACACAAATCCACAGACAGGAGGGTGTCCCTGAATTCCACAGCACCTGATGAGACAGATCCACAGAACCCAACACCCAGTGGGTCACTCGGGACCTCACCTATGGTCATGGAGCTCACCATACCCTCTTTCTATCACTTCCCACAGAAAGCCTGTTTCTGATCCCCCACAATACCATATATTCTGGTTGCTGACCTGGGGTCATGCCATGAACTCACATGGCACCTTTCTTTAAGAGAAGGCTATGCCTACACCTCCTAGAAAATATTTCTAATGAAGTACAAGTCCATCAGGACTACGGTGTGAACGGTAGCACACAGCCTGCATGGTAGTAGTCAGTAATTCTAACAAGGGTTAACCCCACCGCCCGTCTCACTTAACCTCCCTCTGTCCCAAAGGAACTCATGGTCTGCCCTCAGAAAACCCTCCAGGAAACAAACCTTTCATCTGAATGCTCTCTTCACTTTCTGCTTCAAATCTTGTCCAACCACAGTGATATGAAACTAGAAATCAGACTCAAGAAAAAAATGGGACAGTCAAAAATAGGTGGAGATTGGGGAGCCTGGGTGGCTCAGTCCTTATGGATCTGCCATCAGCTCAGGTCCTGATCCCAGGATCCTGGGATGGAACCCCGAATCAGGCTCCTTGCTCAGTGGGAAACCTGTGTCTCCCTCTCCCAAACCCCTGCTTGTGTTCCTTCTCTTGCTGTCTCACTCTCTGTCAGATACTTAAATAATCTTAAAAAAATATGTGGAGATTTAACAACATGCTACTGAACAACCAACAGTCAAAGAAGAAATAAAAAAAAAATAGAAGTATCTGGTCACTGATGAAAAAACAACCTACAAAAACTTATGGGATGCAGCAAAAGTAGCTCCATGGGGGACGTTCATTGAAATTCAAGTCTTCATCAATCCATGAGAATGCTCTCCAATAAACAACCTGATTTATGTGGTAAAGAAGTAGAAAATGAAACAACAAACAAAGCCCCAAATTAGTAGAAATAAGGAAATAACAAAAAAGAATGCATAAATAAATCCAACAGAGACTAAAAAGACAAAAAAAAAACAATGAAAATGAGAGCTGCGTTTTTTGGAATGATAAACAAAACTGACAAACTTAGCTAGACTCACCAAGAAAGAAAGAGGACTCGAGTACAATCAGGAAAGAAAGATAATGGAAACCTGTGTCATATCAAAGTCAAAAGAACTCTTCAACCTTGGACACAACAAATTCTTGCAAGCCACATCTCTAAAGGCAAAGGAAATAAAACCAAAAATGAACTATTGGCACTTCATCAAGATAAAAAGCTTCTGCACGGCAAAGCAAACGATCAACAAAACAAAAAGGCAACCTATGGAATCGAAGAAGATATCTGCAAATGATATTACAGATAAAGGGCTGGTATCCAAGATCTATAAAGAACTCCTCAAACTCAACACCAAAAAATGGGCAGAAATCACAAAGAGATACTTCTCCAGAGAAGATATACAAATGGCCAACAAACACATGAAAAAATGCTCCACATCACTTGCCATCAGGCAAATACAAATCAAAACGACAATGAGATACAACCTTATACCAGTTAGAATGGTTAAAATTAACAAGGCAGGGGGCACCTGCTGGCACAGCGGTTAAGCGTCTGCCTTCAGCTCAGGGCGTGATCCTGGCATTATGGGATCGAGCCCCACATCAGGCTCCTCTACTATGAGCCTGGATCTTCCTCTCCCACTCCCCATGCTTCTGTTCCCTCTCTCGCTGGCTGTCTCTATCTCTGTGGAATAAATAAATAAAATCTTGAAAAAAATTAACAAGACAGGAAATAAAAGAAAGTCAGGATGTGGAGAAAGGGGAGCCCTCTTACACTACTCGTGAAAATTCAACCTGATACAGCCACATTTGAAAACAATATGGACGTTCCTCAAGACGTTAAACACAGAGCTATCCTACGACCCACCAATTGCACTACAGGGTATTTACCCCATAGAAACAGAGTAATGAAAAGAAGGGGCACTTGTATCCCAATGTTCATAGCAGCAATGTCCATAATAGCCAAACTGTGGAAGGAGCCAAGATGTCCTTCAGCAGATGAATGGGCAAAGAAGATGTGGTTCATCTATACAATGGAAAATTACTAGTCATCAGAAAGGATGAATACCCACCATTTGCACCAACGTGGATTGACCTGGAGGGGATTATACTAAGCGAAATTAAGTCAAGCAGAGAAAGACAATTATCACCTGGTTTCACTCCTATGTGGAATGGAAGGAATAGCATGGAGGACAATAGGAGAAGGAAGGGAAAAGTGAAGGGGGGGAATGAGAGGGGGAAATGAACCATGAGAGACTATTGACACTGGGAAACAAACTGAAGGTTGCAGAAAGGAAGGGGTAGGGGAATGGGTTATCCTGGTGATTGGTATTAAGGAGGGCACATGTCATAATGAGCACTAGGTGTTATATGCAAACAATGAATCATGGAACACTACATCAAAAACAAATGAAGTACTGTAGGGTTACTAACATCGTTTTTAAAAAAGAGAAAGATATGAAATCGATACAGGAAAACTGTCACTATTTGCAAAGGACATGATATCCCGAAAGATTACACACACACACACACACACACACACACACACACACACACACACACACAAAACTCTTAGAATAAACAAATTCAAGAAAGCTGCAGGATATAAAGTCAATGTAAAGACCAGTTTTCTTTATTTTTTTCAGATTTTATTTATTAATTTGACAGGAAGAGAAAAAGCACGAGCTGGGGGAGTGTCAGAAAGAGGGAGAAGCAGACCCTCGCTAAGCGGGGAGCCCAACACGGGGCTCGATCCCAGAACTCTGGGTTCATGACCTGAGCTGAAGGCAGACGCTTCACTTATGGGGACACCCAGATGACCCAACTTCTTGCATTTCTGTATACTGATGACACACTTTCGCAAAGAGAAATTTAAAAAGCAATGCCATTTACAATTGCATCAAAAAAAAATCTAGGAATAAAAGTAACCAAGAACGAGAAAGACATAGTACACTCAACACATGGCAGAAAAGAAATGAAAAACATGAGTGTCTCGGGGGGCGGAATGTATGGGTCAAAGATTTGGAAGGCAACACAAACAAATGGAAGCTTACGCCATGCTCCTTAACTGGAAGAGTTAATTATGTGAACATGTCCATCGTACCCAAAGCAATCGATAGATGTGATGAAATCCCTATCTGAATTCCACTGGCATTATTCGAGGAAATAGGAAACAGTCCTCAAACTTGTATGGAATCACAAAAGACCCCAAATACCCAAAGCAACCTGGACAAAGAAAGGTGCAGTCAACACACTCCTGGATTTCAAGCTAGATTACAAAGCTGTTGTCATCAAAACAGGATGGTACTGGCATAAACACAGACACCAGGTCAGTGGAACAGAACAGAAAGCTCAGAAACTTACCCACACATAGAAGATCCTAACTTACGACACAGCAGCAGAAGATATGCCATGAGGGAAGCACTGTCTCTTCAGTGAGCAGTAACAGGCAAACTGGACACTAAATGCAGAAGAATATAACTGGGTCACTTTCTTAAACCACACACAAAATTTTTAATGGATGAATGATTTGAACATAAGACCTGAATCCATAAAACTCCAAGAAGACATAGGTACTAAGTCTCTCGACATTGGTTTTGGCAAAGAGTCTTCAGATTGGACACCAAATGCAAAGCAACAAAAGCAAAAATAAACAAGTGGAACAACTTCAAACTGAAATCTTCCACATGGCAAAAGAAACCATCAAAAACTTAAAAGGCCACTGACCCAATAAGAAAAAATATCTGCGAATCATATGTGTGAAAAGAGGCTAATATTCAATATACACACAACACTCATACAAGTAAAAAAAAAAAAGTATAAAAAAATGGGGGGAATATGTGAATAGATACTTTCCAAAGATGGCACACAGGTGCAAACAGATAGAAAAAGTTGTTCGACATCACTAATCATCATCAGGGAAACATCAGTTAAACCCACAATCTGCTATCCCCTCACAACTGTTGGAACAGCAATTGTCCCAGAGACCTACACAAGTGGGGTCAAGGGTGTGCAGACGAGGAGACACTGTGCACTGTTGGTGGGAATGGAAATTGGTGCAGCCACTGTGACAAACGGTATGGAGGTTCCTGAAAAAATAAATGCAACTACCACATGACCCAGTAATGGCTCTACTGAGTATTGATTCGGAGAACACAATAATACTGCCTCAAAAAGACAGATGCACTCCCACGTTCACTGCAGCATTATTCACAAGAACCAGACATGGAAACACAGACCTTGGGGGCATTATGCCAAGTAACTCAGACACAGAAAGACCAATACCAGAAGCTCTCATGTACATTCCATGTGGAATAAAAAAATACTGAACGCATAGATACTGAGAGCAGGTTGGTGCGTGCCAGATTCGGGGATGGGGTGGTAGAAATGGGTGAAGGTGGTCAAAGTCTCAATGTTTGAGTGAGAAAATCCGACAGTCATGAAATGTTCTATCCAGCATGGAGACTAAAACTAACCCCACAGCATGGGGTATAGATTTCCCTGCTCTTTGAAAGTACAGGGCTTCTGAGAAACCTTGCACAGCAGAAATAGTGTCAAGAAGGAATGGCCATTAATTTACACGGAACAATTAGACAGTGTGCTCAGACTCCAAAATTCCTTCTCTTTGGCTTTTCTCAGGCCTCAGGACACAAGTTTCTAATGGAGGCCCAGCATAAATGAAGATAAAGCACAGCAGAGGCTCACAGACACAATTCAAAGTGCTGGTGACTGGATGCGGAGAGCGGTTCCCAGAGGAAGGAGCTGGTCGGGGTCCACGCTGCCTCTGTCGTGCTTCTCCCCAAAACAGATGCTGAACGCGATTCTCACTGTTCACCTTTTTTCATAAGAGGGAAATCCTCTTCAGGTCTCTTCCTCTTACTGAAGCTGGGTAACAACGTAGTTCTTTCAAGAAAGCCCAGGGTCTTACTGTGAACGTTTAAAAAGTGGGGGATACTTGTACTTGAGCATTGATGAGGGAGGAGATGTGAAAGATTCTCCCAGACACAAACCTCAGCAGATCCACTGGGAAAGGCACCTTCCTCAGCATGCAGAACATGGACTACCTCCTACCCCCCGAGAAACCCTCTCCTTCCCCTCGATCAGGACAACCCACAACAGCTGGGAGTTACCCCAATTCCTCTGTTCTCCTGCTCCTAATAGCTAACCCATCAGCAAATCCTGTGAGCTCCATCTTCAAAATGGACCCAGAATAGGTCTAACCACTCAATCTAAGGCCCCCTGTCTGGTTCACAGTGCCTGAGTTCCTGGAAAAGCTTCGTCATTGACCTGCCTTGCCATCTTCAACCCTCTGTCATCTGTTCTCAACACTGTAGCCAGGATGGCCCAGTGAAACAGGGTCTCATGGGGTTATAGCCCTGGAATGGTTTTCTGTCACCCTCTGTCACCTCTCTGAGTTCATGTCCTAAGCTGTCTCCTGTGGCCACAGGGTCTTCTTGCTGCTCCTGGACATACCTGGAATTCTCCTGCCCCAGAGCCTTTGCACATGCTTTCCCTTCTGTTAAGAATGCTCTTGATGTGTTCTCACTCACCTTCGGAGAAGTCTGAATTGGAGTGACAGGGACAGAAGATGAAGCTGTGTGTTGGGTGAGGCTGGTGGCCGAGAAGAAGGATCTCTGCCAGCTCTCCACCTGTGCCACACTTGTCCTCAGCCAGGAACTTGCACACAGCCCTCACCTGTCACAACTCTCACCCAGGAGACCCACAGCCACCCCTGGAGCCCACCCTGCCCACATCCTGCTGCAGAATGCATTCAGCTCTCCTCTGGGACCCCTGTCAGCTTTACCCAGACCTGGAACTCCCCCGTCTCCTGCAAAGCTCCCAGATTCCCCCTCTGCTTCCATAATCACACTGGCGCAAGGCTTTCATGAGAAAGCTATAATGCTAAGTAATGAAATGTTCACACCTACTTTCCCCTTCTGTTGCCTTTCTCTCCACTTCCTTTCCTACCTGTGCAAACTGTGACATATCAGTGGAACATGAACATGCTCTGAGACCTGAATCTTTCATTGCAGCTTTCTGAGGAATCCTTATGTGATAAGCAACTAGTGTATCCTACAACAGGGTGTTTTACAACTCTCATCTATAGAATAGTACAGCCCAATTCACTACAATTTTACCTCACTCTTCATGAAGCAGAACACTTTTTCCTTTCTTCTCTTACTTAAATTCCAGATAGTTCACATGCCATGGAGTATTCACTTCAGGGGTAGGATTTAGTGATTCCTCACCTGCATACAGTACCCGGTGCTCATCACAAGTGCCCTCCTTAATACCTCTCACCCAGTTAACTCTTCCCCCCACGCCCCTGTCCTGCAGTAACACTCAGTTTGTTCTCCAAGGTTGAGTCTATTTTTTTGTTTGCCTCTCTCATCACCCCTCCACTCTGTTCATCTGTTTTCTTTCTGAAATTCCACAAGCGTGAGAGCATAGGATATTTGTCTTTCTTCACTGATTTTGCTTAGCTTAATACACTCTAGATCCATCCACATCCTTGCAAATGGTAAGATTTCATTCTTTTTGAAGCTGGGTCATATTACATTATATATATGTATCCCACATCTGCTTTATCCATTCATCAGTGCATGGACTTTGGGATTCTCTCCATAGTTTGGCTACTGTGGACATTTCTGCTATAAACATCATGGTGCATGTTCCCACTTTCAATCTGCATTTTTGTATCCTTTGGGTAAATACCTAGGAGACCAATTGCTGCATCATGGGGTTGTTCAATGTTTAACTTTTTGAGGAACCCCCACACTGTTTCCCAGACCGGCTGCACCACTTTGCATTCCCACCAACAGGATGGGAGGATTCCCCTTTAATCAGAACATTATCTGCCGGCAATTTCATAAGAGGAAACAAAACCTCTGTGAGATGCACCCAGGGTCAGACAAGCAGTTGCAGACTTCACCCAAGGCTCCTGACTCCAAGCCCCTTGAAGCCAACAGCATGCCACTATCCAAAAGAATTCCCAGACTCTCCTTCTGACTCCACCACCAAAGAAACTACAGAGAGAATATGGCACCTCAAAATATCGAGATAATACATTTAGTAAAACTAGAAAGTCAAGCTCAACTTTTAAACAGGAACAGGCCCCTTTGGATAATTTTGAATTTTCCCTCCACCCTAATTTTAACTCTTCTCATGAATAAACTCATCAATGATGAAACATCACCTTTGTCAAATGACATCATCCAAGTCAATATCAGATGAAAAAAGCCACCTAACTCTAGATGCTGGCCACTCAACCATATCTTAGGCCCAACTGAATAAACACTGTTATATGAAGGAACAAATTAGATGTTACAAACAGGCACAGAGTGAATCTCACCTTCCCTTTCTAATAAAAGAGGGTTCCTAGGAAACAGATGGTCAAAAAGATTTGTAAGCAATAAATGGACAGAGAAATTGTGATCCCCTGCAATGTTCTACCAGCAAGGAAACTTGTAATTCTTGCATCAAACCCAGGATGCTGACAGTTACTTCAATTTTACTTTGTGGCTCAACTAGAGGAAAGAGAAAAGCCCAGGAGGTTTTGGGATAATGAGAGGTTTTACCTAAAGCCCTGACATAGTTAGGACATTTTGCCAAACATACCTGTGCTTTCTCTGAACACTGGCGTCCTGTGACAAGCTTCCTTGCTGACTCAGATGCTGACGTTCAAAACCTCGGGTGTCTTGGAGTCAGAGCAGAGAAGTGCTGTCAGCTGGGGAGAAGAAGGCTCCTCTGACCTAAAGCCCGCACACCTGCTTCGGTTTCTGGGTGAAGGGGCAACACATACTTCTTGTTTAGCAGTAATTATCTTCATTCTCAATAGACCAATGACCTTGCCTTTTCTGGATAGCAGAATTACTCTTCTAAAGAAACCCTCAATTCGTCTATTCCCAATGCAACTAGAGTGGGGTCTGGTTTACACCTGCCTCCAGGCCCCCACCTGGAGGATTTTCCTGCATGATTCTAACAGCCAATTACCACTAACCTGGGGGCACACGGGGCATAATGCTGAAGTTGGGTATGGCTCTGGGGCTTGCTACTGCCACACCTGTGTCTGGGGGACCAGGGCAAACCCTGCTGAACTCGGGGTACTGCTCAAGGTGCATCACCTGCACTGTGCCAGAGAACTGGGGGACACATCACTGAAGGTGGGGACTCTGTGAGGTCCTTACCCACACTCTTCCCGGCAACAGGGGAATCCCTGAAATTCTGCAACCCATCCCACAAAAGCTCTGGTGAGTGGGCGCCCTGGAGTTCACGGGTATGGGGAATAAGGCCAGTTGAGGACATGGGGCAGAAGAGACTTTATATGGGAAAAGAAAACTCACCTGAGCACCCACAATGATCCCTCTCCAAGTGCCCTTCCAGAACCCTGCCTCTCCCACCTGGGTCGCACCCTACCCCCGAACCCCCCCGCCCCTGGTTGCTGCTCACTCAGCAGCCGGGACCTCCACAGGGCAACTCTCTCTCTCCCAGTGCCCCTTCTTCTGCCCCAGGTCTGCACCCCACTGCAACTCTGGAACAGCCCACAGAGATGGAGCTCCACCCCCAAGTGGCGATTGGTCAGGGAGGGTGGTGCCCCAGCCCCTGGGATGCCAGGCAACCCGCCCTCAAGCCCCTGGAACCCTGAAAGTGCAGGGGGTCCAAGAGGCGCCTCCTCTACCCAACACCCAGCACAGGCATGGGAGGGGTCCTGGGCCGGGCTCCCCCCCACACACACCTGGCCCCTTCCAGGACCCCTCTAGCTGCAGATCACCCTCAGAGTCCTGCCCCTTCCCTTTCTGCACCAGCACTCCCTGCTGGGGTGTGCCTGGTTCTGGGCAATGTCAGTGGCTCTCAGACCCTCCAAGGCTTGGGCTTTAGGAAATGCAATGATTTCATGCATTTTCAGTATGTACATGTCAGTATGACTGTAATCTTATGGGAGCCAAAGAGGTTCTTTATTTTTTCTTATTTTCATGTTGTCATTTTTGGTTATTGTTTTATTCTCGAAGCAGATGTACAACATGTGCTTGGAGCAGAAATAGGGCTCATGCTTTGAGTTTTTGCCCAATCATTTTGAGCCGGGTAAAATGTTAAAGGATAGCTTCCCTGGGAGCCCAGGATCAGGGCTCACAGATGATATAAGATAAAAATTACATTCATCATTATAATTACTCCTAAAATGGAGGAATTTGAGACAAAAGCACCTTTCACAAGAGTACCAAGAAATTAAAATGATGCCCACAGAAGACTACCTGCTCCATGGTCAGCACAGGTAACAGAAGGGTTCACAGACTCTGGACTCCTGCCCTTCTCCTGCCCAAAACTCTGAAGCACACAGACCACTTAAAATCAGAATTGTAGAACTGCTAGACACCTTAGAGATGTCTGGCACCATTCCCTTGGACTGCAGAATAAAACACAGTAGCTCGTTGTGAGAAACTAATTTCAACATGAAGTGCCCCCTGGATGCACTAAGTTCTTTCTCTGCAAATGTTGACTAATGTAAGTCACAGTCATACCATATAAACACTACGATGGCTGGGAAGTCATCGTAGGTAAGGGAATGTTTTAGCCATGTTTATAAGCATTGGCTCACTTTGTAGAAGAGGCTGAGCTGCGTGTTTTTAAATACTATTTCAGACCTGTTTTACAGCACCCTCTGAACATACCAGAGCCTGAATCGACTAAAAAAGATAGTTGATTTCAGTAACTTTAATACCAGAAAAATATAATACTGTCTGTATTCCTAAGGATCTTTGAGTATCTTACCCACAGGTCCTCCACTGAGATAATGATCTTAATGATCACCAGGGGCAGAGGTGAAAAGGCCCACTGAATTCGTTCCAGTTGTCCACATGACAAGAAAATCCTGATACTTTATAGGTTTCCAGATCGAAAAGACCAGAGATAAGAGGGAAATAGTACCCTGTATGGAACAGCAAGGGATTTGGAGTCAATTTGGGGATCCCACTTAGGTTTCTGATACTAAAATCCTCTGTGACTCATATCATCTGAGTCCCTGTCTAACCACCTGAAAATGTGCCTAAAAATATCTGTACCCTAATTGAGAAGTTTAAGAGGCAGAATGCTACAAAGAGCCAGTATGATGTCTCTCAAGAACAGGTGCTCAGGAAGCCATAACTGCTATTGGGTCTATTTCTTTTCCAGAAGAAAGAACACATGTTGAATCCATATTTCTAATAGATGACTCACCAGATGATTTTCAAACCTGAAGGAAGGCCAAGAAGTCGCTCTTCTGTCAGAGTTCACTCAGAAATCATGTTGTTGGACTGGTGAGGACGATATGGTAGCAACGTCATCACTAAGAGTGGGGAGCTTCTAATTTCCATACGGCCATGTTGACACCCTTAGGTCAGACCCACCAGAAAGGGCAGCTGGGGAGTGGGCATTGTCATCACTATGAGTGGGGAGCCTCCAGTTTCCATATGGCCATGTTGACCCCCTTAGCTCAGGGCCACCAGAAAGGACAGCTGAGGGGGACCACAGGCCAAGGCTGCCAGGTGTGGCTGGGGCAGGCAGAACTCTGACTTAAGGCTCAACCCCTGTCTAGGTTATTATAATGCTCTTCACAAAGAAAGTGCCATTGTGTGTGAGCCCTCATGTAGAAAACGTTCAGAATTTCCATTGAGATTCCCTCTCTGACCTTTAGGATATGTAGCAAAGTTCCATTTAATTTTTAAACATTGAAGGACTTCCTGGTTTTCTTTTCGCTATGACTGTGGCTCAATTCCCCTGTGGTCTAAGAATAGAATCTAGTTAATTTCAGGGTTTAACATTTGTAGACTTGATTCGTGGCCCCACCTATCATCTATTTGGGAAAAGAGTCTATGACCACTTGAAAATAACGTATTCTGCACTTATTATGGAATGTTCCCTATATGTCAATTTGGTCACATTTGTTACCAATGTTTTGTCTGCTTTTTCTGTCAGATATTGAGAAAGGTATATTAAAATCTTCAAACAATGCTGCTCTATTCAACGTGGCATCGGAGAATCTACCAGTGTCAGAAGGCAAGAGAAACAAAAAGTATAAGAATTGAGGGGATAATTGTGACTATTCACAGATAATACGATTGTGTACATAGAAAATCCAAAACAGTCTATAAATACCCTATTAGAATTAAAAATGCAATGAATAATAATAATAATAATAATAATAATAATAATAAAAGAGGTTTCCTAGGAAACAGATGGTCAAAATACATTTGTAAGCAATAAATGGACAGAGAAATTGGATTGTAGCTTCCCATTGGACAGTTTCTGAAAGAAAACGTAGAACCTGTCAATCTTGCGGTAGGACATAGGGTGCACTAACCATTTAAAAGAATTCAGTGGGACTTCATAAAAATGTGACATTTCTCCTTATCTTATGACCATAAGAAAATGAAAAAGTGAACCGCAGGCTGGGAAGTAAAGATTTGCAATACACACACTGACAAAGACTTGTCAATAAAGAATTCCTGCTCATCAACCATAGAAAGTCTATTTATAAACGACTACTTCACAAAAGATTGACTGATGGTCAATAAGAACAGGGAAGGGTGCTCTACAGTATTATTTTCAGGAACAGCAAGGCCTTTCCTAAAATGAAAACATACACACAAGCCAGTATTCCCTAGATGGATGACGTCCTTATTTCTGAGGACAGCTTGAAGAACAGACTAGCATCAAAGTAAAGTGATGGAATTCCTGACACTCAGAGGATGGACAATTGACCTCAAACTACAGTACAATTTCTAGGCATCATTTGGTCCTCTGAAGGCAGACAACTTCCACACCCCTTCCTACTCCACACAGGTTGCTTCACAACCCCTACCATAAAAGAAGAAGATGAGAAACAGATAAGACTAGTAGGAAATAGTAAAAATCACATGTGGGGATTATCCTGAAACACACTGATCACATAACTAGTGTAAGGAAGTGTAGGGAACTGACAAGGACAGAGACTCAAGAGGTACTTCTTTGGGAAATGCTGTCTGAAATAGTCACACATTGGTACCAGCTAATGAGGGCTCTGAGCATACCCTAGGGTTTGCTCACAAGGGTCTGCAACACCATCGCTGAGGACTGAAACTCTTCAAGACCTCAAAGCTTGCCTGATTGACTATTCGACTAAGAGATTCCTATGTTCCGAAAACAGATACCAACTAATTGAAAGGTTCACCTGGGCTCTCTCAGAGGCCCTACAAGAAGCTGAACCATTCACTGAAAATCAATCACACACACACACACACACACACACACACACACACACACACACACACACCTGTCATTTCAGCAATTACTTAAACATTCAAGGTTCCTCCTACCTTTTCTTTTTCACATTGATATTTATACTCACATGAAATGTCATCATTTCTAATGAACACTGATGTCAAAATAGAGATCCATTGACACAATATTCACAAAATGGAACTTCCCTGCTATAATTTTCAATATAGCATTTTTTAAAGTTCATTCATATTTTAGGTTTTTGGTAACTATTACAGGAGAAGATCAGCATTGAAAAACTCTGAATACTGACAATGAGTTTTAAGCATAGAGAACAAAAATTGTCCAATTTCATACATAATAAGGAACCAAAGGGAAAGCATGGAAGCTGTAGTCGAATAATTTTACACATGTGCATCCTCTATTATTCTACTACTGAGGGGCGTGTTTTATTACCAGTATACATGCATCAGTTATCTTCCACGTGCACCTGCACAGGTATAATGAATTACTACAGTAGAATGAAATGTGTGGGAACTACGTGGCGGCATCTATAATGAACAATAAAATTTCGATCTTATATTTGGTGAACTTCCACTGTCTGTCCCTTTAGACAATGGGCCCTAAACAGAAGGGGGAATGAACCAGGAGAGACTATGGACTCTGGGAAACAAACTGAGGGCTTCAGAGGGGAGAGGGGTGGGGGATTGGGATGGGCCAGTGATGGGTATTAAGGAAGGTACATATTGCATGGAGCACTGGGTGTTATATGCAAATAATGAACCACGGAAAATTACATCAAAAACTAAGGAAATACTGTATAGTGACTAACATATCATAATAAAAAATTGTTATTAGAAAAAATTAAAGGTAAAAAAAAAACCAATACACCTTTTCTGTCTCATGAACAATCACAATTGAGAAAAAACTAACTTCCAATCCCTAAAGCAAAACACAGACCAAGTTCCATTTCACTCCCCTTCATTCACATTCTCTGTGGGTTCTAAGCTTTTTCCCTACCTCCTTGCCTGCTGAGCAGGGAGCCCGGGCTCGATCCCAGAACCCTGGGATCATAACCTGAGCCAAAGGCACATGTTTAACTGGCTGAGCCAGCCAGGAGCCCCAGCCATGTTTTCCTTAAGCAAAAGGACACTTTCTCATGATGCCTTCACATGACTTCACATGGTACCAGAGATCTGCATTTGCCTCTAGGAGGTTGCAGATGAAGGCAATTGCAAACTCTCACAGTGGTTTATCAAATACAATGACCTGCCTGGTGACAGTGAAACTCTTATGACCCCACGAGAGGGTGCTGTGACACTCAGCTATGGCTGGGCTGGCACAGAGAACCAAATCCATTTCCCTGCCTGATGTCTGTGAGGAACAGATGCCCCCACTGTGAATAAGACCCTGCCACTGAGCTGTCCAGAGATGGCCATCCTCACGGAGGATGAGGATAAAGGACAATGCCTGAGGAGACCTCATCTGTCTCTTTTATCTTGTCATATTTTTGACAGTGGACAAATCACTGCCTAGGAGTCCCCAACTACCTTAGTCTCATCTGTGAATGGCCAAGAGGTTTTACAAAACACTTAAGATTTTGACCTCACAAATGCCCACAACCACTTACCATAGGGATTCAACATTAAGCAAAGATACTGTTCGTTGGAAGAGAGGTCCTGCCCACTGTTGTTTCTCACTTATATGCTCATCTTCCTTACCTCATGGTAACATAACCACCTTGATTCCTGCTTCCGTCTTCAGGAAGCCTGATGTGACTTGTAGGGCATTACCCTGACATCGTTCTTTCTTAGCAATAAGATGTGGACATTTCCCTAGTCCTACACACCCAAAGTTGAATCGGAATCAGGATTGAGGAGGCTGATGAGAGTTGAAGGTGTTTTCCTGTACACGGTGGTTTATTACCAATAAGGATGGGTCAGAGTCCTCGAAATTCCAGAACCTTTTCATTAATGCTTCGTACTCGTGAAAGATGATGTACATTGGTCTTTCCCTGTATAGTGTGGTGACTCAGAGAAAAGTGCTTAGGCCTTTCGTCAGACTTCCATGACCACTTTGGGGCTGGCTTCCATATTCACAAAGGATGATGTTAGGGCTAAGAGGGTTCCTGTACACTGTTATTTCTTTCAGATAAGTGTATGGCATTTTTGTTACATTGCCAGAGCCACTTAGCGCCGGGCTTGCCGGCCTCCTGTGGAAGAACCCTAACCCGAGGTCGGCCCCCGAGGGGCCCTTCCCAAGGAGCCTGGCACCGCAATGCCGGCGATTTGGGACCCCTGATCCCTAGTGCTGGACTCACTCTGCCACCCCGCAAGCACCCAGGGCGCTACGGGCGGTGCCAGTCATTCAAGAAGGGAGAATGGGCAAGGCCCTCCGATCCCCCTGCGACCTTCAAAGACCCCCCGCAAAAATCTCTGGCTCCCTTGCTCCTGCTCGCCAGTTCCCTAAACTCGGCCCACCCCTCCTCTTGCTGCAGAGCTGGCGGATCGGGCCTGCTGGCTTCCTGCGGGCTAACCCTATGCCTAAGTCGCCCCCGAGGGGCCCCTCCCAAGTGGCTTGGCACCGCATGCCAGGTATTGGGGACCCCCAAGTCCCACCACCAGACGCACCCTTCTGCCCTGCCGCCACGTGGGGCACTAGGGGCGTCACCAGTCCTTCAGGGCGACAGAACGGGCAGGACCCTCCAAGCCTCCTGCGACCTTCGAAGGCACCCGGAGCCAAAGCCTAAATGCTCTGGCCCACGCCCCCGCTCGCCAGCTACCTCACCTCATCCCACACCTCCATTCACTGCACATGGGCGGAACGAGCCTGACAGCCTCCTGGGGGCTAACCCTAACGCTAGGTCGGCCCCGGAGGGGCCCGTCCCAAGGGGCCTGGTGCTGCAACGCCGGGTATTAGGGAGCCCCGATCCCCAGCGCTGGACTCTCCCTGCCGCCCTGCCACCACCTGGGCTGCTAGGGGTGCCGCTGGTCATTCAGGGCGGGAGAACGGGCAGGGCCCTCCGAGCCCGCGGCGACCTTTGAAGTCCCCCCCATCCAAAACGCTTGAGCCCAGCCTCCTGCTCCTCAGTGCCCTCACCTCGGCCCGCCCCTCCAATCGCCACAGAGCCGGCGGATGAGGCCTGCCCTCCTCCTGGGGGCTACCCAGAACCCTAGGTTGTCCCCTGAGGGGCCCCTCCGAAGGGGCCTGGCACTGCAATGCCTGGGATTGGGGACCCCCAAGCCCCAGCGCCGGACTCACCGTGTCGCCCCCCGCCACCTGGGCCGCTAGGAGCACCGTCGGTCATTCAGGGAGGGAGAACGGGCAGATCCTTCCAAGCCCCTGGTTTCCTTCAAAGGCCCCCCACGCCAATACGCTTGGGCCCATGCTCCCGCTCCCTGCGCCCTCTCCTCGGTCCGCCCCTCCGCTCCCTGTAGAGCCAGTGGATCGGGACTGCAGGCCTCCTGGGTGTTACCCTAACCATTGGTGGGCCCCCGAGGGGCCCATCCCAGGTTCCTTTGCCGCAACATTGGGGATTGGGGACGCCCGAGCCCCAACGCCGGACTCACACTCCCACACTACCGCCACCTGGGCTGCTAGGGGCGCCGCCGTTCATTCAGGGAGGGAGAACGGGCAGGGCCCTCCGAGCGACCGGTGACCTTCGAAGGCCCTCCGCACCGAAATGCTTGGGCCCACGCTCCCGCTGGCCAGCGCCCTTACCTCGGCCCTCCCCTCCGCTCGATGCACAGCTGGTGGATCAGGCCTGCGGGCCTCCTGGCTGCTAACACTAAACCTATTTTGGCCCCCTAGTGGCCCCTCCCAAGGGGCCTGGCGCCGCAACGACAGGGAAAGGGGACTCCCGAGCCCCAGCGCCAGACTCACCATGCCCCCCGCCACCACCCGGGCCACTAGGGGCACCGCCCGTAATTCAGGGCGAGAGAACGGGCAGGGCCCTCCGAGCCCCCAGCGACCTTCGAAGGCCCCCTGCACCAAAGCACTAGGGCCCATGCTCCTGCTCACCATGGCCCTTACCTCGGCCTGCCCCTCCGTTCGCCGCACAGCCAGCAGATGAGGCATCCTAGCCTCCTGGCGGCTAACCCTAACCCTAGGTTGGCCCCTGAGGGGCCCCTCCCAAGGGGCCTGTCGCCACAACACCGGGGATTGATGACCCCCAAGCCCCAGCACCGGACTCACCCTGCCACCCCGCTGGCACCCAGGCAACTAGGGGCGCCGCCGGTCATTCAGGGCGGGAGAATGGGCAGGGCCCTCCGAGTCCCAGGGAACATCTAAGGGCCCACGCACCAAAATGCTTGGGCCCACGCTCCCGCTCCCCAGCGCCCTCACTTCGGCCCGCACCTCCGCTCGCCGCACAGTGTGCGGATTGGGCCTGACGGTCTCCTTGGGGCTAACCCTAACCCTAGGTCGGACCCCCAGGGGCCCATCCCAAGGGTCTTGGTGCCACTACACTGGGGATCTGGGACCCCAAGCCCCAGAGCCAGACTCACCCTCCCACAACGCTGCCACCCGGGCCTCTAGGGGCGCCGCCACTCATTCAGGGCGGGAGAACGGACAGGGCCCTGGAGAAACCGGAGACATTTGAAGCCTCCAGCGCCAAAATGCAGGGGCCCACAATCCCACTCCCCAGTGCCCTCACCTCGGCCCACCCCTCCGCTCGCCCCACAGCCATCGTATTGGGCCTGCCGGCCTCCTGGTGGCTAACCCTAACCCTAGGTCGGCCCCTGAAGGGCACTCCCAAAGGGCCTGGTGCCATGACGCCGGAGATTGAGGACCCCCAAGCCCCAGCGATGTACTCAACCTGCCCCTCCGCTGCTACCCGGGCCACTTGGGGCGCCGCCGGTCATTCAGGGTGGGGGAACGGGCAGGGCCCTCCGAGCCCCCGGCGACGTTCTTAGGTCCCCTGCGCCAAAACGCTGAGGCCCACGCTCCCGCTCTACAGCGCCCTCACCTCGGCCCGCCCCCCCTCTAGCCACACAGCTGGCGGATCCGGCCTCCCAGTCTCCTCGGGGCTAACCTTAACCCTAGGTGGGCCCCAGAGTGGCCCCTCCCAAGAGGCTTTGTGCTGCCAGGGCAGGGATTGGGGACCCGCAAGCCCCAGCGCCGGGCTCACCCTGCCACCCCGCCGCCACGCGGGCCGCTAGGAGCGCAGCCGGGCATTCAGGGCGGGATAACCGGCAGGGCCCTCTGAGCCTCCGGTGAAATAAGAAGGACCCCCACGCCAAAACGCTGGCTACCACGTTACCGCTCGACTGTGCCCTACCACGGTCAATCCCTCCGCTCACTGCACAGCCGGCGGATCGGGACTGCTGGCCTCCTGGGGGTTAACCTAACCCTAGCACAGTCCCCGAGGCGCCCCTCCCAAGGGGCCTGGCGCCGCAACGCTGGGGATTGGGGAAACCCAAGCACCAGTGCTGGACTGACCCTGCCACCCCGCTGCCACCCGGGGAGCTAGGGGCGTCGCCGGTCCTTCATGGCGGGAGAACGAGCAGGGCCCTCCGAGCCCCCTGCGACATTCGAAGGCCCACCGAGCCAAAATGTTGGGGCCCATGCTTCCGTTCGCGCGACCTCTCCCTGGCCCACCCCTCCATTCGCCGCAGAGCCAGTGGATCGAGCCTGCCGGCCTCCTGGGGACTAACCCTAACCCTAGGTTGGCCCCCAAGGGGCCCCTCCCAAAGGGACTGCCGCCGAACGCCAGGGATTGGGGACCTCTGAGTCGCAAAGCTGGACTCACCGTTCCGCCCCGCCCCGCCCACACCCGGGCCGCTAGGGTACCGCCAATCATTCAGGGCGGGAGAATGGGCAGGGCCCTCCCTGCCCCGGTGACCTTCGAAGGCCCCCAGCGCCAAAACACTGGGGCCCACTCTCCTGCTCGCCAGCGCCCTGATCTTCGACCGCGCCTCCATTCGCCCCAGACTGCGGATCGTGCCTGCCGGCCTACAGGAGCTAACCTTTACCCTAGGTCGGCCCCCAAGGGGCCCCTCCCAAGGAGCCTGGTGCCGCAACGCCTGGCATTGGGGACCCCCGAGCCTCAGCGCCAGACCCACCCTGCCGCCCCGCCACGACTCGGGTTGCTAGGGGAGCCGCCACTCATTCAGGGCGGGAGAACGGGCAGGGTCCTCCGAGTCCCCGGCGACATTCGAGGGCCCCCGGCGCCAAAACTTTGGGTACCACCTTCCAGCTCGCCAGTGCCCTCACCATGGCCCGCCCCTCCACTCGCCGCACAGCTGGCATATGGGGCCTGCCGGCCTCCTGGGGGCTAACCCTAACCCTAGGTTGGCCCCAGAGGGGCCCCTCCCAAGGGGACTGGTGACCAAAGCCGGGGATTGGGGACACCCGAGCCACAGCGCCGGACTCACCCTGCCACCCCGTCGACATCGGGCCCGCTGGGCCATCGCTAGTCCCTCAGGGTGGGAGAATGGGCAGGGCCCTCGAGACTCCGGTGATTTGGAAGGCCATCCGCGCCAAAACGCTGGGGCCCACGCTGGAGCTCGCCAGCGCCGTCACCTCAGCCGGCCCCTCCGCTCCCTGCACAGCTGGTGGATCAGGCCTGCCGGCCTCCTGGGAGCTAACTCTAATCCTAGGTCGGCCCCAGAGGGGCCCCTCTGAAGGGGCCTGCCGCCACAACGCCGGGGATTGGGGACCCTCGAGTGGTAATGCCGGACTCACCCTGCTGCCCCGCTGACACCAGTGGTGCTAGGGCGCCACCGGTCGTTTTGGGCAGGAGAACAGGCAGGGCCCTCTGAGCCCCGGTGAACTTTGAAGGCCCCCAGCACCAAAACGCTGGGGCCCACGCTCTGCTCGCCAGCGCCCTCACCTAGGACCGCGACTCCATTTGCCTCAAGATGGTGGATTGGGCCTGCCGGCCTCCTGAGGGCTCATTCTAGCCCTACATCGGCCTCAGAGGGGCCCTTCCCAAGAGGCCTGGCACTGCAACGTCGGGTATAGGGAAGCCCGAGCCTCAGCACCTGACTCACCCTGCCGCCCCGCCATCACCCGGGCCGCTAGGGGCGCCGCCGGTCATTCAGGCGAGAGAACGGATAGGGCCCTCCAAGCCCCGGTGACCTTCGAAGGCCCCCCCGCTCCAAAACGCCTGGGCCCACGCTCCCGCTCGCCAGCTCACTCACCTTGGCCCACCCCTCTGCTCGCCACTCAGCAGGCGGATTGGGCCTGCCGGGCTCCTGGGGGCTAAACCTAACCCTAGGTTGGCCCCTGAGGGGCCCCTCCCAAGGGGTCTGTCGCCGCAACACCGGGGATTGATGACCCCCAAGCCCCAGCACCGGACTCACCCTGCCACCCCGCTGGCACCCAGGCAACTAGGGGCGCCACTGGTCATTCAGGGCGGGAGAATGGGCAGGGCCCTCCGAGTCCCAGGGAACATCTAAGGGCCCACGCACCAAAATGCTTGGGCCCACGCTCCCGCTCCCCAGCACCCTCACTTCGGCCCGCACCTCCGCTCGCCGCACAGTGTGCGGATTGGGCCTGACGGTCTCCTTGGGGCTAACCCTAACCCTAGGTCGGCCCCCCAGGGGCCCCTCCCAAGGGTCCTGGTGCCACTACGCCGGGGATCTGGAACCCCAAGCCCCAGAGCCAGACTCACCCTCCCACAACGCTGCCACCCGGGCCTCTAGGGGCGCCGCCGGTCATTCAGGGTGGGAGAACGGACAGGGCCCTGGAGAAATCAGAGACATTTGAAGCCTCCAGCGCCAAAATGCAGGGGCCCACAATCCCACTCCCCAGTGCCCTCACCTCTGCCTGCCCCTCCACTCACCCCACAGCTGGCGGATCGAGCCTGCCAGCCTCCTGGGGGCTAACCCTAACCCTAGGTCGGCGCCGAAGAGGCCTGTTACCCCAACGCCAGGGATGGGGTACCCCTGAGCCCCGGCGCCGGGCTCTACTTGCCGCCACCCAGCCACCCGGTCCACTAGGGGCGCCGTGCGTCATTCAGGGCGGGAGAACAGGCAGGGACCTCCGAGGCTTCTGCGAACTTCGAAGCCCCCCACGCCAAAATGCTTGGGCCCACGCTCCTTCTCGCCAGTGCCCTCATCTCGGCCTGCCACTCCCCTCACCAGACAGCCGGGGGATCGGGCCTGCCGGCCTCCTGTGCGCTAACACTACCACTAGGGCGGCCCCCGAGGGTCCCCTCCCAAGGGGCCTGGCACTGCAACGCTGGGGATTTGGGACCCCAGAGCCCCAGCGTCAGACTCAACCTGCCGCCCCGCCACTACCCGGGCCGCTAGGGGCGTCGCCGGTCATTCAGGGCGGGAGAACGGGTAGGGCCCTCCGACCCCCGGGGACCTTCAAAGGCCCCCCGCACCAAAACGCTTGTGCCCACACTCCCGCTCGCCAGCGCCCACACCTCGGCCTGCCCCTCCACTCGCCGCACAACTGGCGGATTGGGCCTGCTGGCCTCCTGGGGGCTAATCCAAATCCTAGGTCAGCCCCCGAGGAGCCCCTCCCAAGGGGCCTACAGCCACAACACCAGGAATTGGGGACCCCTGAGCCCCAGTGTCAGACTCACCCTGCCGGACCGCGGCCACCCGGGCCACTATGGGCGCCACTGATCACTCAGGGCGGGAGAACTGGCAGGGACCTCCAAGCCCCCGGCGACTTTCGAAGGTCCCCCGCACCAAAAAGCTTGGGCCCAGGCTCACTCTCTCCAGCGCCCTCACATCGGCCCGTCCCTCCATTTGCCTCACAGCCGGCGGATCGGGCCTGCCGGACTCCTGGGTGCTAACCCTAACCCAAGGTCGGCCCCCGAGGGGCCCATCCTAAGGGGCCTATCACTGCAATGCCTGTAATTGGGGACCCCCGAGCCACAGCGCCAGACTCATCCTGCCGCCCCACCACCACCCGGCTGCTAGGGGCGCCGCAGGATATTCAGTGCGGGAGAAGGGGCAGGGCCCTCCGAGTCCCCGTCATCCTTTGAAGGCCCACCAAGCCAAAACGCTTGGGTCCATGCTCCTGCTCGCCAGCGCCTTACCTCGGCCCGCCCCTCCACTCGCCGCACAACTGGCGGATCGGGCCTGATGGCCTCCTGGGGGCTGACACTAACCCTAGGTCGGCTCCCAAGGGGCCACTCCCAAGGGGTCTGGCGCGGCAAAGCCGGAGACTGGGGACCCCTGAGCCCCAGCCAGGACTCACCTTGCTGTCCCGCCACCACCCGGACCGCTAGGGGGACCGCCGGTCATTCAGAGCTGAAGAAAAAGCAGGGCTCTCCTAGCCCATGACGACATTCGAAGGCGCCCCACGCCAAAATGCTTGGGCCCACAGTCCCGTTCGCCAGTGCCCTCACCTCGGCCAGCCCCTCCCCTCGCACCACAGCTGGCGGATCGGGCCTGCCGGCCTCCTGGGGGCTAACCCTAACCTTAGGTCGGCCGCGGAGGGCCTCGTCCGATGGGGCCTGGCGCCACAACGTGTCTGATTGCTGACCCCCAAGCCGCAGCGCCAGACTCACCTTGCTGCGCCGCCAACAGCCAGGCCACTAGTGGCGCCGCTGATCATTCAGGGTGGTGAGAACGGGCAGGGCCTTCTAAGCCCCGGATGACCTTCGAAGGCACCCCGCGCCGAAATGCTTGGGCCCACGATCCTGCTCGCCTGTGCCCTCACCTCGGCCTGCCCATCCGCTCGCTGCACAGATGGCGGATTGGGGCTGCCGGCCTCCAGGGGGCTAACCCTAAACCTAGGTTGGCCCCCAGAGAGCCCCTCCCAAGACGCCTGGCCTTGCAACACAGGGATTGGGGACCCCCGAGCCCGAGCTCCGAACACACTGTGCCGCCCCACCACCACCCGGCCCACTAGGGGCGCCGCCGGTCATTCAGGGCAGGAGAATGGGTAGGTCCCTCCGAGCCCCCGGCGAACTTCAAAGGCTCCCCGCGCCAAAACGCTTGGCCCACGTTCCTGCTCGCCAGTGCTTCACCTTGGCCTGCCCCTCCGCTCGCCCCACAGCTGGCGGATCAGGCCTGCCAGCATATTTGGGGTTAACCCTAACCCTAGGTCGGCCCCCGAGGGGCCCTTCCCAAGGAGCCTGGCCCACAACGCCAGGGATTCGGACCCCCGAGCCCCAGCGCCAGACTCACCCTGAGGCTCAACTGCCACCCGAGCCGCTAGGGGCTCCGCCGGTCATTCAGGGCGGGAGAATGAGCAGGGCCCTCCGAGCCCCCAGCGACCTTCGAAGGCCACCCGTGCCTTAGTGCTTGGGACCACGCTCCCGCTCGCCATCGCCCTTACCTCGGCCTGCCCCTCCACTTGCCGCACTGCCGGTGGATCTGGCCTCCCAGCCTCCTGGGGGCTAACCCGAACCCTAGGTAGGCCCCCTAGAGGGCCATCCCTAGGGGCCTGGCACCGCAACACCGGGGATTGGGGACCCCCAAGCCCCAGCGCCAGACTCACCGTGCCGCCCCACCGCCACCCGGTCCACTAGGGGTGCCGCTGGTCATTCAGGGCGGGAGAACGGGCAGGGCCCTCCGAGCCCGCGGCGACCTTCGAAGGCCCCCCATTCAAAACTCTTGAGCCCACGCTCCCGCTCCTCAGCGCCCTCACCTCGGCCCGCCCCTCCGCTCACCGGAGAGCCGGCAGATGAAGCCTGCCCTCCTCCTGGGGGCTACCCATAACCCTAGGTGGGCCCCTGAGGGGCCTCTCCGAAGGGGCCTGGCACCGCAATGCCTGGGATTGGGGACCCCCGAGCCCCATCGCCGAACTCACTGTGTCGCGCCGCCACCACCCGGGCTGCTAGGGGTGCCGCCGGTCATTCAGGGAGGGAGAACGGGCAGGGCCCTCCAATCCCCCAGCGATCTTCGAAGGCAACCTGGGCCAAAACGCTTGGGCCCACGCTCCCGCTCACCAACGCCCTCACCTCGGCCCACCCCTCCGCTCGCCACACAGCTGGCAGATCGGGCCTAACAGGCTTTTGGGGGATAACCCTAACCCTAGGTCGGCCCCCGAGGCAATCTCCCAAGGAGCCTGGCTGCCCAACACTGGGGATTGGGACCCCTGAGCCCCAGCACCGGACTCACACGGCCGCCGCGACACCACCGGGCTGCTAGGGGTGCCGCCGGTCATTCAGGGTGGCAGAACAGGCAGGCCCTTCCGAGCCCCCAGCGACCTTCGAAGGACCCCCGCACCAAAAGGCTTAGGACCACGCTCCCGCTCTCCAGCGCCCGCCCCTCGGCCCGCCCCTCCGCTCGCTGCACAGCTGGTGGACTGGGCCTGCCGGCCTCCTGGGGGCTAACCCTAACCCTAGGTCGGACCCGAGGGGCCCCTCCCAAGGGGCTTTGTGCTGCCATGTCGGGGATTGGGGACCACCGAGCCCCAGCGCCTGACTCAACCTACCGCCCCTCCACCACCCGGGCTGCTTGGGCTGCACCGGTCATTCAGGGCGGGAGAATGGGCAGGGCCCTCTGAGCCCCGAGTGACCTTCAAAGGCCATCTGCACCAAAACGCTTGGGCCCACACTCCCGCTCGCCAGCGCCCTCCCTTCGGCCTACCCCTCCACTCACCCTACAGCTGGCCATTCGAGCCCACCCCACCCCTGGGGGCTAACAATATCCCTTGGTCGGCCCCCTCGGGGCCAATCCCAAGGGGTGTGGTGCCGCAACGCCAGGGATTGGGGACCCAGGCCGCTAGGTGGGCCTTCGGGCATTCAGCGCAGTACAACGGGAAGGGCGCTCTGAGCCCACGGCGACTTTCGAATGCCCCCCACACCAAAACGCTTGGGCCCACGCTCCAGCTCTCCAGCGCCCTCACCTCGGCCCGTCCCTGTGCTCGCCACACAGCTGGCGGATTGGGTCTGCCGGCCTCCTGGGGGTAACACTAACGCTTGGTCAGCCCCTGAGAGCCCTTCTGAAGGGGCCTGGCACCCCAACGCCGAGGATTGGGAACCCCCGAGCCCCACCGCCCGACTCACCCTAACGCCCCTCCTCCACCAGGGCCACTAGGGGAGCCACCCGTCATTCAGGGCAGGAGAACGGGCAGGGGCCTCCGAACCCCTGGCGAACTTCGAAGGGCCCCCACGCCAAAACGCCTGGGCCCACTCTCCAGATCGCCAGCGGCCTTACCTCCGACCGCCCCTCCGCTCGCCACATAGCTGGTGGATCGGGCCTGCTGGCATCCTTTAGGCTAACCCTACCCTAGGTCGGCCCCCGAGGGACCACTCCCAAATGCCTGGCACCGCCACGCTGGGGATTGGGGACCCACGAGCACTTGCTGCGGGCTCACTCTGCCGCCCCACCACGACCCAGCCTGCTAGGGGCAATGTCCTCACGGGGCAGGAGAATGGGCAGGGCACTCCGAGCCCCCGGAGACCTTCGAAGGCCACCCTTGCCAAAACGCTTGGGCCCACGCTCCCGCTCGCCAACGCCCTCACCTCGGCCCACCCTTCCACTCGCCGCACAGCCAGCGGATCGGGCCTGCCGGCCTCCTGGGGGCTAACCCTAAACCTAAGTCAGCCCCCAAGGGGCCTCTCCAAAGGTGCCTGGTGCCACCAAGCCGGGGTTTGGTGTCCCCCGAGCGCCATTGCCAGACTCACCCTCCCGCCCCGCTGCCACCCGGGCCGCTAGGGTCCCCGCCGGTCATTAAGGGCGGGAGAACGGGCAGGGCCCTCCGAGCCAACGGCGACCTTCGAAGGCCCCCCATGCGAAAAAACTCAGGCCCACGCTCCCGCTCGCCAGAACCCTCACTTCGGCCCGCCACATCACTCGCCATACAGCGGGCAGATTGGGGCTGCTGGCCTCCGGGGGGCTAACTCTAAGCCTAGGTCGGCCCCCAAGGGGCCCCTCCCAAGGGGCTGGAACCGCCATGCCGGGGATTGGGGACTCCCGAGCCCCAGCGCCGGACTCACCCTACCGCCTCACTGCGACCCGGCCCGCTAGGGGCAACGTCCTCATTCAGGGCGGTAGATAGGGCAGGGCACTCCGAGCCCCCGGCGACCTTTGAATGCCCCCCACGCCAAAATGCTTGGGCCCATGCTCCCGATCGCCAGCGACCTCACCTCCGCCCGACCACCCACTCGCTGCACAGCTGGCGGATCGGGCCTGCTGGCCTCCTGGAGGCTAACCCAAACCCTAAGTCAGCCCCCGAGGGGCCCCTCCCAAGGGGTCTGGTGCCGAAACGCCAGGGATTGGGGATCCCCGAGCCCCAGCACCGGACTCACCCTGCCGCCCCTCTGCAACCCGAGCCACTAGGTGCGCCGTCGGGCTTTCAGCGCAGTAGAATGGGAAGTGCGCTCTGAACCCCTGGTGACTTTCAAATGCCCCCACGCCAAAACGCTTCGGCCCATGCTCCCGCTCTACAGTGCCCTCACCTCGGCTTGCCCCACTGCTCGCTACACAGCTGGCGGATCGGGTCTGCCGGCCTCCTGGGGGCTAACACTAAAGCTGGTTCGGACCCCGAGGGCCCTTCCCAAGGGGTCTGGCGCTCCAACGCCGAGTATTGGGGACCCCCGTGCCCCAGCGCCAGACTTACTGTGCTGCCCCATCACAACCCGGGCCACTAGGTGCATCGCCGGTCATTCAGGTCGGGAGAACGGGCAGGGCCTTCCGAGCCCCCAGGGACTTTCGAAGGCCCCCCGCGCCAAAAGGCTGGGCCCACGCCCCCGTACACCAGTGCCCTCACCTCGGCACGCAGCTCTGCTCACAGCACAGCCAGTGGATGAGGCTTGCCAGCTTCCTGGGCGCTAACCCTCAACCTAAGTCAGCCCCCGATGGGCCCCTCCCAAGGAGCCTGGAGCTGCAAGGCCTGGGATTGGGGACCCCGGAGTCCCAGCACCGGACTCACCCGGCCACCCCACCACAACCCGGGGCGCCAGGGGCGCAGCCAGTTATTCAGGGCGGGAGAACGGGCAGGGCCCTCCGAGCCCCCGGCAACTTTTGAAGGCCCCCCACGCCAAAACGCTTGGGCCCACGCTCCCACTCACCAGCGCCCTCACCTCAGCCCACACCACCGTCACCGCACAGCCGGCAGATCGGGCCTGCCGGTGCCCTGGGGGATAACCCTAACTCTAGGTCGGCGCCCAAGGGGCCCCTCCCAGGGGGCCTGGCACCACAACAACAGAGATTGGGGACCCCTGAGCCCCAGCTCTGAACACACCCTGCCGCCCCGCCATCACCCGACCCACTAGGGGCGCCACCAGTCATTCAGGGCGGGAGAAAGGGCAGGGCCCTTCCGAGCCCCCGGCGACCTTCGAAGGCCCCCTCGCCAAAACGCTTGGTCCCACGCTCCCGCTCGCCAGTGCCCAGACCTCGGCCTGCCACTCCCCTCAATGCACAGCTGGTGTATCTGGCCTGCCGGCCTCCTTTGAGCTAACCCTAACCCTAGGTCAGCCCCTGAGGTTCCCCCCCAAGTGCCTGGAGCCGCCACACCGGGGATTGGGGACCCCTGAGCCCCAGCTCCAGATTCACCCTGTGCCCTGCTGCCACCGTGGCCGCTAGGGGCGCCGCCGATCATTCAGGGCGGGAGAACTGGTAGGGTCCTCCGAGCCCCTGGCGAACATCCAAGGCCTCCCGCGCCAAAACGCTTGGGCCAACGCTACCACTCACCAGCGCCCTCATGTCGGCCAGCCCCTCCACTCTCTGAATAGCTGACGGATCGGGCCTGCAATCCTCCTGGGGGCTAACCCTAACCCTAGGTGGGCCCCAGAGGGGCCCGTCCCAAGGGGCCTGGCGCTGCCACGCCAGGGATTGGGGACCCCTGAGCCGCAATACCAGACACAACCTGCCACCCCGCCACCACCAGGGCTGCTAGGGGCACCGCCGGTCATTCCGGGCTGGAGAACGTGCAGAGCCTTCCGAGCCACCCTCGATCTTCGAAGGCACCCGCGCCAAAATGCCTGGGCCCATGCTCCCACTCTCCAGCACCTTTACCTCAGCCTGCCCCTCTGCACGCCGCACAGCTGGCAGATCGGGACTGCCGGCCTCCTGGGGGCTAACACAAACCCTATGTCAGCCCCTGAGGGGCCCCTCCCAAGGGGCCTGGAGCCACCACGCCCCTGCTTGGGGACCCCAAGCACCAGCGCCGAACTCACCCTGCCACCCTGCAGCCACCCAGGCTGCTAGGGGCGCCGACGCTCATTCAGGGCGGGAGAACAGGCAGGGACCTCTGAGCCCCTGGCGACCTTGGAAGGCCCCCCGCGCAAAAACATTTGGGCCCATGCTCCCGCTAGCCAGAGCCCTCACCTTGCCCCGCCACTCCATAATCCACAAAGCCGGTGGATGGGGCCTGCCGGCCTCCTTTGAGCTAACCCTAACGCTAGGTCGGCTCCCGAGGGACCACTCCCAAGTGCCGGGCGCTGCCACGCCGGGGATTGGGGACCCCTGAGCCCCAGCTCCAGACTCACCCTGCCGGTCCACTACCACACCGGCCGCTAGGGGCGCCACCGGTCATTCAGGGCGGGAGAAAGGGCAGGGCCTTCAGAGCCCCCAGTGACATTCGAAGGCCCCCTGTGCCAAAATGCTTGGGCCCACGCTCCCGCTCGCCAGCGTGCTCACCTCAGCCCACCCCTCGCTCGCTGCACAGCCGGCGGATCGGGCCTGCTGGCCTCCTGGGGGCTAACCCTTCCCTAGGTCAGCTCACGAGAGGCCCCTTCCAAGGGGCCTGGCGCTGCCACGCCGGTGATTGGGGACCCCCGAGCCAAACCGCGGGACACACCCTGCCACCCCGCCGACACCCGGGCCGCTAGTGTCGCCGTCCTCATTCAGAGTGGGAGAACTTGCAGGGCCCTCTGCACACCCTGCCACCTTCGAAGGCAACCCGCGCCAAAACGCTAGGGCCCCTGTTCCTGTTCACCATTGCCCTCACCTGGGCCCCGCCCTCCGCTTGCCACACAGCCAGCGGATCAGGCCTGCCAGCCTCCTGGGGGCTAACCCTAACCCTAGTTCAGCCCCTGAGGAGCCCCTCCCAAGGGGACTGGCGCCGTCAAGCCAGGGATTGGGGACAATCGAGCCCCAGCACCGGACTTTCACTGCCACCCCGCCGCCACCCGGGCTGTTAGGGGCGCCACCGGTCCTTCGGGGCAGACGAAGGGGCAGGGCCCTCCGATCCCCGGCGACCTTCGAAGGCCCCCTGCGCCAAAACGCTTGGGCCCACGCTCCCGCTCACCAGCGCGCTCACCTCAGCCCTCCCCTCCGCTCGCCACACAGTTGGCGGATCGGGCCTGCCCGGCTCCTGGGGGCTAACCCTAACCCTAGGTCGGCCCCCAAGGGGCCCTTCCCAAGGGTACTGGCTCCGCCACGCCGGAGATTGGGGACCTACGAGCATGAGCGCCAGACTCACCCAGCCGCCCCGCCGTGACCTGGCCCGCTAGGGGCAACGTCCTCACAGGGCGAGAGAACGGGCAGGGCCCTCTGAGCCCCCAGTGACCTTCGAAGGCCCCCCACGCCAAAACGCTTGGGCCCACGCTCCCGCTCGCCAGCGCATTCACGTCGGCCCGCCCCTCCGCTCGATGCACAGCCAGCGGATCAGGCCACCGGACTCCTGGGGGTAACCCTAAAGCTAGACAGGCCCCAGAGGGGCCCCTCCCAAGGGGCCTGGCGTCACCAAGCCTGGGACTAGGACCACAGGCCCTATCGCCAGACTCACCCTGCCTCCCTGCTGCCACTCAGGCCACTAGGGGCGCTGCCGGTCATTCAGGGCGCGAGAACGGACAGGGTCCTCCGAGCCACTGGAGACCTTTGAAGGTTCCCCGCTCCAAAACCCTGGTGCCCATGCTCCCGCTCCCCAGCGCCCTCACCTTGGCCCGCCCCTCTGCTCCCTGCACAGATGGCGGATCCGGCCTCCCGGCCTTGTGTGGGCTAACCCTAACCGTAGGTCGGCCCTCCAGGGTCCCTCCCAAGGATTCTGGTGCCTATACGCTGGGGATCAGGGACCCCAAGCCCCAGAACCAGACTCACGATGCCGCAACGCCGCCACCCGGGCCGCTAGGGGCGCCGCCGCTCATTCAGGGCGGGGGAACGGACAGGGCCCTGGAGAAACCGGCGACATTTGAAGTCTCCCACGCCAAAATGCAGGGGCCCACGCTCCCGCTCCCTAGCGCCTTTACCTCGGCCCGCCCACCTCTCGCTGCCCAGCCAGAGGATTGGGCCTGCCGGCCTCCTGGGTGCTAACTCTAACCCTAGGTCGGCCTAGGAGGAGCCCCTCCCAAGGGGCCTGGCCCCACAATGCTGGGGATTGGGGATCCCCGAGCCGCAGCTCAGGACTCACCCTGCAGCCCCACCACCAATGGAGCCGCTAAGGGCGCCGCTGGTTATTCAGGGCAGGAGAATGGGCAGGGCTCTCAGAGACATGTCAACATTCGAAGGCCCAGGACGCCAAAACGCTGGGGCCCACGCTCCCTCTCCGCACCCCCCTCAACTCGGCCCAAAACTCCCTCCTCGCACAGCCGGCGGATTGGGCCTGCCGGCCTCCTGGGCGCTAACCCTAACCCTAGGTCGTCCCCCGAGTGGACCCTCCCAAGGGGCCTAGCTCTGCAAGCCAGGTAATGTGGACCCCCGAGCCCCAGTGCCGGACTCACCCTGCCACCTTGACACACCTGGGCCGCTAAGGGCGCTGCCGGTTATTCATGGCGAAAGAAGGGGCAGGGCTTTCTGAGCCCCCAGAGACATTCGAAGGCACTCTGCACCAAAACGCTTGGGCCTACGTTCCCGCTCGCCAGCGCCCTCACCTCGGACCGCTGCTCCGCAGACCACATAGCCAGCGGATCGGGCCTGCTGGCCTCCTGGGGGCTAACCCTAAGCCTAGGTCTGCCCCCAAGGAGCCCATCCAGAGGGGCCTGGCGCCGCAACACCGGGGATTCGGGATCCCCAAGCCGCAGCGCAGGACTCCCCCTGTTGCCCCACCAGCAACGGAGCCGCTAGGGGCGCTGCTGGTTATTCAGTGCAGGAGAATGGGCAGGGCCCTCCTAGCCATTTCAACATTCGAAGGCCCAGGGCGCCAAAATGCTGGTGCCCACACTCCCGCTCCCCAGTCCCCTCACCTAGGCCCGCCCCTCCACTCGCTGCACAGTGGGTGGATCTGGCCTGCTGGCCTCCTGAGGGCTAACCTTAACCCTAGGTCGGCCCCCCAGGGGCCCCTCCCAAGTGGCCTGGCACTGCAACGCTGGGGATGGGGACCCTGAGCCCAAGTGCCAGACTCACCCTGCTGCCCTTCAGCCACCCGAGCCTTAGGTGCCCCGCCGGTCATACAGAGCGGGAGAACGGGCAGGTCCCTCTGAGCCCCCGCGGACCTTCGAAGGCCCCCCGGGGCTAAAACGCTTGTGCTCATGCTCAGTCTCTCCAGCGCCCTCACCTCGGCCAAACCCTCCGCGTGCCGAAGAGCTGCTGATCGGGTCCACCGGCCTCCTGGGGGCTAACCGTAACCCTAGATCGACCCCGAGCGGCCTCTCCCAAGGGGCCTGGCACCGCAACGTCGGGGATTGGGGACCCGAGCCTCAGCACCTGACTCACCCTGCCGCCCAGCCGTCACCCAGGGGCTTGGGGTGCTGCCGTTCATTCAGGGCGGGAGAAAGGGCAGGGCCCTCCAAGACATGGCGACCTTCGAAGGCCCCCCGGGCCAAAACGCCCAGGCACACCCTCCCACTCACCAGCGCCCTCACCTTGGTCCACCACTCTGGTCTCCACACAGGTTGCGAATAGGGCCTGCCGGCCTCCTGGTGGCTAAAGCCAACCCTAGGTTGGCCCCCGAGGGGCCCCTCCCAAGGGGCCTGGAGTCACAACGCTTGGGATGGGGACCCCGAGCTGCAGCGCGGGACTCACCCTGCCACCCCACTGCCAACGGAGCCGCTAGGGGCGCCGCTGTTTATTCAGCACAGGAGAAGGGGCAGGTTCCTCTGAGCCATGGCAACATTCCAAGGCCCAGCGCGCCAAAACGCTGGGGCCCACGCTCTCGCTCGTCATCGCCCTCAACTCTGCCTGCACCTCGGCTCCTCGCACAGCCAGCAGATCGGGCGTGCTGGCCTCCTGGGCGCTAACTAGAACCCTAGGACGGCCCCTGAGGGTCCCTTCCTAAGGGGCCTGGCGTCGCAACGCTGGGGATTGGGGACCCCCATGCCCCAGCGCCAGATGCAAGCTGCCGCCCCGCCCCACACGGGCCGCTAGGGGCGCTGCCATTCATTCAGGGTGGGAGAACCAGCAGGGCCCTCCGAGCCCCCGCTGACCTTCGAAGTCCCCCTGCGCTAAAACGCTTGGGGTCATGCTCAGGCTCGCTAGCGCACTCACCTCGGGTCAACCCTCCGCCTGTTGCACAGCCACTGATTGGGTCCACAAGCCTTCTGGGGGCTAACCGTAACCCTAGATTGACCCCCGACCGGCCCCTCCCAATGGGCCTGGCACCACAACTCCGGGGATTGGGGACCCCTGAGCCCCAGCGCCGGACTCACCCTGCCGCCCAGCTGCCACCCGGGGTCTTGGGGTGCTGCTATTATTCAGGGAGGGAGAACGGGCAGGGCTCTCTGAGACACAGTGACCTTCAAAGGCCCCCAGCACCAAAACGCCCGGGCCCACGCTCCCGCTCACCAGCGCCCTCACCTTTGTCCGCCACGCCACTATCCACACAGCTGGCGAATAGGGACTGCCGGCCTCCTACGGGTAAACCTAACCGTAGGTTGGCACCCGAGGGGCCGCTCCCAAGGGGCATGGCGCCGCAACGCTGGGGATTGGAGATACCAGAGCCGAAGCAACTGACTCACCCTGGTGCCCCGCCGCCACCAGGGCAGCTAGGTGTGCCGCCGGTCATTCAGGGAGGAGAATAGGTAGGGCCCGCCGAGTCCCCGAAGACATTTGAAGGCCCCCTGCGCCAAAACGCTTGGGCCCACGCTCCCGCTCCACAGAGACCTCACCTCGACCCACCACTCCTTTCGCCGCACAGCTGGCAGATTGAGCCTGATGGCGTCCTGGGGTCTGACCCTAACCCTAGATCAGCCCCCGAGGGGCTCCTCCCAAGCGGCCTGGTGCCCCAACGCGGTGGATTGGGGACCCCTGAGCCCCAGCGCCAGATTCACCTGCCGCCCTGCCGCCACCCGGGCTGCTAGGGGCGCCTCTGGCCTTTCAGGGCGGGAGAACCAGCAGGGCCCTCCAATCCCCCGGCAACCTTCCAAGGGCCCCCACACCAAAATGATTGGGCCCACGCTCCAGCTCGCCGGCGCCCTCACCTCGGCCTGGCCCTCCGCTACCACACAGCTGGTGGATCATATCTACCGGACTCGTGGGTGCTAACAGTAACCGTAGGACGGCCGTAAAGGGGCCCCTCCCAAGGGGCCTTGCACTGCAACGCATGGCATTGGGGACCCCCAAATCACAGTGCGAGACTCACACTGGCAACCTGCCACCACCCGGGCCGCTAGGGGCGCCGCCGGTCATTCAGGGCGGGAAATGGGCAGGACCCTCGGAGCCTCTTGCGACGTTCAAAGGCCCCCTGCGCCAAAACGCTGGATACCATACTCCTGTTCGCCAGTGCCCTCACCTCGTCCCACTACTCCATACCCCGCACAGCTGGCGCATTGGTCCTGCTGGCCTACTGGGGTCTAACTCTAACCCTAAACCCTAAGCCCTAACCTTAAACCCTAAACCTTAACGCCTAACCCTAACCCTAACCCCTAACCCTTACCCTAACACTATCCCTACCCTAAACCTAACAATGAACCCTAATCCTTAAACCCCAAACCCTAACATTAACACTAAACCCTAAACCCTAAACCCTAACCCCTAACCCTAATCCCGAAACCCTAAACACTAAACCCTAACCTTAACCACTAACCCCAAACCCCAAACCCTAACCCTAAACCCTAACCCTACCCCAACCCCTACCATAGCCCTAACCCTACCCCTAACAGTACCCCTTCAGTTAACTTTATCCCTAAACCGTAACCTAACCCTAAACCTAACCCTAACCCATACCCTAACCCTAAATCTACCCGTACCCTAACCCTAACCATAACCCTAACACGTACTCTAACCCGTAACCTAACCCTACCTGTACTCTAACCCTAACCTGTACCCTAACCGTAACCCTAAACCCTAAATTGTAACCCGTACCCTAACCCTAACCAGTACCCTTACCTTAACCTTAACCCATACCCTTACCTTAACCTTAACCCATACCCTAACCCGTACCCTAACCCATACCCTAACCCATACCCTATCTATAACCCGGACACTAACCCATACCCTAACCCATACCTAACCTTAACTTGTACCCTAACCCATACCCTAACCCATACCAAAACCCTAAACCGTACCCAATCCCTATCCCTAACCCGTTCCCTAACCCATACCCTAACCCTAACCCATACCCTAAGCCGTACCCAAATCCGTACGCAAACACTTACCCTAAACCGTACCCTAACCATACCCTAAACCGTACCCTAATGCGTACCCTAACCCATACCCGAACCCTAACCTGTACCCTAAACCTAACCCATACTCCAACCCTAACCCTAACCCTAAACCCAAACCCGAAACCCTAACCCGTACCCTAAACCCTAATCTGTACCCTAACCCATAACCTCCAACCTGTAACCCCTAAACCCAACCCTAACCTGTACCCTCTCCTTACCCTAACCCTAACCCCTACCCTCACCCATACCCTAACTGTAACCCATACCCTAACCTTAACCCATACCCTAATCCGTACCCTAACCCCGGGTATTGGGTACACCTGAGCCCCACCATGGGACTCAGCCTGCCACCCCTCAGGAACCATGCCCCTTGGGGTGCCGCTGAGAATCCTGTGCAGGAGAACTGGTAGGGCCCCCCTGAGCCCCCAGCGATCCTCGGCGACCCCATACACCCCAACCCTGAGGCCCATGCTCATCCCGCCCCATGCCTTTCCTTCAGCTTGCCACCGAGCTCGTCGCAGAGCCGGCAGATCAGGCCTGCCCAGTTCCTGAGGCCTAGACCTGACCCTAGGTTGGCTGGGTAGGGCCCCTCCCCTGGGGCTCGGTGCCGCAGCCCCAGGGACTGGGGACACCTGAGCCCCACTGCAGGACAAAGCCTGCCAGCCTTCAGGAAACCGTGCCACTTGGGAGGCTGTAGAGCATTCAGGGCGGGAGAAACAGGAGGGCCCCCAGAGCCCCCGGCGAACTTCGGCGATCCTTAAACCCACCCTTGAAGCCCATGCTCACCCCACACCACACCCTCGC
This sequence comes from Ursus americanus, assembly GCF_024610735.1. Classification (NCBI taxonomy): domain Eukaryota; kingdom Metazoa; phylum Chordata; class Mammalia; order Carnivora; family Ursidae; genus Ursus; species Ursus americanus. Next base: position 1,523,239 of record NC_142137.1, read on the forward strand.
CTCAGCCCGCGGCGGAGCTCGCCACATACTGGGCAGATCTGGCCTGCGGGGTTCCTGGGCCCCAACCCTAACCCTAGTTCATCTGTGGAGGGGCCCCTCCCCAGGAGCCTGGAGCTGCAGCCGCTGGGATTCGCGACACCTGAGCCCCACAGCAGGACTCAGTCTGCCACCCCGCAGGAAACCGTGCGCCATGGGAGGCCATAGAGCATTCAGGGCGGGAGAAACAGGAGGGCCTTCCTGAGCCACCAGAGAACTTCGGTGGCCTCCCGCACCCCAACCCTGAGTCCCACGCTCACCCTCCCCACACCCTCACCTCAGCCCTTGTAAAAAGCCATACAGACAGCAGATCGGGCCTGCGGGGCTCCTGGGCCTAACCCTAGCCCTGGGTCGGCTGTGGGTGTGGGGGCCTCCCCAGGAGCCTTACACCGCAGACCCGGGGAATTGGGATACCTGTGCCCCACCGCAGGACTCAGCTTGCCACCCGACAGGAAACCGTGCCCCTTGGGGCTCTACGGAGCCTACACGGCACGAGAACTTGGGGAGGCCCCCGGAGCCCATCCCCATCCTTTGGCAGCCCCCCGTGCCCCAACCCTGAGGCCCATGCTCACCCTCCCCCATGGCCTCCTCTCAGCCCTCCACAGAGCTCGCTGCACAGCTTGCAGATTGTCCCAGCCGGGCTCCTGGACCCTAACCCTTACCCTAGGTGGGCCACAGAGGGGCCCCTCCCCAGGGTCCTGGCACCCCACTCTGGGGGATTGGGGACACCCAAGCCCCACCGTAGGACTCAGCCTGCAACCCACAGTAAACTATACCATTTTGGGGCACAACAGAGCATTCAGGGCAAGAGAATTGGGGCACCCCTGAGAGCCCCTTCTGGTGAACCCCGACATTTGTGGGCCCTTCCGTATGAAACCCCAAGGCTCACACTCATCCGCCCTTGTGCCCTCATCTCACTCGGCCTGGGAGTTCTCTGAGCACTGGGCAGTTCAGACCTCCTTTCTCCTGAGGCCTAACCTAACCCTGGATCTTCTGCTGAGGGTCCCTCCCCATTTGCCTGCCTCCAAGGCACCAGGCATTGGGCTTACCTCTGCACGACTAGAGGACTCAGCCTGCCCCACAGCAGGAAACTGTCCATTTGGGGCTGCAGCAAGGATTCATAGGAAAATCGGAGGGCCCTCCTTAGCCCATCGCAGGCAACCCCCACTTTCAGAGATCTCCCCGGATCCAATTAGTAGCTTCACACTGACCTTTAAACTTGCTCTCGACAGAGATGTTTTGAAATTCTCCACACTTCCAACCGATGGCATCATCCAGCTTCAGTGCCTTACCCAGCTTTAGGTCTTGAGATGGATTAAAATGGGAAGTCATTTCACTGATGACGACGTACTGGTGACCAAAAGATACATGCATAAATGCTTCATATCACTTGGCTTCAGGGAAATGCAAATCTAAACCCCTATAGATGCTATAGCACACGAGGCCGAATATCTAAAAATAAGAAGACATGAAACTATACATGTTGGAGAGGATATGGAGAAACGTGAACCCTCTTACACCCCTGTACGAATGCAGTCCGGTACAGCCACTCTTGAAAATGGTACAGAGTTTCCTCAAGAAGTTATAAATAAAGCTACCCTATATCCCAGCAATTGCACTACTGGGTATTTACCCCCAGAGACAGAGGTAGTGAAGACGGGACACATGCACCCCAGTGTTCATAGCAGCAATATCCATAATAGACAAGCTGTGGAAGGAGGGCAGATGACCATGGATAGATGAATGGATAAAGAAGATGTGGATCATATATATAATGGAATATTACTCAGCCATCAGATAGGATGAATACTTACCATCACACCGACCTGGGTGGAGCTGGAGGGTATTATGCTGAGTGGAATAAGTCAATGAAAGAAAGACAATGATCATATGCTTTCACTCCTATGTGGAATATCAGAAACAAGGAAGAAGACCATAGGGGAAAGAAGGGAAAATAGAATGGGAAGTCATCAGAGAGGGAGAAAACCCATGATGGATTCTTAACTATTGCAAGAAACTGATGATTGTTGATGGAGAAGTTGGGGGGGGGTAACTGGGTGAGTAGCATTAAGGAGGTCACATGATACAATGAGCACTGGGTGTTACACACGACTGAAAATTTATTGAAGACTACATCTGAAACTAATGATGTACTGTAAGTTGGCTAATTGAATTTAAATTAAAGAACAAAAGACCTCGAATAAACAATCCTAAACATTTGTATGGAACCACTAAAGATACTGAACAGCCAGTGCAATGTGGAAAAGAAAAACAAAGCTGGAGGACTCACCATTTCAGATTTCAGGTTATACTACAAAGCTGCAGTCATCCTAACAAGACAGTACGGCACAAAAATAGACACAGCGACCAAAGGAACAGGATACAAGTTCAGACAGAAACCCACAATTATGTGGTCCATGAATCTTCCACAAAGCAAGCAATGATATCAAAAGGGAAAAGGACAGTCTCTACAACAAATGGTGTTGGGAAAACTAGACAACTAAGCACAAAAGAATGAAATTAGACTGCTTTCTTACACAATACAGACAAACACAAAACAGTTTCAAGACCTCAATATGAGACCTGAATCCATATAAATCCTACAGGAGGGAAGACAGTAACTTCTTGACATGGACCATACCAAACTTTTTCTAGACTGTGTCCTGAGGCAAAGGAAATGAAAGCAAAAATAAACTATTGGGAATACAGCAAAATAAAAAGTTTCCACACGGCAGAAGAACAATGAAAATGTAAAAATTATAAGACAACCTACTCAAAGGGAGAAGATATTTGCAAAGATCATATGCAGTAAAGGGATAGTGTCCAAAACATATACAACTGATACTACTCGACCCCCAAAAAACAAATAATCCAGTTAAAAAGTAGGCAGAGGGCATGGACAGACATTTCTCCAAAGAAGAAATACAAATGGCCAACAGTCCCATGAAAGGATGTTCACCATCACCCATCATCAGGAAAATGTAAATCCAAAGGACAATGAGGTAATACCTCAAACCTGTCAGAATGGTCAACATCAAAACCACAACAAAGAGCAGGTGTTGGGAGGATGTGGATAAAGGGAATCCTCGTGAACTGTGGGTGGGAATGCGAACTGTGGTGGCCACCGTGGAAAACAGTATGAAGGTTCCTCAAAAAATTAAATATAGAACTACCCTACGATCCAACATACACACTACTCGTATTTACCTAAAGAATAGGAAACAGTAACTTAAAAGGATACGTGCACCCCTATGTTTCTCGTACCATTATTTACAATATCACAATATGGAAGGAACCAAGTGTCTGTAGAAAAATTGACAAATGAGATGATAGATGTGTGTATTCACACAAAAACACACAACCACACACACACACACACACACACACACACACACACACACACACAATGGAGTATTACTCGGCTTGAAAAAGAATGAAACCTTGCCATTTGCAGCCCTATGGATGGAGCTAGAGAGTATTATCCTAACTAAAATCAGTCATTCAGAGAAAGACAAATCCCATACGATGTCACTCTAATGGGGAATTTAAGAAACAAACAAAAATAAATAAATAAAAGAGAAAAAGGAGACACACCAAAATACAAACTCTTAACAAGAGAGAACAAAGGGATGGTTATCAGAGAGGAGGTGGATAGAGGGATGAGTAAAATAGATGAAGGGGATTAAGAGGACACTTTTTTTTTAAAGATTTTATTTATTTATTCGACAGAGATAGAGACAGCCAGTGAGAGAGGGAACACAAGCAGGGGGAGTGGGAGAGGAAGAAGCAGGCTCCCAGTGGAAGAGCCCGATGTGGGGCTCGATCCCAGAACATCGGGATAATGCCCTGAGCCGAAGGCAGACGCTTAACTGCTGTGCCACCCAGGCGCCCCCAAGAGGACACTTTTCTTGATGACCACTGAGTAATATGTAGAATTACTGAATCACTCTATTGTACACCTGAAACGAATGTAACACCGTATGTTAGCTCTAATGGAATTAAAAAAATTAAAAAAAAAGATTTTTCTTTCAGGAACCTCTTTGAAAAAGCTTTTCCTGTGCAATGTGCATAGCCCTACTTGGGAGGATTCACTCTACAATAATTATTCACTTCATGCCTAAAATTCAGATTTCACTGAGTTCTTACCATGGATCCCAGCCCACGGGAGCCATGGTCCTTTTCTGTCCAGGCTCAGCACCTATGCATTCAAGATTGGAAGTAGAGACACATGTCACTTCACAGTCCAGAAAGCTATTATTGTTTCTGTTACATTGTGAGAGAGTCACAGACTTTGGGACAGGTTTCAGAGCAGGTTTATTATGGATCCTGGATCTCTACTTCAATGTTCATTGCCTGGATCCATTTGGCTAATAGGTTCCCTGTGGATGGGCTTGCTTCCAAGCACATACATGGAAGATGCAACGGTGGGTGGGCTTGGTGCGGGACAGGAAGAAGACCAAAAACACACAAGGGTCCGAACCCTCCCCTGATTCAGGAACTGCTATGGGAGAGGGTACGGGAGGTAGAATCCATGCGAAACTCCAAGGTCACCAGCTGAACACAGGAGGCACAGGTCCAGGGATCTGGAGATGCAGGGGTTGAAGGCTGCTCTGAGCTACCTCTGGGACGAAGAGAGGGAAGGAATGAGAAGGAGACACTGCCTGCCCCTGGCCCATGCCAGCTGCCCACCGCTCCGACACGCATCAGTGTATGAGCTGACACAGCCTGTGCTCAGGATGGGCTGTCTCGGGTCCCTCAATCCTCAGTGGGACAGCTGGCCCCAGGGCTCAGAGACATGCTGAGGGAGATGAGAGGGAAAGCTGTCCCACCCAGGTCATCCCCTCCTTGAGCAGACAGCCCTTCAGAACTGCTAAAAAAAAAAAAAAACCCACTAACGGGGTTGAAAGACATGCCATGGATGAACTAAGGCATAGACATATGTAAAATAACATTCATTTTTAAGTTCAGAGCTGTCATCTCAGGAAGTGGGGAGAGCTTCCCTGAGGAAGACGGACGGGAGGGCAGGCCATGCTGAAAAGGGAGACATGGCTCTCCTGATTGGGGACCTTCAGCCACCTTCCAGGGCAGGGCTTCATCCTCACATCACACGAGATCCATGGAAGTGTTCCATCGGGGCCAGATATTTGTCTCGAGAAGGCTATCCTGGCATCGGACTGCACAGGGCAACAGGGACGAGGGCCAGATGGAGGACTGACAATACCCCGGAGGCCATGGGGCAAGAGCAGAGGCACATGACCTTGAAGATGATGATGAAAAGCAGGAGGTGGCAGCATGGAGCCGGCCCGAAAGTGCCATGGGAGCAGTGCCCACAGCTACACTGACTGGGTGCCTTCTGTGCCCGGTGTGGCTGACTTCAGTGTGCTCCAGACTAGTCCTGACCACAAGTCTAGGAAGTGTGCACCACCCCCGGCCTCCTCTCCCCTTGCAGCTGCTAGGAATCACGGTCAAAGACCCTGGTCAGCTTTTGTGGAAACCAAGCAGTGGCTTCCCCGCACGCTGCACCTCTGGTGGTGGTCCAGTGCGACCCTCGTGCCTGGCCAGGCACTGATGTCTACCTGTCTCCACACAAATCCACAGACAGGAGGGTGTCCCTGAATTCCACAGCACCTGATGAGACAGATCCACAGAACCCAACACCCAGTGGGTCACTCGGGACCTCACCTATGGTCATGGAGCTCACCATACCCTATTTCTGTCACTTCCCACAGAAACCCTGTTTCTGATCCCCCGCAATACCATACATCCTGGTTGCTGACCTGGGGTCATGCCATGAACCCACATGGCACCTTTCTTTAAGTGAATGCTATGCCTACACCTCCTAGGAAATATTTCTAATGAAGTACAAGTCCATCAGGTCTATGGTGTGAACAGTAGCACACAGCCTGCCTGGTAGTAGTCAGTAATTCTTACAAGGGTTAACCCCATCCCCCGTCTCACAAAACCTTCCTCCATCCCCACAGAACTCATGGTCTGCCCTCAGAAAAACCTCCAGGAAACAAACCTTTCATCTGAATGCTCTCTTCACCTTCTGCTTCAAATCTTGTCCAACCACAATGATATGAAACTAGAAATCAGACTCAAGAAAAAAATGGGACAGTCAAAAATAGGTGGAGATTTTTGGGGCCTGGGTGGCTCAGTCATTAAGGATCTGCTTTCAGCTCAGGTCTTCATCCCAGGATTCTGGGATCTAGCTCGAAATCAGGCTCCTTGCTCAGTCGGAAAGCTGCTTCTCCCTCTCCCACCACCCTGCTTGCATTCCCTCTCTCGCTGTCTCACTCTCTGTCAGATACTTAAATAATCTTAAAAAAATATGTGGAGATTTAACAACATGCTACTAAACAACCAACAGTCAAAGAAGAAATCAAAAAATTTTTATTAGTACATTGAAACTGATGAAAAAGACAACCTACAAAAACTTATGGGATGCAGCAAAAGTAACTTTATGGGGGACATTCATAGAAATTCAGGTCTTCATCATTCCATGAGAATGGTCTCCAATAAACAACCTGATTTATATGGTAAAGAAGTAGAAAAAAAAAACAACAAACAAAGCCCCAAATTAGTAGAAATAAGGAAATAACAAAAAGGAATGCATAAATAAATCCAATGGAGACTAAAAAGACAAAAGAAAAAAAAACAATGAAAATGAGAGCGGCCTTTTTTGGAACGATAAACAAAACTGACAAACTTAGCTAGACTCACCAAGAAAGACAGAGAACTCGAATACAATCAGGAAAATAAGATAATGGATTCCTGTCTCATATCAAAATCAAAAGAACTCTTCAACCTTGAACACAACAACTTCTTGCAAGCCACGTCTCTAAAGGAAAAGGAAATAAAAGCAAAAATGAACTATTGGCACTTCAAAAGGATAAAAAGCTTCTGCTCGGCAAAGCAAATGATCAAAAAATAAAAAGGCAACATATGGAATTGAAGAAGATATCTGCAAATGATTTTACAGATAAAGGGCTGGTATCCAAGATCTATAAAGAACTCCTCAAACTCGACACCCAAAAAATGGGCAGAAGACACAAAGAGATACTTCTCCAGAGAAGACATACAAATGGCCAACAGACACATGAAAAAATGCTCCACATTAATTGCCATCAGGCAAATACAAATCAAAACGACAATGAGATACCACCTTACACCAGTTAGAATGGTAAAAATTAACAAGGCAGGGGGCACATGTGTGTCACAGCGGTTAAGCGTCTGCCTTCGGCTCAGGGCGTGATCCTGGCATTATGGGATCGAGCCCCACATCAGGCTCCTCCGTCATGAGCCTGCTTCTTCCTCTCCCACTCCCCATGCTTGTGTTCCCTCTCTCGCTGGCTGTCTCTATCTCTGTGGAATAAATAAATAAAATCTTGAAAAAAAATTAACAGGACAGAAATAAAAAAAAGTCAGAGTGGAGGTGAAGAAAGGGGAGCCCTCTTACACTACTTGTGAGAATTCAAGCTGGTTACAGCCACTTTTGAAACTAATATGGAGGTTCCTCAAGACGTTAAACACAGAGCTATCCTACGACCCACCAATTGCACCACTGGGTATTTACCCCATAGACACAGAGTAATGAAAAAAGGGGCACCTGTATCCCAATGTTCATAGCAGCAATGTCCATAATAGCCAAACTGTGGAAGGAGCCAAGATGTCCTTCAGCAGATGAATGGACAAAGAAGATGTGGTTCATCTATACAATGGACTATTACTCAGTCATCAGAAAGGATGAATACCCACCATTTGCACCAACGTGGATGGACCAGGAGGGGATTATGCTAAGTGAAATTAAGTCAAGCAGAGAAACACAATTATCATATGGTTTCACTCCTATGTGGAATGGAAGGAATAGCATGGAGGACATTAGGAGAAGGAAGGGAAAAGTGAAGGGGGGAATGAGAGGGGGACATGAACCATGAGAGACTACTGACACTGGGAAAAAAACTGAAGGTTGCAGAAAGGGAGGGGAAGGGGAATGGGTTATCCTGGTGATGGGTATTAAGGAGGGCACCTGTTGGGGCGCCTGGGTGGCACAGCGGTTAAGCGTCTGCCTTCGGCTCAGGGCGTGATCCCGGCGTTATGGAATCGAGCCCCACAACAGTCTCCTCCGCTGTGAGCCTGCTTCTTCCTCTCTCACTCCCCCTGCTTGTGTTCCCTCTCCCGCTGGCTGTCTCTATCTCTGCCGAATAAATAAGTAAATTCTTAAAAAAAAAGAAAAAAGTAGGGCACGTGTCATAATGAGCACTAGGTTTTATATGCAAACAATGAATCATGGAACACTACATCAAAAACAAATGAAGTACTGTAGGGTGACTAACATCATTTTAAAAAAAGAGAAAGTTATGAAATCCATACAGGAATACTGTCACTATTTACAAAGGACATGAAATCCCGAAAGATTCCACACACACAAAAAAATCTGTTAGAATAAACAAATTCAAGAAAGCTGCAGGATATAAAGTCAATATACAGAGACCTGTTGTCTTTTTTTTCACATTTTATTTATTTATTTGAGATAGAGAAAAAGTACGAGCAGGGGGAGTGTCAGAAAGAGGGAGAAGCAGACCCTTGCTAAGCGGGGAGCCCAACACGGGGCTCGATCCCAGAACTCTGGGTTCATGACCTGAGCTGAAGGCAGACGCTTCACCTATGGGGCCACCCAGACGACCCAACTTCTTGCATTTCTGTATACTGATGACACACTTTTGCAAAGAGAAATTAAAAAACAATGCCATTTACAATTGCATCAAAAAAAAATCTAGGAATACAAGTAACCAAAAATGAGAAAGGCAGTACACTCAACACATGGCAGAAAAGAAATAAAAAACATGTGTGTCGAGGGGGGCAGGATGTATGGGTCAAAGATTTGGAAGGTAACACAAACAAATGGAAGCTTACGCCATGCTCCTTAGCTGGAAGAGTTAATTATGTGAACATGTCCATCGTACCCAAAGCAATCGACACATGTGATGAAATCCCTATCTGAATTCCAGCGGCATTACTCGAGGAAATAGAAAACAGTCCTCAAACTTGTATGGAATCACAAAAGACCCCAAATACCCAAAGTAACCTGGAGAAAGAAAGGTGCAGTCAACACACTCCTGGATTTCAAGCTAGATTACAAAGCTGTTGTCATCAAAACAGGATGGTACTGGCATAAACACAGACACCAGGTCAGTGGAACAGAACAGAAAGCTCAGAAACTTACCCACATGTAGATGATCGTAACTTACGACGCAGCAGCAGTAGATATACCATGAGGGAAGGACTGTCTCTTCAGTGAGTGGAAACAGGCAAACTGGACACTAAATGCAGAAGAATATAACTGGGTCACTTTCTTACACCACACACAAAATTTTTATTGGATGAACAATTTGAACATAAGACCTGAATCCATAAACCTCCAAGAAGACACAGGTACTAAGTCTTTCCACATTAGTTTTGGGAAAGAGTCTTCAGATCGGACACCAAATGCAAAGGCAACAAAAGCAAAAATAAACAAGTGGAACAACTTCAAACTGAAATCTTCCACACGGCAAAAGAAACCAGCAAAAACTAAAAAGGCCAGAGACCCAATAAGAAAAAAAATATCTGCGAATCATATGTGTGAGAAGAGGCTAATATCCAAAATACACACAACACTCATACAAATCAAAACCAAAAAAAAACTGTATAAAAAATGGGGGGAATATATGAATAGATACTTTCTAAAGATGGCACACAGGTGTCAACAGACAGAGAAAGTTTTTCGACATCACTTAATATTGTCAGGGAAACATCATCAAACCCACAATCGGCTATCCCCTCACAACTGTTGGAACAGCAATTGTCCCAGAAACAGACACCAGCTGGGGTCAAGGGTGTGCAGATGAGGAGACACTGTGCACTGTTGGTGGGAATGGAAATTGGTGCAGCCACTGTGACAAACGGTATGGAGGTTCTTGAAGAAATAAATGCAACTACCCCATGACCCAGTAATGGCTCTACTGAGTATTGATTTGGAGAACACAAAAATACTGCCTCAAAAAGACAGATGCACTCCCACGTTCACTGCAGCATTATTCACAAGAACCAGACATGGAAACACAGACCTTGGGGGCCTTATGCCAAGTAACTCAGACACAGAAAGACCAATACCAGATGCTCTCATATACATTCCACGTGGAATAAACAAATACTGAACACATAGATACTGAGAGCAGATTGGTAGGTGCCAGATACGAAGATGGGGTGGTAGAAACGGGTGAAGGTGGTCAAAGTCTTAATGTCTGAGTGAGAAAATCCGACAGTCATGAAATGTTCTGTCCAGCATGGAGACTAAAACTAACACCGCAGCTTGGGGTATAGGTTTCCCTGCTCTTTGAAAGTACATGGATTCTGAGAAACCTTGCACAGCAGAAATGGTGTCAGGAAGGAATGGCCATTAATTTACACGGAACAATTAGATAGTGTCCTCAGACTCCAAAATTCCTTCTCTTTGATTTTTCTTAGGCCTCAGGACACAAGTTTCTGAGGGAGGCCCAGCATAAATGAAGATAAAGCACAGCAGAGGCTCACAGACACCATTCAAAGTGCTGGTGGCTCGATGCAGAGAGCGGTTCCCAGCGGAAGGAGCTGGTTGGGGTGCACGCCGCCTGTGTCGTGCTTCTCCCCAAAACAGATGCTGAACGCGATTCTCACTGTTCACCTTTTTTCATAAGAGGGAAATCCTCTTCAGGTCTCTTCCTCTTACTGAAGCTGGTAATAACGTAGTTCTCTCAAGAAAACCCAGTGTCTTAAAGTGAACGTTTAAAAAGTGGGGGATACATGTACTTGAGCATTGCTGAGGGAGGAGATGTGAAAGGTTCTCCCAGACACAATCCTCAGCAGATCCACAGGGAAAGGCACCTTCCTCAGCATGCGGAACACGGACTACCTCCTACGCCCCGAGAAACCCTCTCCTTCCCCTCGATCAGGACAACCCACAACAGCTGGGAGTTACCCCAATTCCTCCGTTCCCCTGCTCCTAATAGCTAACCCATCAGCAAATCCTGTGAGCTCCATCTTCAAAATGGACCCAGAATAGGTCTAACAACTCCATCCAAGGCCACCTGTCTGGTCCACAGTGCCTGAGTTCCTGGAAAAGCTTCGTCATTGACCTGCCTTGCCATCTTCAACCCTCTGTCATCTGTTCTCAACACTGTAGCCAGGATGGCCCAGTGAAACAGGGTCTCATGGGGTTATAGCCCTGGAATGGCTTTCTGTCACCTCTCTGAGCTCATGTCCTAAGCTGTCTCCTGTGGCCACAGGGCCTTCTTGCTTCTCCTGGACATACCTGAAATTCTCCTGCCCCAGAGCCTTTTCACATGGATTCCCTTCTGTTCAGAATGCTCTTGATGTGATCTCACTCACCTTCAGAGAAGTCTGAATTGGAGTGACAGGAACAGAAGATGAGGTTGTGTGTTGTGGTGAGGGTGGTGGCCAGGAAGAAGGTTCTCTGCCAGCTCTCCGCCTGTGCCTCCCTTGTCCTCAGCCAGGAACTTGCACACAGCCCTCACCTGTCACAACTCTCACACAGGAGACCCACAGCCACCCCTGGAGCCCACCCTGCCCACACCCTGCTGCAGAATGCATTCAGCTCTCCTCTAGGACCCCTGTCAGCTTTATCCAGACCTGGAACTCCCCTGTCTCCTGCAAAGCTCCCGGATTCCCCGTCTGCTTCCAAAATCACACTGGCACAAGGCTTTCATGAGAAAGCTATAATGCTAACAAATGAAAGGTTCGCACCTGCTTTCCCCTTCTGTTGCCTCTCTCTCCAACTTCTTTCCTACCTGTGCAAACTGTAACATATCAGTGGAACATGAACATGCTCTGAGACCTGAATCTTTCATTGCAGCTTTCTGAGGACTCCTTATGTGATAAGCAACTAGTGTATCCTACCACAGGGTGTTTTACAACTCTCATCTATAGAATACTACAGCCCAAATCACTACAATTTTACCTCACTCTTCATGAAGCAGGACACTTTTTCCTTTCTTCTTTACTTAAATTCCAGTTAGTTTACATGCCATGGAATATTCGCTTCAGGGGTAGGGTTTAGTGATTCCTCACCTGCATACAGTACCCGGTGCTCATCACAAGTGCCCTCCTTAATACCCCTCACCCATTTATCTCTTCCCCCCACGCCCCTGTCCTGAAGCAACACTCAGTTTGTTCTCCAAGGTTGAGTCTATTTCCTTGTTTGCCTCTCTCATCACCCTCCACTCTGTTCATCTGTTTTCTTTCTGAAAATCCACAAGCGTGAGAGCATAGGATATTGGTCTTTCCTCAATCATTTTGCTTAGCTTAATACACTCTAGGTCCATCCACATCCTTTCAAATGGTAAGATTTCATTCTTTTTGAAGCTGGGTCATATTCCATTATATATATGTATCCCACATCTGCTTTATCCATTCATCATTGCATGGATGTTGGGATTCTCTCCCTAGTTTGTCTACTGTGGACATTGCTGCTATAAACATCATGGTGCATGTTCCCCCTTTGAATCTGCATTTTTGTATCCTTTGGGTAAATACCTAGGAGAGCAATTGCTGGATCATGGGGTTGTTCAATGTTTAACTTTTTGAGGAACCCCCACACTGTTTCCCAGACTGGCTGCACCACTTTGCATTCCAACCAACAGGATGGGAGGGTTCCCCTTTAAGCAGAATATTATCTGCCGGCAATTTCATAAGAGGAAACAAAACCTCTCTGAGATGCACCCAGGGTCAGGCAAGCAGTTGCAGAATTCACCCCAAGGCTCCTGATGCCATGCCCCTTGAAGCCACCAGCATGCGACTATCCAAAAGAATTCCCAGACTCTCCTTCTGACTCCACCACCAAAGAAACTACAGAGAGAATATGGCACCTCAAAATATCAAATAATACATTTAGTAAAACTAGAAACTCAAGCTCAACTTTTAAACAGGAACAGGCCGCTTTGGATAATTTTGAATTTTCCCTCTACCTTAATTTTAACTCTTCTGATGAATAAACTAATCAATGATGAAACCTCACCTTTGTCAAATGACAACATCCAAGTCTGTATCAGATGACAAAAGCCACCTAACTCTAGATGCTGGCCACTCAACTATATCGTAGGCCCAATTGAATAAACACTGTTAGATGAAGGAACAAATTAGATGTTACAAACAGGCACAGAGTGAATCTCACCTTCCCTTTCTAATAAAAGAGGGTTCCTAGGAAACAGATAGTCAAAATACATTTGTAAGCAATAAATGGACAGAGAAATTGTGATCCCCTGCAAAGTTCTACCTGCAGGGAAACTAAGTAATTCTTGCACCAAACCCAGAATGCTGACAGCTACTTCAATTTTTGTTTGTGGCTCAACTAGAGAAAAGAGAAAAGCCCAGGAGGTTTTGGGATAATGAGAGGTTTTACCTCCAGCCCTGTCATAGATAGGACATTTTGCCAAACATACCTGTGCTTTCTCTGAACACTGGCATCCTGTGACAAGCTGCCTCGCTGACTCCGATGCTGACGTTCAAAACCTCGGGTGTCTTGGAGCCAGAGCAGAGAAGTGCTTTCAGCTGGGGAGAAGAAGGCACCTCTGACCTAAAGCCTGCACACCTGCTTCGGTTTCTGGGCGAAGGGGCAACACATACTTGTTGTTTAGCAGTAATTATCTTCATTCTCAATAGACCAATGACCTTGCCTTTTCTGGAAAGCAGACTTACTCTTCTAAAGAAACCCTCAATTCGTCTATTCCCAATGCAACTAGAGTGGGGTGTGGTTTATGCCCGCCTCCAGGCCCCCACCTGGAGGATTTTCCTGCATGATTCTAATAGCCAATTACCATTCCCCGGGGGCACACGGGGCATAATGTTGAAGTTGGCTGATGGCTCTGTGGCTTGCTACTGCCACACCTGTGCCTGGGGGACCAGGGCACACCCTGCTGAACTCGGGGTACTGCTCAAGATGAATTGCCTGCACTGTGTCAGAGAACTGAAGGTAGGGATTGTGTGAGGTCCTTACCCGCACTCTTCCAGGGGAACAGGGGAAACCCTGAAATTCTGCAACCCATCCCACAAAAGCTCTGGTGAGTGGGTGCCCTGGAGTTCATGGGTATGGGGAATAAGGTCAGTTGAGTACATGGGGCAGAAGAGACTTTAAAGGGAAAAAGAAAACTCACCTGAGTCCTCACAATGAACCCTTTCCACGTGCCCTTCCAGAACCCTGCCTCCCACCTGGGGTGCACCCTACCCCCGGACCCCCACCCAAGTGCACGCTGCTCACTCACCAGCAGGGATCTCAACAGGGCAACTCTCTCTCTCTCAGTGCCCCTTCTTCTGCCCCAAGTCTGCAACCCACTGCAAATCTGGGACTGCCCACAGAGACATAGCTCCACCCCCAAGTGGTGAATGGTTGGGGAGGTTGGTGCCTGAGCCCCTTGGATGCTGGGCAACCCGCCCTCAAGCCCCTGGAACCCTGAAAGTGCAGGGGGCCCAAGAGGCCCCTCCTCTACCCAACACCCAGCACAGGCATGGGTGGGGTCATGGGTTCGGTCCCCCCACACACCTGGCCCCATCCAGGGACACCTCTAGCCTCAGACCACCCTCAGAGTCCTGCCCCTTCCCTTTCTGCACCAGCCCTCCCTGCTGGGGTGTGCCTGGTTCTGGGCAAGGTCAGTGGCTCTCAGACCCTCCAAGGCTTGGGCTTTAGGAAATGCAATGATTTCATGCATTTTCAGTATATACATGTCAGTATGACTTTAATCTTATGGGAGCCAAAGAGGTTCCTTATTTTTTCTTATCTTCATGTTGGCATTTCTGGTTGTGTTCTTCTCGAAGCAGATGTACAACATGTGCTTCAGGCCGAAATAAGGCCCATGCTTTGAGTTTTTGACCAATCATTTTGAGCCAGGTAAAATGTTAAAGGATAGCTTCCTGGGATCCCAGGATCAGGGCCCACAGATGATATAAGATAAAAATTACTTTCATCATTATAATTACTACTAAATGGTGGAATTTGAGACAAAAGCACCTTTCACAAGAGTACCAAGAAATTAAAATGATGCCCACAGAAGGCTACCTGCTCCATGGTCAGCACAGGTAACAGAAGTGTTCACAGTCTCTGGACTCCTGCCCTTCTCCTGACCAAATCTCTGAAGCACACAGACCACTTAAAATCAGAATTGTAGAACTGCTAGACACCTTAGAGATGTCTGGCACCATTCCCTTCGACTGCAGAATAAAACACAGTAGCTCGTTGTCACAAACTAATTTCAACATGAAGTGCCCCCTGGATGTACTAAGTTCATTCTCTGCAAATGTTGACTAATGTATTCACAGTCATACCATTTAAACACTAGGATGGCTGGGAAGTTATCGTAGGTAAGGCAATATTTTAGCCATATTTCTAAGCATTGGCTCACTTTGTAGAAGAGCCTGAGCTGAGTGTTTTTAAATACTATTTCAAGTACAAGAGAGGAGTTAAGATGGCGGAGGAGTAGGGGACCCCTTTTTCAGCAGGTCCCCTGAGTCCAGCTGGATAGGTAGCAGACCAGCCTAAACAACCACGGAATCAGCCTGAGAGGCAGGAAGATATATCTGGATCTCTACAAATGAATATCTCCAGCGCTGAGTATTGAGGTAGGAAGTGGGGAGTCCTGAAACCTGGCACAGATACTGGAAGATAAAAGGAAGGGGGAGGAAGCCGCCACGTTCAGGCACCAGGAAGTAGCAGCCACCTGCACAGCGGAGCAGGCAGACTCACAGAAGGCACCCCTAGAGAGCGGACTGAGACTGGTGAGCCCAGAGAGCACACCACCAGGCATCTCATGGAACACAGGAATCCCAGTGTGCTCATGGGATCCAGAATGAGCTTGGGAGCTCCTGGAGCGCATGCGGGTCCGCTGGAGGCTGGCAGGCCACCTGCACAGGGAAGCGGGCAGATTCATGGTCAGAACCCGGGAAACAGCAGACTGAGACCCTGAACCATGTGCCCGCCACCAGGCTTCTCACGGAACTCTGGAATCCCGGTGTGCTCACTGGGCATAGACAGACCCAGAGTCCTGGGAGCCCGCGGGGCGGCTGGCGGCTGGTGGGCCACCTGCATGGGGGAGCAGGCGGACTCGAGGTTGGCACCCGGGAAACAGCAGACTGAGACCCTGAAGGAGGTGGAATGCCACCAGGCTTCTCAAGAAACTCCATAATCCTGGTGTACTCACGGGATCCAAACTGAGACCTGGAGATCTGGGAGCTCTAGGGTGTGGCTGGTGGCTGGTGGCCTTAGAAACACAAAGGACAGAGATGAGCCTGCCCTGGAAGTGAGGGCAGGGACACCAAGTGTGGGGCACACATCCAGGGACGCTATGGGGTTGAGCAGCACCAACAGTAATGCAGTTAAAGTGGCCAGAACATCCATGGAGAACAGGCCACAATCCCTCTGTTCTGTGACAATTCAGCCTGTGCTTCTCTGACTCTCAGAAGAGGCACAGCAGACCGCCAGAGAAAGCCGCCAGGGAACAAAAGCCTGGAAATACTGGCTCACAGCTTGCCCACACCCATCCCCCCTCGCAGGGGACAGGGCAACTCAACCCAAACAGGGTTGCCTGAGTATGGGTGCGGCAAAATACAAACTCTTAACAATAGAGAACAAACGGATGGATACCAGAGAGGAGGTGGATAGAGGGATGAGTCAAATAGATGAAGCGGATTAAGAGGACACTTTTCTTGATGACCACTGAGTAATATATAGAATTACTGAATCACTCTACTGTACACCTGAAACGAATGTAACACCGTATGTTAGCTCTACTGGAATTAAAATAAATTTTTAAAAAAGATTTTTCTTTCAGGAACCTCTTTGAAAAAGCTTTTCATGTGCAACGTGCATAAGCCCTACTTGGGAGGATTCACTCTACAATAATTATTCACTCTATGCCTTGAATTCAGATTTCACTGAGTTCTTACTATGGATCCCAGCCCACGGGAGCCATGGTCCTTTTACTCCAGGCTCAGCACCAATGCATTCAAGATTGGAAGTAGAGACACATGTCACTTCACAGTCCTGAAAGCTATTATTGTTTCTGTTACATTGTGAGAGAGTCACAGACTTTGGGACAAGTTTCAGAGCAGGTTTATTATGGATCCTGGATCTCTACTTCAATGTTCATCGCCTGGATCCATTTGGCTAATAGGTTCCCTGTGGATGGGCTTGCTTCCAAGCACATACATGGAAGATGCAAAGGTGGGTGGGCTTGGTGCGGGACAGGAAGAAGACCAAAAGCAGACAAGAGTCCGACCCCTCCCCTGATCCAGGAACTGCTACAGGAGAGGGTACGGGAGGTAGAATCCATGCGAAACTCCAAGGTCACCAGCTGAACACAGGAGGCATAGGTCAAGGGATCTGGAGATGCAGGGGTTGAAGGCTGCTCTGAGCTACCTCTGGGAGGAAGGGAGGGAAGGAATGAGAAGGAGACACTGCCTGCCCCTGGCCCATGCCAGCTGCCCACCGCTCTGACACGCATCCGTCTACACAGCTGACACAGCCTGGCCTCAGGAGGGGCTGGCTCGTGTCCCTCAATCCTCAGTGGGACAGCTGGCCCCAGGGCTCAGAGACATGCTGAGGGAGAAGAGAGGGAAAGCTGCCCCGCCCAGGTCATCCCCTCCTTGAGCAGACAGCCCTTCAGAACTGCTAAAAAAAACCCCACTAATGGGGTTGAAAGACATGCCATGGATGAACTATGGCATAGAGATATGTAAAATAACATTCATTTTTAAGTTCAGAGCTGTCATCTCAGGAAGTGGGGAGAGCTTCCCTGAAGAAGGCTGAGGGGAGGGAAGGCCATGCTGAAAAGGGAGACATGGCTCTCCTGATTGGGGACCTGCAGCCCCCTTCCAGGGCAGGGCATCATCGTCGCATCACACGAGATCCATGGAAGTGTTCCATGAGGGCCAGATGTCTGTCTTGAGAAGGCTACACTGGCATCGGACTGCACAGGGCACCAGGGACGAGGGCCAGATGGAGGACTGACAATACCCCGGAAGCCATGGGGCAATAGCAGAGGCACATGACCTTGAAGATGATGATGAAAAGAGGTGGCAGCATGGAGCCAGCCCAAAAGTACCATGGGAGCAGTGCCCACAGCTGCACTGACTGGGTACATTCTGTGCCTGGTGTGGCTGACTTCAGTGGGCTTCAGACTAGTCCTGACCACAACTCTAGGAAGTGTGCACCACCCCCGGCAGCCTCTCCCCTTGCAGCTGCTAGGAATCACGGTCAAAGACCCTGGTCAGCATTCGTGGAAACCAAGCAGTGGCTCCCCCACACGCTGCACCTCTGGTGGTGGTCCAGTGCGACCCTCATGCCTGGCCAGACACTGATGTCTACCTGTCT
This sequence comes from Ursus americanus, assembly GCF_024610735.1. Taxonomy (NCBI): domain Eukaryota; kingdom Metazoa; phylum Chordata; class Mammalia; order Carnivora; family Ursidae; genus Ursus; species Ursus americanus. Next base: position 1,541,672 of record NC_142137.1, read on the forward strand.
CCACACAAATCCACAGACAGGAGGGTGTCCCTGAATTCCACAGCACCTGATGAGACAGATCCATGGAACCCAACACCCAGTGGGTCATTCGGGACCTCACCTATGGTCATGGAGCTCACCATAAACTATTTCTGTCACTTCCCACAGAAAGCCTGGTTCTGATCCCCCGCAATACCATACATCCTGGTTGTTGGCCTAGAGTCATGCCATGAACCCACATGGCCCCTTTCTTTAAGAGAAGGCTATGCCTACACCTCCTAGGAAATATTCCTAATGAAGTACAAGTCCATCAGGACTACGGTGTGAACGGTAGCACACAGCCTGCATGGTAGTAGTCAGTAATTCTAACAAGGGTTAACCCCACCCCCCGACTCACAAAACCTTCCTCTGTCCCCACGGAACTCATGGTCTGCCCTCAGAAAACCCTCCAGGAAACAAACCTTTCATCTGAATGCTCTCTTCACTTTCTGCTTCAAATCTTGTCCAACCGCAGTGATATGAAACTAGAAATCAGACTCAAGAAAAAAATGGGAGAGTCAAAAATAGGTGGAGATTGGGGAGCCTGGGTGGATCAGTTGTTAAGGATCTGCCTTCAGCTCAGGTCCTGACCCCAGCATCCTGGGAATTAGCCTGGAATCAGGCTCCTTGCTCAGCGGGAAGCCCGCTTCTCCCTCTCCACCCCCCTGCTTGCATTCCCTCTCTCACTGTCTCACTCTCTGTCAGATAATTAAATAATCTTAAAAATATATGAGGAGATTTAACAACATGCTACTGAACAACCAACAGTCAAAGAAGAAATCAAAAAAGATTTTAGAAGTACCTTGACACTGATGAAAAAGACAACTTACAAAAACTTATGGGATGCAGCAAAAGTAGCTCTATGGGGGACATTCATAGAAACTCAAGTCTTCATCAATCCATGAGAATGATCTCCAATAAACAACCTGATTTATGTGGTAAAGAAGTAGAAAATAAAACAACAAACAAAGACCCAAATTAGTAGAATTAAGGAAATAACAAAAAGGAATGCATAAACAAATCTGACAGAGACTAAAAAGACCAAAAAAAGAAAAACAATGAAAATGAGAGCTGCCTTTTTTGGAAAGATAAACAAAACTGACAAACTTAGCTAGACTCACCAAGAAAGACAGAGGACTCGAATACAATCAGGAAAGAAAGATAATGGATTCCTGTATCATATCAAAATCAAAAGACCTCTTCAAACTTGGGCACAACAACTTCTTGCAAGCCATGTCTCTAAAGGCAAAGGAAATAAAAGCAAAAATGAACTATTGGCACTTCATCAAGATAAAAAGCTTCTGCACCGCAAAGCAAATGATCAATAAAACAAAAAGGCAACCTAGGGAATTGAAGAAGATATCTGCAAGTGATTTTACAGATAAAGGGCTGGTATCCAAGATCTATAAAGTGCTCCTCAAACTCGACACCCAAAAAATGGGCAGAAGACACAAAGAGATACTTTTCCAGAGAAGACATACAAATGGCCAACAGACACATGAAAAAATGCTTCACATCACTTGCCATCAGGCAAATACAAATCAAAACGACAATGAGATACCACCTTAAACCAGTTAGAATGGTTAAAATTAACAAGGCAGGGGGCACCTGGGTGGCACCGCGGTTAAGCGTCTGCCTTCGGCTCAGGGCATGATCCTGGCATTATGGGATCGAGCCCCACATCAGGCTCCTCCGTTATGAGCATGTTTCTTCCTCTACCACTCCCCTTGCTTGTGTTTCCTCTCTCGCTGGCTGTCTCTATCTCTGTCGAATAAATAAATAATATCTTGAAAAGAAAATTAACAAGACAGGAAATTACAAAAAGTCAGAGAGGATGTGAGGAAAGGGGAGCCCTCTTACACTACTCGTGAGAATTCAAGCTGGTATAGCCACTTTTGAACAATATGGAGGTTCCTCAAGACATTAAACACAGAGCTATCCTACGACCCACCAATTGCACCACTGGGTATTTACCCCATAGACACAGAGTAATGAAAAAAGGGGCACCTGTATCCCAATGTTCATAGCAGCAATGTCCATAATAGCCAAACTGTGGAAGGAGCCAAGATGTCCTTCAGCAGATGAATGGACAAAGAAGATGTGGTTCATCTATACAATGGACTATTACTCAGTCATCAGAAAGGATGAATACCCACCATTTGCACCAACGTGGATGGACCAGGAGGGGATTATGCTAAGTGAAATTAAGTCAAGCAGAGAAAGACAATTATCATATGGTTTCACTCCTATGTGGAATGGAAGGAATAGCATGGAGGACATTAGGAGAAGGAAGGGAAAAGTGAGGGGGGGGAATGAGAGGGGGAGATGAACCATGAGAGACTATTGACACTGGGAAACAAAATGAAGGGTGCAGAAAGGGAGGGTAGGGGAATGGGTTATCCTGGTGATGGTATTAAGGAGGGCATGTGTCATAATGAGCACTAGGTGTTATATGCAAACAATGAATCATGGAACACTTCATCAAAAACAAATGAAGTACTGTAGGGTGACTAACATCATTTTTTAAAAAAGAGAAAGATATGAAATCCATACAGGAAAACTATCACTATTTGCAAATGATATGAAATCCTGAAAAATTCCACAAAAAACATGTTAGTTTAAACAAATTCAAGAAAGCTGCAGGATATAAAGTCAATATACAGAGACCTGTTGTCTTTATTTTTTTTCAGATTTTATTTATTTATTTGAGAGGAAGAGAAAAAGCACGGGCAAGGGGGAGTGTCAGAAAGAGGGAGAAGCAGACCTTCGTTAAGCAGGGAGCCCAACACGGGGCTCAATCCCAGAACTGTGGGATCATGACCTGAGCTGAAGGCAGACGCTTCACCTATAGGGCCACCCAGATGACCCAACTTCTTGCATTTCTGTATACTGATGACACACTTTCACAAAGAGAAATTAAAAAAAGCAATGCCATTTACAATTGCATCAAAAAAAAAATCTAGGAATAAAAGTAACCAAAAATGAAAAGACATAGTACACTCAACACATGGCAGAAAAGAAATGAAAAACATGTGTGTCGAGGGGGCAGGATGTATGGGTCAAAGAGTTGGAAGGCAACACAAACAAATGGAGGCATACACTGTGCTCCTTAACTGGAAGAGTTAATTATGTGAACATGTCCATCGTACCCAAAGCAATCGACAGATGTGATGAAATCCCTATCTGAATTCCAGCGGCATTATTCGAGCAAATAGAAAACAGTCCACAAACTTGTATGGAATCAAAAAAGACCCCAAATACCCAAAGCAACCTGGAGAAAGAAAAGTGCAGTCAACACACTCCTGGATTTCAAGCTAGATTACAAAGCTGTTGTCATCAAAACAGGATGGTACTGGCATAAACACAGACACCAGGTCAGTGGAACAGAACAGAAAGCTCAGAAATTTACCCACACGTAGATGATCCCAACTTACGACACAGCAGCAGAAGATATGCCATCAGGGAAGGACTGTCACTTCAGTGAGCGGTAACAGGCAAACTGGACACTAAATGCAGAAGAATATAACGGGGCCAATTTCTTACACCACACACAAAATTTTTAATGGACGAATGATTTGAACATAAGACCTGAATCCATAAACCTCCAAGAAGACACAGGTACTAAGTCTCTCGACGTTGGTTTTGGCAAAGAGTCTTCAGATCGGACACCAAATGCAAAGGAAACAAAAGCAAAAATAAACAAGTGGAACAACATCAAACTGAAATCTTCCACACGGCAAAAGACCCCAGCAAAAACTTAAAAGGCCACTGACCCAATAAGAAAAAAATATCTGCGAATCATATGTGTGAGAAGAGGCTAATATCCAAAATACACACAACACTCATACAAATCAAAAGAAACAAAAAAAAACTATATAAAAAATGGGGGGAATATGTGAATAGATACTTTCCAAAGATGGCACACAGGTGCCAACAGACAGAAAAAGTTGTTTCACATCACTAAATATCGTCAGGGAAACCTCAGTCAGACCCACAATCGGCTATCCCCTCAAAACTGTTGGAACACCATTGTCCAGAGACAGACACAAGGTGGGGTCAAGGGTGTGCAGACAAGGAGACACTGTGCACTGTTGGTGGGAATGGAAATTGGTGCAGCCACTGTGACATACGGTATGGAGGTTCCTGAAAAAATAAATGCAACTACCACATGACCCAGTAATGGCTCTACTGAGTATTGATTTGGAGAACACAAAAATGCTGCTTTAAAAAGACAGATGCCCTCCCACGTTCACTGCAGCATTATTCACAAGAACCAGACATGGAAACACAGACCTTGGGGGCCTTATGCCAAGTAACTCAGACACAGAAAGACCAATACCAGATGCTCTCATGTACATTCCACATGGAATAAACAAATACTGAACGCATAGATACTGAGAGCAGATTGGTAGGAGCCAGATTCGGGGATGGGGTGGTAGAAACGGGTGAAGGTGGTCAAAGTCTCAATGTTTGAGTGAGAAAATCCGACAGTCATGAAATGTTCTGTCCAGCATGGAGACTAAAACTAACCCCGCAGCATGGGGTATAGGTTTCCCTGCTCTTTGAAAGTACAGGGCTTCTGAGAAACCTTGCACAGCAGAAATGGTGTCAGGAAAGAATGGCCATTAATTTACACGGAACAATTAGACAGTGTGCTCAGACTCCAAAATTCCTTCTCTTTGGCTTTTCTTAGGCCTCAGGATACAAGTTTCTAACGGAGCCCCAGCATAAATGAAGATAAAGCACAACAGAGGCTCACAGACACCATTCAAAGTGCTGGTGTCTGGATGCGGAGAGTGGTTCCCAGCGGAAGGAGCTGGTTGGGGTGCACGCCCCCTCTGTCGTGCTTCTCCCCAAAACAGATGCTGACCGCGATTCTCACTGTTCACCTTTTTTCATAAGAGGGAAATCCTCTTCAGGTCTCTTCCTCTTACTGAAGATGGGTAATTACGTAGTTCATTCAGGAAAACCCAGTGTCTTACTGTGAACGTTTAAAAAGTGGGGGATACTTGTACTTGAGCATTGCTGAGGGAGGAGATGTGAAAGGTTCTCCTAGACACAAACCTCAGCAGATCCACTGGGAAACTCACCTTCCTCAGCATGCGGAACATGGACTACCTCCTACCCCCTGAGAAACCCTCTCCTTCCCCTCAATCAGGACAACCCACAACAGCTGGGAGTTACCCCAATTCCTCTATTCTCCTGATCCTAATAGCTAACCCATCAGCAAATCCTGTGAGCTCCATCTTCAAAATGGACCCAGAATAGGTCTAACCACTCCATCCAAGGCCACCTGTCTGGTCCACAGTGCCTGAGTTCCTGGAAAAGCTTCGTCATTGACCTGCCTTGCCATCTTCAACCCTCTGTCATCTGTTCTCAACACTGTAGCCAGGATGGCCCAGTGAAACAGTGTCTCATGGGGCTATAGCCCTGGAATGGCTTTCTGTCACCTCTCTGAGCTCATGTCCTAAGCTGTCTCCTGTGGCCACAGGGCCTTCTTGCTGCTCCTGGACATACCTGGAATTCTCCTGCCCCAGAACGTTTGCACATGCTTTCCCTTCTGTTCAGAATGCTCTTGATGTGTTCTCACTCACCTTCGGAGAAGTCTGAATTGGAGTGACAGGGACAGAAGATGAGGCTGTGTGTGTTGGGTGAGGCTTGTGGCCTGGAAGAAGGTTCTCTGCCAGCTCTCCACCTGTGCCTCACTTGTCCTCAGCCAGGACCTAGCACACAGCCCTCACCTGTCACAACTCTCACCCAGGAGACCCACAGCTACCCCTGGAGCCCACCCTGCCCACACCCTGCTGCAGAATGCATTCAGCTCTCCTCTGGGACCCCTGTCAACTTTACCCAGACCTGCAACTCCCCCGTCTCCTGCAAAGCTCCCGGATTCCTCCTCTTCTTCCAAAATCACACTGGCGCAAGGCTTTCATGAGAAAGCTATAACGTTAACTAATGAAAAGTTCACACCTACTTTCCCCTTCTGTTGCCTTTCTCTCCACCTTCTTTCCTACCTGTGCAAACTGTAACATATCAGTGGGATATGAACATTCTCTGAGAACTGAATCTTTCATTGCAGCTTTCTGAGGACTCCTTATTTTAAGCAACAAGTGTATCCTACAACAGGGTGTTTTACAACTATCATCTATAGAATAGTACAGCCCAATTAACTACAATTTTACCTCACTCTTCATGAACCAGAACACTTTTTCCTTCTTCTCTTACTTAAATTCCAGTTAGTTCACAGGCCATGGAATATTCGCTTCAGGGGTAGGATTTAGTGATTCCTCACCTGCATACAGTACCCGGTGCTCATCACAAGTGCCCTCCTTAATACTCCTCACCCAGTTAACTCTTCCTCCCACGCCCCTGTCCTGCAGTAACACTCAGTTTGTTCTCCAAGGTTGAGTCTATTTCCTTGTTTGCCTCTCTCATCACCCCTCCACTCTGTTCATCTGTTTTCTTTCTGAAATTCCACAAGCGTGAGAGCATAGGATATTTGTCTTTCCTCACCCATTTTCCTTAGCTTAATACACTCTAGATCCATCCACATCCTTGCAAATGGTAAGATTCCATTCTTTTTGAAGCTGGGTCATATTCCATTTTATATATGTACCCCACATCTGCTTTATCCATTCATCAGTGCATGGACATTGGGATTGTCTCCATAGTTTGTCTACTGTGGACATTGCTGCTATAAACATCATGGTGCATGTACCCCTTTGGATCTGCATTTTTGTATCCTTTGGGTAATACCTAGGAGAGCAATTGCTGGATCATGTGGTTTTTCTATGTTTAAGTTTTTGAGGAATCCCCACACTGTTTCCCAGACTGGCTCACCACTTTGCATTCCCACCAACAGAATGGGAGGGTTCCCCTTTAAGCAGAACATTATCTGCCGGCAATATCATAAGAGGAAACAAAACCTCTCTGAGATGCACCCAGGGTCAGGCAAGCAGTTGCAGACTTCACCCCAAGGCTCCTGATGCCAAGCCCCTTGAAGCCACCAGCATGCCACTATCCAAAAGAATTCCCAGACTCTCTTTCTGACTCCACCACCAAAGAAACTACAGAGAGAATATGGCATCTCAAAACATCGAGATAATACTTTTAGTAAAACTAGAAAGTCAAGCTCAACTTTTAAACAGGAACAGGCCGCTTTGGATAATTTTCAATTTTCCCTCCACCCTAATTTTAACTCTTCTGATGAATAAACTAATCAATGATGAAACATCACCTTTGTCAAACGACATCATCCAAGTCTGTATCAGATGAATAAAGCCACCTAACTTTAGATGCTGGCCACTCAACCATATCTTAGGCCCAATTGAATAAACACTGTTAGATGAAGGAACAAATTAGATGTTACAAACAGGCACAGAGTGAATCTCACTTTCCCTTTCTAATAAAAGAGGCTTCCTAGGAAACAGATGGTCAAAATACATTTGTAAGCAATAAATGGACAGAGAAATTGTGATCCCCTGCAAAGTTCTACCTGCAGGGAAACTAAGTAATTCTTGCACCAAACCCAGAATGCTGACAGCTACTTCAATTTTACTTTGTGGCTCAACTAGAGAAAAGAGAAAAGCCCAGGAGGTTTTGGGTTAATGAGAGGTTTTACCTCCAGCCCTGACATAGTTAGGACATTTTGCCAAACATACCTGTGCTTTCTCTGAACACTGGCATCCTGTGACAAGCTGCCTCGCTGACTCCGATGCTGACGTTCAAAACCTCGGGTGTCTTGGAGCCAGAGCAGAGAAGTGCTTTCAGCTGGGGAGAAGAAGGCACCTCTGACCTAAAGCCTGCACACCTGCTTCGGTTTCTGGGCGAAGGGGCAACACATACTTGTTGTTTAGCAGTAATTATCTTCATTCTCAATAGACCAATGACCTTGCCTTTTCTGGAAAGCAGACTTACTCTTCTAAAGAAACCCTCATTTCGTCTAGGATATTTTTCTCAATATAACTAGAGTGGAACATTTATTTCTCACTTAAATAGAAAACACTGTTATTGTCGACATTGCCTGAATGAAGTTTTAAAAACATTTTAGAGAGAAAGGAAGAGACCTTTATTCAAACCCAAGTCAGGATAGCTGCCTGGGAGACACAATCTTCACCAAGAAGGGAGTGCTCTGGGGAAGGAACATTTGGGGCAGGCTTATATATTTTTTTCTGTTTTGTTTTACATACAGAGTTACACACCACAATGAGGATCTTCTTAGATTCCAGAAAGTGACAGACTCTTTCTTACGTTTTCAGTATGTACATGTCAGTATGACTTTAATCTTATGGGAGCCAAAGAGGTTCTTTATTTTTTCTTATCTTCATGTTGGCATTTTTGGTTATTGTTTTCTTCTAGAAGCGGATGTACAACATGTGCTTGGGGCAGAAACAGGGCCCATGATTTGAGGTTTTGCCCAGTCATTTTGAGCTGGGTAAAATGTTAAAGGATAGCTTCCCTGGGAGCCCAGGATCAGGGCCCACAGATGATATAAGATAAAAATTACTTTCATCATTATAATTACTACTAAATGGAGGAATTTGAGACAAAAGCACCTTTCACAAGAATACCAAGAAATCAAAATGATGCCCACAGAAGACTACCTGCTCCATGGTCAGCACAGGTAACAGAAGGGTTCACAGACTCTGGACTCCTGCCCTTCTCCTGCCCAAAACTCTGAAGCACACAGACCACTTAAAATCAGAATTGTAGAACTGCTAGACACCTTAGAGATGTCTGGCACCATTCCCTTGGACTGCAGAATAAAACACAGTAGCTCGTTGTGAGAAACTAATTTCAACATGAAGTGCCCCCTGGATGCACTAAGTTCTTTCTCTGCAAATGTTGACTAATGTAAATCACAGTCATACCATATAAACACTACGATGGCTGGGAAGTCATCGTAGGTAAGGGAATATTTTAGCCATGTTTATAAGCATTGGCTCACGTTGTAGAAGAGGCTGAGCTGAGTGTTTTTAAATACTATTTCAGACCTGTTTTACAGCACCCTCTGAACATACCAGAGCCTGAATCAACTAAAAAAGATAGTTGGTTTCAGTAACTTTAATACCAGAAACATATTATACTGTCTGTATTCCTAAGGATCTTTGAGTATCTTACCCACAGGTCCTCCACTGAGATAATGATCTTAATGATCACCATTGGCAGAGGTGAAAAGGCCTGCTGAATTTGTTCCAGTTGTCCACATGACAAGAAAATCCTGATACTTGATAGTTTTCCAGATCGAGAAGACCAGAGATAAGAGGGAAATAGTACCCTGTATGGAACAACAAGGGATTTGGAGTCAATTTGGGGATCCCACTTAGGTTTCTGACACTAAAATCCTCTGTGACTCATATCATCTGAGTCCCTGTCTAACCACCTGAACATGTGCCTAAAAATATCTACACCCTAGTTGAGAAGTTTAAGAGGCAGAATGCTACAAAGAGCCAGTATGATGTCTCTCAAGAACAGGTGCTCTGGAAGCCATAATTGCTATTGGGTCTATTTCTTTTCCAGAAGAAAGAACACATGCTGAATCCATATTCCTAATAGATTTCTCACCAGATGATTTTCAAACCTGAAGGAAGGCCAAGAAGTCGCTCTTGTGTCATATTTCACTCAGAAATCATGTTGTTGGACTGGTGAGGACGATACGATAGCAACGTCATCACTAAGAGTGGGGAGCTTCTCCTTTCCATAAGGCCATTTTGACCCCCTTAGCTCAGAGCCACCAGAAAGGGCAGCTGGGGAGGGGGCACCGTCATCACTATGAGTGGAGAGCTTCCCATTTCCATATGGCCATGTTGACCCTCTAGCTCAGGGCACCAGAAAGGAGAGCTGAGGGGGACCACAGGCCAAGGCTGCCAGGTGTGGCTGGGGCAGGCAGAACTCTGACTGAAGGCTCAACCCCTGTCTAGGTTATTATAATGCTCTTCACATAGAAAGTGCCGTTCTGTGTGAGCCCTCATGTAGAAAAGGTTCAGAATTTCCATTGAGATTCCCTCTGTGACCTTTAGGATATTTAGCAAAGTTCCATTTAATTTTTATTTTATTTATTTATTTATTTATTTTTTAAAAGATTTTATTTATTTATTCGACAGAGATAGAGACAGCCAGCGAGAGGGAACACAAGCAGGGGGAGTGGGAGAGGAAGAAGCAGGCTCACAGCGGAGGAGCCCGATGTGGGGCTCGATCCCATAACGCCGGGATCACGCCCTGAGCCGAAGGCAGATGCTTAACCGCTGTGCCACCCAGGCGCCCCTCCATTTAATTTTTAAACATTGAAGGACTTCCTGGTTTTCTTTTCACTATGACTGTGGCTCAATTCTCCTGTGGTCTAAGAATAGAATCTAGTTAATTTCAGGGTTTAACATTTGTAGACTTGATTCGTGGCCCCACCTATCATCTATTTGGGTAAAGAGTCTATGACCACTTGAAAATAATGTATTCTGCACTTATTATGGAATGTTCCCTATATGTCAATTAGGTCACATTTGTTACCAATGTTTTGTCTGCTTTTTCTGTCAGATATTGAGAAAGGTATATTAAAATCTTCAAACAATGCTGCTCTATTCAACGTGGCATCGGAGAACCTACTAGTGTTAGAAGGCAAGAGAAACAAAAAGTATAAGAATTGAGGGGATAATTGTGACTGTTCACAGATAATATGATTGTGTACATAGAAAATCCAAAACAGTCTATAAATACCCTATTAGAATTAAAAATGCAATTTATAAATTTGAGATGGATTGTAGCTTCCCATTGGGCAGTTTTTGAAAGAAAACGTAGAACCTGTCAATCTTGGGGTAGGACATAGGGTGCACTAACCATTTAAAAGAATTCAGTGGGACTTTATAAAAATGTGACATTTCTCCTTATCTTATGACCATAAGAAATTGAAAAAGTGAACGGCAGGCTGGGAAGTAAAGATCTGCAATACACACACTGACAAAGACTTGTCAATAAAGAATTCCTGCTCATCAACCATAAAAAGTCTATTTATAAACAAATACTTCACAAAAGATTGACTGATGGCCAATAAGAACAGGGAAGGGTGCTCTACAGTATTATTTTCAGGAACAGCAAGGCCTTTCCTAAAATGAAAACATACACACAAACCAGTATTCCCTAGATGGATGATGTCCTTATTTCTGAGGACAGCTTGAAGAACAGACTAGCATCAAAGTAAAGTGATGGAATTCCTGACTCAGAGGATGGACAATTGACCTCAAACCACAGTACAATTTCTAGGCATCATTCGGTCCTCTGAAGGCAGACAACTACCACACCTCTTCCTACACCACACAGGTTGCTTCCCAACCCCTACCATAAAAGAAGAAAATGAGAAACAGATAGGACTAGTAGGAAATAGCAAAAATCACATGTGGGGATTATCCTGAAACACACTGATCACATAACTAGTGTAAGGAAGTGTAGGGAACTGACAAGGACAGAGACTCAAGAGGTACGTCTTTGGGAAATGCTGTCTGAAATGTCACACGTTGGTACCTGCTAATGAGGGCTCTGAGCATTCCCTAGGGTTTGCTCACAAGGGTCTGCAACACCATCTCTGAGGACCGAAACTCTTCAAGACCTCAAAGCTTGCCTGATTGACTATTGGACTAAGAGATTCCCATGTTCTGAAAACAGATACCAACTCATTGAAAGGTTCACCTGGGCTCTCTCGGAGGCCCTACAAGAAGCTGAACCATTCACTGAAAATCAATTACACACACACACACACACACACACACACACACACACACACACACACACAGACCTGTCATTTCACCAATTACTTAAACATTCAAGGTTCTTCCTACCTTTTCTTTTTCACATTGATATTCATACTCACATGAAATGTCATCATTTCTAACGAACACTGATGTCAAAATAGAGATCCATTGACACAATATTTACAAAATGGAACTTCCCTGCTGTCATTTTCAATATAGCGTTTTTTAAAGTTCATACATATTTTAGGTTTTTGGTAACTTATACAGGAGAAGATCAGCATTGAAAAACTCTGAATACTGACAATGAGTTTTAAGCCTAGAGAACAAAAATTGTCCAATTTCATAGATAATAAGGAACCAAAGGGAAAGCATGGAAGCTGTAGTCAAATAATTTTACACATATGCATCCTCTCTTATTCTACTACTGAGGGGCGTGTTTTATTACCACTATACATGCATCAATTATCTTCCACGTGCACCTGCACAGGTATAATGAATTACTACAGTAGAATGAAATGTCTGGGAACTGCTTGGCGGCATCTATAATGAACAATAAAATTTCAATCTTATATTTGGTGAACTTCCACTGTCTGTCCCTTTAGACAATGGACCCTAAACAGAAGGGGGAATGAACCACGAGAGACTATGGACTCTTGGAAACAAACTGAGGGCTTCAGAGGGGAGAGGGGTGGGGGATTGGGATGGGCCAGTGATGGGTATTAAGGAAGGTACATATTGCACGGAGCACTCGGTGTTATATGCAAATAATGAATCATGGAACACTACATCAGAAACTAAGGATATACTGTATAGTGACTAACATATCATAATAAAAAATAATTATTAGAAAAAAAATTAAAGGTAAAAAAAAACCAATACAGCTTTTCTGTTTCAAGAACAATCACAATTGAGAAAAAACTAACTTCCAATCCCTAAAGCAAAACACAGACCAAGTTCCATTTCACTCCCCTTTATTCACATTTTCTGTGGGTTCTAAGCTATTTCCCTACCTCCTTCCCTGCTGAGCAGGGAGCCCAGGCTCTATCCCAGAACCCTGGGATCATAACCTGAGCCAAAGGCACATGCTTAACTGGCTGAGCCAGCCAGGAGCCCCAGCCATGTTTTTCTTAAGCAAAGGGACACTTTCTCACGATGCCTTCACATGACTTCACATGGTACCAGAGATCTGCATTTGCCTCTAGGAGGTTGCAGATGAAGGCAATTGCAAACTCTCCCAGTGGTTTATCAAATACAATGACCTGCCTGGTGACAGTGAAACTCTTATGAGCCCACGAGAGGGAGCTCTGACACTCAGCTGTGGCTGGGCTGGCACAGAGAACCAAATCCATTTCCCTGCCTGATGTCTGTGAGGAACAGATGCCCCCACTGTCAATGAGACCCTGCCACTGAGCTGTCCAGAGATGGCCATCCTCACAGAGGATGAGGATAAAGGACAATGCCTGAGGAGACCTCATCTGCCTCTTTTATCTTTTCATATGTTTGACAGTGGACATATCACTTTCTAGGAGTCCCCAACTACCTTAGTCTCATCTGTGAATGACCAAGAGGTTTTACAAAATACTTAAGATTTTGACCTCACAAATGCCCCCAACAACTTACCGTAGGGATTCAACATTAAGCAAAGATACCGTTCGGTGGAAGAGAGGTCCTGCCCACTGTTGTTTCTCACTTATATGCTCATCTTCCTTACCTCATGGTAACATAACCACCTTGATTCCTGCTTCTGTCTTCAGGAAGGCTGATGTGATTTGAAGGGCATTACCCTGACATCATACTTTCTTAGCAATAAGATGTGGACATTTCCCTAGTCCTACACACCTGAAGTTGAATCGGAATCAGGATTGAGGAGGCTGATGAGAGTTGAAGGTGTTTTCCTGTACAGGGTGGTTTATTACCAATAAGGATGGGTCAGAGTCCTCGAAATTCCAGAACCTTTTCATTAATGCTTCCTACTCGTGAAAGATGATGTACATTGGTCTTTCCCTGTATAGTGTGGTGACTCAGAGAAAAGTGCTTAGCCCTTTCGTCAGACTTCCACGACCACTTTGGGGCTGGCTTCCATATTCACAAAGGATGATGTTAGGGCTAAGAGGGTTCCTGTACACTGTTATTTCTTACAGATAAGTGTATGGCATTTTTGTTACATTGCCAGAACCACTTAGCGCCGGGCTTCCCGTCCTCCTGGAGACGAACCCTAAACCAAGGTCGGCCCCCGAGGGGCCCCTCCCAAGGGGCCTGCTGCCACAACGCCGGGGATTGGGAACCCCCGAGCGCAGCGCCGGAGTCACCCTGCCACCCCGCAGCAACCTGGGCTGCTAGAGGCGCCACCAGTCTTTCAGGGTGAGAGAACGGGCAGGGCCTCCCAAGCCCCCGGCGACCTTCAAAGGCCCCCGCGCCAAATGCATGGGTCCACGCTACCACGCACCATCACGCTCACCTCAGCCTGCCCCTCCACTGGCCGCACAGCCGGTGGATCGGGCCTGCCTGCCTCCCGGGGGCTAACACTAACCCTAGGTGGGCTCACGAGGGGCCCCTCTCAAGGGGCCTGGCTCCACCATGCCAGGGATTGGGGACCCGAGAGCACCAGTGCCTGACGAACACTGCCGCCCCACCGCAACGCGGCGGGCTTAGGGCGTCGCTGGTCATTCCGGGCAGGAGACCAGGCAGGGCCCTCAGAGCCCCAGGCGACCTTCGAAGGCCCCCTCGCCAAAAAGCTTGGGCCCATGCTCCCGCTCACCAGCGCTTTCACCTCAGCCAGCCCCTCCACACGCCACACAGCCAGGGGATCAGGCCTGTCGGCCTCCTGGGAGCTAACTCCAAACCCTATGTCGGCCCCCGAGGGCCCCTCCCAAGGGGCCTGGCGTTGCCACGCCAGGGATAGGGGATGCCCGATCCCTAGCGCCAGACTCACCCTGCAGCCCCGCCACCACCCTGGCCTCTAGGGGTGCCGCTGGTCATTCAGGGCAGGAGAACCTGCAGTGCCCTCCGAGCCCCCAGCAAACTTTGAAAGCCCCGCGCGAAAACTCTTGGGCTCACGCTCCCGCTCGCCAGCGCCCTCACCTCGGCTAGAACCTCTGCATGCGGCAGAGCCAGGGGATTGGGCCTGCTGGCCTCCTGTGGGCTAACCCTAACGCTAGGTCGGCCCCAGAGGGACCCCTCCCAAGGGGCCTGGCGCCACCACGCCTGGGATTCGGGGTACCTGAGCCCCAACGCTGGACTCATCCTGCCACACCGCCGACACCGGGCCGCTAGGAGATCCGCCGGTCATTCAGGGAGGGAGAACAGGCAAGGCCCTCCGAGCCCCCACCGACATTCGAAGTCTCCCGGCGCCAAAACCCTAGGGTCCACGCTCCTGCTCGCAGTGCCCTGCCTCGGCCAGCCCCTCTGCACGCCATAGAGCTGGTGGTTCGGGCCTGCCGGCCTCCTGGGGGCTAACCCAAACCCTACGTCAGCCCCCAAGGAGCCCCTCCCAATGGGCCTGGTGCCGCCACACCGGGGCTTGGGGACCCCCGAGCCCCGTCTCTGGGCTAACCCTGCCGCCCCGCCGCCACCCGGGGCCGCTTGGGTTCCGCTGGTAATTCAGGGCGGAAGAACTTGCTGAGCCCTTCGAACCCCTGGTGACTTTCGAAGGCACCCCGCGCCATAACGCTTGGGCCGACGCTCCCGCTCACCAGCGCCCTCACCTAGGCCAGCCCCTCCGCACTTCGCATAGCCAGCGAACCGGGACTGCCAGCCTCCTTTGGGCTAACGATAACCCTAGGTCGGCCCTCGAGGGACCCCTCCCAAGGGGACAGGCAGTGCCATGGCGGGTATTGGGGACCCCCGAGCCCCAGCTCTGGACTCACCCTGCCGCCCCTCCACCACCCTGGCCGCTAGGGAGCCGCCAGGCATTCAGGGCGGGAGAACAGGCAGGGGCCTCCGAGCCCCCAGCGACATTCGAAGGCCCCATGCGCCAAAACTCTAGGGCCCATGCTCCCGCTCGCCAGCGCCCTCACCTCGGCCAGTTCCTCTGTTCCCCTCACAGCCGGTGGACCAGGCCTGCCGGCCTCCTGGGGTCTAACTATAACCCTAGGACAACTCACGAGGGGCCCTTCCCAAGAGGCCTGGTGCCGCCATGCCAGGGATTGGGGACCCACAAGCACCAGCGCCGGACTCACCCTGCCACCTCACCGTGACCCTACCCACTGGGGTTGCTGTCCTATTTCAGGGCGGAAGAACGGGCAGGGCCCTCCGAGCCCCCAGCGACCTTAGAAGGCCCGCCACGCGAAAACGATTGGGTTCAAGCTCCCGCTCGCCAGCGCCCTCAGCTCGGCCCGTCCCTCCGCTCACCGCACAGCCGGCGGATCGGGCCTGCCGACCTCCTTTGGGCTAACCATAACCGTAGGTCAGCCCAGAGGGAACCCTCCCAAGGGGCCTGGCGATGCCACGCCGGGGATTGGGGACCCCCGAGCCCCAGCTCTGGACTCATCCTGCCACCCCGTTGTGATCCGGCCCGCTAGGGGCAACGTCCTCACAGGGCAGAAGAACAGGCAGGGCCCTCCTAGACCCCGGTGACTTTCGAAGGCCCCCCACGCCAAAACGCTTGGGCCCACGCTCCCGCTCTCCAGCGCATTCACATCAGCATGCCCCTCCGCTCGCTGCACAGCCGGCGGATCCGGTCTGTCGGCCTCCTGGGGGCTAACCTTAAAGCTAGGTAGGCCCCAGAGGGGCACCTCGCAAGGGGCCTGTTGCCGCCATGCCAAGGGATTGGGGACATCCGAGACCCACCGCAAGATGAACCCTGCGGCCCCGCCACCACCCAGGCCGCTAGGGGCGCCGCCGGTCCTTCAGGGCGGAAGAATGGGCAGGGCGCTCCGAGACATGGCGACCTTCAAAGGCCCACCGCGCCAAAATGCCCGGGCCCACGCTCCTGCTCGCCAGCGCCCTCACCTCGGACTGCTGTTCCGCACACCGCACAGCCAGCCGATTGGGCCTGCCGGCCTCCTGGGGGCTAACCCTAACCCTTGGTCAGCCCCCGAGGGGCCCCTCCGAAGGGGCCTGGTGCTGCAATGCTGGGGATTGGGGACCCCCAAGCCCGAGCGCCAGACTCACCCTGCTGCCCCTATGTCACCCGGGCCTTGAGTGGCGCCGCCGGTCATTCAGGGAAGGAGAACAGGCAGGGCCCTCTGAACCCCCAGCGACATTCGAAGGCCCCCCACGTCAAAACGCTTGGGCCCACGCTCCCGCTCGCCAGCGCCCTCACCTCGACCCTCCACTCTGCACACCGCACAGCCAGTGGATCTGGCCTGCCGGCCTCCTGGGGGCTGACCCTAACCCTAGGTCGGCCCTGAGCGGACCCTCCCAGGTGGCCTGGCGCTGCAACGCCAGGGATTTTGAAACCCTGAGCCCCAGTCCCGCACTCACCCTGCCGCCCCGCCACACCCAGGCCGTGAGTGGAGCCGCTGGCCATTCAGGGCAGAAGAACAGGCAGGGCCCTCCAAGTCCCCATCGATTTCCTAGGCCCTTACGCCAAAACGCTTTGTCCCACACTCCCGCTCACCAATGCCCTTACCTCGGACCGCTGAACTGCACACCTCACAGCCAGCCGATCCAGGTTGCCGCCCTCCTGGGGTCTAACCCTAACCCTAGGTCGGTCCCCAAGGGGCAGCTCCCAAGGTGCCTGGCGCTGCAACGCCGGGGATTGGGGACCACCGAGCACCGGCACTGGACTCACCCTGCCACCCCGCCGCCTCCTGGGGTGCTAGGGGTGTCGCCGGTCATTCAGGATGGTAGAATGGTCAGGGCCCTCCAAGCCCTGGTGACTTTTGAAGTCCCCCCGCGCCAAAAAGCTTGGGCCCACGCTTCCGCTCGCCAGCGCCCTCACCTCGGACCGCTGCTCTGCAGACCGCACAGCCAGCAGATCGGGCCTGCCGGCCTCCTGGGGGATAACCCTAAGCCTAGGTCTGCCCCTGAGGGGCCCATACCAAGGGGCCTCGCGCCGCAACGCCGGGGATTGGGGATCCCTTAGACGCAGTGCAGGACTCCCCCCGTTGCCCCACCAGCAACGGAGCCGCTAGGGGCGCCGCTGGTTATTCAGCCAGGAGAAGGGGCAGGGCCCTCCGAGCCATGGCAACATTCAAAGGCCCAGGGCGCCAAAACGCTGGTGCCCACGCTCCCTCTCCCCAGCGCCCTCACCTTGGCCCGCCACTCCGCTCACCTCTCAGTGGGCGGATCGGGTCTGCTGGCCTCCTGAGGGCTAACCCTAACCCTAGGTCGGCCCCCCAGGGGCCCCTCCCAAGTGGCCTGGGGCCACAACGCTGGGGATGGGGACCCCGAGCCCAAGTGCCAGACTCTCCCTGCTGCCCTTCAGCCACCCGAGCCTTAGGTGCCCCACCGGTCATTCAGAGCGGGAGAACGGGCAGGTCCCTCAGAGCCCCCGCCGACCTTCGAAGACCCCCCGCACTAAAACGCTTGGGCTCATGCTCAGTCTCGCCAGCGCCCTCACCTCGGCCCAACCCTCCACGAGCCGCACAGCCACTGATCGGGTCCACCGGCCTCCTGGGGGCTAACCTTAACCCTAGATCGACCCCCAAGGAGCCCCTCCCAAGGGGCCTGGCGCCACAACGCCAGGGATTGGGGACCCCCGAGCCTTCAGCACTGGACTCACCCTGCCACCCAGCCGCCACCTGGGGGCTTGGGGTGCTGCCGTTCATTCAGGGCGGGAGAACAGGAAGGGCCCTCCGAGACACAGCGACCTTCAAAGGCCCCCCCGGGCCAAAACACCGGGGCCCACGCTCCCATTCACCAGTGCCCTCACCTCAGTCTGCCACTGCAGTCTCCACACAGCTGGTGAATAGGGCCTGCCGGCATCCTAGGGGCTAAACCTAACCCTAGGTCAGCCCCTGTGGGGTCCCTCCCAAGGAGCCTGGCACCGCAATGTCAGGGATTTGGGACCCTCGAGCCCCAGTGCTGGACTCACTCTGCCACCCCGCAAGCACCCAGGGTGCTAGGGGCCTTGCCAGTCATTCAGGAAGGGAGAACGGGCAGGGTCCTCCGACCCCCTGCGACCTTCGAAGACCCCCTGTGCAAAAACGCTGACTCCCACGCTCCTGCTCGCCAGCGCCCTAACTTCGGCCCATGCCTATGCTCCCTGCAGAGCTGGCGGATCTGGCCTGCTGGCTTCCTGGGGGCTAACCCTATCCCTAGGTCGCCCCCGAGGGGCCCCTCCCAAGTGGCCTGGCGCCACATGCCAGGGATTGGGGACCTCCAAATCCCAGCGCCAGACGCACCCTGCCGCCCCACCGCCACATGGGGCACTAGGGGCATCACCAGTCCTTCAGGGCGACAGAACGGGCAGGACCCTCCGAGCCACCTGCGACCTTCGAAGGCACCCCGAGCCAAAGTCAAAATGCTCTGGCCCACGCTCCTGCTCGCCAGCTACCTCACCTGGACCCACACCTCCATTCACCGCACATGGGCTGAACTAGCCTGCCAGTCTCCTGGGGGCTAACCCTAACCCTAGGTCGGCCCCCGAGGGGCCTGTCCCAAGGGGACTGGTGCCGCAACGGCGGGTATTAGGGACCCCCGAGCCCCAGCGCCGGACTCACCCTGCCGCCCCGCTGCCACCTGGGCCGCTAGGGGCACCGCCCGTCATTCAGGGCGGGTGAACGAGCCGGG
Organism: Ursus americanus; assembly: GCF_024610735.1. Taxonomy (NCBI): domain Eukaryota; kingdom Metazoa; phylum Chordata; class Mammalia; order Carnivora; family Ursidae; genus Ursus; species Ursus americanus. Next base: position 1,561,105 of record NC_142137.1, read on the forward strand.
TCCTCCGACGCCCCTGCAACATTAGTAGGCGCCCCACACCAAATGCTTGGGCCCACGCTCCCACTCGCCAGCGCCCTCACCTCCGTCCACCCCTCCACTTGCTGTACAGCTGGCGGATCGGGACAGCCGGCCTCCTGGGTGTTACCTAACCCTAGGTCGGCCCCCGAGGGGCCCCTCCCAAGGACCCTGGGGCCGCAACGCCTGGGATTGAGGAACCCCAGAGCCCCAGCGTTGGACTCAACCTGCTGCCCCGCCACCATCCGGGTTTCTAGGGGCGCCACCGGTCATTCAGGGCGTGAGAACGGGCAGGGCCCTCCTAGCCCATGGTGACATTCGAAGGCGCCCCGCGCCAAAACGCTTGGGCCCACGCTCCCTCTCGCCAGCGCCCTCACCTCGGCCCGCCCCATCGCTCGTCCGACAGGGGGCGGATCGGGCCTGCCTGACTCCTGGGGGCTAACTCAAACCCTAGGTCGGCCCCGGAGGGACCCATCCGATGGGGCCTGGCGCCACAACGCCTGGGACTGCTGAGGCACAAGCTCCAGCGCCGAAATGACTGTGCTGCCCCCCTGACACCCGGGCTGCTAGAAGTGCCGCCGGTCATTCAAGGCATGAGAACGGGCAGGGCCCTCCGAGCCCCCGTTGTCCTTCGAAGGCCCACCGCGCCAAAACGCTTGGTTCCACGCTCGCACTTGCCAGCGCCCTCACCTCAGCCCGCCCCTCCGCTCGCCACCCAACGGGCGGATCGAGCCTGCCGGCCTCCTGGGGGTTAACCCTAACCCTAGGTAGACCCCCGAGGAGCTGCTCCCATGGGGCCTGGCACCGCAACGCGGGGATTGGGGACCCCCGAGCCCCAGCACCAGACTAAGCTTACCGCTCTGCCGGCGGCCGGGCTGCTAAGGGCGCCGCCGGTCATTCAGGGCGGGAGATCGTGTAGGGCCCTCCGAGCCCCCGGCGAACTACGAAGGCACCCCGTGCCAAAATGGTTGGGCCCACGCTCCTGCTCGCCAGCGCCCTCATATCGGCCCGCCCCTCCTCTTATAGCAGAGCCCGCAGATCGGGCCTGCCAGCCTCCTGGGGGCAAACTCTAACCCTAGGTCGACCACCAAGGGGCCTTCCCAAGCGGTCTGGCGCTGCAATGCCAGGGATTGGGGACCCCGAACCCCAGCCCCTGACTCCCCCTGCCTCCCCGCCACCACCTGGGACGCTAGCAGCGCCGCAGGTCATTCAGGGCATGAGAACTGGCAGGGCCCTCCGAGCCCCGGGCGACCTTCAAAGGCACCCAGCATCAAAACGCTTGTGCCCACAACGCCGCTAGGCAGTGCCCTCACCTCAGCCTGCCCTTCCGCTCGCCACACAGCTGGCGGATCGGGCCTGCTAGCCACCTTGGGCCTAAACCTAACACTAGGTCAGCCCCCGAGGGGCCCTCCCAAGGGGCCTGGCTCCGCAACGCCAGGGATTGGGAAACGAGCCCATTTCCCAGACTCAACCTGCCGCCCCGCCGCTGCATGGGCCACTAGGGGCGAAGCAGGACATTCAGTGCGGAAGAACGGGCAGGGCCCTCTGAGACTCCGTGGTTGTTCGAAGGCCCACCGCGCCAAAATGCTTGGGTCCACGCTCCCGCTTGCCAGCGCCCTCACCTCAGCCCGCTCCTCCACTCACCGCACAACCGGCGGATATGGCCTGCCGTCTTCCTGTGGGCTAACACTAACCCTAGGTCGGCCCCCAAGGGGCCCCTCCCAAGGGGCCTGGCGCCGCAGTGCCAGGGATTGGGGACCCCCGAACCCCAGCGCCAGAATCACCCTGCCGGTCTGCCGGCACCCGGGCTGGTAGGGGCGTCGCCGGTCATTCAGGGCGGAAGAACGGGCAGGGCCCTCTGAGCCCTGGGCGACCTTCGAAAGCACTGCACATCAAAACGCTTGCGCCCACGCTCCCGCTAGTCAGCGCCCTCACCTTGGCCCGCCCCTCCGCTTGCCGCACAGCCGGCAGATCAGGACTGCTGGCCTCCTGGAGCTAACCCTAACCCTAGGTAGGCCCCCGAGGAGCCCATCCCAAGGGGAGTGGGGCAGCAACGCGGTGATTGGGGACCCCCGAGCCCCAGCACCGGACTCACCCTGCCGGACCGCCGCCACCCGGGCCGCTAGGGGTGCTGCCAGTCATTCAGGGCGGGACAACGAGTAGGGCCTTCCAAGCCCCTGACGAACTTTGAAGGCCCCCCGCACCAAAACGCTTGGGCCCACGCTCCTGCTCGCCAGCGCCCTCATCTCGGACCACCCCTCCGCTCGTTGAAGAGTGGGCGGATCGGGACTGCCGGCCTCCTGGGGGCAAACTCTAACACTAGGTCAGCCACCGAGGGGCCCATCCCAAGGTGCTGGTGCCGCCACGCTGGGGATTTGGGACCCCCAATCCCAAGCACCGGACTCACCCTGCCCCCCCTCTTCCACCCGGGCCTCTAGGGGAACTGAGGATCATTCAGGGTGGGAGAACAGGCAGGGCGCTCCGAGCCCCCGGCGACCTTCAAAGGCCGCCCACGCCAGAACGCTTGGGCCCACGCTCCTGCACACCAGCGGCATCACCTCACCCAGCGCTTCCGCTCTCCGCACATCCGGTGGATCTGCCCTGCCAGCCTCCTGGGGGCTAACCCAAACCCTGGGTTGGCTCCCAAGAGGCTTGGCACCACAACGCCGGGGATTGGGTACTGCCTAGCCCCAGCGCCGGACTCAACATGCCGCCCCCAGGCCACCTGGGCCGCTAGGGTTGCCACCGGTCATTCAGGGCGGGAGAATTGGCAGGGCCCTCCGAGCCACTGGTGACTTTTGAAGGCCCCCCACGCCAAAATGCTTGAGCCCATGCTCCCACTCCTCAGCGCCCTCACCTCAGCCCGCCCCTCCTCTCGCCACAGAGCCAGCGGATGAGGCCTGCCCTCCTCCTGGGGCTACCCATAACCCTAGGTGGGCCCCTGAGGGGCCCCTCCGAAGGGGCCTGGCACCACAATGCCTGGGATTGGGGACCCCCGAGCCCCAGCGCCGGACTCACCCTGCCGCTCCGCCGCCACCCGGGCCGCTAGGGGTGCCGCTGGTCATTCAGGGTGAGAGAACGAGCAGGGCCCTCCGAGCCCATGGCAACCTTCAAAGGCCCCCCCATCCAAAACGCTTAAGCCCAGGCTCTTCCTCCTCAGAGCCCTCACCTCGGCCTGCCCCTCCACTCGCCGCAGAGCTGGCGGATGAGGCCTGCCCTCCTCCTGGGGGCTACCCATAGCCCTAGGTTGGCACCTGAGGGGCCCCTCCGAATGGGCCTGGCACTGCAATGCCTGGGATTGGGGACACCCGAGCCCCAGCGCCAGACTGACCGTGTCACCCTGCCACCACCCGGGCCTCTAGGAGCACTGTCGGTCATTCAGGCAGGGAGAACGGGCTGATCCCTCCGAGCCCCTGGCAACCTTCAAAGGCCCCCCATGCCAAAACGCTTGGGCCCATGCTCCCGCTCGCCTGGGCCCTCACCTCGGTCCGCCCCTCTTCTCGCTGCACAGCCGGTGGATCGGGACTGCCAGCCTCCTGGGTGTTACCCTAACCGTTGGTGGTCCCCATAGGGGCCCATCCCAGGTTCCTATTGCTGCAACACTGGGGACTGGGGACTCCCAAGCCCCAATGCCGGACTCACCCTCCCGCCCTACCGCCACCTGGGCCACTAGGGGCGCCGCCGGTCATTCAGGGAGGGAAAATGGGCAGGGCCCTCTGAGCCACCGGCGACATTCGAAGGCCCCCCGCACCAAAACGCTTGGGCCCACGCTCCCGCTCGCCAGCGCCCTTACCTTGGCCCTCCCCTCTGCTCGCTGCACAGCTGGCGGATCGGGCCTGCAGGCCTTCTGGGGGCTAACCCTAACCCTAGGTCGACCCCCTAGTGGCCCCTCCCAAGGGGCCTGGCAACGCAACGACGGGGATTGGGGACTCCAGAGCCCCAGAGCCAGACTCACCCTGCCGCAACGCCGCCACCCAGACCGCTAAGGGTGCCTCTAGTCATACAGGGCGGGGGAACGGGCAGGGCCCTCCGAGCCCGCGGCGACCTTCGAAGGCCCCCCCATCCAAAACGCTTGAGCCCATGCTCCCGCTCACCAGCGCCCTCACCTGGCCTGCCCCTCCGCTCGCCGCACAGCCAGTGGATCGGGCCTGCCGGTCTCTTTTTGGCTAACCCTAACCCTAGGTCCAACCCCGAGGGACCCCTCCTAAGGGACCTGGCGCCACCAGGCCGGGGATTGGGGATACCCAAGCCCCAGCTCCAGAGTCACCCTGCGGCCGCACGTCCGCCTGGGCTGCTAGGGGCCCAGCCAGTCATTAAGGGCGGGAAAACGGGCAGGGCCCTCAGAGCCCCCGGCTACCTTTGAAGGCCACCCGCGCCAAAACTCTTGGGCTCACGATCCCGCTCGCCAGCGCCCTCACCTCGGCCCGCCCCACCGAAGTCACAGCGCTGATGGATCAGGAGTGCCAGCCTCCTGGGGGCTAACCCTAACCATAGATCGGCCGCCGAGGAGCCCCTCCCATGGGGCCAGGCGTCACCACACCAGGGATTGGGGACTCCCAAGCCCCAGCGCCGGACTCACACTGCTGCCCCGCCGCCACCAGGGCTGCTAGGGTCGCCGCCGTTCATTCAGGGCAGGAGAATGGGCAGGGCCTCCTGAGCCACCTGTGACCATCGAAGACCCCCCGCGCCAATGTGCCTGGTCCCATGGCCCTGCACTCCAGTGCGCTCATCTTGAACCACCCCTCCGCTCGTCACAGAGCCAGCGGATCGGTCCTGCCAGCCTCCTGGGGGCTAACCCTAACCCTAGGTCGGCCCACAAGGGGCCCCTCCCAAGGGACCTGGTGCCGCAACACCAGGGTTTCGGGACCCCCGAGCAACAGTCAGGACTCACCTTGTCGTCCCGCCGCCACCCGGGCCGCTAGGGGCGCCAACGGTCATTCAGTGCAGGAGAACAGGCAGGGCCCTCCGAGCCCACTGCAATATTCGAAGGCATCCAGTGCCAAAATGCTTGGTCCCACGGTGCAGCTCCCTAGCGCCCTCATCTCGAACTGCCCCTCCACTCATTGCAGAGCCGGCAGATCGGTCCTGCTGACCTCCTGGGGGCTAACTCAAACCCTAGTTTGGACCCCGAGGGATCCATCCCAAGGGGCCTATAGCTGCAACGCCTGGGATTGAGGACCCCCAAGCCCCAGCACCGGACTCACCCTGCCGCCCTGCCACCACCCGGGCCGCTAGGGGCGCCGCTGGTCATTCAGGGCGGGACAAAGGGCAGAGACCTCAGTGCCCTGAGCGACCTTCGAAGGCACCCCACATCAAAATGCTTGCGCCCATGCTCCCGCTACTCAGTGCCCTCACCTCGGCCCACCCCTCTGCTCGCCGCACAGCTGGCAGATCGGGACTGCTGGCCTCCTGGGGCTAACCCTACCCTAGGTAGGCCCTGAGGAGCCCATCCCAAGGGGCCTGGGCCAGCAACGTGGTGATTGGGGACCCCTGAGCCCCAGCGCCAGACTCACCCTGCCGGACCACCGCCACCCGGGCCTCTAGGGGTGCCGCCGGTCATTCAGGGCGGGACAACGAGTAGGGCCTTCCGAGCCCCCGACGACCTTCGAAGGCCCCCCACACTAGAACGCTTGGGCCCATGCTCCTGCTCGCCAGCGCCCTCATCTCAGCCCACCCCTCTGCTCCTTGCAGAGTGGGCGGATCGGGACTGCTGGCCTCCTGGGGGCAAACTCTAACCCTAGGTCGGCCACCGAGGGGCCCATCCCAAGGCGCCTATCACCGCAACGCCTGGGATTGGGAACCCCCGAGCCCCAGCGCCAGACTCTACACTGCTGCCCTGCCGCAACCCAGGCCGCTAGGCACGCTGGCCGGTCATTCAGGGCGGGAGAACGGGCAGGAACTTCCGAGTCCCCGGCGACAATCGAAGGCCCCTCAAGCCAAAACGATTGGGCCCACGTTCCCGCTCGCCAGCGCCCACAACTCGGCCTGCCCCTCCGCTCGCTGCACAGCCAGCGGATGGGGCCTGCCGGCCTCCTGGGGAAACCCTCACCTTGGGAGGCCCCCGAGGAGACCCTCCCAAGGGGCCTGGAGCCACAATGTGGGGATTGGGGACCCCCGAGCCCCAGCACTGGACTCACCTGCCGCCCCGCCGGCGCCCGGGCCGCTATGGGCGTGGCCGGTCATTAAGGGCGGAAGAACGTGTAGGGCCCTCGGTGCCCCCGGAGACCTTCAAAGGCCCACCGTGCCAAAACGCTTGGGCCTACGCTCCCGCTCGCCAGAGCCCTTACCTCAGCCTGCCCCTCCGCTCACACACAGCCGGTGGATTGGGCCTCCCGGCCTCCAGGGGGCTAACCCTAACCCTAGGTCTGCCCCTGAGGGGCCCCTCCCAAGGGGCCTGGCCGTGCAATGCAGGGGATTGGGAACCCCCAACCCCCAGCGCCAGACTCACCCTGCCGCTCCGCCACCACATGGGCCACTAGGGGCGCCGCAAGACATTCACTGCGGGAGAATGGGCAGGGCCCTCCGAGTCCCCTTGTCTTTCGAAGGCCCACCACGCCAAAAGGCTTGGGCCCATGCTCCCGCTCACCAGCACCCTCACCTTGGCCCACCCCTCCACTCAGCGCACAGCCGGCGGATCGGAGCTGCTGGCCTCCTGGGGGATAACCCTAACCCTAGGTCGGCTCCCAAGAGGCCTGGCACCACAACGCCGGGGATTGGGTACCCCTGAGCCCCAGCGCCAGACTCAACTTGCCGCCCCCAGGCCACCTGGGCCACTAGGGGCACCGCGCGTCATTCAGGGCGGGAAATCGGTTAGGGCCCTCTGAGCCTCCGGCGACTTTCAAAGGCCCCCCGTGCCAAAACGCTTGAGCCCACGCTCCCGCTCGCCAGCGCCCTCACCTTGGCCTGCACCTCTGCACGCCGCACAGCCGGCAGATTGGGTCTGCCGGCCTCCTGGGGGCTAACGCTAACCCTAGGGCTGCCCCCGAGGGGACCCTCCCAAGGGGCCTGGGACCACAACGCCGGGTTGGGGACCCCCGAGCCCCAGCGCCGGACTCACCCTGCCACCCCACTGCCACCCAGGCTGCTTGGGGCGCCGCCGGTCATTCAGGGCGGGAGAACGGGCAGGGCCCTCCGAGTCTTCGGCAACCTTCGAAGGCCCCCCCATGCCAAAACGCTTGGGCCCGCACTCCCACTCGAAGCGCCCTCACCTCGGGCTACCCTTCCACTCGCCGCACAGCGGGCGGATCGGGCCTGCTGGCATCCTGGGTGCTAACCCTAAACCTAGGTCGACCCCCGAGGGGCCCCTCCTAAGTGGCCTTGCACCGTAATGCCGGGGATTGAGGACCCATGAAACCCAGCGTCGGACTCACCGTGCCTCCCCATCACCACCCAGGCTGCTATGGGCGCCGTTGGTCTTTCAGGACGGGAGGACGGGCAGGGCCCTCCGAGCCCCTGGTGACCTTGAAGGCCCCCCACGCCAATACGCTTGGGCGCACACTCTCACTCGCCAGCGACCTCACCGCAGCTCGCCCCTCCAATCACCGCACAGCCAGCGGATTGGGCCTGCAGGCCTCCTGGGGGCTAACACTAACCCTCGGTCGGCCCCAGAGGGGCCTCTCCCAACGGGCCTGGCGCCGGAATGCCCGTTATTTTGGAACCCCAAGGCCCTGAGCTGGACTCACCCTGCCACCCTGCCTCCACCTGGGCCGCTAGGGGCGCCGCCGGTCATTGAGGGTGGGAGAACGGGCAGGGCCCTCCAAGCCCCCTGCGACATTCCAAGGCCCCCCGACCCAAAATGCTTAGGCCCATGCTCCTTCTCGCCAGTGCCCTCACCTCGCCCCACGCCTCCCCTCGCAGCACAGCCGGCGGATCGGGCTTGCTGGCCTCCTGGGGGTTAACCCTAACCATAGGTCGGCCCACGAGGGCCCCCCCCAAGGGGCTTGGCGCTGCAACGTGGGGATTGGGGACCCCCGAGCCCCTGAGCCAGACTCAACGTGCCGCCCTGCCTCCACCCTGACCGATAGGGGCACCGCCGGTCATTCAGGGCGGGAGAACGGGCAGGGCCCTCAGAGCACCCAGAGACCTTCGAAGGCTCCCCGCACCAAAATGCTTGGGCCCGTGCTCCCGCTCTCCAGCAGCCTCACCTTGGCCCACCTCTCCGCTCCATGCACAGCGGGCGGATCGGGCCTGCCTGCCTCCTGGGGGCTAACCCTAACCCTAGGTCGGCCCCCCAGGGGCCCCTCCCAAGGGTCCTGGTGCCGCTACACCGGGGATTGGTGACCCAAAGCCCCAGAGCCAGACTCACCCTGCCGCAATGCCACCACCCAGGCCGCTAGGGGCTCTGCCGGTCATTCAGGGCTGGAGAATGGACATGGCCCTGGAGAAACCGGCGACATTTGAAGCCTCCTGCGCCAAAATGCAGGGGCCCACGCTCTCACTTGCCAGCGCCTTTACCTCGGCCCACCCACCTCTCGCCGCCCAGACAGAGGATTGGGCCTGCTGGGGTGTTGGGGGCTAACCGAAACCCTAGGTCGGCCCCGTGGGGCACATCCCAAGGTGCCTGGCTCACCAAGCTTGGGATTGGTGACTCAGAGCCCCAGAGCAGGACTCACCGTGGTGCACTGTCGCCACCCGGGCCGCTAGGGGCGCTGACATTCATTCAGGGTGGGAGAAAGGGCAGGGCCCTCAGAACCCCCGCCGACATTTGAAGGTGCCCAGAACCAAAACACTTTGGCCCAGGCTCATGTTCACCAGCACCCTCACCTCAGCCAAACTCTCTGCTCGATGCACAGGTGGTGTATCGGGCCTGCTGGCCTCCTGGGTGCTAACGCTAACCATAGGTCGCCCCCCGAGGGGCCTTCCCAAGGGGCCTGGCATCGGAACGCTGGGGATGGGGACCTCGAGTCCAAGAGCCAGATTCACCCTGCTGCCCTTCAGCCACCCGAGCCGTTAGGGGCCCACTGGTCAATCGGGGCAGGAGAACGGGCAGGTCCCTCCGAGCCGCCGCTGACCTTTGAAGGCCCCCCATGCTAAAATGCTTCGGCTCATGCTCAGGTTTGCCAGCGCCATCACCTCGGCCCAACCCTCCGCGTGCTGCACAGCTGCTGATCGGGTCCACCGGCCTCCTGGGGGCTGACTGTAACCCTAGATCGACCCAGAGCGGCCTCTCCCAAGGGGCCTGGTGCCACAACGCCGGGGATTGGGGACCCCGAGCTTCAGCACTGGACTCACCCTGATGCCGAGCCACCACCGCTGCTCTGCACACCTCACAGCCACTGGATCTGGACTGCCGGCCTCCTGGGGATAACCCTAAACCTTGGTCGGGCCCCAAGGGGCCCCTCCGAAGGGGCCTGGTGCTGCAACGCTGGGCATTGGGGACCCCCAAGCCCCAGCGCCGGACTCACCCTGCTGCCCCTATGCCACCCGGGCCTTGAGTGGCGCCACTGGTCATTCAGGGAAGAACAGGCAGGGCCCTCCGAACCCCCGGCGACTTTTGAAGGCCCAACACATCCAAACGCTTGGGCCCATGCTCCCGCTCGCCAGCACCCTCACCTCGGCCCTCCGCTCACACACCTCACAGCCAGTGGATCTGGCCTGCCGGACTCCTGGGGGCTAACCCTAACCCTAGGTCGGCCCCGAGTGGACCCTCCCAGGTGGCCTGGTGCCGCAATGCCAGGGATTTTGAACCCCCGAGCCCCAGTGCCGCACTCACCCTGCCGCCCTGCCACACCCGTGCGGCGAGTGGCGCCACAGGTCACTCAGGGCGGAAGAACGGGCAGGGCCCTCCGAGCCCCCAGCAAATTTCATAGGCACCCACGCCGAAACGCTTTGGCCGGTGCTCCTGCTCGCCAACGCCCTTACCTCGGACTGCTGCTCCACACACCGCACAGGCAGCCGATCGGGGCTGCTGGCCTCCTGGGGTCTAACCCTAACAATAGGTCAGTCCCCGAGGGGCACCTCCCAAGGGGCCTGGCACTGCAATGCCGGGGATTGGGGACCCCCGAGCACCGGCGCCGGACTCACCCTGGCTCCCCGCCACTTCCTGGGCCGCTAGGGGCGCCGCCGGTCATTCAGGATGGGAGAACGGTCAGGGCCCTCCGAGCCCCGGCGACTTTCGAAGGCTGCCCGTGCCAAAATGCTTGGGCCCACACTCCCGCTCGCCAGCGCCCTCACCTCGGCCCGCTGATCAGCTCACCGCACAGCCAGCGAATAGGGCCTGCCGGCCTCCTGGGGGCTAACCCTAACCCTAGGTCGGCCCCCAAGTGGCTCCTCCCAAGGGGCCTAGCTCCGCAAGCCAGGTAATGTGGACCCCTGAGCCCCAGTGCCGGACTCACCCTGCCGCCTTGCCACACCCGGGCTGCTGAGGGCGCTGCTGGTTATTCATGGCGAAAGAAGGGGCAGGGCTTTCCGAGCCCCCAGAGACATTCGAAGGTGCCCCGCGCCAAAATGCTTGGGCCTACGCTCCCGCTCGCCAGCGCCCTCACCTCGGACCACTGCTCCGCAGACCGCATAGCCAGCGGATCGGGCTTGCTGGCCTCCTGGGGGCTAACCCTAAGCCTAGGTCTGCCCCCGAGGAGCCCATCCCAAGGGGCCTGGCGCCGCAACGCCGGGGATTGGGGACTCCGAACCTTAGCACCTGACTCACCCTGCCGCCCAGCTGCCACCCGGGGTCTTGTGGTGCTGCTATTATTCAGGGAGGGAGAAAGGGCAGGGCCCTCTGAGACACGGTGACCTTCAAAGGCCCCCGGTGCCAAAACACCCGGGCCCACGCTCCCAATCACCAGCGCCCTCACCTTGGTCTGCCACTCCGCTATCCACACAGCTGGCGAATAGGGCCTGCTGGCCTCCTAGGGGCTAAACCTAACCCTAGGTTGGCACCCGAGGGGCCATTCCCACGGGTCCTGGCACCGCAATGCTGGGGATTGGAGATACCAGAGCCGAAGTGCCTGACTCACCCTGCTGCCATTCAGCCACGAGAGCCGCTAGGGGCCCACCGGTCAATCAGGGAAGGAGAATGGTCAGGGCCCTCCCAGCCCCCGCCGACCTTCGAAGGCCCACTACGCTAAACACTTGGGCTCATGCTCAGGCTCACCAGCACCCTCACCTCGGCCCAACCCTCCGTGTGTTGCACAGCCGCTGATCGGGTCCACCGGCCTTCTGGGGGTAACCGTAACCCTAGATTGACCCCCGAGGGGCCCCTCCCAAGGGGCCTGGCGCCGCAACGCTGGGGATTGGGGACCCCAACCTCAGCACTGGCCTCACCCTGCCACCCAGCTGCTACTCGGGTCTTGGGGTCCTGCCCTTCACTCAGGGCGGGAGAACGGGCGGGGCCCTCCAAGACACGGCGACCTTCAAAGGACCCCTGCGCCAAAACGCCCGGGCCCATGCTCCCGCTCACCAGCGCCCTCAACTCAGTCCGCCACTCTGCTATCCACACAGCTGGCGAATAGGGCCTGCTGGCCTCCTAGGGGCTATCCTAACGCTAGGTTGGCCCCCAAAGGGCCCCGCCCAAGGGGCCTGGCGCCAGAACGCGGGGGATTGGGGATACCCGAGCTGCAGTGCCTGACTCACCCTGCCGCCCCACCACCACTTGGGCTGCTAGGGGCGCCGCCAGTCATTAGGGAGGAGAATGGGCAGGGCCCGCCGAGTCCCCGGAGTCATTTGAAGGACCCTGGCGCCAAAAGGCTTGGGCCCACGCTCCCGCTCCACAGAGACCTCACCTCGACCCACCCCTCCTTTTGCTGCACAGCTGGCAGATTGAGCCTGCTGGCATCCCGGGGGCTAAACCTAACCCTAGGTCATCCCCCGAGGGGCCCCTCCCAAGCAGTGGATTGGGGACCCCCGAGCCACAGCGCCGGACTCACCTGCCGCCCCGCCACCACCCGGGCCACTAGGGTCCCCGCGGGTCATTCAGACTGGGAGAATTGGCAGGGCCCTCTGTTTCCCCTGCAAAATTCGAAGGACCCCGCTCAAAAAAGTTGGCTCCCACACTCCTGCTCGCCAGCGCCCTCACCTCGGCCCGCCCCTCCGCTTGCTGCAGAGCCAGTGGATAGTTCCTGCCAGGCTCCTGGGGGCTAACTGAAACCCTAGGTCGACCCCGTGGGGCACATCCCAAGGGGCCTGGCTCTGCAACGCTTGGGATTGGTGACTCAGAGCCCCAGAACTGGACTCACCCTGCCGCACTGTCGCCACCCGGGCCTCTAGGGGCGCTGCGGGTCATGCAGGGTGGTAGAACAGATAGGGCCCTGGAGAAACCGGCAACATTGGAAGCCTCCCGCGCCAAAATGCAGGGGCCCACACTCCCGCTTGCCAGGGCCTTTACCTCGGCCTGCCCACCTCTCGCCGCCCAGCCAGAGGATTGTGCCTGCCAGCCTCCTGGGGGCTAACTCTAACCCTAGGTCGGCCCAGGAGGAGCCCCTTCCAAGGGGCCTGGCGCTGCAACGTTGGGGATTGGGGATCCCCGAGCCAGAGTGCAGGACTCCCTCTGCCGCCCCACCACCAATGGATCCGCTAGGGGCGCCGCTGCTTATTCAGGGCAGGAGAATGGGCAGATCACTATGAGCCATGGCAACATTCAAAGGCCCAGGGCGCCAAAACACTGGGGCCCATGCTCCCACTCTCCATCGCCCTCAACTCAGCCCGCAACTCCTCTCCTCACACAGCCAGGGGATCGGGCCTGTCGGCCTCCTGGGCGCTAACCTTAACCCTAGGATGGCCCCTGAGGGTCCCTTCCTAACAGGCCTGGTGCCGCAACACCAGAGATTGGGGACCCCCAAGCCCCAGCGCCGGATGCACCCTGCCGCCCCGCCACACACAGGCCGCTAGGGGCGCCGACGTTCCTTCAGTGTGGGAGAACGGGCAGGGCCCTCTAATCCCCCAGCGACATTCCAAGGCCCCCCGGCCAAAATATTTGGGCCCACGTTCCAGCTCTCTGGCGCCCTCACCTTGGCCTGGCCCTCCGATACCGCAGAGCTGGCGGATCATGCCTGCCGGACTCCTAGGTGCTAACACGAACCCTAGGACAGCCCCAGAGGGGCCCATCGCAAGGGGCCTTGCACTGCAATGCATGGCATTGAGGACCCCCAAACCGCACTGCCAGACTCACACTTCCTCCCCGCCACAACCCAGGCCGCTAGGGGCGCCGCCGGTCATTCAGGGCGAGAGAATGGGCAGGGCCCTCCAAGCCTCTAGTGATGTTCAAAGGCCCCCTGCGCCAAACGCTGGATACCATACTCCTGCTTCCCAGTGCCCTCACCTCGGCCCACTCATCCGCTTGCCGCACAGCTGGCGAATCAGTCCTTCTGGCCTACTGGGGTTTAACCCTAACCCTAAACCCTAACCTCTAACTTTAAACCCAAAACCTTAACCCCTAATCCTAATCCTAACCCCTAACCCTTACCCTAACCCTAACCATACCCTAAACCTAACCCTAAACCCTACTCCTTAAACACTAAACACTAACATTAACACTGAATCGTAAACCCTAACCCCTAACCCTAATCCCGAAACCCTAAACACTAAACCCTAAACTTAACCACTAACCCCAAACCCCAAACCCTACCCCTAAACCCTAACCCTACCCCGACCCCTACCATACCCCTAACCCTACCCCTAACCCTACCCCTTCAGCTAACCCTACCCCTAACCCGTAACCTAACCCTAAACCTAACCCTAACCCATACCCTAACCCTAACCCTAACCCTAAACTGTACCCTAACCTGTAACTTAAACCGTACCATAAACCTAACCCTAACAAGTACCCTAACCCATATCCTAACCTTAACCCTAAACCCTAAACCCTGACCCTAACCCACACCCTAACTCGTACCATAACCCGTACCCTAACCCTACCCGTACCCTAACCCTAACCCGTACCTTAACCGTAAACCTAAACCCTAAACCATAACCCTAACCCTAACCCTAATCAGTACCCTTACCTTAACCTTAACCCATACCCTAACCCGTACCCTAACCCATACCCTAACCCGGACCCAATTCCTAACCCGGACCCTAACCCATACCCTACCATACCTAACCCTAACTTGTACCCTAACCCATACCCTAACCCATACCTTAAACCTAAACCGTACCCAATCCCTATCCCGAACCCGTTCCCTAACCCGTACCCTAACCCTAAACCTAAACCTAACCTGTACCATAACCCTAAACTGTACCCTAACCCTAAACCGTACCCTAACCCTAAACCGTACCCTAAACCGTACCCAAATCCATACGCCAACACTAACCCTAAACCGTACCCTAAACCGTACCCTAAACTGTACCCTAATGCATACCCTAACCCATACCCTAAACCTAACCCGTACCCTAAACCTAACCCATACTCCAACCCTAACCCTAACCCTAAACCCAAACCTGAAACCCTAACCCGTACCCTAAACCCTAATCTGTCCCCTAACCTATAACTTCTAACCTGTAACCCCTAAACCCAACCCTAACCCGTAACCTCTCCTTACCCTAACCCTAACCCCTACCCTCACCCATAACCTAACCCTAACCCATACCTTAACCTTAACCCGTACCCTAATCCATACCCTAAACCCGGGGATTGGGTACACCTGAGCCCCACCACGGGACTCAGCCTAACACCCCTCAGGAAACCATGCCCCTTGGGGCGCCACAGAGCATCCCATAAAGGAGAACTGGTAGGGCCCCCCTGTGCCCCCAGCGATCCTCGGTGGCCCCATACACCCCAACCCTGAGGCCCACGATCAAACCACCCAACGCCTTCCCTTCAGCTTGCAACCGAGCTCGTCGCAGAGTCAACAGATCAGGCCTGCCAGGTACCTGGGTTCTAGACCTGACCCTAGGTCGGCTGGGTAGGGCCCCTCCCTTGGGGCCCGGTGCCGCAGCCCCAGGGACTGGGGACACCTGAGCCCCACTGCAGGACAAAGCCTGCCAGCCTGCAGGAAACCGTGCCCCTTGGGAGGCTGTAGAGTATTCAGGGCGGGAGAACCAGGAGGGCCCCCAGAGCCCCCGGCGAACTTCGGCGATCCCTAAACCCAACCCTGAAGCCCATGCTCACCCCACCCCGCACCCTCACCTCAGCCCGTGGCGGAGCTCGCCACATAGTGGGCAGATCTGGCCTGCGGGGTTCCTGGGCCACAACCCTAACCCTAGTTCATCTGTGGAGGGGCCCCTCCCCAGGAGCCTGGAGCCGCAGCTGCGGGGATTCGGGACACCTGAGCCCCACAGCAGGACTCAGTCTGCCACCCCGCAGGAAACCGTGCGACTGGGAGGCCATAGAGCATTCAGGGCGGGAGAACCAGGAGGGCCCTCCTGAGCCACCAGCAAACTTCGGTGGCCTCCCACACCCCAACCCTGAGGCCCACGCTCACCCTCCCCACACCCTCACCTCAGCCCGTGTAGCTAGTCATACAGCCAGCAGATCGGGCCTGCGGGGCTCCTGGGGCCTAACCCTAGCCCTAGGTCGGCCGCGAGTTTGGGGGCCTCCCCAGGAGCTTTACACCGCAGCCCGGGGAATTGGGATACCTGTGCCCTACCGCAGGACTCAGCTTGCCACCCGACAGGAAACCGTGCCCCTTGGGGCTCTACGGAGCCTACAGAGCACGAGAATTTGGGGAGGCCCCCGGAGCCGATCCCCATCCTTTGGCAGCCCCCCGTGCCCCAACCTTGAAGCCCATGCTCACCCTCCCCCATAGCCTCCTCTCAGCCCTCCACAGAGCTCGCCGCACAGCCTGCTGATTGTCCCTGCCAGGCTCCAGGACCCTAACCCTTACCCTAGGTTGGCCACAGAGGGGCCCCTCCCCAGGGTCCTGGCACCCCACTCTGGGGGATTGGGGACACCCAAGCCCCACCGTAGGACTCAGCCTTCAGCCCACAGTAAACTGTAACATTTTGGGGCACAACACAGCATTCAGGGCAAGAGAATTGGGGCACCCCTGAGAGCCCCTTCTGGTGAACCTCGACCTTTGGGGGCCCTTCCGGATGAAACCCCAAGACTCACACTCACCCGCCCTTGTGCCCTCATCTCATTCGTCCTGGGAGTTCTCTGAGCACTGGGCAGTTCGGACCTGCTGTCTCTTGGGGCCTAACCTAACCCTGGGTCTTCTGCTGAGGGTCCCTTCCCGTTTGCCTGCCTCCAAGGCACCAGGCATTGGGCTCACCTCTGCACGACTAGAGGACTCAGCCTGCCCCACAGCAGGAAACTGTCCATTTGGGGCTGCAGCAAGGATTCATAGGAAAGTCGGAGGGCCCCCCTCAGCCCATCCCAGGCAACCCCCACTTTCAGAGATCTCCCCGGATCCAATTAGTAGCTTCACACTGACCTTTAAACTTGCTCTCCATGGAGATCTTTTGAAATTCTCCACACTTCCAACCGATGGCATCATCCAGCTTCAGTGCCTTACCCAGCTTTAGGTCTTGAGATGGATTAAAATGGGAAGTCATTTCACTGATGATGACGTACTGGTGACCAAAAGATACATGCATAAATGCTTCATATCACTTGGCTTCAGGGAAATGCAAATCTAAACCCCTATAGATGCCATATCACACGAGGCCGAATACCTAAAAATAAGAAGACATGAAACTATATATGTTGGAGAGGATGTGGAGAAACGGGAACCCTCTTACACCCCTGTACGAATGCAGTCCGGTACAGCCACTCTTGAAAATGGTACGGAGTTTCCTCAAGAAGTTATAAATAAAGCTACCCTATGTCCCAGCAATTGCACTACTGGGTATTTACCCCAAAGAGACAGAGGTAGTGAAGACGGGACACATGCACCCCAGTGTTCATAGCAGCAATATCCATAATAGACAAACTGTGGAAGGAATGCAGATGAACATGGACAGATGAATGGATAAAGAAGATGTAGATCATATATATAATGGAATATTACTCAGCCATCAGATAGGATGAATACTTACCATCACACCAACCTCGGTGGAGCTGGAGGGTATTATACTGAGTGGAATAAGTCAATGAAAGAAAGACAATGATCATATGCTTTCACTCCTATGTGGAACATCAGAAAGAAGGAAGAAGACCATAGGGGAAGGAAGGGAGAATAGAATGGGAAGTCATCAGAGAGGGAGAAAACCCATGATGGACTCTTAACTATCGCAAGAAACTGATGATTGTTGATGGAGAAGTTGGGGGGGGTAACTGGGTGAGTAGCATTAAGGAAGTCACACGTTACAATGAGCACTGGGTGTTACACACGACTGAAAATTTATTGAAGACTACATCTGAAACTAATGATGTACTGTAAGTTGGCTAATTGAATTTAAATTAAAGAACAAAAGACCTCGAATAAACAATCCTAAACATTTGTATGGAACCACTAAAGATACTGAACAGCCAGTGCAATGTGGAAAAGAAGAACAAAGCTGGAGGACTCACCATTTCAGATTTCAGGTTATACTACAAAGCTGCAGTTATCCTAACAAGACAGTACGGCACAAAAATAGACACAGCGACCAAAGGAACAGGATACAAGTTCAGACAGAAACCCACAATTATGTGGTCCATGAATCTTCCACAAAGCAATCAATGATATCAAAAGGGAAACGGACAGTCTCTACAACAAATGATGTTGGGAAAACTAGACAGCTACGCACAAAAGAATGAAATTAGACTGCTTTCTTACACAATACAGACAAACACAAAACAGTTTCAAGACCTCCATATAAGACCTGAATCCATAAAAATCCTACAGGAGGGAAGACAGTAACTTCTTGACATGGACCATACCAACGTTTTTCTAGACTGTGTCCTGAGGCAAAGGAAATGAAAGCAAAAATAAACTATTGGGAATACAGCAAAATAAAAAGTTTCCACACGGCAGAAGAACAATGAAAATATAAAAATAATAAGACAACCTACTCAAAGGGAAAAGATATTTGCAAAGATCATATGCAATAAAGGGATAGTGTCCAAAACATATACAACTGATACTACGCGACCCCCAAAAAACAAATAATCCAGTTAAAAAATAGGCAGAAGTCATGGACAGACATTTCTCCAAAGAAGAAATACAAATGGCCAACAGTCCCGTGAAAAGATGTACAACATCACCCATCATCAGGAAAATGTAAACCCAAAGGTAATGAGGTAATACCTCAAACCTGTCAGAATGGCTAACATCAAAAGCACAAGAAAGAGCAGGTGTTGGGAGGATGTGGATAAAGGGGAATCCTTGCAAACTGTGGGTGGGAATGCAAACTGTGGTGGCCACCGTGGAAAACAGTATGAAGGTTCCTCAAAAAATTAAATATAGAAGTACCCTACGATCCAACAATCACACTACACGTATTTACCAAAAGAGTAGGAAAACAGTAAAGTAAAAGGATACGTGCACCCCTATGTTTCTTGCACCATTATTTACAATATCACAATATGGAAGCAACCCAAGTGTCTGTAGAAAAATTGACAAATGAGATGATAGATGTGTGTATTCACACACACACACACACACACACACACACACACACACACAATGGAGTATTACTCGGCTTGAAAAAGAATGAAACCTTCCATTTGCAGCCACATGGATGGAGCTAGAGAGTATTATCCTAACTAAAATCAGTCAGTCAGAGAAAGACAAATCCCATACGATGTCACTCTAATGGGGAATTTAAAAAACAAACAAAAATAAATAACTAAAAGAGAAAAAGGAGACACACCAAAATACAAATTCTTAACAATAGAGAACAAATGGATGGTTACCAGAGAGGTGGTGGATAGAGGGATGAGTGAAATAGATGAAGGGGATTAAGAGGACGCTTTTCTTGATGACCACTGAGTAATATATAGAATTACTGAATCACTCTATTGTACACCTGAAACGAATGTAACACTGTATGTTAGCTCTACTGGAATTCAAATAAATTTTTTAAAAGATTTTTCTTTCAGGAACCTCTTTGAAAAAGCTTTTCCTGTGCAATGTGCATAAGCCCTACTTGGGAGGATTCACTCTACATTAATTATTCACTCCATGCCTCAAATTCAGATTTCACTGAGTTCTTACTGTGGATCCCAGCCCACGGGAGCCATGGTCCTTTTCTGTCCAGGCTCAGCACCTATGCATTCAAGATTGGAAGTAGAGACACATGTCACTTCACAGTCCAGAAAGCTATTATTGTTTCTGTTTCAGTGAGAGAGAGTCACAGACTTTGGGACAGGTTTCAGAGCAGGTTTATTATGGATCCTGGATCTCTACTTCAATGTTCATTGCCTGGATCCATTTGGCTAATAGGTTCCCTGTGGATGGGCTTGCTTCCAAGCACATACATGGAAGATGCAACGGTGGGTGGGCTTGGTGCGGGACAGGAAGAAGACCAAAAACAGACAAGGGTCCGACCCCTCCCCTGATCCAGGAACTGCTACAGGAGAGGGTACGGGAGGTAGAATCCATGCGAAACTCCAAGGTCACCAGCTGAACACAGGAGGCACAGGTCAAGGAATCTGGAGATGCAGGGGTTGAAGGCTGCTCTGAGCTACCTCTGGGAGGAAGGGAGGGAAAGAATGAGAGGGAGACACTGCCTTCCCCTGGCCCGTGCCAGCTCCCCACTGCTCCGACACGCATCAGTGTATGAGCTGACACAGCCTGGGCTCAGGATGGGCTGTCTCGGGTCCCTCAATCCTCAGTGGGACAGCTGGCCCCAGGGCTCAGAGACATGCTGAGGGAGATGAGAGGGAAAGCTGCCCCACCCAGGTCATCCCCTCCATGAGCAGACAGCCCTTCAGAACTGCTAAAAAAAACCCACTAACGGGGTTAAAAGACATGCCATGGATGAACTAAGGCATAGAGATATGTAAAATAACATTCATTTTTAAGTTCAGAGCTGTCATCTCAGGAAGTTGGGAGAGCTTCCCTGAAGAAGACTGAGGGGAGGGCAGGCCATGCTGAAAAGGGAGACATGGCTCTCCTGATTGGGGACCTGCAGCCCCCATCCAGGGCAGGGCATCATCCTCGCATCATATGAGATCCATGGAAGTGTTCCATCAGGGCCAGATGTTTGTCTCGAGAAGGCTAACCTGGCATCGGACTGCACAGGACACCAGGGACGAGGGCCAGATGGAGGACTGACAATACCCCGGAGGCCATGGGGCAAGAGCAGAGGCACATGACCTTGAAGATGATGATGAAAAGCAGGAGGTGGCAGCATGGAGCCGGCCCGAAAATGCCATGGGAGCAGTACCCACAGCAACACTGAATGGGTGCCTTCTGTGCCAGGTGTGGCTGACTTCAGTGGGCTCCAGACTAGTCCTGACCACAACTCTAGGAAGTGTGTACCATCCCCGGCCTGCTCTCCCCTTGCAGCTGCTAGGAATCATGGTCACAGACCCTGGTTAGGAAGTGTGCACCACCCCGGTCTCCTCTCCCCTTGCAGCTGCTAGGAATCACGGTCACAGATCCTGGTCAGGAAAATAAGATAATGGATTCCTCTCTCATATCAAAATCAAAAGAACTCTTCAACTTTGGACACAACAACTTCTTGCAAGCCAGGTCTCTAAAGGCAAAGGAAATAAAAGCAAAAATGAACTATTGGCATTCATCAGGATAAAAAGCTTCTGCTCGGCAAAGCAAACGATCAACAAAACAAAAAGGCAACCTATGGAATCGAAGAAGATATCTGCAAATGATATTACAGAGAAAGGGCTGGTATACAAGATCTATAAAGAACTCCTCAAACTCGACACCCAAAAAATGGGCAGAAGACACAAAGAGATACTTCTCCAGAGAAGACATACAAATGGCCAACAGACACATGAAAAAATGCTCCACATCACTTGCCATCAGGCAAATACAAATCAAAACGACAATGAGATACCACCTTACACCAGTTAGAATGGTTAAAATTAACAAGGCAGGGGGCACCTGGGTGGCACAGGGGTTAAGCATCTGCCTTCGGCTAAGGGCATGATCCTGGCATTATGGGATCGAGCCCCACATCAGGCTCCTCCGCTATGAGCCTGCTTCTTCCTCTCCCACTCCCCCTGCTTGTGTTCCCTCTCTCGCAGGCTGTCTCTATCTCTGTGGAATAAATAAATAAAATCTTGAAAAAAAATTATCAAGACAGGAAATAAAAAAAACGTCAGAGAGGATGTGGAGAAAGGGGAGCCCTCTTACACTACTTGTGAGAATTCAAGCTGGTTATAGCCACTTTTGAAAACAATATGGAGGTTCCTCAAGAAGTTAAACACAGAGCTATCCTACGACCCACCAATTGCACTACTGGGCATTTACCCCATAGACACAGAGTAATGAAAAGAAGGGGCACCTCTATCCCAATGTTCATAACAGCAATGTCCATAATAGCCAAACTGTGGAAGGAGCCAAGATGTCCTTCAGCAGATGAATGGACAAAGAAGATGTGGTTTATCTATACAATGGAATATTACTCAGTCATCAGAAAGGATGAATACCCACCATTTGCACCAACCTGGATGGACCAGGAGGGGATTATGCTAACTGAAATTAAGTCAAGCAGAGAAAGACAATTATCATATGCTTTCACTCCTATGTGGAATGGAAGCATGGAGGACATTAGAAGAAGGAAGGGAAAAGTGAAGGGGGGGAATGAGAGGGGGATGAACCATGAGAGACTACAGACACTGGGAAAAAACTGAAGGTTGCAGAAAGGGAGGGGAAGGGGAATGTGTTTTCCTGATGATGGGTATTAAGGAGGGCACATGTTGGGGCGCCGGGGGCACAGCAGTTAAGGGTCTGCCTTCGGCTCAGGGCGTGATCCCGGCGTTATGGGATCGAGCCTCACAACAGGCTCCTCCGCTGTGAGCCTGCTTCTTCCTCTCCCACTCCCCCTGCTTGTGCTCCCTCTCTCGCTGGCTGTCTCTATCTCTGTCGAATAAATAAGTAAATTCTTATAAAAAAAAAAAGGAGGACACGTGTCATAATGAGCACAACGTGTTATATGCAAACAATGAATCATGGAACACTACATCAAAAACAAATGAAGTACTGTAGAGTGAATAACAATTTTAAAAAAAGAGAAAGATATGAAATCCATACAGGAAAACTGTCACTCTTTGCAAAGGACATGAAATCCCGAAAGATTCCACACACACAAAAAAAATACTGTTAGAATAAACAAATTCAACAAAGCTGCAGCATATAAAGTCAATATAAAGACCTGTTGTCTTTATTTTTTTTCAGATTTTATTTATTTATTTGACAGGAAGAGAAAAAGCACGAGCAGGGGGAGTGTCAGAAAGAGGGAGAAACAGACCCTCGCTAAGCAGGGAGCCCAACACGGGGCTCGATCCCAGAACTCTGGGATCATGACCTGAGCTGAAGGTAGACGCTTCACTTATGGAGCCACCCAAATGACCCAACTTCTTGCATTTCTGTATACTGATGACCCACTTTCGCACAGAGAAATTAAAAAAGCAATGCCATTTACAAATGCATTAAAAAAAATCTAGAAATAAAAGTAACCAAGAATGAGAAAGACACAGTACATTCAACACATGGCAGAAAATAAATGAAAAATATGTGTTTCGAGGGGGGCAGAATATATGGGTCAAAGATTTGGAAGGCAACACAAACAAATGGATGCATACGCCATGCTCCTTAACTGGAAGAGTTAATTCTGGGAACATGTCCATTGTACCCAAAGCAATCGACAGATGTGATGAAATGCCTATCTGAATTCCAGTGGCATTATTCGAGCAAATAGAAAACAGTCCTCAAACTTGTATGGAATCACAAAAGACCCCAAATACCCAAAGCAATCTGGAGAAAGAAAGGTGCAGTCAACACACTCCTGGATTTCAAGCTAGATTACAAAGCTGTTGTCATCAAAACAGGATGGTACTGGCATAAACACAGACACCAGGTCAGTGGAACAGAACAGAAAGCTCAGAAACTTACGCACACGTAGATGATCCTAACTTAGGACACAGCAGCAGAAGATATGCCATGAGGGAAGGGCTGTCACTTCAGTGAGCGGTAACAGGCAAACTGGACACTAAATGCAGAAGAATATAACTGGGCCACTTTCTTACACCACACACAAAATTTTTAATGAATGAATGATCTGAACATAAGACCTGAATCCATAAACCTCCAAGAAGACACAGGTACTAAGTCTCTCGACATTGGTTTTGGCAAAGAGTCTTCAGATTGGACACCAAATTCAAAGGCAACAAAAGCAAAAATAAAGAAGTGGAACAACATCAAACTGAAATCTTCCACACGGCAAAAGAAACCATCAAAAACTTAAAAGGCCACTGACCCAATAAGAAAAAATTATCTGTGAATCATATGTGTGAGAAGAGGCTAATATCCAAAATACACACAACACTCATTCAAATAAAAACAAAAATATATATATATATATAAAAATGGGGGGAATATGTGAATAGATACTTTCCAAAGATGGCACACAGGTGCCAACAGACAGAAAAAGTTGTTGGACATCACTCACCATCGTCAGGGAAACATTAGTCAAACCCACAATTGGCTATCCTCTCACAACTGTTGGAACAGCAATTGTCCAGAGAAAGACACCAGGTGGGGTCAAGGGTGTGCAGACGAGGAGACACTGTGCACTGTTGGTGGGAATGGAAATTGGTGCAGCCACTGTGACAAACGGTATGGAGGTTCCTGAAAAAATAAATACAACTACCCCATGACCCAGTAATGGCTCTACTGAGTATTGATTTGGAGAACACAAAAATGCTGCCTCAAAAAGACAGATGCACTCCCACGTTCACTGCAGCATTATTCTCAAGAACCAGACATGGAAACACAGACCTTGGGGGCCTTATGCCAAGTAACTCAGACACAGAAAGACCAATACCAGATGCTCTCATGTACATTCCACGTGGAATAAACAAATACTGAACGCATAGATACTGAGAGCAGATTGGTAGGAGCCAGATTCGGGGGTGGGGTGGTAGAAACGGGTGAAGGTGGTCAAAGTCTCAATGTTTGAGTGAGAAAATCCGACAGTCATGAAATGTTCTGGCCAGCATGGAGACTAAAACTAACCCCACAGCATGGGGTATAGGTTTCCCTGCTCTTTGAAAGTACAGGGCTTCTGAGAAACCTTGCACAGCAGAAATGGTGTCAAGAAGGAATGGCCATTAATTTACACAGAACAATTAGACAGTGTGTCAGACTATAAAATTACTTCTCTTTGGCTTTTCTTAGGCCTCATGACAAAAGTTTCTAACGGAGGCCCAGCATAAACGAAGATAAAGCACAGCAGAGCCTCACAGACACCATTCAATGTGTTGGTGTCTGGATGCGGAGAGCGGTTCCCTGCGGAAAGAGCTGGTTGGGGTGCACGCTGCCTCTGTCGTGCTTCTCCCCAAAACAGATGCTGAACGTGATTCTCACTGTTCACCTTTTTTCATAAGAGGGAAATCCTCTTCAGGTCTCTTCCTCTTACTGAAGCTGGGTAATAACGCAGTTCTTTCAAAAAATCCCAGTGTCTTACTGTGAACGTTTAAAAAGTGGGGGATACTTGTACTTGAGCATTGCTGAGGGAGGAGATGTGAAAGGTCCTCCCAGACACAAACCTCAGCAGATTCACCGGGAAAAGCACCTTCCTCAGCATGCAGAACACGGACTACCTCCTACCCTCCGAGAAACCTTCTCCTTCCCCTTGATCACGACAACTCACAACAGCTGGGAGTTACCCCAATTCCTCCGTTCTCCTGCTCCTAATAGCTAACCCATCAGCAAATCCTGTGAGCTCCATCTTCAAAATAGACCCAGAATAGGTCTAACCACTCCATCCAAGGCCACCTGTCTGGTCCACAGTGCCTGAGTTCCTGGAAAAGCTTCGTCATTGACCTGCCTTGCCATCTTCAACCCTCTGTCATCTGTTCTCAACACTGTAGCCAAGATGGCCCAGTGAAACAGGGTCTCATGGGGTTATATCCCTGGAATGGCTTTCTGTCCCCCTCTGTCACCTCCCTGAGCTCATGTCCTAAGCTGTCTCCTGTGGCCATAGGGCCTTCTTGCTGCTCCTGGACATACCTGGAATTCTCCTGCCCCAGAACGTTTGCACATGCTTTCCCTTCTGTTCAGAATGCTCTTGATGTGTTCTCACTCACCTTCGGAGAAGTCTGAATTGGAGTGACAGGGACAGAAGATGAGGCTGTGTGTGTTGGGTGAGGCTGGTGGCCAAGAAGAAGGTTCTCTGCCAGCTCTCCACCTGTGCCTCACTTGTCCTCAGCCAGGACCTAGCACACAGCCCTCACCTGCCACAACTCTCACCCAGGAGACCCACAGCCACCCCTGGAGCCCACCCTGCCCACACCCTGCTGCAGAATGCATTCAGCTCTCCTCTGGGACCGCTGTCAGCTTTACCCAGACCTGGAACTCCCCCGTCTCCTACAAAGCTCTCGGATTCGTCCTTTTCTTCCAAAATCACACTGGCGCAAGGCTTTCATGAGAAAGCTATAACACTAACTAATGAAAGGTTCACGCCTACTTTCCCCTTCTGTTGCCTTTCTCTCTACCTTCTTTCCTACGTGTGCAAACTGTAACATATCAGTGGAACATGAACATGCTCTGAGACCTGAATCTTTCATTGCCGCTTTCTGAGGACTCCTTATGTGATAAGCAACTAGTGTATCGTACAACAGGGTGTTTTACAACTCTCATCTATAGAATAGTACAGCCCAATTCACTACAATTTTACCTCATTCTTCATGAAGCAGAACACTTTTTCCTTTCTTCTCTTACTTAAATTCCAGTTAGTTCACATGCCATGGAATATTCGCTTCAGGGGTTGGATTGAGTGATTCCTCACCTGCATACAGTACCCGGTGCTCATCACAAGTGCCCTCCTTAATACCCGTCACCCATTTAACCCTTCCCCCCACATCCTTGTCCTGCAGCAACACTCAGTTTGTTCTCCAAGGTTGAGTCTATTTCCTTGTTTGCCTCTCTCATCACCCCTCCACTCTGTTCATCTGTTTTCTTTCTGAAATTCCAAAAGCGTGAGAGCATAGGATATGTGTCTTTCCTCACTGATTTCGCTTAGCTTAATACACTCTAGATCCATGCATATCCTTGCAAATGGTAAGATTTCATTCTTTTTGAAGCTGGGTCATATTCCATTATATATATGTATCCCACATCTGCTTTATCCATTCATCAGTGCATGGACTTTGGGGTTGTCTCCATAGTTTGGCTACTGTGGCTACTTCAATTTTACTTTGTGGCTCAACTAGAGAAAAGAGAAAAGCCCAGGAGGTTTTGGGATAATGAGAGGTTTTACCTCCAGCCCTGTCATAGATAGGACATTTTGCCAAACATACCTGTGCTTTCTCTGAACACTGGCGTCCTGTAACAAGATGCCTCGCTGACTCAGATGCTGACGTTCAAAACCTCGGGTGTCTTGGAGCCAGAGCAGAGAAGTGCTTTCAGCTGGGGAGAAGAAGGCACCTCTGACCTAAAGCCTGCACACCTGCTTCGGTTTCTGGGTGAAGGGGCAACACATCCTTGTTGTTTACCAGTAATTATCTTCATTCTCAATAGACCAATGACCTTGCCTTTTCTGGAAAGCAGACTTACTCTTCTAAAGAAACCCTCAATTCGTCTATTCCCAAAGCAACTAGAGTGGAACATTTATTTCTCACTTAAATAGAAAACACTGTTATTGTTGACACTGCGTGAATGAACTTTTAAAAACATTTTAGAGAGAAAGGAAGAGACCTTTATTCAAACCCAAGTCAGGACAGCTGCCTGGGAGACACAATCTTCACCAAGAAGGGAGTGCTCCGGGGAAGGAATATTTGGGGCAGGGTTATACATTTTTTTCTGTTCTGTTTTATGTACAGAGTTACACACCACAATGAGGATCTTCTTAGATTCCAGAAAGTGACAGACTCTTTCTTATGTTTTCAGTATGTACATGTCAGTATGACTTTAAACTGATGGGAGCCAAAGAGGTTTTTTATTTTTTCTTATCTTTATATTGGCATTTTTGGTTATTGTTTTCTTCTCGAAGCAGATGTACAACATGTGCTTGGGGCAGAAACAGGGCCCATAATTTGAGGTTTTGCCCAGTCATTTTGAGCTGGGTAAAATGTTAAAGGATAGCTTCCCTTGGAGCCCAGGATCAGGGCCCATAGATGATATACAATAAAAAATCCTTTTATCATTATAATTACTCCTAAATGGTGGAATTTGAGACAAAAGCACCTTTCACAAGAGTACCAAGAAATCAAAATGATGCCCACGGAAGCCTGCGTGCTCCAAGGTCAGCACAGGTAACAGAAGTGTTCACAGTCTCTGGACTCCTGCCCTTCTGCCCAAATCTATGAAGTACACAGACCACTTAAAATCAGAATTGTAGAACTGCTAGACACCTTAGTGATGTCTGGCACCATTCCCTTGGACTGCAGAATAAAACACAGTAGCTCATTGTCACAAACTAATTTCAACATGAAGTGCCCCCTGGATGCACTAAGTTTTTTCTCTGCAAATGTTGACTAATGTAAGTCACAGTCATACCATATAAACACTAGGATGGCTGGGAAGTCATCGTAGGTAAGGGAATATTTTAGCCATGTTTATAAGCATTGGCTCACTTTGTAGAACAGGCTGAGCTGAGTGTTTTTAAATACTATTTCAGACCTGTTTTACAGCACCCTCTGAACATACCAGAGCCTGAATCGACTAAAGAAGATAGTTGGTTTCAGTAACTTTAATACCAGGAAAATATTATACTGTCTGTATTCCTTAGGATCTTTGATTATCTTACCCACAGGTCCTCCAGTGAGATAATGATCTTAATGATCACCATGGGCAGATGTGAAAAGGCCCGCTGAATTCGTTCCAGTTGTCCACATGACAAGAAAATCCTGATACTTGATAGGTTTCCAGATCGAGAAGACCAGAGATAAGAGGGAAATAGTACCCTGTATGGAACAACAAGGGATTTGGAGTCAATTTGGGGATCCCACTTAGGTTTCTGACACTAAAGTCCTCTGTGACTCATATCATCTGAGTCACTGTCTAACCACCTGAAAATGTGCCTAAAAATATCTACACCCTAGTTGAGAAGTTTAAGAGGCAGAATGCTACAAAGAGCCAGTATGACGTCTCTCAAGAACAGATGCTCAGGAAGCCATAATTGCTACTGGGTCTATTTCTTTTCCAGAAGAAAGAACACATGTTGAATCCATATTTCTCATAGATGACTCACCAGATGATTTTCAAACCTGAAGGAAGGCCAAGAAATCGCTCTTGTGTCATATTTCACTCAGAAATCATGTTGTTGGACTGGTGAGGATGATACGATAGCAACGTCATCACTAAGAGTGGGGAGCTTCTAATTTCCATACGGCCATGTTGACCCCCTTAGGTCAGAGCGACCAGAAAGGGCAGCTGGGGAGGGGGCACCGCCATCACTATGAGTGGGGAGCTTCCCATTTCTATATGGCCATGATGACCCCCTTAGCTCAGGGCCACCAGAAAGGAGAGCTGAGGGGGACCACAGGCCAAGGCTGCCAGGTGTGGCTGGGGCAGGCAGAACTCTGACTGAAGGCTCAACTCCTGTCTAGGTTATTATAATGCTCTTCACAAAGAAAGTGCCATTGTGTGTGAACCCTCATGTAGAAAAGGTTCAGAATTTCCATTGAGATTCCTTCTCTGACCTTTAGGATATGTAGCAAAGTTCCATTTAATTTTAAACATTGAAGGACTTCCTGGTTTTCTTTTCGCTATGACTGTGGCTCAATTCCCCTGTGGTCTAAAAATAGAATCTAGTTAATTTCAGGGTTTAACATTTGTAGACTTGATTCGTGGCCCCACCTATCATCTATTTGGGTAAAGAGTCTATGACCACTTGAAAATAATGTATTCTGCACTTATTATGGAATGTTCCCTGTATGTCAATTAGGTCACATTTGTTACCAATGTTTTGTCTGCTTTTTCTGTCAGATTTTGAGAAAGGTATATTGAAATCTTCAAACAATGCTGCTCTATTCAACGTGGCATCGGAGAATCTGCCAGTGTTTTAAGGCAAGAGAAACAAAAAGTATAAGAATTGAGGGGATAATTGTGACTATTCACAGATAATACGATTGTGTACATAGAAAATCCAAAACAGTCTATAAATACCCTGTTAGAATTAAAAATGCAATTTATAAATTTGAGATGGATTGTAGCTTCCCATTGGACAGTTTCTGAAAGAAAACGTAGAACCTGTCAATCTTGGAGTAGGACATAGGCTGCACTAAGCATTTAAAAGAATTCAGTGGGACTTCATAAAAATGTGACATTTCTCCTTATCTTATGACCATAAGAAAATGAAAAAGTGAACGGCAGGCTGGGAAGTAAAGATCTGCAATACACACACTGACAAAATTAGTCAATAAAGAATTCCTGCTCATCAACCATAGAAAGTCTATTTATAAACGACTACTTCACAAAAGATTGACTGATGGCCAATAAGAACAGGAAAGGGTGCTCTACAGTATTATTTTCAGGAACAGCAAGGCCTTTCCTAAAATGAAAACATACACACAAGCCAGTATTCCCTAGATGGATGACGTCCTTATTTCTGAGGACAGCTTGAAGAACAGACTAGCCTCAAAGTAAAGTGATGGAATTCCTGACACTCAGAGGATGGACACTTGACCTCAAACTACAGTACAATTTCTAGGCACCATTCGGTCCTCTGAAAGCAGACAACTTCCACACCCCTTCCTACTCCACACAAGTTGCTTCCCAACCCCTACCATAAAAGAAGAAGATGAGAAACAGATAGGACTAGTAGGAAATAGCAAAAATCTCATGTGGGGATTAACCTGAAACACACTGATCACATAACTAGTGTAAGGAAGTGTAGGGAACTGACAAGGACAGAGACTCAAGAGGTACGTCTTTGGGAAATGCTGTCTGAAATCGTCACACGTTGGTACCTGCTAATGAGAGCTCTGAGCATACCCTAGGGTTTGCACACAAGGGTCTGCAACACCATCGCTGAGGACTGAAAATCTTCAAGTCCTCAAAGCTTGCCTGTTTGACTATTGGACTAAGAGATTCCCATGTTCTGAAAACAGATACCAACTCATTGAAAGGTTCACCTGGGCTCTCTCGGAGGCCCTACAAGAAGCTGAACCATTCACTGAAAATCAATTACACACACACACACACACACACACACACACACACACACACACACACCTGTCATTTCACCAATTACTTAAACATTCAAGGTTCTTCCTACCTTTTCTTTTTCACATTGATATTTACACTCACATGAAATGTCATCATTTCTAACGAACAATGATGTCAAAATAGAGATCCATTGACACAGTATTTACAATATGTAACTTCCCTGCTGTAATTTTCAATATAGCGTTTTTTAAAGTTCATACATATTTTAGGTATTTGGTAACTTATACAGGAGAAGATCAGCATTGAAAAACTCTAAATACTGACAATGAGTTTTAAGCCTAGAGAACAAAAATTGTCCAATTTCATAGATAATAAGGAACCAAAGGGAAAGCATGGAAGCTGTAGTCAAATAATTTTACACATATGCATCCTCTCTTATTCTACTACTGACGGGCATGTTTTATTACCACTATGCATGCATCAATTGTCTTCCACGTGCACCTGCACAGATATAATGAATTACTACAGTAGAATGAAATGTCTGGGAACTACTTGGCGGCATCTATAATGAATAATGAAATTTCGATCTTATATTTGGTGAACTTCCACTGTCTGTCCCTTTAGACAATGGACCCTAAACAGAAGGGGGAATGAACCACGAGAGACTATGGACTCTGGGAAGCAAACTGAGGGTTTCAGAGGGGAGAGGGGTGGGGGATTGGGATGGGCCAGTGATGGGTATTAAGGAAGGTACATATTGCATGGAGCACTGGGTGTTATATGCAAATAATGAATCACGGAACACTACATCAAAAACTAAGGAAATACTGTATAGTGACTAACATATCATAATAAAAATTTATTAGTAGAAAAAAACTTAAAGGTAAAAAAAAAACCAATACAGCTTTTCTGTTTCAAGAACATTCACAATTGAGAAAAAACTAACTTCCAATCCCTAAAGCAAAACACAGACCAAGTTCCATTTCACTCCCCTTTATTCACATTCTCTGTGGGTTCTAAGCTATTTCCCTACCTCCTTTCCTGCTGAGCAGGGAGCCCGGGCTCGATCCCAGAACCCTGGGATCATAACCTGAGCCAAAGGCACATGCTTAACTGGCTGAGCCAGCCAGGAGCCCCAGCCATGTTTTTCTTAAGCAAAAGGACACTTTCTCATGATGCCTTCACATGACTTCACATGGTACCAGAGATCTGCATTTGCCTCTAGGAGGTTGCAGATGAAGGCAATTGCAAACTCTCACAGTGGTTTATCAAATACAATGACCTGCCTGGTGACTGTGAAACTCCTATGAGCCCATGAGAGGGTGCTGTGACACTCAGCTGTGGCTGGGCTGGCACAGAGAACCAAATCCATTTCCCTGCCTGATGTCTGTGAGGAACAGATGCCCCCACTGTGAATGAGACCCTGCCACTGAGCTGTCCAGAGATGGCCATCCTCATGGAGGATGAGGATAAAGGACAATGCCTGAGGAGACCTCATCTGCCTCTTTTATCTTTTCATATGTTTGACAGTGGACAAATCACTGCCTAGGAGTCCCCAACTACCTTAGTCTCAAGTGTGAATGAACAAGAGGTTTTACAAAACACTTAAGATTTTCACCTCACAAATGCCCACAACCACTTACCATAGGGATTCAACATTAAGCAAGGATACTGTTCGTTGGAAGAGAGGTCCTGCCCACTGTTGTTTCTCACTTATATGCTCATCTTCCTTACCTCATGGTAACATAACCACCTTGATTCCTGCTTCCATCTTCAGGAAGGCTGATGTGACTTGAAGGGCATTACCCTGACATCATTCTTTCTTAGCAATAAGATGTGGACATTTCCCTAGTCCTACACACCCAAAGTTGAATCAGAATCAGGATTGAGGAGGCTGATGAGAGTTGAAGGTGTTTTCCTGTACACGATGGTTTATTACCAATAAGGATGGGTCAGAGTCCTCGAAATTCCAGAACCTTTTCATTAATGCTTCCTACTCGTGAAAGATGATGTACATTGGTCTTTCCCTGTATAGTGTGGTGACTCAGAGAAAAGTGCTTAGCCCTTTCATCAGACTTCCACGACCACTTTGGGGCTGGCTTTCATATTCACAAAGGATGATGTTAGGGCTAAGAGGGTTCCTGTACACTGTTATTTCTTA
Source organism: Ursus americanus (assembly GCF_024610735.1). NCBI lineage: Eukaryota > Metazoa > Chordata > Mammalia > Carnivora > Ursidae > Ursus > Ursus americanus. The sequence goes on from NC_142137.1 coordinate 1,593,379, forward strand.
CAGATAAGTGTATGGCATTTTTGTTACATTGCCAGAAACACTTAGCACCGGGCTTGCCGGCCTCCTGGGGACGAACCCTAACCCTAGGTGGGCCCCCGAGGGGCCCCTCCCAAGGGGCCTGGCACCGCAATGCCGGGGATTTGGGACCCCCGAGTCCCAGTGCTGGACTCACTCTGCCACCCCGCAAGCACCCAGGGCGCTAGGGGCGTTGCCAGTCATTCAGGAAGGGAGAATGGGCAGGGCCCTCCGATCCCCCTGGGACCTTCGAAGGCCCCCCCCGCGCAAAAACCGTGGCTCTGCATGCGCCTGCATCCCAGCGCCCTAACCTCGGCCCACCCCTCCGCTCGCTGCAGAGCTTCGGATTGGGCCTGCTGGCCTACTGGGGGCTAACCCTAACACTAGGTGGGCCCCTGAGGGGCCTCTCACAAGGGGCCTGGCGCAGCAATGCCACGGATTGGGTACACTGAGCCCCAGCACCTCACTCACCCTGCTGACACGCCACCACCCGGTCTGCTAAGGGCGCCTCTGGTCATCAGGGCGGGAGTATGGGCAGGTCCCTCCAAGCCCCCGGCGACCTTCGAAGGCCCCCCACACCAAAACTCAGGGGCCCACACTCCCGCTCACCATCGCACTCACCTCGGCCCGACCATCTCCTCATGGCACAGCAGGCGATTCGGGCCTGCTGGCCTACTGAGGTCTAACCCTAACCCTAACCCCTAACCCCTAACCCTAACCCTAACCCTAAACCCTAACCCTTACCCTAACCCTAACCCTAACCCTAACCCCTAAACCTTAAACCCTAAACCCTAACCCTAACACTAATCCCTAAACCTTAATCCCTAACCCTAAACCCAAAAGCCTCAATTCTAAACCCTAACCCTAACCGCCAACCCCAAACCCCAAACCCTAACCCTAAACCCTAAACCTACCCCGACCCCTACCCTACCCCCAACCCTACCCCTAACCCTACACCTTCAGCTAACCCTACCCCTAACCCGTGCTCTAACCCATACGCTAACCCGTACCCTATCCCTAACCCAGACTCTAACCCATACCCTAACCCGTACCTAACCCTAACATGTACCCTAACCTGTACCCTAACCCTAAACCGTACCCTATCCCTAAAATGTTCCCTAACTCGTATCCTATCTCTAACCCTAAACCATAACCAAACCGGTACCATAACCCTAACCCATACCCTAACCCTAAACCATACCCTAAACCGTACCCTAACCCATATGCTAACCCGTACCCTATCCCTAACCCGGACCCTAACCCATACCCTAACCCGTACCTAACCCTAACATGTACCCTAACCCATACCCTAACCCTAAACCCTACCCTATCCCTAACCTGTTCCCTAACTCGTATCCTAACTCTAACCCTAAACCATAACCAAACCCGTACCATAAACCTAACCCGTACCCTAACCCTAAACCATACCCTAAACTGTACTCTAACCCGTACGCTAACCCGTACCCTAAACCGTACCCTAACCCATACCCTAAACCGTACCTAATGCCTACCCTAACCCGTACACTAACCCTAACCCATACCCTAACACTAACCCGAACTCCAACCCTAACCCTAACCCTAAACCCAAACCCTAATCCCTAACCCGTACCCTAATCCTTAATCCATACCCTAACCAATAACCCCTAACCTGTAAACCCTAAAGCCAACCTCAACCCGTACCCTCACCTTACCCTAACCCTAACCCCTACCCTCACCCGTACCCTAACAGTAACCCATACCCTAACCCTAAACCGTACCCTAATCTGTACCCTAACCCTGGGGATTGGGTCCACCTGAACCCCACCACGGGACTCAGCCTGCCACCCCACAGGAAACCATGCCCCTTGGGGCGCCACAGAGCATCCCGTGCAGGAGAACTGGTAGGGCCCATCTGAGCTCCCAGCGATCCTCAGCGGCCCCCTACACCCCAACCCGGATGCCCACGCTCATCCCGCCCCACGCCTTCCCTTCAGCCTGCCACTGAGCTCGTCGCAAAACCGGCAGATCAGGCCTGCCGGGTTCTGGGGCGTAGCCCTGACCTTAGGTCGGCTGGGGAAGGCCCTCCCACGGGGCCCGGGCTGGAGCCCCGGGGACTGGGGACACCTGAGCCCCACTGCAGGAGAAAGCCTGCCACCTCGCAGGAAACTGTGCCTCTTGGGGCTCTATGGAGCATACAGGGCTCGAGAACTTGGGGAGGCCCCCGGAGCCTGTCCTCAGGTTTTGCAGACCCCGTGCCCCAACCCTGAGGCCCATGCTCACTCTCCCCCATGACCTCATCTCAGCCCTCCACGGAGCTCGCCACACAGCCTGCAGATTGGCGCTGCTGGTCTCCTAGACCCTAACCCTTACCCTAGGTTGGCCACAGAGGGGCCCCTCCCCAGGGTCCTGGCACCCCACTCTGGGGGATTGGGACACCCAAGCCCCACCGTAGGACTCAGCCTGCAGCCCACAGGAAACTGTACCATTTTGGGGCACAACAGAGCATTCAGGGCAGGAGAATTGGGGCACCCCTGAGAGCCCCTGCTGGTGAACTCCGACATTTGTGGGCCCTTCTGGATGAAACCCCAAGGCTCACATTCACCCGCCCTTGTGCCCTCATCTCACTCGGCCTGGGAGTTCTCTGAGCACTGGGCAGTTCAGACCTGCTGTCTCTTGAGGCCTAACCTAACCCTGGGTCTTCTGCTGAGGGTCCCCTCCCCGTTTGCCTGCCTCCAAGGCAGCAGGCATTGGGCTCACCTCTGCACGACTAGAGGACTCAGCCTGCCCCACAGCAGGAAACTGTCCGTTTGGGGCTACAGCAAGGATTCATAGCAGGAAAATCGGAGGGCCCCCCTTAGCCCATCCCAGGGAACCCCCACTTTGAGAGATCTCCCCGGATCCAATTTGTAGCTTCACACTGACCTTTAAACTTGCTCTCCACGGAGATCTTTTGAAATTCTCCACACTTCCAACCGATTGCATCATCCAGCTCCAGTGCCTTACCCAGCTTTAGGTCTTGAGATGGATTAAAATGGGAAGTTATTTCACTGATGACGACGTACTGGTGACCAAAAGATACATGCATAAATGCTTCATATCACTTGGCTTCAGGGAAATGCAAATCTAAACCCCTATAGATGCCATATCACACGAGGCCGAATATCTAAAAATAAGAAGACATGAAACTACACATGTTGGAGAGGATGTGGAGAAACGGGAACCCTCTTACACCCCTGTACGAATGCAGTCCGGTACAGCCACTCTTGAAAATGGTACGGAGTTTCCTCAAGAAGTTATAAATAAAGCTACCCTATGTCCCAGCAATTGCACTACTGGGTATTTACCCCAAAGAGACAGAGGTAGTGAAGACGGGACACATGCACCCCAGTGTTCATAGCAGCAATATCCATAATAGACAAACTGTGGAAGGAGTGCAGATGACCATGGATAGATGAATGGATAAAGAAGATGTGGATCATATATACAATGGAATATTACTCAGCCATCAGAAAGGATGAGTACTTACCATCACACAGACCTGGGTGGAGCTGGAGGGTATTATGCTGAGTGGAATAAGTCAATGAAAGAAAGGCAATGATCATATGCTTTCACTCCTATGTGGAATATCAGAAACAAGGAAGAAGACCATAGGGGAAGGAAGGGAAAATAGAATGGGAAGTCATCAAAGAGGGAGAAAACCCATGATAGACTCTTAACTATTGCAACAAACTGATGATTGCTGGAGGAGAAGTTGGGGGGGGTAACTGGGTGAGTAGCATTAAGGAGGCCACACGATACAATGAGCACTGGGTGATACACACGACTGAAAATTTATTGAAGACTACATCTGAAATTAATGATGTACTGTAAGTTGGCTAATTTAATTTAAATTAAAGAATAAAAGACCTCGAATAAACAATCCTAAACATTTGTATGGAACCACTAAAGATACTGAACAGCCAGTGCAATGTGGAAAAGAAAAACAAAGCTGGAGGACTCACCATTTCAGATTTCAGGTTATACTACAAAGCTGCAGTCATCCTAACAAGACAGTACGGCACAAAAATAGACACAGCGACCAAAGGAACAGGATACAAGTTCAGACAGAAACCCACAATTATGTGGTCCATGAATCTTCCACAAAGCAAGCAATGATATCAAAAGGGAAAAGGACAGTCTCTACAACAAATGGTGTTGGGAAAACTAGACAGCTAAGCACAAAAGAATGAAATTAGACTGCTTTCTTACACAATACAGACAAACACAAAACAGTTTCAAGACCTCAATATGAGACCTGAATCCATAAAAATCCTACAGGAGGGAAGACAGTAACTTCTTGACATGGACCATACCAACGTTTTTCTGGACTGTGTCCTGAGGCAAAGGAAATGAAAGCAAAAATAAACTATTGGGAATACAGCAAAATAAAACGTTTCCACACGGCAGAGGAACAATGAAAATGTAAAAATAATAAGACAACCTACTCAAAGGGAAAAGATATTTGCAATGATCATATGCAATAAAGGGAGAGTGTCCAAAACATATAGAACTGATACTACCTGAACCCAAAAAAACATATAATCCAGTTAAAAAATAGGCAGAAGACATGGACAGACATTTCTCTAAAGAAGAGATACAAATGGCCAACAGTCCCATGAAAAGATGTTCACCATCAAGCATCGTCAGGAAAATGTAAATCCAAAGGACAATGCGGTATTACATCAAACCTGTCAGAATGGCTAACATCAAAAGCACAACAAAGAGCAGGTGTTGGGAGGATGTGGATAAAGGGGAATCCTTGCGAACTGTGGGTGGGAATGCAAACTGTGGTGGCCACCGTGGAAAACAGTATGAAGGGTCCTCAAAAAATTAAATATAGAACTACTCTATGATCCAACAATCACTCTACTGGTATTTCCCCAAACGCTAGGAAAACAGTAACTTAAAAGGATACGTGCACCCCTATGTTTCTTGCACCATTATTTACAATATCACAATATGGAAGCAACCCAAGTGTCTGTAGAAAAATTGACAAATGAGATGACAGATGTGTGTATTCACACACACACACACACACACACACACACACACACACACACACACACACATAGACACACACAATGGAGTATTACTCGGCTTGAAAAAGAATGAAACCTTGCCATTTGCAGCCACAAGATGGAGCTAGAGAGTATTATCCTAACTGAAATCAGTCAGTCAGGGAAAGACAAATCCCATAGGATGTCACTCTTATGGGGAATTTAAGAAACAAACAAAAATAAATAAATAAAAGAGAAAAGGAGACACACCAAAATACAAACTCTTAACAAGAGAGAACAAACGGATGTTTACCAGAGAGGAGGTGAATAGAGGGATGAGTGAAATAGATGAAGCAGATTAAGAGGACACTTTTCTAGATGACCACTGAGTAATATATAGAATTACTGAATCACTCTCTTGTACACCTGAAATGAATGTAACACTGTATGTTAGCTCTACTGGAATTAAAATAAATTTGTAAAAAAGAATTTCCTTTCAGGAACCTCTTTGAAAAAGCTTTTCCTGTGCAATGTGCATAAGCCCTACTTGGGAGGATTCACTCTACAATAATTATGCACTCTATGCCTCGAATTCAGATTTCACTGAGTTCTTACCGGGGATCCCAGGCCACGGGAACCATAGTCCTTTTCTGTCCAGGCTCAGCACATATGCATTCAGGATTGGAAGTAGAGACACATGTCACTTCACAGTCCAGAAAGCTATTATTGTCTCTGTTTCAGTGTGAGAGAGTCGCAGACTTTGGGACAGGTTTCAGAGCAGGTATATTATGGATCCTGGATCTCTACTTCAATGTTCATTGCCTGGATCCATTTGGCTAATAGGTTCCCTGTGGATGGGCTTGCTTCCAAGCACATATATAGAAGATGCAAAGGTGGGTGGGCTTGGTGCGGGACAGGAAGAAGACCAAAAGTAGACAAGAGCCCGACCCCTCCCCTGATCCAGGAACTGCTACAGGAGAGGGTACGTGAGGTAGAATCCATGCGAAACTCCAAGGTCACCAGCTGAACACAGGAGGCATAGATCAAGGGATCTGGAGATGCAGGGGTTGAAGGCTGCTCTGAGCTACCTCTGGGAGGAAGGGAGGGAAGGAATGAGGAGACACTGCCTGCCCCTGGCCCATGCCAGCTGCCCACCACTCCAACACGCATCCGTCTACACAGCTGACACAGCCTGGGCTCAGGATGGGCTGGCTCAGATCCTTCAATTCTCAGTGGGACAGCTGGACCCAGAGCTCAGAGACATGCTGAGGGAGATGAGAGGGAAAGCTGCCCCACCCAGGTCATCCCCTCCATGAGCAGACAGCCCTTCAGAACTGCTTAAAAAAAAAAAAACCCACTAACGGGGTTGAAAGACATGCCATGGATGAACTAAGGCATAGAGATATGTAAAATGACATTCATTTTTAAGTTCAGAGCTGTCATCTCAGGAAGTGGGGAGAGCTTCCCTGAAGAAGACTGAGGGGAGAGCAGGCCATGCTGAAAAGGGAGACATGGCTCTCCTGATTGGGGACCTGCAGCCCCCTTCCAGGGCAGGGCATCATCCTCAATCACATGAGATCCATGAAAGTGTTCCATCAGAACCAGATGTTTGTCTCTAGAAGGCCAACCTGGCATCGGACTGCACAGGGCACCAGGGACGAGGGCCAGAAGGAGGAAGGACAATACCCCGGAGGCCATGGGGCAAGAGCAGAGGCACATGACCTTGAAGATGATGATGAAAAGCAGGAGGTGGCAGCATGGAGCCGGCCCAAAAGTGCCATGGGAGCAGTGCCCACAGCTACACTGACTGGGTGCCTTCTGTGCCAGGTGTGGCTGACTTCAGTGGGCTCCAGACTAGTCCTGACCACAACTCTAGGAAGTGTGTACCACCCCCGGCCTCCTCTCCCCTTGCAGCTGCTAGGAATCACGGTCAAAGACCCTGGTCAGCTTTCGTGGAAACCAAGCAGTGGCTTCCCCGCACGCTGCACCTCTGGTGGTTGTCCAGTGCTACCCTCGTGCCTGGCCAGACACTGATGTCTACCTGTCTCCACACAAATCCACAGACAGGAGGGTGTCCCTGAATTCCACAGCACCTGATGAGACAGATCCACAGAACCCAACACCCAGTGGGTCACTCGGGACCTCACCTATGGTCATGGAGCTCACCATACCCTCTTTCTATCACTTCCCACAGAAAGCCTGTTTCTGATCCCCCACAATACCATACATCCTGGTTGCTGACCTGGGGTCATTGCATGAACTCACATGGCACCTTTCTTTTAGAGAAGGCTATGCCTACACCTCTTAGAAAATATTTCTAATGAAGTACAAGTCCATCAGGACTACGGTGAATGGTAGCACACAGCCTGCATGGTAGTAGTCAGTAATTCTAACAAGGGTTAACCCCAACCCCCGTCTCACAAAACCTTCCTCCTTCCCCACGGAACTCATGGTTTGCCCTCAGAAAACCCTCCAGGAAACAAACCTTTCATCTGAATGCTCTCTTTACCTACTGCTTTAAATCTTGTCCAACGACAATGATATAAAACTAGAAATCAGTCTCAAGAAAAAATGGGAGAGTCAAAAATAGGTGGAGATTGGGGGGCCTGGGTGGCTCAATCTTAAGGATCTGCCTTCAGCTCAGGACGTGATCCCAGGATCCTGGGATCTAGCCCCGAATCAGGCTCCTTGCTCAGTGGGAAGCCTGCTTCTCCCTCTCCCAAACCCCTGCTTGCATTCCCTCTCTCGCTGTCTCACTCTCTGTCAGATACTTAAATAATCTTAAAAAAATATGTGGAGATTTAACAACATGCTACTGAACAACCAACAGTCAAAGAAGAAAAAAAAAATAGAAGTACCTGGTAACTGATGAAAAAGACAACTTACAAAAACTTATGGGACGCAGCAAAAATATCTTTATGGGGGACATTCATAGAAATTCAAGCCTTCATCAATCCATGAGAATGCTCTCCAATAAACAACCTGATTTATGTGGTAAAGAAATAGAAAATAGAACAACAAACAAACCCCAAATTAGTAGAAATAAGGAAATAACAAAAAGGAATGCATAAATAAATCCAACAGAGACTAAAAAGACAAAAAAATAAAAAACATGAAAATGAGAGCTGCCTTTTTTGGAAAGATAAACAAAACTGACAAACTTAGCTAGACTAACCAAGAAAGACAGAGGACTCGAATACAATCAGGAAAGAAAGATATTAGATTCCTTTATCATATCAAAATCCAAAGAACTCTTCAAACTTAGACACAACAACTTCTTGCAAGATAGGTCTCTAAAGGCAAAGGAAATAAAAGCAAAAATGAACTTCATCAAGATAAAAAGCTTCTGCACGGCAAAGCAAACGATCAACAAAACAAAAAGGCAACCTATGGAATCGAAGAAGATATCTGCAAATGATATTACAGATAAAGGGCTGGTATACAAGATCTATAAAGAACTCCTCAAACTCGACACCCAAAAATGAGCAGAAGACACAAAGAGATACTTCTCCAGAGAAGACATACAAATGGCCAACAGACACATGAAAAACCGCTCCACATCACTTGCCATTAGGCAAATACAAATCAAAACGACAATGAGATACCACCTTACACCAGTTAGAATGGTTAAAATTAACAAGGCAGGGGGCACCTGGGTGGCACAGTGGTTAAGCATCTGCCTTCGGCTAAGGGGGTGATCCTGGCAATATGGGATCGAGCCCCACATCAGGCTCCTCCGCTATGAGCCTGCTTCTTCCTCTCCCACTCCCCCTGCTTGTGTTCCCTCTCTCGCAGGCTGTCTCTATCTCTGTGGAATAAATAAATAAAATCTTGAAAAAAAATTAACAACACAGGAAATTTAAAAAAGTCAGAGAGGATGTGGAGAAAGGGGACTAGCATCAAAGTAAAGTGATGGAATTCCTGACACTCAGAGGATGGAAAATTGACCTCAAACTACAGTACAATTTCTAGGCATCATTTGGTCCTCTGAAGGCAGACAACTACCATACCCCTTCCTACATCACACAGGTTGCTTCCCAACTCCTACCATAAAAGAAGAAGGTGAGAAACAGATAGGACTAGTAGGAAATAGCAAAAATCACATGTGGGGATTATCCTGAAACACACTGATCACATGCTTAACTGGCTGAGCCAGCCAGGAGCCCCAGCCATGTTTTTCAGGATTGAGGAGGCTGATGAGAGTTGAAGGTGTTTTCCTGTACACGGTGGTTTATTACCAATAAGGATGGGTCAGAGTCCTCGAAATTCCAGAACCTTTTCATTAATGCTTCCTACTCGTGAAAGATGATGTACATTGGTCTTTCCCTGTATAGTGTGGTGACTCAGAGAAAAGTGCTTAGCCCTTTCATCAGACTTCCACGACCACTTTGGGGCTGGCTTCCATATTCAAAAATGATGATGTTAGGGCTAAGAGGGTTCCTGTACACTGTTATTTCTTACAGATAAGTGTATGGCATTTTTGTTACATTGCCAGAACCACTTAGCGCCGGGCTTGCCGGCCTCCTGGGGATGAACCCTAACCCTAGGTCCGCCCCCGAGGGGCCCCTCCCAAGGGGCCTGGCACCACAACGCCGGGGATTTGGGACCCCCGAGCCCAGCTCCGGAGTCACCCTGCCGCCCCGCAGCAACCTGGGCTGCTAGGGGCGCCGCCAGTCTTTCAGGGCGAGAGAACGGGCAAGGCCTCCCAAGCCCCCGGCGACATTCGAAGGCCCCCCACGCCAAAACTCATGGGTCCATGCTACCGCGCGCAACTCGCTCACCTCAGCCCGCACAGCCGGTGGATCGGCCTGCTGGACTCCCGGGGGCTAACACTAACCCTAGGTGGGCTCACAATGGGCCCCTCTCAAGGGGCCTGGAGCCACCACACCGGGAATTGGGGACCCGCGAGCAACAGTGCCTGACTCACCCTGCTGCCCCGCCGCGACCCTGCGGGCTATGGGCGTCGCTGGTCATTCAGGGCGGGAGATTGGGCAGGGCCCTCAGAGCCCCAGTCGACCTTCGAAGGCCCCCTCACCAAAAAGCTTGGGCCCATGCTCCTGCTCACCAGCGCCTTCACCTCGGCCAGCTCCTCCACATGCCACACAGCCGGCGGATCAGGACTGTAGGCCTCCTGGGAGCTAACTCCAAACCCTATGTGGGCCCCCGAGGGCCCCCTCCCAAGGGGCCTGGCGTCGCCACGCCAGGGATAGGGGATGCCGGATCCCTAGCGCCGGACTCACCCTGCAGCCCCGCCGCCACCCTGGCCTCTATGGGCGCCACTGGTCATTCAGGGAAGGAGAACAGGCAGTGCCCTCCGAGCCCCCAGCGAACTTTGAAAGCCCCGCGGGAAAACTCTTGGGCTCAGGCTCCCGCTCGCCAGCGCCCTCACCTCTGCTAGCCCCTCCGCATGCGGCAGAGCCCGCGGATCGGGCCTGCCGGCCTCCTGGGGGCTAACCCTAACCCTAGGTCGGCCCCGAGTGGACCCTCCCAGGTGGCCTGGCGCCGCAACGCCAGGGATTTCGAACCCCCGAGCCCCAGTCCCGCACTCACCCTGCCGCCCCGCCACACCCAGGCCGCGAGTGGCGCCGCCGGTCATTCAGGGTGGAAGAACAGGCAGGGCCCTCTGAGTCCCCGGCGATTTCGTAGGCCCCCACGCCGAAACGCTTTGGCCCACACTCCCGCTCGCCAACGCCCTTACCTTGGACCGCGGCTCCGCACACCGCACAGCCAGCCGATCCCGGTTGCCGGCCTCCTGGGTTCTAACCCTAATCCTAGGTCTGTCCCCGAGGGGCACCTCCCAAGGGGCCTGGCGCCGCAACGCCGGGGATTGGGGACCCCCGAGCACCGGCGCTGGACTCACCCTGCCGCCCCGCCGCCTCCTGGGCCACTAGGGGCGCCGCCGGTCATTCAGGATGGGAGAATGGTCAGGGCCCTCCAAGCCCCGGTGACCTTTGAAGGACCCCCGTGCCAAAAAGCTTGGGCCCACGCTCCCGCCCGCCAGCGCCCTCACCTAGGCCCGACGATCAGCTCACCACGCAGCTGGCGAATAGGGCCTGCCAGTCTCCTGGGGGCTAACCCTAAGCCTAGGTCGGCCCCCGAGTGGCCCCTCCCAAGGGGCCTAGCTCCGCAAGCCAGGTTATGTGGACCCCCGAACTGAAGTGCCGGATTCACCCTGCCGCCTTGCCACACCCGGGCCGCTAAGGGTGCCGAAGGTTATTCATGGCGAAAGAAGGGGCAGGGCTTTCCGAGCCCCCGGAGAAATTCGAAGGCACCCCACGCCAAACGCTTGGGCCTACGCTCCCGCTCGCCAGCGCCCTCTCCTCGGACCACTACTCTGCAGACCACACAGCCAGCCAATCGGGCCTGCTGGCCTCCTGGGGAATAACCCTAAGCATAGGTTTGCCCCCGAGGGGCCCATACCAAGGGGCCTGGCGCCACAATGCCGGGGATTGGGGATCCCTGAGCCGCAGTGCGGGACTCCCCCCATCGCCCCACCAGCAATGGAGCCACTAGGGGCGCCGCTGGTTATTCAGCCAGGAGAAGGGGCAGGGCCCTCCAAGCCATGGCAACACTCAAAGGCCCAGGGCGCCAAAATGCTGGTGCCCACGCTCCCACTCGCCAGCGCCCTCACCTTGGCCCGCCCCTCCGCTCACCACACAGTGGGCGGATCGGGCCTGCCGGCCTCCTGAGGGCTAACCCTAACCCTAGGTCGGCCCCCCAGGGGCCCCTCCCAAGTGGCCTGGGGCCGCAATGCTGGGGATGGGGACCCCGAGCCCAAGTGCCGGACTCACCCTGCTGCCCTTCAGCCACCCAAGCCTTAGGTGCCCCGCCGGTCATTCAGAGTGGGAGAACGGGCAGGTCCTCCAAGACGCCGCCGACCTTCAAAGGCACCCCACGCTAAAACGCTTGGGCTCATGCTCAGTCTCGCCAGCGCCCTCACCTCGGCCAAACCCTCCACGTGCCGAACAGGCGCTGATCGGGTCTACCGGCCTCCTGGGGGCTAACCATAATGCTAGATCGACCACGAGTGGCCTCTCCCAAGTGACCTGGTGCCGCAACACCGGGGATTGGGGATCCCGAGCCTCAGCACCTGACTCACCCTGCTGCCCAGCCACCACGCGGGGGCTTGGGGTGGTGCCCTTCATTCAGGGCGGGAGAACGGGCAGGGCCCTCCGAGACATGGCGACCTTCGAAGGCCCCTCGTGCCAAAACGCCCAGGGCCACCCTTCCACTCTCCAGCGCCCTCACCTTGGTCCGCCACTCCGCTCTCCACACAGCTGGCAAATAAGGCCCGCCAGCCTCCTACGGGCTAAACCTAACCCTAGGTTGGACCCCGACGGGCCCCTTCCAAGGGGCCTGGCGCCACAAGTGCGGGATTGGGGACCCCCAAGCCCGAGCACCGGATGCAACTTGCCACCCCACCCCACCCGGGCCGCTAGGGGCGCTGACGTTCATTCAGGGTGGGAGAAAGGGCAGGGCCCTCCGAACCCTCGCAGACCTAGGAAGCCGCCCCAAACCAAAACGCTTGGGCCCAGGCTCATGTTCACCAGCACCCTCACCTCGGCCCAACTCTCTGCTCGACGCACAGGCGGTGTTTCCAGCCTGCTAGAATCCTGGGGGCTAACCCTAAGTGTAGGTCGGTCCCCGAGAGGCACTTCCCAAGTGCCTTGCGCAGCAAGGCAGGGGATGGGGACTCTTGGCCAAGTGCCAGACTCACCCTGCTGCCCTTCAGCCACCTGAGCCGCGAGGGGCCCCGCCTGTCATTCAGAGCAGGAGAATGGGCAGGTCCCTCCGAGCCGCTGCTGACCTTCGAAGGCCCCCCGTGCTAAAAAGCTTGGGTTCATGCTCAGTCTCGCCAGTGCCGTCACCTCGGCTGAACCCTCCCCATGCCTCACATCCGCTGATCGGGTCCACCGGCTTCCTGGGGGCTAGCCGTAACCCTAGATCGACCCCCGAGGGCCCATCCCAAGGGGCCTGGTGCCGCAACGCCAGGGATTGGGGACCCCGAGGCTCAGCACATGACTCACCCTGCCGCCCAGCTGCCACCCCGGGGGCTTGGGGTGCTGCCGTTCATTCAGGGCGGTAGAATGGGCAGGGCCCCCTGAGACATGGTGACCTTCGAACGCCCCCCACACCAAAACGCCCAGGCCCACGCTCCCAATCACCAGTGCCCTCACTGCGGTCCGCCACTTCACTCTCCACACAGGTTGCGAATAGGGCCTGCCGGCCTCCTGGGGCTAAACCTAACCCTAGGTTGGCTCCTGAGGGGACCCTCCCAAGGGGTCTGGCGTCACAACGCTGGGGATGAGGACCCCAAGCCACAGCGCCGGACTCACCCTGCCGCCCAACCGCCAACAGAGCCGCTAGGGGCACCACTCTTTATTCAGGGCAGGAAAATGGGCAGGGCTCTCCTAGCCATGGCAACATTCTAAGGCCCAGCGCACCAAAACGCTGGGGCCCACGCTTCCGCTCGCCATCGCCCTCAACTCAGCCCACAACACCGCTCCTCGCACAGCTGGCGGATCGGGCCTGCCGGCCAACTGGGCGCTAACCCTAACTCTAGGATGGCCCCTGAGGGTCCCTTCCTAAGGGGCCTAGCACCGCAACACTGGGGATTGGGACCCCCAAGCCACAGCGCGGGATGCACCCTGCCGTCCCGCCCACCACGGGCCACTAGGGGCGCTGCCATTCATTCAGGGTGGGAGAACTGGCAGGGCCCTCCGAGCCCCCACCGACCATCGAAGGCCCCCCGCGCTAAAACGCTTGGGGTCATGCTCAGGCTCGCCAGCGCCCTCACCTCGGGGCAACCCTCCACGTGTTGCACAGCCACTGCTCGGGTCCACCGGCCTTCTGGGGGCTAAACGTAACCCTAGATTGACCCCCGAGCGGCCCCTCCCAATAGGCCTGGCGCCGCAACACCAGGGATTGGGGACTCCCGAGCCCCAGCGCAGGACTCACCCTGCCGCCCAGCTGCCACCCGGGGTCTTGGGGTGCTGCCATTATTCAGGGAGGGAGAAAGGGCAGGGCCCTCCGAGACACGGTGACCTTCAAAGGCCCCCACACCAAAATGCCCAGGCCCACGCTTCCGCTCCACAGAGACCTCACCTCGACCCACCACTCCTTTCGCCGCAAAGCTGGCGGATTGAGCCTGCTGGCGTCCTGGGGTCTGACCCTAACCTTGGGTCGGGCCCCTGAGGGGCCCCTCCCAAGGGGCCTGGTGCCACAACGCGGTGGATTGGGGACCCCCGAGCCCCAGCGCCGGACTCACCTGCCGCCCTGCCGCCACCCGGGCCGCTAGGGCGCCGCGGGTCTTTCAGGTGGGAGAACTGGCAGTGCCTTCCGTTTCCCTTGCGACCTTCGAAGGCCCCCCGCTCAAAAAAGTTGGCTCCCACGCTCCTGCTCGCCAGCGCCCTCACTTCGGCCCAACCCTCTGCGTGCCGCACAGCGCTGATTGGGTTCACCAGCGTCCTGTTGGCTAACCATAACCCTAGATCGACACCCGAGGGGCCCTTCCCAAGGGGCCGGACGCCGCAACGCCGGGGATTGGGGATCCCGAGTCTCAGCACCTGACTCACCCTGCCACCCAGCCGCCACCCGGGGGTTTGGGGTGCTGCCGTTCATTCAGGGCTGGAGAATGGCCAGGGCCCTCTGAGACACGGCGACCTTCAAAGGCCCCCCATGCCAAAACACCTGAGCCCACGCTCCCACTCACCAGCGCCCTCACCTCGGTCCGCCACTCCAGTCTCCACACAGCTGGCGAATAGGGCCTGCCGGCCTCCTAGGGGCTAAACCTAACCCTAGGTTGGCCCCCGAGGGGCCCCTCCCAAGGGGCCTGGCGCCGCAACACTGGGGATTGGGGACTCCCGAGCCCCAGCGCTGGACTCACACTGCTTCCCCGCTGCCACCTGGGCCGCTAGGGTCGCCGCCGTTCATTCAGGGCAGGAGAACAGGCAGGGCCTTCTGAGCCACCGGCGACCATCGAAGACCCCCCCGCACCAATGTGCCTGGTCCCACGGCCCTGCACTCCAACGCGCTCATCTCGAACCACCCCTCCGCTCATCGCAGAGCCAGCGGATCGGTCCTGCCAGCCTCCTGGGTGCTAACTCAAACCATAGGTCGGACCCCAAGGGACCCATCCCAAGGGGCATGGTGCCGCAACGTCAGGGATTGGGGACCCCGGAGAACAAGCGCTGACTCACCCTTCCGCCCCGCCGCCACATGGTCCGCTACGGGCGCCTCAGTACATTCAGTGCGGGAGAACAGGCCGGGCCCTCCTAGCCCCCGTCGTCCTTCAAAGGCCCACCACGCCAAAACGCTTGGGCCCACACTCCTGCTCGCCTGCGCCCTCACCTCGGCCTTCCCCTCCACTCACTGCACAGCCAGTGGATCGGGCCTGCTGGCCTCCTGGGGGCTAAGCCTAACCCTAGGTCAGCCCCCGAGGAGCCCCTCCCAAGGGGCCTGGCGCCGCAACGCGGGGATCGGGGACCCCCGAGCCCCAGCTCCGAACACACCCTGCCACCCCGCCGCCACCTGGGCTGCTAAGGTCGCCACCGGTCATTCAGGGCTGGAGAACTGGTAGGGAACTCCGAGCCACCAGAGACCTTTGAAGGCCCCCCACGCCAAAAAGCTTGGGCCCATGCTCCCGATCCCCAGCACCCTTACCTCGGCCCGCCCCTCCTCTCCACTCACAGCCGGAGGATCGGGCCTCCCGGGGTCATGGGGTCTCACCCTAACACTAGGTCGGGCCCCGAGGTGCCCCTCCCAAGGGGCCTAGAGCCGCAATGCCAGGGATTGGGGACCCCCAGCGCCAGCGCCGGACTCACCCTGCCGGACCGCCACTCCCAGGGCCACTAGCGCCACCGGTCACTCAGCGCGGGAGAACGTGCAGGGCCCTCCACTCCCTTGGGACCTTCGAAGGCCCCCTGCACCAAAACGCTTGGGCCCACACTCCTGCTCCCCAGTGCCCTCACCTCGGCCCGCCCCTCTGCTCGCCGCACCGCAGGCGGATCGGGCCTACCGGCCTCCTGGGGGCTAACCCTAACCCTAGGTGGGCCCCCAAGGGGCCCCTCACAAGGGACCTGGCGCTGCAATGCCGGGGTTTCCAGACCCCCGAGCAACAGCCAGGACTCACCTTGTCATCCCGCCACCACTCGGGCCGCTAGGGGCGCCACCGGTCATTCAGGGAGGGACAATGAGTAGGGCCTTCCGAGCCCCCAACGACCTTCAAAGGCCCCCCGCACCAAAATGCTTGGGCCCATGTTCCTGCTCGCCAGTGCCCTCATCTCAGCCCACCCCTCCGCTTGTTGCAGAGCGGGTGGATCGGGACTGCCAGCCTCCTGGGGGCAAACTCTAACCCAAGGTTTTCCATTGAGGGGCCCATCCCAAGGCACCTATCGCTGCAACGTCTGGGATTGGGAACCCCCGAGCTCCAGCGCCAGACTCTACCCTGCTGCCCTGCTGCAGCCCAGGCCACTAGGTGCGCCAGCCGGTCATTCAGGGCGGGAGAACGGGCAGTACCTTCCGAGCCCCCGGCGACAATCGAAGGCCCCCTGAGCCAAAACGCTTGGGCCCACGCTCCCGCTCACCAGCTCCCACAACTCGGCCTGCCCCTCCGCTCGCTGCACAGCCGGCAGATCGGGCCTGCCGGCCTCCTGGGGAAACCCTCACCTTGGGAGGCCCCCGAGGAGACCCTCCCAAGGGGCCTGGCGCCACAATGTGGGGATTGGGGACCCCCGAGCCCCAGCACTGGACTCACCTGCCACCCCACCGGCACCCAGACCGCTATGGGCCGGCCGGTCATTAAGGGCGGAAGAACGTGTAGGCCCCTCCGTGCCCCCGGAGACCTTCAAAGGCCCACCGCGCCAAAACGCTTGGGCCTACGCTCCCGCTCGGCAGAGCCCTTACCTCAACCCGCCCCTCCGCTCACTGACAGCCGGCGGATCGGGCCTCCCGGCCTCCAGGGGGCTAACCCTAACCCTAGGTCTGCCCCCGAGGGGCCCCACCCAAGGGGCCTGGACCTGCAATGCAGGGGATTGGGAACCCCCGACCCCCAGCGCCAGACTCACCCTGCCACCCCGCCACCACATGGGCCGCTAGGGGCGCCGCAAGACATTCACTGCGGGAGAATGGGCAGGGCCCTCCGAGTCCCGTCATCTTTTGAAGGCCCACAGCGCCAAAAGGCTTGGGCCCATGCTCCCGCTCGCCAGCGCCCTCACCTTGGCTCGCCCTCCGCTCAGCGCACAGCTGGCGGATCAGGCCTGCCGGCCTCCTGGGGGCTAACACTAACCCTAGGTCAGCTCCCAAGAGGCCTGGCACCGCAAAACCGGGGATTGGGTACCCCTGAGCCCCAGCGCCAGACTCAACTTGCTGCCCCCAGGCCACCCGGGCCGGTTGGGGCACCGCGCGTCATTCAGGGCGGGAGATCGGGCAGGGCCCTCTGAGCCTCTGGTGACTTTCAAAGGCCCCCCACGCCAAAATGCTTGGGCCCACGCTCCCGCTCCAAGCGCCCTCACTTCGGGCCACCCTTCCACTCGCCGCACAGTGGGTGGATCGGGCCTGCTGGCATCCTGGGTGCTAACCCTAAACCTAGGTCGACCCCCGAGGGGCCCCTCCTAAGTGGCCTTGCACCGCAATGCCTGGGATTGAGGACCCATGAAACCCAGCGTCGGACTCACCGTGCCTCCATTGCCACCGGGCCGCCATGGGCGCCGTCGGTCTTTCAGGACAGGAGGACGGGCAGGGCCCTCCGAGCCCCTGACGACCTTGAAGGCCCACCACGCCAATACACTTGAGCGCACGCTCTTGCTCGCCAGTGACCTCACCTCGGCTCGCCCCTCCACTCACTGCACAGCCAGCGGATTGGGCCTGCAGGCCTCCTGGGGGCTAACACTAACCCTAGGTCGGCGCCAGAAGGGCCTCTCCCAACAGTCCTGGCACCAAAACGCCCGTGATTTTGGACCCAAGCCCCGGCTCCGGACTCACCCTGCCGCCCCGCCTCCACCTGGGCCACTAGGGGCGCCGCCAGTCATTCAGGACGGGAGAAAGGGCAGGGCCCTCCGAGCCCCCTGTGACATTCGAAGGCCCCCCACCCCAAAACGCTTTAGGCCCATGCTCCTTCTCTCTAGCTCCCTCACCTCGGCCTGTGCCTCACCTCACAGCACCGCTGGCGGATCGGGCCTGCTGGCTTCCTGGGGGTTAACCCTAACCATAGGTCGGCCCACGAGGGCCCCTCCCAAGGGGCTTGGTGTCGCAACGTGGGGATTGGGGACCCCCGAGCCCCTGAGCGGGACTCAACGTGCCGCCCTGCCTCCACCCTGGCCGATAGGGGCAGTGCGGGTCATTCAGGGCAGGAGACCTGACAGGGCCCTCAGAGCACCCGAGACCTTCGAAGGCTCCCCGTGCCAAAACGCTTGGGCCCACGCTCCCGCTCGCCAGCAGCCTCACCTCGGCCCGCCCCTCCGCTCACTGCACAGCTGGCTGATCGGGCCTGATGGCCTCCTGGGAGCTAACCCAAATCATACATCGGCCCCCGAGGGGCCCCTCCCAAGGGGCCTGGCACCGCCACGCCGGGGCTTGGGGACCCCCGAGCACCAGCACAAGACTCACCCTGCCGCCTCACCATGACCCGGCCCGCTGGGAGCGCAGTCCTCATTCAGGGCGGGAGAACGGGAGGGGACCTCCGAGACACCAGCAACCTTCGAAGCCCCTCCCCCCGTGCCAAAACGCTTGGGCCCACGCTCCTGATCGCCAGCGCCCTCACCTTGGCCCACCACTCCGCTCGCCGCACAGCTGGCAGATCGGGCCTGCTGGCCTCCCTTGGGCTAACCCTACCCTAGGTCGGCCCCTGAGGGACCACTCCCAAGTGCCCAGCGCCGCCACGCCGGGGATTAGGGAACACCCCAGTTCCGGACTCACCTTGCCGCCCTGCCGCCAACCGGGCCGCTACGGGTGCCGCCGGTCATTCAGGGCGGGAGAACGGGCAGCGCCCTCCGAGCCTCTGGCAACTACGAAGGCCATCCGCGCCAAAACGCTTGGGCCGACGCTCCCGGTCGCCAAGGCCCTCACCTCAGCATGCAACTTCAATCGCCGCAGAGCTGGCAGATCTGGCCTGCCGCCCTCCTGGGGGCTAACCCTAACCCAAGCTGGGCCCAAGAGGGACCCCTCCCAAGGGGACTGGCGCTGCAACACCGGGGATTGGGGAACCCAAGCCCCAACTGCGGTCTCACCCTGCCCCCGCGCCACCACCCGGGCTGCTGGGGCGCCCCCGGTCATTCAGGGCAGGAGAACGGGCAGGGCCCTTTGAGCCATGGCAACATTAGAAGGCCCAGGGCGCCAAAACGCTGGGGACCACGCTGCCGCTCTGCATTGCCCTCACCTCGGCCCAACCCTCTGCGTGCCGCACAGCCGCTGATTGGGTCCACCGGCCTCCTGGGGGCTAACCATAAACCTAGATCGACCCCCGAGGGGCCCCTCCCAAGGGGTCTGGCGCCACAACGCTGGGAATTGGGGACCCCCGAGCCTCAGCACTGGATTCACCCTGCCAGCAAGCCGCCACGTGGGGGCTTGGGGTGCTGCCATTCATTCAGGGCGGGAGAACGGGCAGGGCCCTCGAGACACGGCGACCTTCAAAGGCCCCCCGCACCAAAACACCCGGGCCCATGCTCCCGCTCACCAGTACCCTCACCTCGGTCCGCCACTCCAGTCTCCACACAGCTGGCAAATAGGGCCTGCCGGCATCCTAGGGGCTAAACCTAACCCTAGGTCAGCCTCCGAGGGGCCCCTCCCAAGGGGCCTGGCGCCGCAATGCAGTGGACTGGGGACCCCCAAGCCCTATGCCCAGACTTACATGCCGCCCCGCCGCCACCTGGGCTGCTAGGGGCGCCGCCGGTCATTCAGGGAGGAGAATGGGCAGGGCCCACCGAGTCCCCAGAGACATTCGAAGGCCCCTGGTGCCAAAACGCTTGGGCCCACACTCTTGCTCGCCAGTGCCCTCACCTCGGCCCACCCCTCCTCCCCACGCACAGCAGGCGGATCCCGCCTGCCGGCCTCCTGGGTGCTAACCCTAACCCTCCCAAGGGTCCTGGTTCCGCTTTGCGGGGGATCGGGAACCTCAAGCCCCAGAGGCACACTCACCCTACCGCAATGCCGCCACCCGGGCCACTAGGAGAACTGCTGGTCATTCAGGGCGAAAGAAGGGACAGGGCCTTCCGAGGCCCCTGTGGCCTTCAAAGGCTCCCTGTGCCAAAACGCTGGTGCCCACGCTCCCGCTCCCCAATGCCCTCACCTCGGCCCCGCCCTCCGCTCCCCAGACAGTGGGCGGATTCCACCTGCCGGCCTCCTGGGGCTAACCCTAACCCTAGGTCGGCCACCCAGGGGCCCTTCCCAAGGGTCCTGGTGCTGCTTCGCCGGGGATCATGTACCCCAAGCCCCAGAGTGAGACTCACCCTGCCGCAACGCTGCCACCCGGACCGCTAGGGGCGCCGCCGGTCATTCAGGGCTAGAGAATGGACAAGGCCCTGGAGAAACCGGCGACATTTGAAGCCTCCCGTGCCAAAATGCAGGGGCCCACGCTCCCGCTTGCCAGGGCCTTTACCTCGGCCTGCCCACCTCTCGCCACACAGCCAGAGGATTGTGCCTGCTGGCCTCCTGGGGGTTAACTCTAACCCTAGGTCGGCCCAAGAGGAGCCCCTTCCAAGGGGCCTGGCGCCGCAACGCTGGGGATTGGGGATCCCCGAGCCACAGTGCGGGACTAACCCTGCCACCCCACCACTAACGGATCCGCTAGGGGCGCTGCTGCTTATTCAGGGCAGGAGAATGGGCAGGGCGCTATGAGCCATGGCAACATTCGAAGGCCCAGGGCACCAAAACGCTGGGGCCCACGCTCCCACTCGCCATCGCCCTCAACTCGGCCCGCAACTCCACTCCTCACACAGCCAGAAGATCGGGCCTGTCGGCCTCCTGGGCGCTAACCCTAACCCTAGGATGGCCCATGAGGGTCCCTTCCTAACGGGCCTAGTGCTGCAACACCGGGGATTGGGGATCCCCAAGCCCCAGCACCGGATGCACCCTGCTGCCCTGCCCCACACAGGCCTCTGGTGTGCCGATATTCCTACAGGGTGGGAGAATGGGCAGGGCCCTCCAATCCCCCGGCGACCTTCCAAGGCCCCCCGCGCCAAAATTATTGGCCCACGCTCCAGCTCTCTGGCGCCCTCACCTCGGCCTGGCCCTCTGCTACCGCACAGCTGGCGGATCATGCCTGCCAGACTCCTAGGTGCTAACACGAACCCTAGGAGGGCCCCAGAGGGGCCCCCCAAGTCGCCTTGCGCTGCAATGCATGAAATTGGGGACCCCCAAACCTCACTGACAGACTAACACTGCCACCCCGCCACCACCCAGGCCGCTGGGGCGCCGCTGGTCATTCGGGGCGAGAGAACAGGTAGGGCCCTCTGAGCCTCTAGCGACGTTCAAAGGCCCCCTGAGCCAAAACGCTGGATACCATACTCCCGCTCGCCAGCACCCTCACCGCGGCCCACTCCTCCGCTCGCTGCACAGCCGGCGCATCAGTCCTGCTGGCCTACTGGGGTTTAACCCTAACCCTAAACCCTAACCCCTAACCTAAAACCCTAAACCTTAACCCCTAATCCTAATCCTAACCCTAACCCCTAACACTTATCCTAACCCTAACCCTACCCTAAACCTAACCCTAAACCCTAATCCTTAAACCCTAAACCCTAACATTAACACTAAACCATAAACCCTAACCCCTAACCCTAATCCTGAAACCCTAAACACTAAACCCTAACCTTAACCACTAACCCCAAAACCCAAGCCCTAACCCTAAACTCTAACCCTACCCTGACCCCTACCATACCCCTAACACTACCCCAACCTTACCCCTTCAGCTACCCCTACCCGTAACCTAACCCTAAACCTAACCCTAACCCATACCCTAACCCATTCTCTAACCCTAACTCTAACCCGTACCTTAACCCTACCCCTAACCTGTACCCTAACCCTAACCGTAACCCTAACACATACTCTAACCCATACCCTAACCCATACCCAAACCCTAACCCTAAACTGTACCCTAACCCGTAACTTAAACCATACCCTAAACCTACCATAACCCTAACAAGTACCCTAACCCATATCCTAACCTTAACCCTAAACCCTAAACACTGACCCTAACCCATACCCTAACTCGTACCATAACCCGTACCCTAACCCTACCCTGTGCCCTAACCCTAACCCGTACCTTAACCGTAACCCTAAACCCTAAACCGTAACCCGTACCCTAACCCTAAACAGTACCCTTACCTTAACCTTAACCCATACCCTAACCCGTGCCCTAACCCATACCCTAACACGTACCCTATCCCTAACCTGGACCCTAATCCATACCCT
Organism: Ursus americanus; assembly: GCF_024610735.1. Taxonomy (NCBI): domain Eukaryota; kingdom Metazoa; phylum Chordata; class Mammalia; order Carnivora; family Ursidae; genus Ursus; species Ursus americanus. Next base: position 1,615,812 of record NC_142137.1, read on the forward strand.
ACCTATACCTAGCCCTAACCTGTACCCTAACCCATACCCTAACTCATACCCTAACCCTTAACCATACCCAATCTCTATCCCTAACCCGTTCCCTAACCCGTACCCTAACCCTAACCCTAAACCGTAACTTAACCTGTATCATAACCCTAAATTGTACCCTAACCCTAACCCGTACCCTAACCCTAACCCGAATCCTAAACCGTACCCAAATCCGTACGCCGACACTAACCCTAAACCATACCCTAACCCGTACCCTAAACCGTACCCTAATGCGTACCCTAACCCATAACCTAACCCTAACTCATACCCTAAACCTAACCCATACTAAAACACTAACCCTAACCCTAAACCCAAACCGTAAACCCTAACCCGTACCCTAAACCCTAATCTGTACACTAACCCATAACATCTAACCTGTAACCACTAAACCCAACCCTAACCCATACCCTCACCTTCCCCTAACCCTAAACCTTACCCTCACCCATAACCTAACCGTAACCCATACCCTAACCTTAACCCGTACCCTAATCAATTCCCTAACACCAGGGATTGGGTACACCTGAGCCCCACCACGGGACTCAGCCTAACACCCCTCAGGAAACCATGCCCCTTGGGGCGCCACAGAGCATCCCGTGCAGGAGAACTAGTAGGGCCCCCCTGAGCCCCCAGCGATCCTTGGCGGCCCCATACACCCCAACCCTGAGGCCCACGCTCACCCCGCCCCACGCCTTCCCTTCAGCTTGCCACCGAGCTTGTCACAGAGCCGGCAGATCAGGCCTGTCAGGTTCCTGGGGCCTAGACCTGACCCTAGGTCGGCTGGGTAGGGCCCCTCCCCTGGGGGCCGGTGCCGCAGCCCCAGGGACTGGGGACACCTGAGCCCCACTGCAGGACAAAGCCTGCCAGCCCACAGGAAACCGGGCCCCTTGGGAGGCTGTAGAGCATTCAGGGCGGGAGAAACAGGAGGGCCCCCAGAGCCCCCAGTGAACTTCGGCGATCCCTAAACCTAACCTTGAAGCCCATGCTCACCCCACCCTGCACCCTCACCTCAGCCCGCGGCGGAGCTCGCCACATAGTGGGCAGATCTGGCCTGCGGGGTTCCTGGGCCCCAACCCTAACCCTAGTTCATCTGTGGAGGGGCCCCTCCCCAGGATCCTGGAGGCACAGCCACGGGAATTCGGGACACCTGAGCCCCACAGCAGGACCCAGTCTGCCACCCCGCAGGAAACCGTGCGCCTTGGGAGGTCATAGAGCATTCAGGGCTAGAGAACCAGAAGGGCCCTCCTGAGTCACCAGCGAACTTCAGCGGCCTCCTGCACCCCAACCCTGAGGCCCACGCTCACCCTCCCAACACCCTCACCTCAGCCCGTGTAGCTAGCCATACAACCAGCAGATAGGGCCTGCGGGGCTCCTGGGGCCTAACCCTAGCCCTAGGTCGGCCGCGGGTGTGGGGGCCTCCCCAGGAGGTTTACACCGCATCCCCGGGGAATTGGGATACCTGTGCCCCACCGCAGGACTCAGCTTGCCACCTGACAGGAAATCATGCCCCTTGGGGCTCTACGGAGCCTACAGGGCACGAGAATTTGGGGAGGCCACCGGAGCCCGTCCCCATCCTTTGGAGCCCCCTGTGCCCCAACCCTGAGGCCCATGCTCACCCTCCCCCATGGCCTCCTCTCAGCCCTCCACAGAGCTCGCTTCACAGCCTGCTGATTGTCCCTGCTGGGCTCCTGGACCCTAACCCTTACCCTAGGTTGGCCACAGAGGGGCCCCTCCCCAGGGTTCTGGCACCCCACTCCGGGGGATTGGGGACACCCAAGCCACACAGTAGGACTCAGCCTTCAGCCCACAGTAAACTGTACCATTTTGGGGCACAACACAGCATTCAGGGCAAGAGAATTGGGGCACTCCTGAGAGCCCCTTCTGGTGAACCCCGAACTTTGTGGGCCCTTCCGGATGAAACCCCAAGGCTCACACTCACCCGCCCTTGTGGCCTCATCTCACTCGGCCTGGGAGTCTCTGAGTACTGGGCAGTTCAGACCTGCTGTCTCTTGAGGCCTAAACTAACCTGGGTCTTCTGCTGAGGGTCCCTCCCCGTTTGCCTGCCTCCAAGGCAGCAGGCATTGGGCTCACCTCTGCACGACTAGAGGACTCAGCCTGCCCCACAGCAGGAAACTGTCCGTTTGGGGCTGCAGCAAGGATTCATAGGAAAATCGGAGGGCGACCCTCAGCCCATCCCAGGCAACCCCCACTTTGAGAGATCTCCCCAGTTCCAATTAGCAGCTTCACACTGACCTTTAAACTTGCTCTCCACAGAGATATTTTGAAATTCTCCACACTTCCAACTGATGGCATCATCCAGCTTCAGTCCCTTACCCAGCTGTAGGTCTTGAGATGGATTAAAATGGGAAGTCATTTCACTGATGATGACGTACTGGTGACCAAAAGATACATGCATAAATGCTTCATATCACTTGGCTTCAGGGAAGTGCAAATCTAAACCCCTATAGATGCCATATCACACAAGGCCGGATATCTAAAAATAAGAAGACATGAAACTACACATGTTGGAGAGGATGTGGAGAAACGGGAACCCTTTTACACCCCTGTACGAATGCAGTCCAGTACAGCCACTCTTGAAAATGGTACGGAGTTTCCTCAAGAAGTTATAAATAAAGCTACCTTATGTCCCAGCAATTGCACTACTGGATATTTACCCCAAAGAGACAGAGGTAATGAAGACGGGACACATGCACCCCAGTGTTCATAGCAGCAATATCCATAATAGACAAACTATGGAAGGAGTGCAGATGACCATGGATAGATGAATGAATAAAGAAGATGTGGATCATATCTATAATGGAATATTACTCAGCCATCAGAAAGGATGAATACTTACCATCACACCTACCTGGGTGGAGCTGGAGGGTATTATGCTGAGTGGAATAAGTCAATGAAAGAAAGGCAATGATCATATGCTTTCACTCCTATGTGGAATATCAGAAACAAGGAAGAAGACCATAGGGGAAGGAAGGGAAAATAGAATGGGAAGTCATCAGAGAGGGAGAAAACCCATGATGGCCTCTTAACTATCGCAAGAAACTGATGATTGTGGGAGGAGAAGTTGGGGGGCCGTAACTGGGTGAGTAGCATTAAGGAGGTCACACGATGCAATGAGCACTGGGTGTTACACACGACTGAAAATTTATTGAAGACTACATCTGAAACTAATGATGTACTGTAAGTTGGCTAATTGAATTTAAATTAAAGAACAAAAGACCTCGAATAAACAATCCTAAACATTTGTATGGAACCACTAAAGATTCCGAACATCCAGTGCAATGTGGAAAAAAAAAAAAAACAAAGCTGGAGGACTCACCATTTCAGATTTCAGGTTATACTACAAAGCTGCAGTCATCCTAACAAGACAGTACGGCACAAAAATAGACACAGCGACCAAAGGAACAGGATACAAGTTCAGACAGAAACCCACAATTATGTGGTCCATGAATCTTCCACAAAGCAAGCAACGATATCAAAAGGGAAACGGACAGTCTCTACAACAAATGGTGTTGGGAAAACTAGACAGCTACGCACAAAAGAATGAAATTAGACTGCTTTCTTACACAATACAGACAAACACAAAACAGTTTCAAGACCTCAATATGAGACCTGAATCCATAAATATCCTACAGGAGGGAAGAGAGTAACTTCTTCACATGGACCATACCAACGTTTTTCTAGACTGTGTCCTGAGGCAAAGGAAATGAAAGCAAAAATAAACTATTGGGAATACAGCAAAATAAAAAGTTTCCACACGGCAGAAGAAAAATGAAAACGTAAAAATAATAAGACAACCTACTCAAAGGGAGAAGATATTTGCAAAGATCATATGCAATAAAGGGAGAGTGTCCAAAACATATAGAACTGATACTACTCGACCCCCAAAAAACAAGTAATCCAGTTAAAAATTAGGCAGATGACATGGACAGACATTTCTCCAAAGAAGGAATACAAATGGTCAAGAGTCCCGTGAAAAGATGTTCACCATCACCCATCATCAGGAAAATGCAAATCCAAAGGACAATGAGATAATATCTCAAACCTGTCAGAATGGCTAACATCAAAAGCACAACAAATAGCAGGTGTTGGGAGGATGTGGATAAAGGGGAATCCTCGCGAACTGTGGGTGGGAATGAAAACTGTGATGGCAACCATGGAAAACAGTATGAAGGTTCCTCAAAAAATTAAATATAGAACTACCCTACGATCCAACAATCACACTACTCGTATTTACCCAAAGAATAGGAAAACAGTAACGTAAAAGGATATGTACACCCCTATGTTTCTTGCATCATTATTTACAATATCACAATATGGAAGCAACCCAAGTGTCGGTAGAAAAGTTGACAAATGAGATGATAGATGTGTGTATTCACACACACACACACACACACACACACACACACACACACAATGGAGTATTACTCGGCTTGCAAAAGAATGAAACCTTGCCATTTGCAGCCACATGGATGGAGCTAGAGAGTATTCTCCTAACTAAAATCAGTCAGTCAGAGAAAGACAAATCCCCTACGATGTCACTCTACTAGGGAATTTAAGAAACAAACAAAAATAAATAACTAAAAGAGAAAAAGGAGACACACCAAAATACAAACTCTTAACAATAGAGAACAAAGGGTTGGTTACCAGAGAGGAGGTGGATAGAGGGATGAGTGAAATAGATGAAGGTGATTAAGAGGACGCTTTTCTTGATGACCACTGAGTAATATAGAGAATTACTGAATCACTCTATTGTACATCTGAAACGAATGTAACACTGTATGTTAGCTCTAGTGGAATTAAAATAAATTTTTAAAAAGATTTTTCTTTCAGGAACCTCTTTGAAAAAGCTGTTCCTGTGCAATGTGCATAAGCCCTACTTGGGAGGATTCACTCTACAATAATTATGCACTCCATGCCTCAAATTCTGATTTCACTGAGTTCTTACCGTGGATCCCAGCCCACGGGAGCCATGGTCCTTTTCTGTCCAGGCTCAGCACCAATGCATTCAAGATCGGAAGTAGAGACACATGTCACTTCACAGTCCAGAAAGCTATTATTGTTTCTGTTACATTGTGAGAGAGTCACAGACTTTGGGACAGGTTTCAGAGGAGGATTATTATGGATCCTGGATCTCTACTTCAATGTTCTTTGCCTGGATCCATTTGGCTGATAGGTTCCCTGTGGATGGGCTTGCTTCCAAGCACATACATGGAAGATGCAACGGTGGGTGGGCTTGGTGCAGGACAGGAAGAAGACCAAAAACAGACAAGGGTCCGACCCTCCCCTCATCCAGGAACTGCTACAGGAGAGGGAACGGGAGGTAGAATTCATGCGAAACTCCACGGTCACCAGCTGAACACAGGAGGCATAGGTCAAGGGATCTGGAGATGCAGGGGTTGAAGGCTGCTCTGAGCTACCTCTAGGAAGGGAGGGAAGGAATGAGAGGGAGACACTGCCTGCCCCTGGCCCATGCCAGCTGCCTACTGCTCCGACACGCATAAGTCTATGAGCTGACACAACTTGGGCTCAGGATGGGCTGGCTCGGGTCCCTCAATCCTCAGTGGGACAGCTGGCCCCAGGGCTCAGAGACATGCTGAGGGAGATGAGAGGGAAAGCTGCCCCACCCTGGTCATCCTCTCTTTGTGCAGACAGCCCTTCAGAAATGCTAAAAAATACCCACTAATGGGGTTGAAAGACATGCCATGGATGAACTAAGGCATAGAGATATGTAAAATGACATTCATTTTTAAGTTCAGAGCTGTCATCTCAGGAAGTTGGGAGAGCTTCCCTGAAGAAGACTTAGGGGAGGGCAGGCCATGCTGAAAAGGGAGACATGGCTCTCCTGATTGGGGACCTGCAGCCCCCTTCCAATGCAGGGCATAACCCTCGCATCACACGAGATCCATGGAAGTGTCCCATCAGGGCCAGATGTTTGTCTCGAGAAGGCTACCCTGGCATCGGACTGCACAGGGCACCAGGGACGAGGGCTAGATGGAGGACGGACAATACCCCAGAGGCCATGTGGCAAGAGCAGAGGCACATGACCTTAAAGATGATGATGAAAAGCAGGAGGTGGCAGCATGGAGCCGGCCCGAAAGTACCATGGCAGCAGTGCCCACAGCTACACTGACTGGGTGCCTTCTGTGCCAAGTGTGGCTGACTTCAGTGGGCTCCAGACTAGTCCTGACCACAAGTCTAGGAAGTGTGCACCACCCCCAGCCTCCTCTCCCCTTGCAGCTGCTAGGAATCACAGTCACAGACCCTGGTCAGGAAGTGTGCACCAACCTCGGCCTCCTCTCCCTTGCAGCTGCTAGGAATCACGGTCACAGACCCAGGTAAGGAAAATAAGATAATGGATTCCTGTCTCATATCAAAATCAAAAGAACTCTTCAACTTTGGACACACCAACATCTTGAAAGCCAGATCTCTAAACGCAAAGGAAATAAAAGCAAAAGTGAACTATTGGCACTTCATCAGGATAAAAAGCCTCCGCTCGGATAAGCAAATGATCAACAAAACAAAAAGGCAACCTATGGAATCGAAGAAGATATCTGCAAATGATATTACAGATAAAGGGCTGGTATCCAAGATCTATAAAGAACTCCTCAAACTCGACACCCAAAAATGAGCAGAAGACACAAAGAGATACTTCTCCAGAGAAGACATACAAATGGCCAACAGACACATGAAAAAAGGCTCCACATCACTTGCCATCAGGCAAACACAAATCAAAACGACAATGAGATACCACCTTACACCAGTTAGAATGGTTAAAATTAACAAGGCAGGGGGCACCTGGGTGGCACAGTGGTTAAGCGCCTGCCTTCAGGTAAGAGCGGGATCCTGGCATTATGGGATTGAGCCCCACATCAGGCTCCTCCACTATGAGCCTGGTTCTTCCTCTTCCACTCCCCCTGCTTGTGTTCCCTCTCTCGCTGGCTGTCTCTATCTCTGTGGAATAAATCAATAAAATCTTGAAAAAAAATTAACAAGACAGGAAAAAAAAATAAAGTCAGAGAGGATGTGGAGAAAGGGGAGCCCTCTTACACTTCTCGTGAGAATTCAAGCTGGTACAGCCACTTTTGAAAACAATATGGAGGTTCCTCAAGACGTTAAACACAGAGCTATCCTACGACCCACCAATTGCACTACTCGGTATTTACCCCATAGACACAGAGTAATGAAAAGAAGGGGGACCTGTATCCCAATGTTCATAGCAGCAATGTCCATAATAGCCAAACTGTGGAAGGAGCCAAGATGTCCTTCAGCAGATGAATGGACAAAGAAGATGTGGTTCATCTATACAATGGAATATTACTCAGTCATCAGAAAAGATGAATACCCACCATTTGCACCAACGTGGATGGACCAGGAGGGGATTATGCTAAGTGAAATTAAGTCAAGCAGAGAAAGACAATTATCATATGGTTTCACTCCTATGTGGAATGGAAGGAATAGCATGGAGGACATTAGAAGAAGGAAGGGAAAAGTGAAGGAGGGAATGAGAGGGGGAGATGAACCATGAGAGACTACTGACACTGGGAAACAAACTGAAGGTTGCAGAAAGGGAGGGGAAGGTGAATGCGTTATCCGGGTGATGGATATTAAGGAGGTCACGTGTTGGGGTGCCTGGGTGGCACAGCGGTTAAGCTTCTGCCTTCGGCTCAGGGCGTGATCCCAGCATTATGGGATCGAGCCCCACAACAGGCTCCTCCACTGTGAGCCTGCTTCTTCCTCTCCCACGCCCCCTGCTTGTGTTCCCTCTCCCGCTGAGTGTCTCTATATCTGTCGAATAAATAAATAAATTCTATTAAAAAAAAGGAGGGCACGTGTCATAATGAGCACTAGGTATTATATGCAAACAATGAATCATGGAACACTACACTTAAACAAATGAAGTACTGTAGGGTGACTAACATCATTTAAAAAAAAGAGAAAGATATGATATCCATACAGGAAAACTGTCAGTATTTGCAAATGACATGAAATCCTGAAAGATTCCACACACACAAAAAAAAATACTGTTAGAATAAACAAATTCAAGAAAGCTGCATCATATAAAGTCAATATAAAGACCTGTTGTCTTTACTTTTTCAGGTTTTATTTATTTATTTGACAGGAAGAGAAAAAGCATGAGCAGGGGGAGTGTCAGAAAGAGGGAAAAGCAGACCCTCGCTAAGCGGGGAGCACAACACAGGGCTCGATCCCAGAACTGTGGGATCATGACCTGAGCTGAAGGTAGACGCTTCACCTATGGGGCCACCCAGATGACCCAACTTCTTACATTTCTCTATACTGATGACCCACTTTCGTACTGAGAAATTGAAAATGCAACGCCATTTATAATTACATAAAAAATCTAGAAATAAAAGTAACCAAGAATGAGAAAGACATAGTACACTCAACACATGGCAGAAAAGAAATGAAAAATATGTGTGTCGAGGGGGGCAGAATGTATGGGTCAAAGATTTGGAAGGCAACACAAACAAATGGAAGCTTACGCCATGCTCCTTAACTGGAAGAGTTAATTATGTGAACATGTCCATCGTACCCAAAGCAATTGACAGATGTGATGAAATCCCTATCTGAATTCCAGTGGCATTATTCGAGGAAATAGAAAACAGTCCTCAAACTTGAATGGAATCACAAATCACCCCAAATACCCAAAGCAACCTGGACAAAGAAAGGTGCAGTCAACACACTCCTGGATTTCAAGCTAGATTACAAAGCTGTTGTCATCAAAACAGAATGGTACTGGCATAAACACAGACACCAGGTCAGTGGAACAGAACAGAAAGCTCAGAAACTTACCCACACGTAGATGATCCTAACATAGGACACAGCAGCAGAAGATATGCCATGAGGGAAGGTCTGTCTCTTCAGTGAGCGGTAACAGGCAAACTGGACACTAAATGCAGAAGAATATAACTGGGTCACTTTCTTACACCACACACAAATTTTTAATGGATGAATGCTTTGAACATAAGACCTGAATCCATAAACCTCCAAGAAGACACAGGTACTAAGTCTCTTGACATTTGTTTTGGCAAAGAGTCTTCAGATCGGACACCAAATGCAAACGCAACAAAAGCAAAAATAAACAAGTGGAACAACATCAAACTGAAATCTTCCACACGGCAAAAGAAACCAGCAAAAACTTAGAAGGCCACTGACCCAATAAGAAAAAAAATATCTGCAAATCATATATGTGTGAGAAGAGGCTAATATCCAAAATACACACAACACTCATACAAATCATAACAAAATATATATTTTGTTATGATTTGTATGAGTGTTGTGTGTATTTTGGATATTAGATATATATATATATAAAATGGGGGAATATGTGAATAGATACTTTCCAAAAATGGCACACAGGGGCCAACAGACAGAAAAAGTTGTTCGACTTCACTAATCCTCGTCAGGGAAACATCAGTCAAACCCACAATCGGCTATCCTCTCACAACTGTTGGAACAGCAATTGTCCCAGAGACAGACACCAGGTGGGGTCAAGGGTGTGCAGACGAGGAGACACTGTGCACTGTTGGTGGGAATGGAAATTGGTGCAGCCACTGTGACAAACGATATGGAGGTTCCTGAAAAAATAAATACAACTACCCCATGACCCAGTAGTGGCTCTACTGAGTATTGATTTGGAGAACACAAAAATGCTGCCTCAAAAAGACAGATGCACTCCCACGTTCACGGCAACATTATTCTCAAGAACCAGACATGGAAACATACACCTTGGGGGCCTTATGCCAAGTAACTCAGACGCAGAAAGACCAATACCAGATACTCTCATGTATATTCCACGTGGAATAAACAAATACTGAACGCATAGATACTGAGAGCAGATTGGTAGGTGCCAGATTTTGGGAAGGGGTGGTAGAAATGGGGGAAGGTGGTAAAAGTCTGAATGTTTGAGTGAGAAAATCTGACAGTCATGAAATGTTCTGTCCAGCATGGAGACTAAAACTAACCCTGCAGCATGGAGACTAAAACTAACTCCGCAGCATGGGGTATAGGTTTCCCTGCTCTTTGAAAGTACAGGGCTTCTGAGAAACCTTGCACAGCAGAAATAGTGTCAAGAAGGAATGACCATTAATTTACACGAACAATTAGACAGTGTGTCAGACTATAAAATTCCTTCTCTTTGGCTTTTCTTAGGCCTCAGCACACAAGTTTCTAACTGAGGCCCAGCATAAATGAAGATAAAGCACAGCAGAGGCTCACACACACAATTCAAAGTGCTGGTGGCTGGATGCGGAGACCGGTTCCCAGCGAAGGAGCTGGTTGGGGTGCACACCGCCTCTGTCGTGCTTCTCCCCAAAACAGATGCTGAACGCGATTCTCACTGTTCACCTTTTTTCATAAGAGGGAAATCCTCTTCAGGTCTCTTCCTCTTACTGAAGCTGGGTAATAACATAGTTCTTTCAAGAAAGCCCAGTGTCCTACTGTGAACGTTTAAAAAGTGGGGGATACTTGTACCTGAGCATTGATGAGGGAGGAGATGTGAAAGGTCCTCCCAGACACAAACCTCAGCAGATTCACCGGGAAAGGCACCTTCCTCAGCATGCAGAACAAGGACTACCTCCTACCCCCCGAGAAACCCTCTCCTTCCCCTTGATCAGAACAACCCACAACAGCTGGGAGTTACCCCAACTCCTCCGTTCTCCTGCTCCTAATAGCTAACCCATCAGCAAATCCTGTGAGCTCCATCTTCAAAATGGACCCAGAATAGGTCTAACCACTCCATCCAAGGCCACCTGTCTGGTCCACAGTGCCTGAGTTCCTGGAAAAGCTTCGTCATTGACCTGCCTTGCCATCTTCAACCCTCTGTCATCTGTTCTTAACACTGTAGCCAGGATGGCCCAGTGAAACAGGGTCTCATGGGGTTATAGCCCTGGAATGGCTTTCTGTCCCCCTCTGTCACCTCTCTGAGGTCATGTCCTAAGCTGTCTCCTGTGGCCACAGGGCCTTCTTGCTGCTCCTGGACATACCTGGAATTCTCATGCCGCAGAACCTTTGCACATGCTTTCCCTTCTGTTCAGAATGCTCTTGATGTGTTCTCACTCACCTTCGGAGAAGTCTGAATTGGAGTGACAGGGACAGAAGATGAGGCTGTGTGTGTTGGGTGAGGCTGGTGGCCCAGAAGAAGGTTCTCTGCCAGCTCTCCACCTGTGCCTCACTTGACCTCAGCCAGGAACTTGCACACAGCCCTCTCCGGTGACAACTCTCACCCAGGAGACCAAAGCCACCCATGGAGCCCACCCTACCCACACCCTGCTGCAGAATGCATTCTGCTCTCCTCTGGGACCCCTGTCAGCTTTACCCAGACCTGGAACTCCCCCGTCTCCTGCAAAGCTCCCGGATTCCTCCTCTTCTTCCAAAATCACACTGGCGCAAGGCTTTCATGAGAAAGCTATAACGCCTACTAATGAAAGGTTCACACCTACTTTCCCCTTCTGTTGCCTTTTTCTCCACCTTCTTTCCTACCTTTGAAAACTGAACATATCAGTGGAACATGAACATGCTCTGAGATCTGAATCTTTCATTGCAGCTTTCAGAGGACTCCTTATGTGATAAGAAACTAGTGTATCCTACAACAGGGTGTTTTACAACTCTCATCTATATAATAATACAGCCCAATTCACTACAATTTTACCTCATTCTTCATGAAGCAGAACACTTTTTCCTTTCTTCTTTTACTTAAATTCCAGTTAGTTCACATGCCATGGAATATTCGCTTCAGGGGTAGGATTTAGTGATTCCTCACATGCATACAGTACCCAGTGCTCATCACAAGTGCCCTCCTTAATACCCCTCACCCATTTAATTCTTCCCCCCACACCTTTGTCCTGCAGCAACACTCAGTTTGTTCTCCAAGGTTGAGTCTATTTCCTTGTTTTCGTCTCTCATCACCCCTCAACCCTGTTCATATGTTTTCTCTCTGAAATTCCACAAGCGTGAGAGCATAGGATATTTGTCTTTCCTCACTGATTTTGCTTAGCTTTATACACTCTAGATCCATGCACATCCTTGCAAATGGTAAGATTTCATTCTTTTTGAAGCTGGGTCATATTCCATTATACATATATATATATATATGTATATATATATGTATGTATCCCACATCTGCTTTATCCATTCATCAGTGCATGGACTTTGGGTTTCTCTCCATAGTTTGGCTACTGTGGACATTACCGCCATAAACATCATGGTGCATGGACCCCCTTCGAATCTGCATTTCTGTATCCTTTGGGTAAATTCCTAGGAGAGCAATTGCTGGATCATGTGGTTGTTCAATGTTTAACTTTTTGAGGAACCCCCACACTGTTTCCAAGACTGGCTGCACCACTTTGCATTCCCACCAACAGGATGGGAGGGTTCCCCTTTAATCAGAACATTATCTGCCGGCAATTTCATAAGAGGAAACAAAACCTCTGTGAGATGCACCCAGGGTCAGGCAAGCAGTTGCAGACTTCACCCCAAGGCTCCTGACGCCAAGCCCCTTGAAGCCACCAGCATGCCACTATCCAAAAGAGATCCCAGACTCTCCTTCTGACTCCAACACCAAAGAAACTACAGAGTGAATATGGCACTTCAAAATATCGAGATAATACATTTAGTAAAACTAGAAAGTCAAGCTCAACTTCTAAACAGGAACAGGCCGCTTCGGATAATTTTGAATTTTCCCTCCACCCTAATTTTAACTCTTCTGATGAATAAACTAATCAATGATGAAACATCACCTTTGTCAAATGACATCATCCAAGTCTGTATCAGATGAAAAAGACACCTAACTCTAGATGCTGGCCACTCAACCATATCTTAGGCCCAATTGAATAAACACCGTTAGATGAAGGAACAAATTAGATGCTACAAACAGGCACAGAGTGAATCTCACCTTCCCTTTCTAATAAAAGAGGGTTCCTAGGAAACAGATGGTCAAAATACATTTGTAAGCAATAAATGGACAGAGAAATTGTGATCCCCTGCAACGTTCTACCTGCAGGGAAACTAAATAATTCTTGCACCAAACCCAGAATGCTGACAGCTACTTCAATTTTACTTTGTGGCTCAACTAGAGAAAAGAGAAAAGCCCAGGAGGTTTTGGGATAATGAGAGGTTTTACCTCCAGCCCTGACATAGATAGGACATTTTGCCAAACATACCTGTGCTTTCTCTGAACACTGGCGTCCTGTGACAAGCTGTCTCGCTGACTCCGATGCTGACATTCAAAACCTCGGGTGTCTTGGAACTAGAGCAGAGAAGTGCTGTCAGCTGTGGAGAAGTAGGCAACGCTGACCTAAAGCTTGCACACCTGCTTCGGTTTCTGGGCGAAGGGGCAACACATACTTGTTGTTTAGCAGTAATTATCTTCATTCTCAATAGACCAATGACCTTGCCTTTTCTGGAAGGCAGACTTACTCTTCTAAAGAAACACTCAATTCGTCTATTCCCAATGCAACTAGAGTGGAACATTTATTTCTCACTTAAATAGAAAACACTGTTATTGTTGACACTGCGTGAATGAACTTTTAAAAACATTTTAGAGAGAAAGGAAGAGACCTTTATTCAAACCCAAGTCAGGACAGCTGCCTGGGAGACACAATCTTCACCAAGAAGGGAGTGCTCCGGGGAAGGAACATTTGGGGCAGGCTTATATATTTTTTTCTGTTTTGTTTTACGTACAGAGTTACACACCACAATGAGGATCTTCTTAGATTCCAGAAAGTGACAGACTCTTTATTATGTTTTCAGTATGTACATGTCAGTATGACTTTAATCTTATGGGAGCCAAAGAGGTTCTTTATGTTTTCTTATCTTTATATTGGCATTTTTGGTTATTGTTTTCTTCTCAAAGCAGATGTACAACATGTGCTTGGGGCAGAAATAGGACCCATGCTTTGAGGTTTTGCCCAGTCATTTTGAGCCGGTAAAATGTTAAAGGATAGCTTCCCTGGGAGTCCAAGATCAGGGCCCACAGATTATATAAGATAAAAATTCCTTTTATCATTATAATTACTCCTAAATGGAGGAATTTGAGACAAAAGCACCTTTCACAAGAGTACCAAGAAATCAAACTGATGCCCACGGAAGGCTGCCTGCTCCATTGTCAGCATAGGTAACAGAAGTGTTCACACTCTCTGGACTCCTGCCCTTCTCCTGCCCAAATTGCTGAAGCACACAGACCACTTAAAATCAGAATTGTAGATCTGCTAGACACCTTAGAGATGTCTGGCACCATTCCCTTGGACCGCAGAATAAAACACAGTAGCTCGTTTTCAGAAACTAATTTCAACATGTAGTGCCCCCTGGATGCACTAAGTTCTTTCTCTGCAAATGTTGACTAATGTAAGTCACAGTCATACCATATAAACACTACGATGGCTGGGAAGTCATTGTAGGTAAGGGAATATTTTAGCCATGTTTATAAGCATTGGCTCACTTTGTAGAACAGGCTGAGCTGAGTGTTTTTAAATACTATTTGAGACCTGTTTTACAGCACCCTCTGAACATACCAGAGCCTGAATTGACTAAAAAATATAGTTGGTTTCAGTAACTTTAATACCAGAAAAATATTATACTGTCTGTATTCCTTAGGATCTTTGAGTATCTTACCCAGAGGTCCTCCACTGAGATAATGATCTTAATGATCACCATGGGCAGAGGTGAAAAGGCCTGCTGAATTCATTCCAGTTGTCCACATGACAAGAAAATCCTGATACTTGATAGGTTTCCAGATCGAGAAGACCAGAGATAAGAGGGAAATAGTACCCTGTATGGAACAACAAGGGATTTGGAGTCAATTTGGGGATCCCACTTAGGTTTCTGACACTAAAATCCTCTGTGACTCATATCATCTGAGTACCTGTCTAAGCACCTGAACATGTGCCTAAAAATATCTACACCCTAGTTGAGAAGTTTAAGAGGCAGAATGCTACAAAGAGCCAGTATGATGTCTCTCAGGAACAGGTGCTCAGGAAGCCATAATTGCTATTGGGTCTATTTCTTTTCCAGAAGAAAGAACACATGTTGAATCCATATTTCTAATAGATGACTCACCAGATGATTTTCAAACCTGAAGGAAGGCCAAGAAGTCGCTCTTGTGTCATATTTCACTCAGAAATCATGTTGTTGGACTGGTGAGGATGATACAATAGCAACGTCATCACTAAGAGTGGGGAGCTTCTACTTTCCATAAGGCCATGTTGACCCCCTTAGCTCAGAGCCACCAGAAAGGGCAGTTGGGGAGGGGGCACCGCCATCACGATGAGTGGGGAGCTTCCCATTTCCATATGGCCATTATGACCCCCTTAGCTCAGGGCCACCAGAAAGGACAGCTGATTGGGACCACAGGCCAAGGCTGCCAGGTGTGGCTGGGGCAGGCAAAACTCTGACTTAAGGCTCAACTCCCGTCTAGCTTATTATAATGCTCTTCACAAAGAAAGTGCCATTGTGTGTGAGCCCTCATGTAGAAAAGGTTCAGAATTTCCATTGAGATTCCCTCTCTGACCTTTAGGATAGGTAGCAAAGTTCCATTTAATTTTTAAACATTGAAGGACTTCCTGGTTTTCTTTTCGCTGACTGTGGCTCAATTCCCCTGTGGTCTAAGAATAGAATCTAGTTAATTTCAGGGTTTAACATTTGTAGACTTGATTCGTGGCCCCACCTATCATCTATTTGGGTAAAGAGTCTATGACCTCTTGAAAATAATGTATTCTGCACTTATTATGGAATGTTCCCTATATGTCAATTAGGTCACATTTGTTACCAATGTTTTGTCTGCTTTTTCTGTCAGATATTGAGAAAGGTATATTAAAATCTTCAAACAATGCTGCTCTATTCAAAGTGGCATCGGAGAATCTACCAGTGTTAGAAGGCAAGAGAAACAAAAAGTATAAGAATTGAGGGGATAATTGTGACTATTCACAGATAATACGATTGTGTACATAGAAAATCCAAACCAGTCTATAAATATCCTATTAGAATTAAAAATGTAATTTATAAATTTGAGATGGATTGTAGCTTCCCATTGGACAGTTTCTGATAGAAAACGTAGAACCTGTCAATCTTGGGGTAAGACATAGGTTGCACTAACCATTTAAAAGAATTCAGTGGGACTTCAAAAAAATGTGACATTTCTCCTTATCTTATGACCATAAGAAATTGAAAAAGTGAACCGCAGGCTGGGAATTAAAGATTTGTAATACACACACTGACAAAGACTTGTCAATAAAGAATTCCTGCTCATCAAACATAGAAAGTCTATTTATAAACGAATACTTCACAAAAGATTGACTGATGGCCAATAAGAACAGGAAAGGGTGCTCTACAGTATTATTTTCAGGAGCAGCAAGGCCTTTCCTAAAATGAAAACATACACACAAACCAGTATTCCCTAGATGGATGACGTCCTTATTTCTGAGGACAGCTTGAAGAACAGACTAGCCTCAAAGTAAAGTGATGGAATTCCTGACACTCAGAGGATGGACAATTGACCTCAAACTACAGTACAATTTCTAGGCATCATTCGGTCCTCTGAAGGCAGACAACTACCACACCCCTTCCTACACCACACAGGTTGCTTCCCAACACCTACCATAAGAGAAGAAGATGAGAAACAGATAGGACTAGTAGGAAATAGCAAAAATCACATGTGGGGATTATCCTGAAACACACTGATCACATAACTAGTGTAAGGAAGTGTAGGGAACTGACAAGGACAGAGACTCAAGAGGTACTTCTTTGGGAAATGCTGTCTGAAATCGTCACATGTTGGTACCTGCTAATGAGGGCTCTGAGCATACCCTAGGGTTTGCTCACAAGGGTCTGCAACACCATCGCTGAGGACTGAAACTCTTCAAGACCTCAAAGCTTGCCTGATTGACTATTGGACTAAGAGATTCCCATGTTCTGAAAACAGATACCAACTAATTGAAAGGTTCACCTGGGCTCTCTCGGAGGCCCTACAAGAAGCTGAACCATTCACTGAAAATCAATTACACACACACACACACACACACACACACACACACACACATACACACACACACACACCATGTCATTTCACCAATTACTTAAACATTCAAGGTTCTTCCTACCTTTTCTTTTTCACATTGATATTTATTCTCACATGAAATGTCATCATTTCTAATGAACACTGATGTGAAAATAGAGATCCATTGACACAATATTCACAAAATGGAACTTCCCTGCTGTAATTTTCAATATAGCATTTTTTAAAGTTCAGACATATTTTAGGTTTTTGATAACTTATACAGGAAAAGATCAGCATTGAAAAACTCTGAATACTGACAATGAGTTTTAAGCCTGGAGAACAAAAATTGTCCAATTTCATAGATAATAAGGAACCAAAGGGAAAGCATTCAAGCTGTAGTCGAATAATTTTACACATATGCATCCTCTATTATTCTACTACTGAGGGGCGTGTTTTATTACCACTGTACATGCATCAGTTATCTTCCACATGCACCTGCACAGGTATAATGAATTACTACAGTAGAATGAAATGTCTGGGAACTACTTGGCAGCATCTATAATGAACAATGAAATTTCGATCTTATATTTGGTGAACTTCGACTTTCTGTCCCTTTAGACAATGGACCCTAAACAGAAGGGGGAATGAACCACGAGAGACTATGGACTCTGGGAAACAAACTGAGGGCTTCAGAGGGGAGAGGGGTGGGGGATTGGGATGTGCCAGTGATGGGTATTAAGGACGGTACATATTGCATGGAGCACTGGGTGTTATATGCAAATAATGATTCCCGGAACACTACATCAAAAACTAAGGAAATACTGTATAGTGACTAACATATCATAATAAAAAATTGTTATTATAAAAAAATTAAAGGTAAAAAAAAATAATGCAGCTTTTCTGTTTCAAGAACAATCACAATTGAGAAAAAGCTAACTTACAATCCCTAAAGCAAAACACAGACCAAGTTCCATTTCACTCCCCTTTATTCAAATTCTCTGTGGGTTCTAAGCTATTTCTCTACCTCCTTTCCTGCTGAGCAGGGAGCCTGGGCTCGATCCCAGAAGCCTGGGATCATAACCTGAGCCAAAGGCACATGCTTAACTGGCTGAGCCAGCCAGGAGCCCCAGCCATGTTTTACTTAAGCAAAAGGACACTTTCTCACAATGCCTTCACATGACTTCACATGGTACCAGAGATCTGCATTTGCCTCTAGGAGGTTGCAGATGAAGGCAATTGCAAACTCTCACAGTGGTTTATCAAATACAATGACCTGCCTGGTGACAGTGAAATTCTTATGAGCCCACGAGAGGGTGCTGTGACACTCAGCTGTGGCTGGGCTGGCACAGAGAACCAAATCCATTTCCCTGCCTGATGTCTGTGAGGAACAGATGCCCCCACTGTGAATGAGACCCTGCCACTGAGCTGTCCAGAGATGGCCATCCTCACGGAGGATGAGGATAAAGGACAATGCCTGAGGAGACCTCATCTGTGTCTTTTATCTTTTCATATTTTTGACAGTGGACAAATCACTGCCTAGGAGTCCCCAACTACCTTAGTCTCATCTGTGAATGACCAAGAGGTTTTACAAAACACTTAAGATTTTCACCTCACAAATGCCCACAACCACTTACCATAGGGATTCAACATTAAGCAAAGATACTGTTCGTTGGAAGAGAGGTCCTGCCCACTGTTGTTTCTCACTTATATGCTCATCTTCCTTACCTCATGGTAACATAACCACCTTGATTCCTGCTTCTGTCTTCAGAAAGGCTGATGTGACTTGAAGGGCATTACCCCGACATTGTTCTTTCTTAGCAATAAGATGTGGACATTTCCCTAGTCCTACACACCCAAAGTTGAATTGGAATCAGGATTGAGGAGGCTGATGAGAGTTGAAGGTGTTTTCCTGTACAAGGTAGTTTATTACCAATAAGGATGGGTCAGAGTCCTCAAAATTCCAGAACCTTTTCATTAATGCTTCCTACTCGTGAAAGATGATGTACATTGGTCTTTCCCTGTATAGTGTGGTGACTCAGAGAAATGTGCTTAGCCCTTTCATTAGACTTCCACGACCACTTTGGGACTGGCTTCCATATTCACAAATGATGATGTTAGGGCTAAGAGGGTTCCTGTACACTGTTATTTCTTACAGATAAGTGTATGGCATTTTTGTTACATTGCCAGAACCACTTAGCACCGGGCTTGCCGGCCTCCTGGGGACTAACTCTAACCCTAGGTGGGCCCCCGAGGGGCCCCTCCCAAGGGGCCTGGCACGACAACACTGGGGATTGGGGACCCCCGAGCCCAGCGCCGGAGTCACCCTGCCGCCCCGCAGCAACGCGGGCTGCTAGGGGCGCCGCCAGTTTTGCAGGGCGAGAGAACGGGCAGGGCCCTCCAAGCCCCCGGCAAACTTTGAAGGCCCCCCGCGCCAAAACGCTTGGGCCCACACTCCCTCTCGCTAGTGCCCTCACCTCGGCCTGCCCCTCCACTGGCCTCAGAGCTGGCAGAACGGGCCTGCTGGACTCCTGGGGGCTAACACTTACCCTAGGTCGGCCCCCGCGTGGCCCCTCCCAAAGAGCCTGGCACCACAATCCCGGGGATTTGGGACCCCCGAGCCCCAGTGCTGGACTCACTCTGCCACCCCGCAAGCACCCAGTGCGCTAGGGGTGTTGCCAGTCATTCAGGAAGGGAGAACGGGCAGGGCCCTTTGATCCCCCTGGGACCTTCGAAGGCCCCCCGCGCAAAAACCCTGGCTCGCATGCGCCTGCTCCCCAGCGCCCTAACCTCGGCCCACCCCTCCACTCGCTGCAGAGCTGTCGGATTGGGCCTGCCGGCATCCTGGGGACGAACCCTAACCCTAGGTTGGCCCCCAAGGGGCCCCTCCCAAGGGGCCTGGTGCCACAACGGCGGGGATTGGGGACACCCGAGCCCAGCGCCGGAGTCACCCTGCCGCCCCCCAGCAACCCGGCTGCTAGGGGCACCGCCAGTCTTTCAGGGCGAGAGAACCGGCAGGGCCCTCTGAGCCCCCGGCGACTTTCGAAGGCCCCCCGCGCCAAAACGCTTGGGCCCACACTCCCTCTCACCAGTGCCCTCACCTTGGCCTGCCCCTCCACCTGCCGCAGAGCTGGCGGAAGGGCCTGCTGGAATCCTGGAGGCTAACACTTACCCTAGGTCGGCCCCCGAGAGGCCCCTCCCAAGGAGCCTGGCACCGCAATGCCGGGGATTTGGGACCCCCGAGCCCCAGTGCTGGACTCACTCTGCCACCCCACAAGCATCCAAGGTGCTAGGGGCGTGGGCAGTCATTCAGAAAGGGAGAACGGGCAGGGCCCTCTGATCCCCCTGCGACCTTCGAAGGCCCCCCGCGCAAAAACTCTGGCTCCCACGCTCCTGCTCTCCAGCGCCCTAACCTCGGCCCACCCCTCCGCTCGCTGCAGAGCTGGCGGATCGGGCCTGCTGGCTTCCCGGGGGCTAACCCTATCCCTAGGTCACCCCAAAGGGGCCCCTCCCAAGTGGCCTGGCGCCTCATGCCAGGGATTGGGGACCCCCAAGTCCCAGCGCTGGACGCACCCTGCCACCCCGCTGCCACATGGGGTGCTAGGGGCGTCGCCAGTCCTTCAGGGCGACAGAACGGGCAGGACCCTCCGAGCCACCTACGACCTTCGAAGTCACCCCGAGCCAAAGCCAAATGCTCTGTCCCACGCTACCGCTCACCAGCTACCTTACCTTGACCCACACCTCCATTCACTGCACATGGGTGGAACGAGCCTGCCAGTCTCCTGGGGGCTAACCCTAACCCTAGGTCAGCCCCCGAGGGGCCCGTCCCAAGGGGCCTGGCACCACAACGCCGGGTATTAGGAACCCCCGAGCCCCAGCGCTGGAATCACCGTGCTGCCCCGCCACCACCCGGACCGCTAGGGGTGCCCCTGGTCATTCAGTGCAAGAGAACGGGCAGGGCCCTTCGAGCACACGGCAACCTTCGAAACCCCCCCATCCAAAACGCTTGAACCCACGCTCCCGCTCCTCAGCGCCCTCACCTTGGCCCGCTCCTCCGCTCCCTGCAGAGCCTGTGGATGAGGCCTGCCCTCCTCCTGGGGCTACCCATAACCCTAGGTTGGCCCCTGAGGGGCCCCTCTGAAGGGGCCTGGCACCGCAATGCCTGGGATTGGGGACCCCCGAGCCCCAGTGCCGGACTCACCATGTTGCCCCGCCACCACCCGGGCCGCTAGGAACACCGTCGGTCATTCAAGGAGGGAGAACAGGCAGATCCCTCCGAGCCCCTGGCGGCCTTCGAAGGCCTCCCGCGCCAAAACGCTTGGGCCCATGCTCCCGCTCGCCTGTGCCCTCACCTTGGTCCGCCCCTCCACTCGCTGCACAGCCGGTGGATTGGGACTGCCAGCCTCCTGGGTGTTACCCTAACCTTTGGTGGGTCCCCGAGGGGCCTATCCCAGATTCCTATTGCCACAACACCGGGGATTGGGGACTCCGGAGCTCCAGCGCCCAACTCACCCTCCCGCCCTACCGCCACCTGGGCCGCTAGAGGCGCCGCCGTTCATTCAGGGAGGGAGAATGGCCAGGGCCCTCCAAGCCACCAGCGACCTTCGAAGGCCCCCCGCACCAAAACGCTTGGCCCACGCTCCAGGTCGCCAGCGCCCTTACCTCGGCCCTCACCCCCGCTCTCTGCACAGCTGGCGGATCGGGCCTGGGGGCCTTCTGGGGGCTAACCCAAACCCTAGGTCGGCCCCCTAGTGGCCCCTCCCAAGGGGCCTGGCGCCGCAATGACGATTATTGGGGACTCCTGAGCCCCAGCGCCGGACTCACCATGCCCCCCACTGCCACCCGGGCCACAAGGGGCACCCCCGGTCATTCAGCACGGGAGAACGGGCAGGACCCTCTGAGCCCCTGGTGACCTTCGAAGGCCCCTCGCTCCCAAACTTTGAGCCCACGTTCCCGTTTGCCAACGCCCTCATCTCAACCCGCCCCTCTGCTCACCGCACAGCCAGCAGATCGGGCCTACTGGCCTCCTGGGGGTAACCCTAACCCTAGGTCGGCACCCGAGGGGGCCCTCTCAAGGGGTCTGGGGCCGCAACGCCAGGGATTGGTGACCCCGAGCCGCAGCGCCGGACTCACTTTGCCGCTCCACTGCCACCGGGGCCGCTAGGGGCCCCTATGGTCATTTAAGGCGGAAGAATGGGCAGGGCCCTCTGAGCCCCCAGCGACCTTTGAAAGCCCCCCCAGGCAAAACGCTTTGGCTAACACTTCCGTTCGCCAGTGCCCTCACCTCAGCCCGCCCCTCCGCTTGCCACACAGCCGGCGGATCGAGCCTCCCAGCCTCCTGGGGGCTAACACTAACCCTAGGTAGGCCTCCTAGGGGCCCATCCCAAGGGGCCTGGCTCCGCAATGACGGGGATTGGGGACCCTGGAGCCCCAGCGCTGGACTCACGCTGCCACTATGCCACCCCCAGGGCTGCTAAGGGCGCTGCCGGTCATTCAGAGCGGGAGAATGGGCAGTGCCCTCCAAGCCACGGCAACTTTCGAAGGGTTCCCTCGCCAAAATGCTTGGGCCCACGCTTCCACTCTCCAGCACCCTCACCTCGGCCCGCCCTTCTGCACGCCGCACAGCGGGCAGATCGGGTCTCCCAGCCTCCTGGGGGCTAACACTAACCCTAGGTAGGCCCCCTAGGGCCCCATCCCAAGTGGCCTGGTGCCGCAATGCCGGGGATTGGGGAACCCCAAGCCCCAGCGCCGGACTCACCCTGCCACCCCGCTGCCACCTGGGCTGCTAGGGGCACCACCCGTCATTCAGGGCGGGTGAACAGGCAGGGTCCTCCGAGGCCCCTGTGACATTAGTAGGCGCCCCGCTCCAAACGCTTGGGCCCACGCTCCCACTCGCCAGCACCCTCACCTCCATCCGCCCCTCCACTTGCTGTACAGCTGGCAGATCGGGATGGCCTGTCTCCTGGGTGTTACCCTAACCCTAGGTTGGCCCCCAAGGGGCCCCTCCCAAGTAGCCTGGGGCCGCAACGTTGGTAATTGGGGACCCCAGAGCCCCAGCGTTGGACTCAACCTGCCGCTCCGACACCATCCGGGCTTCTAGGGGCGACGCCGGTCATTCAGGGCATGAGAACGGGCAGGGCCCTCCTAGCCCATGGTGACATTTGAAAGTGCCCCGCGCCAAAACGCTTGGGCGAACGCTCCTGCTCGCCAGCGCCCTCACCTAGGCTCGCCCCTTCGCTCACCCGACAGAGGGCGGATCAGGCCTGCCGGACTCCTGGGGGCTAACTCAAACCCTAGGTCGGCCCCCCAGGGACCCATCCGATGGGGCCTGGCGCCTCAACACCTGGGACTGCTGAACCACGAGCTCCAGCGCCGGACTGACTGTGCTGCCCCGCTGACACCCGGGCCTCTAGAGGCACCGCTGGTCATTCAGGGCGTGAGAATGGGCAGGGCCCTCCGAGCCCCCGTTGTCCTTCGAAGGCCCACCGCACCAAAACGCTTGGGTCCAGGCTCGTGCTCGCCAGCGCCCTCACCACAGCCTGCCCCTCCGCTCGCCACCCAATGGGTGGATCCGGCCTGCTGGCCTCCTGGGGGTTAACCCTAACCCTAGGTCGACCACCGTGGGGCCCTTTCCAAGGGGCCTGGCACCGCAACGCGGGGATTGGGGACCCCTGAACCCCAGCACCAGACTAACCTTACTGCTCTGCCACCGGCCGGGCCGCTAGGGGCGCCGCCGGTCATTCAGGGCGGGAGAACATGAAGGGCCCTCTGAGCCCCTGATGACCTAGAAGGCCCCCCGCGCCAAAACGGTTGGGCCCACGCTCCTGCTCGCCAGCACCCTCATCTCGGCCCGCACCTCTGCTTGTAGCAGAGCCCGCGGATCGGGCCTGTTGGCCTCCTGGGGGCAAACTCTAACCCTAGGTCGACCACCGAGGGCCCCTTCCCAAGCGCCCTGGCGCTGCAACGCCAGGAATTGGGGACCCCCGAACCCCAGCGCCTGACTCTCCCTGCCGCCCCGCCACCACCCGGGCCGCTAGCGGTGCCGCAGGTCATTCAGGGTGTGAGAACTGGCAGGGCCCTCCGAGCCCCGGGAGACCTTCGAAGGCACCCTGCATCAAAACGCTTATGCTCACAATGCCGCTAGGCAGCGCCCTCACCTCAGCCCGCCCCTCTGATCGTCGCACAGCCGGCGGATTGGGCCTGCTGGCCTCCTGGGGCCTAACCCTAAACCAGGTCGGTCCCCGAGGGGCCCCACCCAAGGGGCCTGGCTATGCAACACCAGGGATTGGGAACCCCCGAGCCCCAGCGCCAGACTCACCGTGCCGCCCATCGGCCAACCGGGCCACTAACGGCGCCGCAGGTCATTCAGGGCGTGAGAAAGGCAGGGCCCTCCGAGCCCCGGGTGACCTTCGAAGGCACCCTGCATCAAAACACTTGCACCCACGCTCCCGCTAGGCAGCGCCCTCACCTCAGCCCGCCCCTCTGATAGTCGCACAGCCGGCGGATCGGGCCAGCCGGCCTCCTGGGAGATAACCATAACCCTAGGTTGGCCCCTGAGCGGCCCCTCCCAAGGGGCCTGGCACCGCAACGCAGGGGATTGGGGACACCAGAGTCCCAGCGTCGGACTCAACCTACCGCCCCGCCACCAACCGGGCTGCTAGGGGTGACCCCGGTCATTCAGGGCGGGAGAACGGGCAGGGCCCTGCGAGCCCCCTGCAACATTCGAAGGCCTCCCATCCCAAAATGCTTAGGCCCATGCTCCTTCTCGCCAGTGCCCTCACCTGGCCCGCGCCTCCCCTTGCAGCACAGCTGGCGGATCGGGCCTGCTGGCCTCCTGGGGGTTAACCCTAACCATAGGTCGGCCCATGAGGGCCCCTCCCAAGGGGCTTGGTGCCGCACGTGGGGATTGGGGACCCCCGAGCCCCTGCGCCGGACTCAACGTGTTGCCCCGCCTCCACCCTGGCCGATAGGGACGCCGCCAGTCATTCAGGGCGGGAGAACGGGCAGGGCCCTCAGAGCACCCGGAGACCTTTGAAGGCTTCCCGCGCCAAAACCCTTGGGCCCACGCTCCCGCTCGCCAGCAGCCTCACCTCGGCCCGCCCCTCCGCTCTCGGCACAGCTGGCTGATCGTGCCCGACGGCCTCCTGGGAGCTAACCCAAACCATACATCGGCCCAAGAGGGGCCCCTCCCAAGGGGCCTGGCACCGCCACGCCGGGGCTTGGCGACCCCCGAGCACCAGTGCAAGACTCACCCTGCCGCCTCGCCAGGACCCGGCCCGCTAGGAGTGCTGTCCTCATTCAGGGCGGGAGAACTTGCGGGGACCTCAGAGCCACCAGCGACCTTCGAAGGCCCTCCGTGCCAAAACGCTTGGGCCCACGCTCCCGATCGCCAGCGCCCTCACCTCGGCCCACGACTCCGCTCGCCGCACAGCTGGCGGATCGGGCCTGTGGGCCTCCTGGGGGCTAACCCTAACACTAGGTCACACCCGAGGGGCCCCTCCCAAGGGGCCTGGCGCTGCAACACCGGGGATTGGGGACCCCCGAGCCCCAGCACCAGACTCACTCTGCCGCCCCTCTGCAACCCGAGCCACTAGGTGCGCAGTCGGGCTTTCAGCGCAGTAGAACGGGAAGTGTGCTCTGAACCCCTGGCAACTTTTGAATGCCCCCACGCCAAAACGCTTGGGCCCACGCTCCCGCTCTACAGTGCATTCACCTCGGCCTGCCCCACTGCTCTCTACACAGCTGGCGGATCGGGTCTGCTGGCCTCCTGGGGGCTAACACTAACGCTGGTTTGGGCCCCGAGGGCACTTCCCAAGGGGCCTGGTGCCCCAACGCCGAGTATTGGGGCCCCCGTGCCCCAGCGCTGGACTTAACGTGCCGCCCCACCGCAACCCGGGCCACTAGGGGCACCACCGGTCATTCAGGTCGGGAGAACGGGCAGGGCTTTCTGAGCCCCCAGCGACTTTCGAAGGCCCCCCACGCCAAAAGGCTGGGCCCACGCCCCCGTACGCCAGCGCCCTCACCTCAGCGCGCTGCTCTGCTCGCAGCACAGCCAGCAGATGAGGCCTGCCAGCTTCATGGGGGCTAACCTTAAACCTAGGTCGGCCCCCAATGGGCCCCTCCCAAGGAGCCTGGAGCTCCAAACCCCCGCCCACCTTCGATGGCGCCCAGAACCAAAATGCTTGTGCCCAGGCTCATGTTCACCAGCACCCTCACCTCGGCCCAACTCTCCGCTCCATGCACAGGTGGTGTATAGGGCCTGCCAGCCTCCTGGGAGCTAACCCTAACTGTAGGTCGGCCCCCGAGGGGCCCTTCCCAAGTGGCCTGGCACGCCAACGCCAGGGATGGGGCAACCAAGCCCAAGTGCCGGACTCACCCTGCTGCCCTTCAGCCACCTGAGCCACTAGGGGCCCCGCCGGTCATTCAGAGAGGGAGAATGGACAGGTCCCTCAGAGCCAACGCCGACCTTCGAAGGCCCCCCACGCTAAAACGCTTGGGCTCATGCTCAGGCTCGCCAGTGCCCTCACCTCAGCCCACCCCGCCGCGTGCCACACAGACGCTGATCGGGTCCACCAGCCTCCGGGGGGCTAACCGTAACCCTAATCGACCCCCGAGGGGCCCCTCCCAAGGGGCCTGGCGCCGCAACGCCGGGGATTGGGGACCCTGAGCCTCAGCACCTGACTCACCCTGCCACCCAGCCGCCACCCAGGGGCTTGGGGTGCTGCCGTTCATTCAGGGCGGGAGAACGGGCATGGCCCTCCGAGACACAGTGACCTTCGAATCCCCCCCGCACCAAAACGGCCGGGCCCACACTCCCAAACACCAGCGCCCTCACCTCGGTCCGCCACTCCACTCTCCACACAGCTGGCGAATAAGACCTGCCGAGTTCTTAGGGGCTAAACCTAACCCTAAGCTGTCATCCGAGGGGCCCCACCCAAAGGGCCTGGCACCGCATCGCTGGGGATTGGAGATACCCGAGCCTCAGGGCCTGACTCACCCTGCCAGCCCTCACCACCCTGGCCGCTAGGGGCGCCGCCATTCATTCAGGGTGGGAGAATGGGCAGGGCACTTCGAACCTCCGCCGACCTTTGAAGGCGTTCTGAACCAAAACGCTTGGGCCCAGGCTCATGTTCACCACCACCCTCACCTCAGCCCAACTCTCCGCTTGATTCAGACCCGTTGGATAGGGCTGCCGGGCTCTTGGTTCTAAGGAAAACCCTAGGTCCGCCCCGTGGGGCACATCCCAAGGGGCCTGGCTCCGCAACACTGAGGATTGGTGACTCAGAGCCCCAGAGCCAGACTCACCCTGCCGCACTGTCGCCACCTGGGCCTCTAGGGGCGCCTCCGGTCATTCAGGGCAAGAGAAGGGCAGGGCCTTCTGAGTCCCCGGTGACCTTCAAAGGCTCCCCGCGCCAAAACGCTGGTGCCCACGCTCCTGCTCCCCAGCGCCCTCACCTCGGCCCGCCCCTCCACTCCCCGCACAGCAGGCGGATCAGGCCTGCCGGCCTCCTGGGGGCTAACCCTAACCCTAGGTCGGCCCCTGAGGGGCCCCTCCCAAGGGGCCTGACACCATAACACCGGGGATTGGGGACCCCGAGTCTCAGCACCTGACTCACCTGCCGCCCAGCCACCACTCGGGGCTTGGGGTGCTGCCGTTCATTCAGGACAGGAGAATGGGCAGGGCCCTCCGAGACACAGCGACCTTCGAAGGCCCCGGCGCCAAAACGCCTATGCCCACCCTCCCACTCACCAGCGCCCTCACCTAGGTCTGCCACTCTGCTCTCCACACAGCTGGCGAATAGGGCCTGCTGGCCTCCTACGGGCTAAACCTAACCCTAGGTTGGCCCCCGAAGGGCCCCTCCCAAGGGGCCTGGTGCCGCAACGCCGGGGATTGGGGACCCCCAAGCCCCAGTGCCAGATGCACCCTGTCGCCCCTCCACACCCAGACTGCTAGGGGGGTAGCCGTTCATTCAGGGTGGGGGAACGGGCAGGGCACTCCGAACCCCTCCGACTTTCGAAGGCGCCCTGAACCAAAACGCTTGGACCCAGGCTCATGTTCACAAGCACCCTCAACTCGGCCCAACTCTCCATTCGATGCACAGGTGGTGTATCGGGCCTGCGGGTCTCCTGGGGGCTAACCTTAACCATAGGTCGGCCCCCAAGGGGCCCTTCCCAAGGGGCCTGGCGTCGCAACGCTGGGGATGGGGACCCGTGTCCAAGTGCTGGAGTCGCCCTGCTGCCCTTCAGCCACCCAAGCCGCTAGGGGACCACCGGTCAATCAGGACAGGAGAACGGGCAGGGACCTCCGAGCCCCCGCTGACCTTCGAAGGCCCCCCGCGCAAAAACGTTGGCTCCCATGCTCCTGCTCCCAGCGCCCTCACCTCGGCCCGCCCCTCCGCTTGATTCAGAGCCGGTGGATAGGTCCTGCCAAGCTCCTGGGGCTAACCAAAACCCTAGGTTGGCCCCGTGGGGCACATCCCAAGGGGCCTGGCTCTGCAACACTGGGGATTGGTGACTCAGAGGCCCAGAACCGGACTCACCCTGCCGCACTGTCGCCACCCGGGCCGCTAGGGGCGCCGCCGGTCATTCAGGGCGGGAGAACGGACAGGGCCCTGGAGAAACCAGCGACATTTGAAGCCTCCCGCCAAAATGCAGGGGCCCATGCTCCCGCACGCCAGAGCCTTTACCTCGGCCCGCGAACCTCTCGCCGCCCAGCCAGAGGATTGGGCCTGCTGCCTCCTGGATGCTAACTCTAACCCTAGGTCGGCCCCCTACGAGTCCCTCCCAAGGGGTCTGGCCCCGCAACGCTGGGGTTTGGGGATCCCCGAGCCGCAGCGCGGGACTCCCCCTGCTGCCCCACCGCCAACGGATCGGCTAAGGGCGCCGCTGGTTATTCAGGGCAGGAGAACGGGCAGGGCCCTTCGAGCCATGGCAACATGCGAAGGCCCAGGGCCTGCCGGCCTCCTGGGAGCTAACGCTAACCATAGGTCGGCCCCCGAGGGGCCCTTCCCAAGGGGCCTGGCGTTGCAACGCCAGGGATTGGGGACCCCCAAGACCCAGTGCCGGATGCATCCTGGCGCCCCGCCTCACACGGCCGCTAGGGGCACCGCCATTCATTCAGGGTGGGAGAACTGCCAGGGCCCTCCGAAACCCCGCCGACCTTCAAAGGCGCCCCGAACCGAAACGCTTGGGCCCAGGCTCATGTTCACCAGCACCCTCACCTCGGCCCAACTCTCCGCTCGATGCACAGGTGGTGTATCGGGCCTGCCGGCCTCCTGGGGGCTAACCCTAACTATAGGTCGGCCCCCCGAGGGGCCCTTCCCAAGTGGCCTGGCGCCGCAACGCCGGGGATGGGGACCCCGAGCCCAAGTGCTGGACTCACCCTGCTGCCCTTCAGCCACCCGAGCCGCTAGGGGCCCCGCCGGTTATTCAGAGCGGGAGAACGGGCAGGTTCCTCCTAGGCCCCGCCGACCTTCGAAGGCCCCCCGCACTAAAAAGCTTGGGCTCATGCTCAGTCTCGCCAGTGCCCTCACCTCGTCCCAACCCTCCGCGTGCCGCACAGCCGCTGATCGGGTCCACCGGCCTCCTGGGGATAACCATAACCCTACATTGATCCCCAAAGGTCCACTCCCAAGGGGCTTGGCACAGCAACGCCGGGGATTGGGGACCCCGAACCTCAGCACCTGACTCACCCTGCCGCCCAGCCGCCACCGGGGGGCTTGGGGTGTTGCAGATCATTCAGGGCAGGAGAACAGGCAGGGCCCTCCGAGACACGGTGACTTTCGAAGGCCCCCCTGCACAAAAACGGCAGACCCACCCTCCCACTCACCAGCGCCCTCACCTCCGTCCGCCACTCCACTCTCCACACAGATGTCGAATAGGGCCTGCCGGCCTCCTGGGGGCTAAACCTAACCCTAGGTTGACCCCCAAGGGGCCCCTCCCAAGGTGCCTGGCGCCGCAACACCGGGGATTGGGGATACCCGAGCCTCAGTGCCTGACTCACCCTGCCGCCCCTCCGCCACCTGGGCAGCTAGGGGCACTGCCGGTCACTCAGGGAGGAGAATGGCCACGGCCCGCCGAGTCCCCGGAAACATTCGAAGGCCCCTGGAGCCAAAACGCTTGGGCCCAAGCTCCCTCTCGACAGAGACCTCACCTTGACCCACATTCGCCACACAGCTGGCGGATTGAGCCTGCTGGCATCCTGGGGGCTGACCCTAACCTAGGTCAGCCCCCGAGGGGCCTCTCCCAAGGGGCCTGGCGCCGCAACGCGGTGGATTGGGGACCCCTGAGCCCTAGCGCTGGACTCACCTGCTGCCGCGCCACCACCCGGGCCGCTAGGGGCGCCGCGGGTCATTCAGTGTGGGATAACTGGCAGGGCGTTCAGTTTCCCCTGCGACCTTCGAAGGACCCTTGCGCAAAAAGGTGGCTCCCACGCTCCTGCTCCCCAGCGCCCTCACCTTGGCCTGCCCCTCCGGTTGCTGCAGAGCTGGTGGATAAAGCCTGTCAGGCTCCTGGGGGCTAACCGAAACCCTAGGTTGGCCCCATGGGGGACATCCCAAGGGGCCTGGTTCTGCAACGCTGGGGTTTGGTGACTCAGAGCCCCAGAGCCAGACTCACCCTGCCGCACTGTCGCCACCGGGGCCGCTAGGGGCGCCGCAGGTCATTCAGGGCGAGAGAAGGGGCAGGGTCTTCCGAGCCCCCGGTGACTTTCAAGGGCTCCCTGGGCCAAAACGCTGGTGCCCAGGCTCCCGCTCCCCATGCCCTCACCTTGGCTTGCCCCTCAGCTCTCAGCTGAGCAGGCGGATCAGGGCTGCCAGCCTCCTGGGCCTTAACCCTAACCCTAGTTCGGCCCCTCAGGGGCCCCTCCCAAGGGTCCTGGTGCTGCTACACTGGGGATCGGGGACCCCAAGCCCCAGAGCCAGACTCACCCTGCCTCAATGCCACCACCCGGGCTGCTAGGGGCGCCGCTGGTCATTCAGGGCGGGAGAACGACAGGGCCCTGGAGAAACCAGCAACATTTGAAGCCTCCCACGCCAAAATGCAGGGGCCCATGCTCCCGCTCGGCAGCGCCTTTACCTCTGCCCGCCCACCTCTCGCCGCCCAGCCAGAGGATTGGGCCTGCCAGCCTCCTGGGGGCTAACTTTAACCCTAGGTCAGCCCAGGAGGAGCTCCTCCCAAGGGGCCTGCCATCGCAAAGCCAGGGATTGGGGATCCCCGAGCCGCAGTGCAGGACTCACCCTGCTGCCCCACCGCCAACGGAGCCACTAGGGGCGCCGCTGGTTATTCAGGGCAGGAGAAAGGGCAGGGCCCTGCAAGCCATGGCAACATTGCAAGGCCCAGGGCGCCAAAACCCTGGGGCCCACGCTCCCGCTCACCATCGCCCTCAACTCGGCCCGCACCTCCGCCCATCGCACAGCCGGCAGATCTGGCCTGCCGGCCTCCTGGGCGCTAACCCTAACCCTAGGACGGCCCCTGAGGGTCCCTTCCTAAACATGCCGCTAGGGGCACCACCATTCATTCAGTGTTGGATAACTGGCAGGGCCCTCCGAACTCCCTCCAACCTTCAAAGGCGCCCGGAACCAAAACGCTTCGGCCCAGGCTCATGTTCACCAGCACCCTCACCTTGGCCCACCGCTCTGCTAGCCACACATGTGGTGTATTGGGCCTGACGGCCTCCTGGGGACTAACCCTAAGTGTAGGTCAGCCCCCGAGAGGCACTTCCCGAGTGGCGTGGCTCCGCAACTCCGAGGATGGGGTCTCCGAGCCCATGTGCCAGACTCACCCTACTGCCCTTCAGCCACCCAAACCGCTAGGGGCCCCGCTAGTCATTCAGAGCGGGAGAACGGGCAAGGCACTCCAAGCCCCGGCGACTTTCAAAGGCCCCACTGGACCAAAATGGTTGGGCCCATGCTGCCGCTCACAGCGCCTTCACAGTAGCCCACTCCTCCGCTCGCTGCACAGCCGTCGCATCGGTCCTGCTGGCCTACTGGGGTCTAACCCTAAACCTAAACCCTAACACCTAACCTTAAACCCTAAACCTTAACCCCTAACCCTAACCCTAACCCTAATACTAACACCTAACCCTTACCCTAACCCTAACCCTACCCTAAACCTAACCCTAAACCCTAATCCTTAAACCCTAAACCCGAACATTAACACTAAACCCTAAATCCTAACCCCTATCCCTAATCCTGAAACCCTAAACACTAAACCCTAACCTTAACCACTACCCCAAACCCCAAACCCTAACCCTAAACTCTAACCTTACCCCGACCCCTACCATACCCCTAACCCTACCCCTAAACCTACCCCTTCAGCTAACCCTACCCCTAACCCGTAACCTAACCCTAACCCTTACCCTAACCCATACTCTAACCCTAACTTTAACCCGTACCCTAACCCGAACCCTAACCTGTACCCTAACCCTAACACGTACTCTAACGCGTACCCTAAACCGTAACCTAACCCTAAGCCTAAACTGTACCCTAACCCGTAACTTAAACCATACCCTAAACTTAACCTTAACCCTAACAAGTACCCTAACCCATACCCTAACCTTAACCCTAAACCCTGACCCTAACCCATACCCTAACTCGTACCATAACCCGTACCCTAACCCTACCCATACCCTAAACCTAACCCATACCCTAACCGTAACCCTAAACCCTAAACCATAACCCGTACCCTAACACTAACCAGTACCCTTACCTTAACCTTAACCCATACACTAACCTGTACCCTATACCTAACCCGGACCCTAACCCATACCCTAACCCATACCTAACCCTAAACTGTACCCTAACCCGTACCCACACCCATACCCTAACCCTAAACCATACCTTATCCCTATCCCTAACCCGTTCCCTAACCCATACCCTAACCCTAAACCTAAACCATAACCTAACCTGTACCATAACCCTAAACTGTACCCTAACCCTAACCCATACCCTAACCCTAACTCGTACCCTAAACTGTACCTTAATCTGAATTCCAACACTAAACCTAAACCGTACCCTAAACCATAACCTAATGCGTACCCTAACCCGTACCCTAACACTAACCCGTACCCTAAACCTAACACGTACACCAACCCTAACCCTAACCCTAAACCCAAACCCTAAACCCTAACCCGTACCCTAAACCTAACACGTACACCAACCCTAACCCTAACCCTAAACCCAAACCCTAAACCCTAACCCGTACCCTAAACCCTAATCTGTACCCTAACCCATAACCTCTAACCTGTAACCCCTAAACCCAAACCTAACCCATACCCTCTCCTTACCCTAACCCTAACCCCTACCCTCACCCATACCCTAACCGTAACCCATACCCTAACCTTAACCCGTACCCTAATCTGTACCCTAACCCTGGGGATTGCCTACCCCTGGACCCCACCACGGGACTCAGCCTGCCACCCCTCAGGAAACCATGCCCCTTGGGGCGCTGCAGAGCATCCCGTGCAGGAGAACTGGTAGGGCCCCCCTGAGCCCCCAGCGATCCTCGGCGGCCCCCTACAACCCACCCTGAGGCCCACGCTCATCCCGCCCCACGCCTTCCCTTCAGCTTGCCACCGAGCGCATCGCAGAGCCAGCAGATCAGGCCTGCTGGGTTCCTGGGGCCTAGACCTGACCCTAGGTCGGCTGGGTAGGGCCCCTCCCCTGGGGCCCGGTGCCACTGCCCCAGGGACTGGGGACACCTGAGCCCCACTGCAGGATAAAGCCTGCCAGCCCACAGGAAACCGTGCCCCTTGGGAGGCTGTAGAGCGTTCAGGGCGGGAGAACCAGGAGGGCCCCCAGAGCCCCCAGCAAACTTTGGCGATGCCTAAACCCAACCTTGAAGCCCATGCTCACCCCACCCCGCACCCTCATCTCAGCCCGCAGCGGAGCTCACCACATAGTGGGCAGATCTGGCCTGCGGGGTTTTTGGGCCCCAACCCTAACCCTAGTTCATCTGTGGAGGGGCCCCTCCCCAGGAGCCTGGAGCCACAGCCGTGGGGATTCGGTACACCTGAGCCCCAAAGCAGGACTCAGTCTGCCACCCCACAGGAAACCGTGTGCCTTGGGAGGCCATAGAGCGTTCAGGGCGGGAGAACCAGGAGGGCCCTCCTGAGCCACCAGCGACCTTTGGCGGCCTCCCGCACCCCAACCCTGAAGCCCACGCTCACCCTCCTGACACCCTCACCTCAGCCCATGTAGCTCGACATACAGCCAGCAGATCTGGCCTGCGGGGCTCCTGGGGCCTAACCCTAGCCCTAGGTCGGCCGTGGGTGTGGGGGACTCCCCAGGAGCCTTACACCACAGCCCTGGGGAATTGGGATACCTGTGCCCCAACGCAGGACTCAGCTTGCCACCGGAAATGAAACTGTGCCCCTTGGGGCTCTATGGAGCCTACAGGACACGAGAACATGGGGAGGCCCCCGGAGCCCGTACCCACCTTTGGCAGCCCTCCGTGCCCCAACCCTGAGGCCCATGATCACCCTCCCCCATGGCCTCCTCTCAGCCTTTCACAGAGCTCGCCGCACCGCCTGCAGTATGTCCCTGACGGGCTCCTGGACCCTAACCCTTACCCTAGGTTGGCCACAGAGGGGCCCCTCCCCAGGGTCTTGGCACCCAACTCTGGGGGATTGGGGACACCCAAGGCCCACTGTAGGACTCAGTCTGCAGCCCACAGGAAACTACCGTTTTGGGGCACAAGAGAGGATTCAAGGCAAGAGAATTGGGGCACCCCTGAGAGCCCCTTCTGGTGAACCCCGACATTTGTGGGCCATTCCGGATGAAACCCCGCGACTAACACTCACCCGCCCTTGTGCCCTCATCTCAGTTGGCCTGGGAGTTCTCTGAGCACTGGGGAGTTCAGACCTGCTGTCTCTTCAGGCCTAACCTAACCTAACCCTGGGTCTTCTGCTGAGGGTCCCTCCCTGTTTGCCTGCCTCCAAGGCACCAGGCATTGGGCTCCCTCTGCACGACTAGAGGACTCAGCCTGCCCCACAGCAGGAAACTGTCATTTGGGGTTGCAGCAAGGATTCATAGGAAAATCGGAGGGCCCTCCTCAGCCCATTGCAGGCAACCTCCACTTTCAGAGATGTCCCCGGATACAATTAGTAGCTTCACACTGACCTTTAAACTTGCTGTACACAGAGATCCTTTGAAATTCTCCACACTTCCAACCTATGGCATCATCCAGCTTCAGTGCCTTACCCAGCTTTAGGTCTTGAGATGGATTAAAATGGGAAGTCATTTCACTGATGACGATGTACTGGTGACCAAAAGATACATGCATAAATGCTTCATATCACTTGGCTTCAGGGAAATGCAAATCTAAACCCCTATAGATGCCATATCACACGAGGCCGAATATCTAAAAATAAGAAGACATGAAACTATACATGTTGGAGAGGATGTGGAGAAACGGGAACCCTCTTACACCCCTGTACGAATGCAGACCGGTACAGCCACTCTTGAAAATGGTACGGAGTTTCCTCAAGAAGTTATAAATAAAGCTACCTTATGTCCCAGCAATTGCACTACTGGATATTTACCCCAAAGAGACAGAGGTAATGAAGACGGGACACATGCACCCCAGTGTTCATAGCAGCAATATCCATAATAGACAAACTATGGAAGGAGTGCAGATGACCATGGATAGATGAATGAATAAAGAAGATGTGGATCATATCTATAATGGAATATTACTCAGCCATCAGAAAGGATGAATACTTACCATCACACCTACCTGGGTGGAGCTGGAAGGTATTATGATGAGTGGAATAAGTCAATGAAAGAAAGACAATGATCATATGCTTTCACTCCTATGTGTAATATCAGAAACAAGGATGAAGACCATAGGGGAAGGAAGGGAAAATAGAATGGGAAGTCATCAGAGAGGGAGAAAACCCATGATGGCCTCTTAACTATCGCAAGAAACTGATGATTGCTGGAGGAGAAGTTTGGGGGGGTAACTGGGTGAGTAGCATTAAGGAGGTCACACGATACAATGAGCACTGGGTGTTACACACAACTGAAAATTTATTGAAGACTACATCTGAAACTAATGATGTACTGTAAGTTGGCTAACTGAATTTAAATTAAAGAACAATAGACCTCGAATAAACAATCCTAAACATTTGTATGGAACCACTAAAGATTCCGAACAGCCAGTGCAATGTGGAAAAGAAAATCAAAGCTGGAGGACTCACCATTTCAGATTTCAGGTTATACTACAAAGCTGCAGTCATCCTAACAAGACAGTACGGCACAGAAATAGACACAGCGACCAAAGGAACAGGATACAAGTTCAGACAGAAACCCACAATTATGTGGTCCATGAATCTTCCACAAAGCAAGCAACGATATCAAAAGGGAAAAGGACAGTCTCTACAACAAATGGTGTTGGGAAAACTAGACAGCTACGCACAAAAGAATGAAATTAGACTGCTTTCTTACACAATACAGACAAACACAAAACAGTTTCAAGACCTCAATATGAGACCTGAATCCATAAAAATCCTACAGGAGGGAAGACAGTAACTTCTTGACATGGACCATATTAACGTTTTTTAGACTGTCTCCTGAGGCAAAGGAAATGAAAGCAAAAATAAACTATTGGGAATACAGCAAAATAAAAAGTTTCCACACAGCAGAAGAACAATGAAAACGTAAAAATAATAAGACAACTTACTCAAAGGGAGAAGATATTTGCAAAGATCATATGCAATAAAGGGATAGTGTCCAAAACATATAGAATTGATACTACTCGACCCCCAAAAAACAAATAATCCAGTTAAGAAATAGGCAGAAGACATGGACAGACATTTCTCCAAAGAAGAAATACAAATGGCCAACAGTCCCGTGAAAAGATGTTCACCATCACCCATCATCAGGAAAATGTAAATCCAAAGGACAATAAGGTAATACCTCAAAACTTTCAGAATGGCTAACATCAAAAGCACAACAAAGAGCAGGCGTTGAGAGGATGTGGATAAAGGGGAATCCTCGCGAACTGTGGGTGGGAATGCAAACTGTGGTGGCCA
The DNA here is from genome assembly GCF_024610735.1 of Ursus americanus. Lineage (NCBI taxonomy): Eukaryota > Metazoa > Chordata > Mammalia > Carnivora > Ursidae > Ursus > Ursus americanus. The sequence goes on from NC_142137.1 coordinate 1,652,906, forward strand.
CCGTGGAAAACAGTATGAAGGTTATTCAAAAAATTAAATATAAAACTACCCTAAGATCCAAGAATCACACTACTCGTATTTACCCAAAGAATAGGCAAACAGTAACGTAAAAGGATACGTGCACCCCTATGTTTCTTGCACCATTATTTACAATATCACAATATGGAAGAAACCCAAGTGTCTGTAGAAAAATTGACAAATGAGATGATAGATGTGTGTATTCACACACACACGCACACACACACACACACACACACACACACACACACACATACACACACACAATGGAGTATTACTCGGCTTGAAAAAGAATGAAACCTTCCATTTGCAGCCACATGGATGGAGCTAGAGAGTATTATCCTAACTAAAATCAGGCATTCAGAGAAAGACAAATCCCATACGATGTCACATTCATGGGGAATTTAAGAAACAAACAAAAATAAATAACTAAAAGAGAAAAAGGAGACACACCAAAATACAAACTCTTAACAATAGAGAACAAACGGATGGTTACAAGAGAGGAGGTGGATAGAGGGATGAGTGATATAGATAAAGGGGATAAAGAGGACACTTTTCTTGATGACAACTGAGTAATATGTAGAATTACTGAATCACTCTATTGTACACCTGAAACGAATGTAACACTGTATGTTAGCTCTACTGGAATTAAAATAAATTTTTAAAAAAGATTTTTCTTTCAGGAACCTCTTTGAAAAAGCTGTTCCTGTGCACTGTGCATAAGCCCAATTGGGAGGATTCACTCTACAATAATTATTCACTACATGCCTCAGATTCAGATTTCACTGAGTTCTTACCGTGATTCCCAGCCCACGGGAGCCATGGTCCTTTTCAGTCCAGGCTCAGCACCAATGCATTCAAGATTGGAAGTAGAGACACATGTCACTTCACAGTCCAGAAAGCTATTATTGTTTCTGTTTCAGTGAGAGAGAGTCACAGACTTTGGGACAGGTTTCAGAGCAGGTTTATTATGGATCCTGGATCTCTACTGCAATGTTCATTGCCTGGATCCATTTGGCTAATAGGTTCCTTGTGGATGGGCTTGCTTCCAAGCACATACATGGAAGATGCAAAGGTGGGTGGGCTTGGTGCGGGACAGGAAGAAGACCAAAAGCAGACAAGAGTCCAACCCCTCCCCTGATCCAGGAACTGCTACAGGAGAGGGTACGTGAGGTAGAATCCATGCGAAACTCCAAGGTCCCCAGCTGAACACAGGAGGCACAGGTCAAGGGATCTGGAGATGCAGGGGTTGAAGGCTGCTCTGAGCTACCTCTGGGAGGAAGGGAGGGAAGGAATGAGAAGGAGAAACTGCCTGCCCCTGTCCCATGCCAGCTGCCCACCACTCCGACACGCATCAGTCTATGAGCTGACACAGCCTGGGCTCAGGATGGGCTGGCTCGGGTCCCTCAATCCTCAGTGGGACAGCTGGCCCCAAGCCTCAGAGACATGCTGAGGGAGATGAGAGGGAAAGCTGCCCCACCCAGGTCATCCCCTCCTTGAGCAGACAGCCCTTCAGAACTTCTAAAAAAAAACCCACTAACGGGGTTGAAAGACATGCCATGGATGAACTAAGGCATAGAGATATGAAAAATTACATTCATTTTTAAGTTCAGAGCTGTCATCTCAGGAAGTGGGGAGAGCTTCCTGAAGAAGACTGAGGGGAGGGCAAGCCATGCTGAAAAGGGAGACATGGCTCTCCTGATTGGGGACCTGCAGCCCCCTTCTGGGGCAGGGCATCACCCTTGCATTACACGAGATCCATGGAAGTGTTCCATCAGGGCCAGATGTTTGTCTCCAGAAGGCTACCCTGGCATCAGACTGCACAGGGCACCAGGGACGAGGGCCAGATGGAGGACGGACAATACTCCAGAGGCCATGGGGCAAGAACAGAGGCACATGACCTTGAAGATGATGATGAAAAGCAGGAGGTGGCAGCATGGAGCCAGCCTGAAAGTAACATGGGAGCAGTGCCCACAGCTACACTACCTGGGTGCCTTCTGTGTCAGGTGTAGCTGACTTCAGTGGGCTCCAGACTAGTCCTGACCACAAGTCTAGGAAGTGTGCACCACCCCGGCCTCCTCTCCCCTTGCAGCTGCTAGGAATCACGGTCACAGACCCTGGTCAGCTTTCGTGGAAACCAAGCAGTGGCTCCCCCGCACGCTGCACCTCTGGTGGTGGTCCAGTGCGACCCTCGTGCCTGGCCAGGCACTGATGTCTACCTGTCTCCACACCAATCCACAGACAGGAGGGTGTCCCTGAATTCCACAGCACCTGATGAGACAGATCCACAGAACCCAACACCCAGTGGGTCACTCGGGACCTCACCTATGAGGTCATGGAGCTCACCATACCCTATTTCTGTCACTTCCCACAGAAAGCCTGGTTCTGATCCCCCACAGTACCAAACATCCTGGTTGCTGACCTGGGGTCATGCCATGAACCCATATGGCACCTTTCTTTAAGTGAAGGCTATGCCTACACCTCCTAGAAAATATTTCTAATGAAGTACAAGTCCATCAGAACTACGGCGTGAACGGTAGCACACAGCCTACATGGTAGTAGTCAGTAATTCTAACAAGGGTTAACCCCAATCCCCGTCTCACAAACCTTCCTCCATCCCCACGGAACTCATGGTCTGCCCTCAGAAAACCCTCCAGGAAACAAACCTTTCATCTGAATGCTCTCTTCACCTTCTGCTTCAAATCTTGTCCAACGACAATGATATAAAACTAGAAATCAGTCTCAAGAAAAAAATGGGACAGTCAAAAATAGGTGGAGATTGGGGGGCCTAGGTGGCTCACTCGTTAAGGATCTGCTTTCAGCTCAGGTCGTGATCTCAGGATCCTGGGATCTAGCCCCGAATCAGGCTCCTTGCTCAGTGGGAAGCCCGCTTCTCCCTCTCCCACCACCCTGCTTGCGTTCCCTCTCTCGCTGTCTCACTCTCTGTCAGATACTTAAATAGTCTTAAATAAATATGTGGAGACTTAACAACATGCTACTGAACAACCAACAGTCAAATAAGAAATCAAAAAAATTTTAGAAGTACCTTGACACTAATGAAAAAGACAACCTACAAAAACTTATGGGATGCAGCAAAAGTAGCTTGATGGGGGACATCCATAGAAATTCAAGTCTTCATCAATCCATGAGAATGCTCTCCAAGAAACAACCTAATTTATCTGGTAAAGAAGTAGAAAAAAAAAGAACAAACAAAGCCCCAAATTAGTAGAAATAAGGAAATAACAAAAAGGAATGCATTAATAAATCCAACGGAGACTAAAAAGACAAAAAAAAAACAATGAAAATGAGAGCTGCCTTTTTTGGAAAGATAAAAAAAAACTGACAAACTTAGCTAGACTCACCAAGAAAAACAGAGGACTCCAATACAATCAGGAAAGAAAGATAATGGATTCCTGTCTCATATCAAAATCAAAAGAACTCTTCAACCTTGGACACAACAACTTCTTGCAACCCACGTCTCTAAAGGTAAAGGAAATAAAAGCAAAAATGAACTATTGGCACTTCATCAGGATAAAAAGCTTTTGCTCGGCAAAGCAAACGATCAACAAAACAAAAAGGCAACCTATGGAATCGAAGAAGATATCTGCAAATGATATTACAGACAAAGGGCTGGTATCCAAGATCCATAAAGAACTCCTCAAACTCGACACCCAAAAAATGGGCAGAAGACACAAAGAGATACTTCTCCAGAGAAGACATACAAATGGCCAACGGACACATGAAAAAATGCTCCACATCACTTGCCATCAGGCAAGTACAAATCAAAACGACAATGAGATACCACCTCACACCAGTTAGAATGTTAAAATTAACAAGACAGGGGGCACCTGGGTGGCACAGTGGTTAAGCGTCTGCCTTCAGCTCAGGGCGTGATCCTGGCATGATGGGATCGAGCCCCACATCAGGCTCCTCCGTTATGAGCCTGCTTCTTCCTCTTCCACTCCCCCTGCTTGTGTTCCCTCTCACGCAGGCTGTCTCTATCTCTGTGGAATAAATCAATAAAATCTTGAAAAAAATTAAGAAGACAGGAAATTACAAAAAGTCAGAGAGGATGTGGAGAAAGGGGAACCACCTTACACTACTCATGAGGATTCAAGCTGGTATACCCACTTTTGAAAACAATATGGAGGTTCCTCAAGACGTTAAACACAGAGCTATCCTATGACCCACCAATTGCACTACTGGGTATCTACCGCATAGACACAGAGTAATGAAAAGAAGGGGGACCTGTATCCCAATGTTCATGGCAGCAATGTACATAATAGCCAAACTGAGGAAGGAGCCAAGATGTCCTTCAGCAGATGAATGGACAAAGAAGATGTGGTTCATCTACACAATGGAATATTACTCAGTCATCAGAAAGGATGAATACTCCCCATTTGCACCAACGTGGATGGACCAGGAGGGGATTATGCTAAGTGAAATTAAGTCAAGCAGAGAAAGACAATTATCATATGGTTTCACTCCTATGTGGAATGGAAGGAATAGCATGGAGGATATTAGAAGATGGAAGGGAAAAGTGAAGGGGGGAATGAGAAGGGGAGATGAATCCTGAGAGACTACTGACACTGGGAAACAAACTGAAGGTTGCAGAAAGCGAGGGGAAGGGGAATGGGTTATCCTGGTGATGGGTATTAAGTAGGGCACGTATTGGGGCGCCTGGGTGGCACAGCGGTAAACCGTCTGCCTTCGGCTCAGGGTTATGGGATCGAGCCCCACATCAGGCTCCTCCACTGTGAGCCTGCTTCTTCCTCTCCCACTCCCCCTGCTTGTGTTCCATCTCTCGCTGGCTGTCTCTATCTGTGTCAAATAAATAAATAAATTCTTTTTTAAAAAAAAAAGGAGGGCACGTGTCATAATGAGCACTAGGTGTTATATGCAAACAATGAATCATGGAACACTACATCAAAAACAAATGAAGTACTCTAGGGTGACTAACATCATTTTAAAAATGAGAAAGATATGAAATCCATACAGGAAAACTGTCACTATTTGCAAATGACATGAAATCCCGAAGGATTCCACACAAAAAAAACTGTTAGAATAAACAAATTCAAGAAAGCTGCAGGGTATAAAGTCGATATACAGAGACCTGTTGTCTTTATTTTTTTCAGATTTTATTTATTTATTTGACAGGAAGAGAAAAAGCATGAGCAGGGGGAGTGTCAGAAAGAGGGAAAAGCAGACCCTCGCTAAGCAGGGAGCCCAACATGGGGCTCGATCCCAGAACTCTGGGATCATGACCTGAGCTGAAGGCAGACGCTTCACCTATGGAGCCACACAGATGACCCAACTTCTTGCATTTCTGTATACTGATGACACACTTTCGCAAAGAGAAATTAAAAAAGCAATGCCATTTACAATTGCATCAAAAAAATATCTAGGAATAAAAGTAACCAAGAATGAGAAAGACATAGTACACTCAACACATGGCAGAAAAGAAATGAAAAACCTGAGTGTCGAGGGGGGCAGAATGTATGGGTCAAAGATTTGGAAGGCAACACAAACAAATGGAAGCTTACGCCATGCTCCTTAACTGGAAGAGTTAATTATGTGAACATGTCCATCGTACCCAAAGCAATCAACAGATGTAATGAAATCCCTATCTGAATTCCAGTGGCATTATACGAGGAAATAGAAAACAGACCTCAAACTTCTATGGAATCACAAAAGACCCCAAATACCCAAAGCAACCTGGACAAAGAAAGGTGCAGTCAACACACTTCTGGATTTCAAGCTAGATTACAAAGCTGTTGTCATCAAAACAGGATGGTAATGGCATAAACACAGACACCAGGTTAGTAGAACAGAACAGAAAGCTCAGAAACTTACCCACACGTAGAAGATCTTAACTTAGGACACAGCAGCAGAAGATATGCCATGAGGGAAGGACTGTCTCTTCAGTGAGCGGTAACAGGCAAACTGGACACTAAATGCAGAAGAATATAACTGGGTCACTTTCTTACACCACACACAAAATTTTTAATGGATGAATGATTTGAACATAAGACCTGAATCCATAAACCTCCAAGAAGACACAGGTACTAAGTCTCTCGACATTGGTTTTGGCAAAGAGTCTTCAGATCGGACACCAAATACAAAGGCAACAAAAGCACAAATAAACAAGTGGAACAACATCAAACTGAAATCTTCCACACGGCAAAAGAAACCATCAAAAACTTAAAAGTCCACTGACCCAATAAGAAAAAAATATCTGCGAATCATATGTGTGAGAAGAGGCTAATATCCAAAATACAGACAACACTCATACAAATCAAAACAAAAAAAAAGTATAAAAAATGGGGGGAATATGTGAATAGATATTTTCCAAAGATGGCACACAGGTGCCAACAGACAGAAAAAGTTGTTCGGCATCACTAATCATCCTCAGGGAAACATCAGTGAAACCCACAATCGGCTATCCCCTCACAACTGTTGGAACAGCAATTGTCCCAGAGACAGACACCAGGTGGGGTCAAGGGTGTGCAGACGAGGAGACACTGTGCACTGTTGGTAGGAATGGAAATTGGTGCAGCCACTGTGACAAACGGTATGGAGGTTCCTGAAAAAATAAATGCAACTATCACATGACCCAGTAATGGCTCTACTGAGTATTGATTCGGAAACACAAAAATACTGCCTCAAAAAGACAGATGCACTCCCACATTCACTACAGCATTATTCACGAGAACCAGACATGGAAACACAGTCCTTGGGGGCCTTATGCCAAGTAACTCAGACACAGAAAGACCAATACCAGATGCTCTCATGTACATTCCACGTGGAATAAAAAAATACTGAACGCATAGATACTGAGAGCAGATTGGTAGTGCCAGATTCGCGGATGGGGTGGTAGAAACGGGTGAAGGTGGTCAAAGTCTCAATGTTTGAGTGAGAAAATCCGACAGTCATGAAATGTTCTGTCCAGCATGGAGACTAAAACTAACCCCACAGCATGGGGTATAGGTTTCCCTGCTCTTTGAAAGTACAGGGCTTCTGAGAAACCTTGCACAGCAGAAATGGTGTCAGGAAAGAATGGCCATTAATTTACACGGAACAATTAGACAGTGTGCTCAGACTCCAAAATTCCTTCTCTTTGGCTTTTCTTAGGCCTCAGGATACAAGTTTCTAACGGAGCCCCAGCATAAATGAAGATAAAGCACAACAGAGGCTCACAGACACCATTCAAAGTGCTGGTGTCTGGATGCGGAGAGCGGTTCCCAGCGGAAGGAGCTGGTTGGGGTGCACACCGCCTCTGTCGTGCTTCTCCCCAAAACAGATGCTGAACGCGATTCTCACTGTTCACCTTTTTTCATAAGAGGAAAATCCTCTTCAGGTCTCTTCCTCTTACTGAAGATGGGTAATTACGTAGTTCATTCAGGAAAACCCAGTGTCTTACTGTGAACGTTTAAAAAGTGGGGGATACTTGTACTTGAGCATTGCTGAGGGAGGAGATGTGAAAGGTTCTCCTAGACACAAACCTCAGCAGATCCACTGGGAAACTCACCTTCCTCAGCATGCGGAACATGGACTACCTCCTACCCCCCGAGAAACCCTCTCCTTCCCCTCAATCAGGACAACCCACAACAGCTGGGAGTTACCCCAATTCCTCTATTCTCCTGATCCTAATAGCTAACCCATCAGCAAATCCTGTGAGCTCCATCTTCAAAATGGACCCAGAATAGGTCTAACCACTCCATCCAAGGCCACCTGTCTGGTCCACAGTGCCTGAGTTCCTGGAAAAGCTTCGTCATTGACCTGCCTTGCCATCTTCAACCCTCTGTCATCTGTTCTCAACACTGTAGCCAGGATGGCCCAGTGAAACAGGGTCTCATGGGGCTATAGCCCTGGAATGGCTTTCTGTCACCTCTCTGAGCTCATGTCCTAAGCTGTCTCCTGTGGCCACAGGGCCTTCTTGCTGCTCCTGGACATACCTGGAATTCTCCTGCCCCAGATCCTTTGCACATGCTTTCCCTTCTGTTCAGAATGCTCTTGATATGTTCTACACCTTCGGAGAAGTCTGAATTGGAGTGACAGGGACAGAAGATGAGGCTGTGTGTGTTGGGTGAGGCTTGTGGCCTGGAAGAAGGTTCTCTGCCAGCTCTCCACCTGTGCCTCACTTGTCCTCAGCCAGGACCTAGCACACAGCCCTCACCTGTCACAACTCTCACCCAGGAGACCCACAGCTACCCCTGGAGCCCACCCTGCCCAAACCCTGCTGCAGAATGCATTCAGCTCTCCTCTGGGACCCCTGTCAACTTTACCCAGACCTGCAACTCCCCCGTCTCCTGCAAAGCTCCCGGATTCCTCCTCTTCTTCCAAAATCACACTGGCGCAAGGCTTTCATGAGAAAGCTATAACGTTAACTAATGAAAAGTTCACACCTACTTTCCCCTTCTGTTGCCTTTCTCTCCACCTTCTTTCCTACCTGTGCAAACTGTAACATATCAGTGGGATATGAAGATTCTCTGAGAACTGAATCTTTCATTGCAGCTTTCTGCGGACTCCTTATTTTAAGCAACAAGTGTATCCTACAAGAGGGTGTTTTACATCTATCCTCTATAGAATAGTACAGCCCAAATCACTACAATTTTACCTCACTCTTCATGAAGCAGAACACCTTTTCCTTTCTTCTTTTACTTAAATTCCAGTTAGTTCACATGCCATGGAATATTCGCTTCAGGGGTAAGATTTAGTGATTCCTCACCTGCATACAGAACCCAGTGCTCATCACAAGAGCCCTCCTTAATACTCCTCAGCCATTTAACTCTTCCCCCCACGCCCCTGTCCTGCAGCAACACTCAGTTTGTTCTCCAAGGTTGAGTCTATTTCCTTGTTTGCCTCTCTAATCACCCCTCAACTCTGTTCATCTGTTTTCTTTCTGAAATTCCACAAGTGTGAGAGCATAGGATATTTGTCTTTCCTCACTGATTTTGCTTAGCTTAATACACTTTGGTACATCCACATCCTTGCAAATGGTAAGATTTCATTCTTTTAGAAGCTGGGTCATAGTCCATTATATATATATATATCCCACATCCGCTTTATCCATTATATATATATATATATATGCATGTATGTATGTATCCCACATCCGCTTTATCCATTCATCAGTGCATTGACTTTGGGATTCTCTCCATAGTTTGGCTACTGTGGACTTTGCTGCTATAAACATCATGGTGCATGGACCCACTTCAAATCTGCATTTTTGTATCCTTTGGGTAAATACCTAGGACAGCAATTGCTGGATCATGTGGTTGTTCAATGTTTAACTTTTTGAGGAACCCCCACACTGTTTCCAAGACTGGCTGCACCACTTTGCATTCCCACCAACAGGATGGGAGGGTTCCCCTTTAAGCAGAACATTATCTGCCGGCAATTTCATAAGAGGAAACAAAACATCTGTGAGATCCACCCAGGGTCAGGCAAGCAGGTGCAGACTTCACCCCAAGGCTCCTGACGCCAAGCCCCTTGAAGCCACCAGCATGCCACTATCCAAAAGAATTCCCAGACTCTCCTTCTGACTCCACCACCAAAGAAACTACAGACAGAATATGGCACCTCAAAATATCGAGATAATACATTTAGTAAAACTAGAAAGTCAAGCTCAACTTTTAAACAGGAACAGGCCGCTTTGGATAATTTTGAATTTTCCCTCCACCCTAATTTTAACTCTTCCGATGAAAAAACTAATCAATGATGAAACATCACCTTTGTCAAATGACATCATCCAAGTCTGTATCAGATGACAAAAGCCACCTAACTCTAGATACTGGCCACTCGACCATATCTTAGGCCCAATTGAATAAACACTGTTAGATGAAGGAACAAATTAGATGTTACAAACAGGCACAGAGTGAATCTCACCTTCCCTTTCTAATAAAAGAGGGTTCCTAGGAAACAGATGGTCAAAAACATTTGTAAGCAATAAATGGACAGAAATTATGATCCCCTGCAAAGTTCTACCAGCAGGGAAACTAAGTAATTCTTCCACCAAACCCAGAATGCTGACAGCTACTTCAATTTTACTTTGTGGCTCAACTAGAGAAAAGAGAAAAGCCCAGGAGGTTTTGGGATAATGAGAGGTTTTACCTCCAGCCCTGACATAGATAGGACATTTTGCCAAACATACCTGTGCTTTCTCTGAACACTGGCGTCCTGTGACAATCTGCCTCCCTGACTCAGATGCTGACGTTCAAAACCTCGGTTTTCTTGGAGCCAGAGCAGAGAAGTGCTGTCAGCTGGGGAGAAGAAGGCACCTCTGACCTATAGCCTGAACACCTGCTTCGGTTTCTGGGTGCAGGGGCAACACATACTTGTTGTTTATCAGTAATTATCTTCATTCTCAATAGACCAATGACTTTGTCTTTTTGTGAAAGCAGACTTACTCTTCTAAAGAAACCCTCAATTCATCTATTCCCAATGCAATTAGTGTGGGGTCTGGTTTACTCCCTCCTTCAGGCCCCCACCTGGAGGATTTTCCTGCACGATTCTAACAGCCAATTACCACTAACCTGGGGGCACACGGGGCATAATGCTGAAGTTGGGGGACGGCTCTGGGGGTTGCTACTGCCACACCTGTGCCTGGGGGACCAGGGCACACCCTGCTGAACTTGGGGTACTGCTCAAGATGCATCACCTGCACTGTGTCAGAGAACCGGGGGACACATCACTGAAGGTGGGGACTCTGTGAGATCCTTACCCGCACTCTTCCCAGGGAACAGGGGAAACCCTGAAATTCTGCAACCAATCCCACAAAAGCTCAGGTGATTGGGCGCCCTGGAGTTCACGGGTATGGGTAATAAGGCCAGTAGAGGACATGGGGCAGAAGAGACTTTACAGGGAAAAAGAAAACTCACTTGAGTTCCCACAATGAACCCTCTCCAGGTGCCCTTCCAGAACCCTGCCTCCCACCTGGGGCGCACCCTACCCCCGGACCCCCCCCCCACCCACGGTGCACACTGCTCACTAACCAGCCGGGACCTCCGCAGAGCAACTCTCTCTCTCCCAGTTCCCCTTCTTGTGTCCCAATTTTGCACCCCACTGCAACTCTGGAACAGCCCACATAGACGTAGCTCCACCCCCAAGTGGTGATTTGTCAGGGAGGGTGGTGCCCCAGCCCCTGGGAAGCCAGGCAACCCACCCTCAAGCCCCTGGAACCCTGAAAGTGCAGGGGGTCCAAGAGATGCCTCCTCTACCCAACACCCAGCACAGGCATAGGTGGGGTCCTGGGCCGGGCTCCCCCCACACACCTGGTCCCTTCCAGGGACCCCTCTAGCTGCAGACCACCCTCAGAGTCCTGCCCCATCCCTTTCTGCACCAGCCCTCCCTGCTGGGGTGTGCCTGGTTCTGGGCAAGGTCAGTGGCTCTCAGACCCTCCAAGGCTTGGGCTTTAGGAAATGCAATGATTTCATGCATTTTCAGTATGTATATGTCAGTATGACTTTAAACTTATGGGAGCCAAAGAGGTTCTTTACTTGTTCTTATCTTTATGTTGGAATTTTTGGTTATTGTTTTCTTCTCGAAGCAGATGTACAACATGTGCTTGAGGCAGAAATAGGGCCCATGCTTTGAGTTTTTGCCCAATCATTTTGAGCCGGGTAAAATGTTAAAGGATAGCTTCTATGGGATCCCAGGATCAGGGCCCACAGATGATATAAGATAAAAATTACTTTCATCATTATAATTACTACTAAATGGAGGAATTTGAGACAAAAGCACCTTTCACAAGAGTACCAAGAAATCAAAATGATGCCCACAGAAGGCTACCTGCTCCATGGTCAGCACAGGTAACAGAACTGTTCATAGTCTCTGGACTCCTGCCCTTCTCCTGCCCAAAACTCTGAAGCACACAGACCACTTAAAATCAGAATTGTAGAACTGCTAGACACCTTAGAGATGCCTGGCACCATTCCCTTGGAATGCAGAATAAAACACAGTAGCTCATTGTCGCCAACTAATTTCAACATGAAGTGCCCCCTGGATGCACTAAGTTCTTTCTCTGCAAATGTTGACTAATGTAAGTCACAGTCATACCATATAAACACTATGATGGCTGGGGATTCATCGTAGGTAAGGGAATATTTTAGCCATGTTTACAAGCATTGGCTCACTTTGTAGAACAGGCTGAGCTGAGTGTTTTTAAATACTATTTGAGACCTGTTTTACAGCACCCTCTGAACATACCAGAGCCTGAATGGACTAAAAATGATAGTTGGTTTCAGTAACTTTAATACCAGAAAAACATTATACTGTCTCTATTCCTAAGGATCTTTGAGTATCTTACTCAGAGGTCCTCCACTGAGATAATGATCTTAATGATCACCATGGGCAGATGTGAAAAGGCCCGCTGAATTCGTTCCACTTGTCCACATGACAAGAAAATCCTGATACTTGATAGGTTTCCAGATCGAGAAGACCAGAGATAAGAGGGAAATAGTACCCTGCATGGAACAACAAGGGATTTGGAGTCAGTTTGGGGATCCCACTTAGGTTTCTGACACTAAAATCCTCTGTGACTCATATCATCTGAGTACCTGTCTAACCACCTGAACATGTGCCTAAAAATATCTACACCCTAGTTGAGAAGTTTAAGAGGCAGAATGCTACAAAGAGCCAGTACGATGTCTCTCAAGAACAGGTGCTCAGGAAGCCATAATTGCTATTGGGTCTATTTCTTTTCCAGAAGAAAGAACACATGTTGAATCCATATTTCTAATAGATGACTCACCAGATGATTTTCAAACCTGAAGGAAGGCCAAGAAGTCGCTCTTGTGTCATATTTCACTCAGAAATCATGTTGTTGGACTGGTGAGGATGATACGATAGAAACATCATCACTAAGAGTGGGGAGCTTCTAATTTCCATACGGCCATGTTGACCCCCTTAGCTCAGAGCCACCAGAAAGGGCAGCTGGGGAGGGGGCACCGTCATCACTATGAGTGGGGAGCTTCCCATTTCCATATGGCCATGTTGACCCCCTTAGCTCAGGGCCACCAGAAAGGACAGCTGATTGGGACCACAGGCCAAGGCTGCCAGGTGTGGCTGGGGCAGGCAGAACTCTGACTTAAGGCTCAACTCCTGTCTAGCTTATTATAATGCTCTTCACAAAGAAAGTGCCATTGTGTGTGAGCCCTCATGTAGAAAAGGTTCAGAATTTCCATTGAGATTCCCTCTCTGACCTTTAGGATATGTAGCAAAGTTCCATTTAATTTTTAAACATTGAAGGACTTCCTGGTTTTCTTTTCGCTATGACTGTGGCTCAATTCCCCTGTGGTCTAAGAATAGAATCTAGTTAATTTCAGGGTTTAACATTTGTAGCCTTGATTCGTGGCCCCACCTATCATCTATTTGGGTAAAGAGTCTATGAGCACTTGAAAATAATGTATTCTGCATTTATTATGGAATGTTCCCTATATGTCAATTAGGTCACATTTGTTACCAATGTTTTGTCTGCTTTTTCTGTCAGATATTGAGAAAGGTATATTAAAATCTTCAAACAATGCTGCTCTATTCATAGTGGCATCGGAGAATCTACCAGTGTTAGAAGGCAAGAGAAACAAAAAGTATAAGAATTGAGGGGATAATTGTGACTATTCACAGATAATACGATTGTGTACATAGAAAATCCAAACCAGTCTATAAATACCCTATTAGAATTAAAAATGCAATTTATAAATTTGAGATGGATTGTAGCTTCCCATTGGACAGTTTCTTTTTTTTTAAGATTTATTTATTCAACAGATATAGAGACAGCCAGCGAGAAAGAACACAAGCAGGGGGAGTGGGGGAGGAAGAAGCAGGCTCATAGTGCAGGAGCCTGATGTGGGGCTCGATCCCCTAACGCAGGGATCACGCCCTGAGCCTAAGGCAGACGCTTAACCGCTGTGCCACCCAGGCGCCCCCACTGGACAGTTTCTGAAAGAAAACGTAGAACCTGTCAATCTTGGGGTGAGACATAGGGTGCACTAACCATTTAAAAGAATTCAGTGGGACTTCATAAAAATGTGACATTTCTCCTTATCTTATGACCATAAGAAAATGAAAAAGTGAACCGCAGGCTGGGAAGTAAAGGTTTGCAATACACACACTGACAAAGACTTGTCAATAAAGAAAAACTGTTCTTCAACCATAAAAAGTCTATTTATAAACGAGTACTTCAGAAAAGATTGACTGATGGCCAATAAGAACAGGAAAGGGTGCTCTACAGTATTATTTTCAGCACAGCAACGCCTTTCCTAAAATGAAAACATACACACAAACCAGTATTCCCTAGATGGATGACGTCCTTATTTCTGAGGACAGCTTGAAGAACAGACTAGCCTCAAAGTAAAGTGATGGAATTCCTGACACTCAGAGGATGGACAATTGACCTCAAACTACAGTACAATTTCTAGGCATCATTCGGTCCTCTGAAGGCAGACAACTACCACACCCCTTCCTACACCACACAGGTTGCTTCCCAACCGCTACCATAAAAGAAGAAAATGAGAAACAGGACTATTAGGAAATAGCAAAAATCACATGTGGGGATTATCCTGAAACACACTGATCACATAATTAGTGTAAGGAAGTGTAGGGAACTGACAAGGACAGAGACTCAAGCGGTACTTCTTTGGGAAATGCTGTCTGAAATTGTCCACGTTGGTACCTGCTAATGAGGGCTCTGAGCATACCCTAGGGTTTGCTCACAAGGGTCTGCAACACCATCGCTGAGGACTGAAACTCTTCAAGACCTCAAAGCTTGCCTGATTGACTATTGGACTAAGAGATTCCCATGTTCCGAAAACAGATACCAACTCATTGAAAGGTTCACCTGGGCTCTCTTGGAGGCCCTACAAGAAGCTGAACCATTCACTGAAAATCAATTACACACACACACACACACACACACACACACACACACACACCTGTCATTTCAGCAATTACTTAAACATTCAAGGTTCTTCCTACCTTTTCTTTTTCACATTGATATTTATTCTCACATGAAATGTCATCATTTCTAATGAACACTGATGTGAAAATAGAGATCCATTGACAGAATATTCACAAAATGGAACTTCCCTGCTGTCATTTTCAATATAGCATATTTAAAGTTCATACATATTTTAGGTTTTTGGTAACTTATACAGGAGAAGATCAGCATTGAAAAACTCTAAATACTGACAATGAGTTTTAAGCCTAGAGAACAAAAAATGTCCAATTTCATAGATAATAAGGAACCAAAGGGAAAGCATTCAAGCTGTAGTCGAATAATTTTACACATATGCATCCTCTATTATTCTACTACTGAGGGGCGTGTTTTATTACCACTATGCATGCATCAATTGTCTTCCACGTGCAACTGCACAGGTATAATGAATTACTACAGTAGAATGAAATGTGTGGGAACTACTTGGCGGCATCTATAATGAACAATGAAATTTCGATCTTATATTTGGTGATCTTCCACTGTCTGTCCCTTTAGACAATGGACCCTAAACAGAAGTGGGAATGAACCTCGAGAGACTATGGACTCTGGGAAACAAACTGAGGGCTTCAGAGGGGAGACGGGTGGGGGATTGGGATGGGCTAGTGATGGGTATTAAGGAAGGTACATATTGCATGGAGCACTGGGTGTTATATACAAATAATGAATCACAGAACACTACATCAAAAACTAAGGAAATACTGTATAGTGACTAACATATCATAATAAAAAATTATTATTAGAAAAAAAATTAATGGTAAAAAAAATACAGCTTTTCTGTTTCAAGAGCAATCACAATTGAGAAAAAACTAATTTCCAATCCCTAAAGAAAAACACAGATCAAGTTCCATTTCACTCCCCTTTATTCACATTCTCTGTCGGTTCTAAGCTATTTCTCTACCTCCTTTCCTGCTGAGCAGGGAGCCTGGGCTCGATCCCAGAACCCTGCGATCATCACCTGAGCCAAAGGCACATGCTTAACTGGCTGAGCCAGCCAGGAGCCCCAGCCATGTTTTTCTTAAGCAAAGGGACACTTTCTCACAATGCCTTCACATGACTTCACATGGTACCAGAGATCTGCATTTGCTTCTAGGAGGTTGCAGATGAAGGCAATTGCAAACTCTCACAGTGGTTTATCAAATACAATGACCTGCCTGGTGACAGTGAATCTCTTATGAGCCCATGAGAGGGTGCTGTGACACTTAGCTGTGGCTGGGCTGGCACAGAGAACCAAATCCATTTCCCTGCCTGATGTCTGTGAGGAACAGATGCCCCCACTGTGAATGAGACCCTGCCACTGAGCTGTCTAGAGATGGCCATCCTCACGGAGGATGAGGATAAAGGACAATGCCTGAGGAGACCTCATCTGTGTCTTTTATCTTTTCATATTTTTGACAGTGGACAAATCACTGCCTAGGAGTCCCCAACTACCTTAGTCTCATCTGTGAATGGCCAAGAGGTTTTACAAAACACTTAAGATTTTCACCTCACAAATGCCCACAACCACTTACCATAGGGATTCAACATTAAGCAAAGATACTGTTCGTTGGAAGAGAGGTCCTGCCCACTGTTGTTTCTCACTTATATGCTCATCTTCCTTACCTCATGGTAACATAACCACCTTGATTCCTGCTTTTGTCGTGAGGAAGGCTGAGGTGACTTGAAGGGCATTACCCTGGCATCCTTCTTTCTTAGCAATAAGATGTGGACATTTCCCTAGTCCTACACACCCAAAGTTGAATCGGAATCAGGATTGAGGAGGCTGATGAGAGTTGAAGGTGTTTTCCTGTACAGGGTGGTTTATTACCAATAAGGATTGGTCAGAGTCCTCGAAATTCCAGAACCTTTTCATTAATGCTTCCTACTCGTGAAAGATGATGTACATTGGTCTTTCCCTGTATAGTGTGGTGACTCAGAGAAAAGTGCTTAACCCTTTCGTCAGACTTCCATGACCGCTTGGGGCTGTCTTCCATATTCACAAAGGATGATGTCAGGATTAAGAGGGTTCCTGTACACTGTTATTGTTTACAGATAAGTGTATGGCATTTTTGTTACATTGCCAGAGCCACTTATCGCCGGGCTTGCCGGCCTCTTGGGGACGAACCCTAACCCTAGGTCGGCTCCCGAGGGGCCCCTCCCAAGGGGCCTGGTGCCACAACGCTGGGGATTGGGGACCCCCGAGCCCAGCGCCAGAGTCACCCTGCCACCCCGCAACAACCCGGGCTGCTAGGGGCGCCGCCAGTTTTTCAGGGCGAGAGAACGGGCAGGGCACTCCAAGCCCCCGGCGACCTTCAAAGGCCCCCCGTCCCAAAACGCTTGGGCCCACACTCCCTCTCGCCAGCGCCCTCACCTCAGCCTGTCCCTCCGCCTGCCGCAGAGCTGGCGGAATGGGCCTGCTGGACTCCTGGGGGCTAACACTTACCCTAGGTCGGCCCCGAGGGGCCCCTCCCAAGGAGCCTGGCACGGCAATGCCGGGGATTTGGGACCCCGTGCCTCAGTGCTGGACTCACTCTGCCACCCCGCAAGCACCCAGGGCGCTAGGTGCATTGCCAGTCATTCAGGAGGGGAGAACGGGCAGGGCCCTCCGATCCCCCTGTGACCTTTGAAGGCCCCCCGCACAAAAACTCTGGCTCCCACGCTCCTTCTCGCCAGTGCCCTAACCTCGGCCCACCCAAGCTCTCACTGCAGAGGTGGCGGATTGGGCCTGCTGGCTTCCTGGGGGTTAACCCTATCCCTAGGTCGCCCCCGAGGGGCCCCTCCCAAGTGGCCTGGCGTCGCATGCCATGGATTGGGGACCCTCAAGTCCGAGCGCCTGACGCACCCTGCCGCCCCACCGCCACATGAGGCGCTAGGGGCGTTTCCAGTCCTTAAGAGCGACAGAAGGGGCAGGACCCTCCGAGCCACCTGCGACATTCGAAGGCACCCCGAGCCAAAGCCAAAATGCTCTGGCCCACGCTCCTGCTCGCCAACTACCTCACCTCGACCCACACCTCCATTCACCACACATGTGCGGAACCAGCCTGCCAGCGTCCTGGGGGCTAACCCTAACTCTACGTCGGCCCCCGAGGGGCCCGTCCCAAGGGGCCTGGCACCGCAACACCGGGTATTAAGGACCCCCAAGCCCCAGCGCCGAAATCACCCTGCTGCCCCGCCGCCACCCGGGCCGCTAGGGGTGCCGCTGGTCATACAGGGCGGGAGAACAGGCAGGGCCCTCCGAGCCCATGGTGACTTTCAAAGGCCCCATCCGAAATGCTTGAGCCCACGCTCCCGCTCCTCAGCGCCCTGACCTCGGCCTGCCCCTCTGCTCGCTACAGAGCCGGCGGATGAGGCCTGCCCTCCTCCTGGGGGCTACCCATAACCTTAGGTTGGCCCCTGAGGGGCCCCTCTGAAGGGGCCTGGCACTGCAATGCCTGGGATTGCGGACCCCCGAGCCCCAGCGCCGGACTCACCATCTCACCCCACCGCCACCCGGGCCGCTAGGAGCCCCGTCGTTCATTCAGGGAGGGAGAACAGGCAGATCACTCCGAGCCCCTGGTGACTTTCGAAGGCTCCCCACACCAAAACGCTTGGTCCCATGCTCCTGCTCACCAGCACCCTCACCTCGCCCCACCCTCCACTCGCCGCACAGCTGGCAGATCGGGCCTGCCGGCCTCCTAGGGGCTAACCCTAACCCAAGGTCGGTCCTCGCGGGGCCTGTCCCAAAGGGCTTGGCACCACACCGCAGGGGATTGGGGACTCCCGAACCCCAGCACCAGACTCACCCTTTCGCCCCGCCGGCACCCAGGCCGCTAGGGGCTCTGCCGGGTGTTCAGGGTGGGAGAATGGGCAGGGCCCTCCTAGGCACCGGCTACCTACGAAAGCCTCCTTCGCCAAAACGCTTGGGCCCATGCTCCCGCTCGCCATCGCCCTCACCTCGGCCTACCCCTTCGCTCACTGCACAGCTGGCGGATCGGGCCTGCCGGCCTCCTGTGGGATAACCGTAACCCTACGTCGCCCCAGAGGGGCTCCTCCCAAGGGGCCTGGCGCCACAATACCGGGGATTGGGGACCCCCGAGCCCCAGCCACGGACTCACCCAGCCGCCCTGCCGCCACCCGAGGCGCTAGTGGCGCCGCCGGTCATTCTCGGCGGGAGAACGGGCAGGGACCTCCGAGCCCCCGGGTCCTTCGACGGCTCCCCGCGCCAAAACGCTTGGTCCCCCGCTCCCGCTCGCCAGCAGCCTCACCTTGCACGCCCCTCTGCTTGCCACACAGCCGGCCAATTGGGCCTGCCAGCCTCTTGGTTGGTAACAATAAAGCTAGTTCAGCACCCGAGGGTCCCCTCTCAAGGGGGCTGGCGCCGCCACGCCGGGAATTGGGGACACCCGAGCCCCAGCGCTGGACTCACCCTGTCCCCCCGCCGCCACGCGGGCCGCTAGGGGCCCCGAGGATCATTCAAGCTGGAGAACAGGCAGGGCCCTTCGAGCCCCTGGCGACATTCGAAAGTCCCCTGGGCCAAAACGCTTGGGACCACGCCCCGCTCCACAGCGCCCTCACCTTGGCCCGCCCCTCCACTCGCTGCATATTGGGTGGATCAGGCCTGCCGGCCTCCTGGGGGATAATCCTAACCCTAGGTCGACCCCCGAGGGGCCCCGCCCAAGGGGCCTGGCACCGCAACATGGGGATTGGGGACCCTCGAGCCCCAGTGCTGGACTCACTGTGCAGCCCCGCCACCACCCGGGCCGCCTGGGGCACCACTGGTCACTCAGGGCGGGAGAACTGGCAGGGCCCTCGGAGCCCCTGGCGACCTTCGAAGGCCCCCGCACCAAAAGGCTTGGGCCCACACTCCCGATCGCCAGTGCCCTCGACTCGGCCCACCCCTCAACTTGCTGCACAGCCAGTGCATCAGGCTTGCTGGCCTACTGGGGGCTAACCCTAACCCAAGGTCGGTCCCTGAGGGGCCCTTTCCAAGGGGCCTGTCGCCACCACGCCGGGGATTGGGGACCCCTGAGCCCCTGTGACCTTCGAAGGCCCAACACCCCAAAACTCTTGGGCCCATGCTCCTTCTCGCCAGCGCCCTCACCTCTGCCCGCACCCCCGCTCGCTTCACAGCCTGCAGATCGGGCCTGCCGGCCTCCTGGGGGCTAACCCTAACCCTAGGTCACTCCACGAGGGGCCCTCCCAAGGGGCCTGGCAATGCAATGTGGGGATTGGGGACCCCAGAGCCCCAGCCAGGACTCATCTTGTCGTCCCGCCACCACCCGGGCTGCTAGGGGAGCCGCTGTTCATTCAGTGTGGGAGAACAGGCAGGGCCCTCTGAGCCCAAGGCGACATTTGAAAGTGCCCTGCCCCAAAATGCTCCCACGGTCCCCCTCTCCAGTGCCCTCACCTCAGCACACGGATCCGCTCGCCGCACAGCTGGCGTTTCAGGATTGACAGCCTCCTGAGGTCTAACCCTAACCCTAGGAAGCCCCCGAGGCATACATCCCAAGGGGCCTGGCGCCGCACGCCGGAGATTGGTGACACCCGAGCCCCAGCGCCGGACTCACCCTGCTACCCCCCCACCCCCCGGGCCTCTAGAGGCACCGATGGTCATTCAGGGCGAGAGAACGGGTAGGGCCTTCCGAACCCCCAATGACCTTTGAAGGCCCCCCGCGTCAAAACGATTGGGCCCACGCTCTTGCTCTCAAGCACTCTCACCTGGGCCCACCCCTCTGCTCGCTGCACAGCTGGGTGATTGGGGCTGCTGGCCTCCTGGGGGCTAACCCTAACCCTAGGTCAGCCCCCAAGGTGCCCCGCCCAAGGGAACTGGAGCCGCAGCCTGTGATTGGGGAACCCCGAGCCTCAGCGCTGGACTCACCCAGGCGCCCCGCCACCACACGGGTCGCTAGGGGCGCCGCAAGACATTCAGTGTGGGAGAATGGGCAGGGCCCTCCGAGTCCCCTCGTCATTCGAAGGCCCACCGCGCCAAAAGGCTTGGGCCCACGCTCCCGCTTGCCAGTGCCCTCACCTTGGCCCGCCCCTCCGCTCACTGCACAACCGGCGGATCGGGCTTGCTGGCCTCCTGGGAGCTAACCTTAACCCTAGGTCGGCTCCCAAGAGGCCTGGCACTGCAACGCCGGGGATTGGGTACCCCCGAGCCCCAGCGCCGGACTCAACTTGCCGCCCCCAGGGCACCCTGGCCGCTAGGGGCGACGCACGACATTCAGGGCGGGAGAATGGGCAGGGCCCTCCGAGCCTCCGGCGACTTTCGAAGGCCCCCCGCGCCAAAACGCTTGAGCCCACGCTCCCACTCGAAAGCGCTCTCACCTCGGCCCGCCCCTCTGCTCCCCGCACAGCCAGCGGATGGGGCCTGCCAGCCTCCTGGGGGCTAACACTACCCCTAGGGCGGCCACCGAGGGGCCCTTCCCAAGGGACCTGGCACCGCAGCGCCAGGGATTGGCGACACCCGAGCCCCAGCCAGGACTCAATTTGCCGTCCCGCCGCCACCCAGGCCGCTAGGGGCGCCGCCGGTCATTCAGGGCTGGAGAAAGGGCAGGGCCCTCTGAGCCCCTGGCGACTTTTGAAGGCCCCCCGCTCCAATATGCTTGGGCCCATGCTCCTGCTCGCCAGCACCCTCACCTAAGCCCTCCCATCCACTCGCCGCAAAGCTGGCAGATCGGGCCTGCCGGCCTCCTGGGCACTAACCCTAACCCTAGGATGGCCCCTGAGGGTCCCTTCTTAAGAGGCCTGGTGCTGCAAAGCCGGGGATTGGGGACCCCCGAGACCCAGCTCCGGATGCACCCTGCCGCCCCACAACACACGTGCCTCTAGGGGCGCCACCATTCATTCAGTGTTGGAGAACTGACAGGGCCCTCCGAACTCCCTCCGACCTTCGAAGGCACCCCGAACCAAAACGCTTCAGCCCAGGCTCATGTTCACCAGCACCCTCACCTTGGCCCACACCCCTGCTCGTGGCACGTGTGGTGTATCGGGCCTGCCGGCCTCCTGGGGACTAACCCTAACTGTAGGTCGGCCCCCAAAAGGCCCTACCCAAGTGGCCTGGCGCCGCAACGTCGGGGATGGGGAACCCGAGCCCATGTGCCGGACTCACGCTGCTACCCTTCAGCCACCCGAGCCTCTAGGGGCCCCGCTGGTCATTCAGAGCGGGAGAACAGGCAAGGCACCCCAGCGAATTTCAAAGGCCACCCTGCACCAAAATGCTTGGGCCCATGCTCCCGCTCACCAGCGCCTTCACCTCGGCCCGCCCCTCCGCTCCCGCACAGTCGGTGGATCAGGCCTGCCGGCCTCCTGGGGGCTATCCCTAACCCTAGGTCGGCCCCCGAGGGGCCCCTCCCAAGGGGCCTGGCGCTGCAAAGACAGGAATGGGGACCCCCGAGTCCCAGTGCCGGACTAACCCTGCCGCACAACCACCACCCGGGCCGCTAGTGGTGCCGCCGGGCATTCAGGGTGGGAGAATGGGCAGGGCCCTCCGAGGTCCCGGCAACCTTTGAAGACCTCCCGTGCCAATATGCTTGGACCCACGCTCCCGCTCGCCAGCGCCCTCACCTCGGCCCACCCCTCCATTGGCCGCACAGCCTGCAAATCGGGCCTGCCAGCCTCCTGGGGGCTAACAATAACCCTAAGTCAGCCCCCGAGAGGCCCCTCCCAAGGGGCCTGGAGCCACAACGCTGGGGATTGGGGATCCCCAAGCCCCAGCTCTGGATTCACCCTGCTGCCCCACCGGCAACCGGGCCACTAGGGGCGCCGCCGGTCATTCAGGGCGGGAGAAGGGGCATGGCCCTCTGAGCCCCCAGCAACTTTTGAGGGCCCCCCGCGCCCAAATGCTTGGGCCCACGCTCCCGCTCGCCAGCGCCCTCACTTCGGCCCACCCCCCCGTTTGCCGCACAGCGGGCGGATTGGGCCTGCCGGCCTCCTGGGGGCTAAGCCTAACCCTAGGTTGGCCCCAGAGGGGCCCCTCCCAAGGGGCCTGGCGCCACAACGCGGGGATTGGGGTCCCCTGAGCCCCAGCACCAGACTCACCCTGCCTCCCCGCTGACACCGGGCATGCTGGGGCATCGATGTTCATTCAGGGTGAGAGAACGGGCAGGGCCCTCGAGACCCTGGCGAACTTTGAAAGCCCCAAGTCAAAATGCTGGTGCCCACGCTCCTTCTTGCCAGCACCTTTACTTCGGCCCACCCCTCCTCTCGCAGTCTAGCTGGCATATCGGGCCTGCTGGCCTCCTGGGAGCTAACCCTAACCTTAGATCGGCCCACGAGGGGCCAATCCTAAGGGGCTTGATCCTGCAATGCCGGGGATTGGGGACTCCCAATTCCTAATGCCTGACTCACCCTCCCATCCCACGTCACCCGGGCCGCTAGGGGCACTGCCGGTCATTCAGGTCAGTTGAAGGGGCAGGACTTTCTGAGCCACGGGACATTCGAAGGCCCCCGAAGCCAAACCGCTGTGGCCACGCTCCCGCTCACCAGCACCCTCACCTCGGCCCACCCCTCCGCTCGCCCCACAGTGGTGTATTGGGCCTGCCGGCCTCCTGGGGGCTGACCCTACCCTAGGTCGGCCCCCGAGGGGCCACTCCCAAGGGGACTGGCGCCGCAATGCCTGGAATTGGGGACCCCCTACCTGCAGCGCTGGAATCACCCTGCCACCCTGCCGACACCGTACCCGCTGGGGCATCGCAGGTCATTCAGGGTGGGAGAACAGAACGGGCAGGGCTCTCGAGAACCCAGTGACTTTCGAAGGCCATCCGCACCAAAACGCTGGGGCCCATGCTCCCACTCACCTGGGCCGTCACCTCAATCCGCTCCTCAGCTTGTTGCACAGCCGGGGAATCGGGCCTGCAGGCCTCTTAGGGGATAAACCTAACCCTAGGTAGGCACGAAGGGGCCCATCCTAGGGGCCTGGCGCCGAAACACCTGGAATTGGGGATTCCCGAGCCAAAGTGCCAGACTCACCATGCCTCACCGCCACCACCCAGGCCGCTAAGGGTGCCGCCAGTCATTCAGGACGGGAGAAAGGGCAGGATCCTCAGAACCCTGGCGACCTTCGAAGGCCCCCCGCGCCAAAACGTTGGGTACCACGCTTCCACTCGCCAGCTCCCTCACCTCGGCCCACCCCTTCACTCGCCCCACAGCCATCATATCGGGCCTGCCGGCCTCCTGGGGGCTAACCCTAACCCTAGGCGGGCCCCCAAAGGGCAATTCCAAAGGGCCTGGCACTGTGACGCCGGAGATTGGGGACCACCAAGCCCCAGCGATGTACTCAACCTGCCCCTCCGCCGCCACCCGGGCCACTTGGGGCGCCGCCGGTCATTCAGGGTGGGGGAACGGGCAGGGCCTTCCGAGCCCCCGGCGACATTCGTAGCTCCCCCACGCCAAAACGCTGAGGCCCACGCTCCTGCTCTACAGCGCCCTCACCTCGGCCCGCCCACCCTCTAGCCACACAGCTGGCGGATCCGGCCTCCCGGGCTCCTTGGGGCTAACCTTAACCCTAGGTAGGCCCCAGAGTGTCCCCTCCCAAGAGACTTGGTGCTGCAAAGGCAGGGATTGGGGACCCGCAAGCCCCAGCACCAGGCTCACCCTGCCGCCCCACCGCCATGCGGGCCGCTAGGGGCGCCGCCGGGCAATCAGGGCGGGATAACCGGCAGGGCCCTCCGAGCCTCCAGTGAAATAAGAAGGCCCCCCACGCCAAAACGCTGGGTACCACGCTACCGCTCGACTGCGCCCTACTACGTTCAATCCCTCCGCTCACTGCAAAGCCGGCGGATCAGGACTGCTGGCCTCCTGGGGGTTAACCTAACCCTAGGACAGTCCCCGAGGGGCCCCTCCCAAGGGGCCGGGAGCCACAACGTTGGGGATTGAGGAAACCTGAGCCCCAAGGCCGGACTGACCCTGCCACCCTGCCGCCACCTGGGGAGCTAGGGGTGTCACCGGTCCTTCATGGCGGGAGAATGAGCAGGGCCCTCCGAGCCCCCTGCGACATTCGAAGGCCCACCGAGCCAAAATGTTGGGGCCCACGCTTCCGCTCGCCAGCGACCTCACCTTGGCCCACCCCTCCATTCGCCGCAGAGGCGGTGGATCGAGCCTGCCGGCCTAACCCTAACCCTAGGTCGGCCCCCAAGGGGCCTCTCCCAAAGGGACTGCCGCCGAACGCCAGGGATTGGGGACCTCTGAGTCGCAATGCTGGACTCACCCTTCCGCCCCGCCCACACCCGGGCCGCTAGGGCACCGCCGATCATTCAGGGCGGGAGAACGGGCAGGGCCCTCCCTGTCCCGGTGACCTTCGAAGGTCCCCAGCGCCAAAACGCTGGGGCCCACTCTCCTACTCGCCAGCACCCTGATCTTCGACCGCGCCTCCATTTGCCCCAGACTGCGGATCGTGCCTGCTGGCCTACAGGAGCTAACCTTTACCCTAGGTCGGCCCCCAAGGGGCCCCTCCCAAGGGGCCTGGTGCCGCAACGTCTGGCATTGGGGACCCCCGAGCCTCAGTGCCAGACCCACCCTGCCGCCCCGCCACCACTCGGGCTGCTAGGAGAGCCGCCACTCATTCAGGGCGGGAGAATGGGCAGGGCCCTCCGAGTCCCTGGCGACATTTGAGGGCCCCGGGTGCCAAAACTTTGGGTACCACCTTCGAGCTCGCCAGTGCCCTCACCACGGCCCGCCCCTCTGCTCACCGCACAGCTGGCGAATGGGGCCTGTCGGCCTCCTGGGGGCTAACCCTAACCCTAGGTTGGCCCCAGAGGGGCCCCTCCCAAGGGGACTGGTGACCAAAGTCGGGGATTGGGGACACCCGAGCCGCAGCGCCAGACTCACCCTGCTGTCCCGTTGACATTGGGCCCGCTGGGGCGTCGCTGGTCTTTCAGGGTGTGAGAATGGTCAGGGCCCTCGAGACTCTGGTGACTTTTGATGGCCATCTGCGCCAAAACTCTGGGGCCCACGTTGGAGCTCGCCAGCGCCCTCACCTCAGTCCTCCACTCCGCTCTCCGCACAGCTGTCGGATCGGGCCTGCTGGCCTCCTGGGGGCTAACTCTAATCCTAGGTTGGCCCCCAAGAGGCCCCTCCACAGGAGCCTGTCGCCGCAACACCAGGGATTGATGACCCCCAAGCCCCAGCGCCGGACTCAACCTGCCGCCCCGCCACCACCCGGGCCGCTAGGGGCGCCGCCAGTCATTCAGGGCGGGAGAACGGGCAGGGCCCTCCGAGCCTCTAGTGACGTTCAAAGGCCCCCTGCGCCAAAACGCTGGATACCATAATCCCGCTCGCCAGCACCCTCACCTCGGCCCAACCCTCCGCTCGCCATACAGCCAACGCATCGGTTCTGCTGGCGTACTGTGGTCTAACCCTAACCCTAAACCCTAAACCCTAACCTTAAAACCTAAACCTTAACCCCTAACCCTAACCCTAAACCCTAACCCTCACCCTAACCCATACCCTAAACCATAACCTAATCCGTACGGCAACACTTACCCTAAACTGTACCCTAATGCGTACCCTAACCCGTACCCTAACCCTAACCCATACCCTAAACCTAACCTGTACTCCAACCATAACCCTAACCCTAAAACCAAACCCTAAACCCTAATACGTACCCTAAACCCTAATCTGTACCCTATCCCATAAACTCTAACCTGTAACCCCTAAATCCAACCCTAACCCGTATCCTCTCCTTACCCTAACCTTAACCCCTACCCTCTCCAATACCCTAACCTTAACGCGTACCCTAATCCGTACCCTACCCCCGGGGATTGGTATACCTGAGCCCCACCACAGGACTCAGCCTGCCACCCCTCAGGAAACCATGACCCTTGGGGCGCCGCAGAGCATCCCGTGCAGGAGAACTGGTAGGGCCCCCTGAGCCCCCAGCGATCCTCGGCGGCCCCTACACCCCAACCCTGAGGCCCACTCTCATCCCGCCCCACGCCTTCCCTTCAGCTTGCCACCGAGCTCGTCGCAGAGCCGGCAGATCAGGCCTGCCGGGTTCCTGGGGCCTAGACATGACCCTAGGTCGGCTGGGTAGGGCCCCTCCCCTGGGGCCCGGTGCTGCAGCCCCAGGGACTGGGGACACCTGAGCCCCACTGCAGGATAAAGCCTGCCAGCCCGCAGGAATCCGTGCCCCTTGGGAGGCTGTAGAGCATTCAGGGTGGGAGAACCAGGAGGGCCCCCAGAACCCCCGGCGAACTTCGGCGATCCCTAAATCCAACCTTGAAGCCCATGCTCATCCCACCCAGCACCCTCATCTCAGCCCGCGGCGGAGCTCGCCACATAGTGGGCACATCTGGCCTGCGGGGTTCCTGGGTGCCAACCCTAAACCTAGTTCATCTGTGGAGGGGCCCCTCCCCAGGAGCCTGGAGCCACAGCCGTGGGGATTCGGGACACCTGAGCCCCACAGCAGGACTCAGTCTGCCACCCCGCAGGAAACCGTGTGCCTTGGGAGGCCATAGAGCATTCAGGGCGGAAGAACCAGGAGGGCCCTCCTGAGCCACCAGTGAACTTCGACGGCCTCCCGCATCCCAACCCTGAGGCCCATGCTCACCCTCCCCACACCCTCACCTCAGCCCGCGTAGCTCGCCATACAACCAGCAGATCGGGCCTGTGGGGTTCCTGGGGCCTAACCCTAGCCCTATGTCAGCCGCGGGTGTGGGGGCCTCCCCAGGATCCTACACCGCAGCCCCGGGGAATTAGGATACCTGTGCCCCACCGCAGGACTCAGCTTGCCACCCGACAGGAAACCGTGCCCCTTGGGGCTCTACGTAGCCTACGGGGCATGAGGACTTGGGGAGGCCCCCAGAGCCCATCCCCACCTTGGCAGCCCCCCTGCCCCAACCCTGAAGCCCATGCTCACCCTCCCCCATGGCCTCCTCTCAGCCCTCCACAGAGCTTGCTGCACAGCCTGCAGATTGTCCCTGCCGGGCTCCTGGACGCTAACACTTACCCTAGGTTGGCCACAGAGGGGCCCCTCCCCAGAGTCCTGGCACACCACTCCGGGGGATTGGGGACACCCAAGCCCCACCGTAGGACTCAGCCTGCAGCCCACAGTAAACTGTACCATTTTGGGGCACAACAGAGCATTCAGGGCAAGAGAATTGAGAGCCCCTTCTGGTGAACCCCGAACTTTGTGGGCCCTTCCGGATGAAACCCCAAGGCTCACACTCACCCGCGCTTGTGCCCTCATCTCACTCGGCCTGGGAGTTCTCTGAGCACTGGGCAGTTCAGACCTGCTGTCTCTTGAGGCCTAACCTAACCCTGGGTCTTCTGCTGAGGGTCCCTCCCCGTTTGCCTGCCTCCAAGGTACCAGGCATTGGGCTCACCTCTGCACGACTAGAGGACTCAGCCTGCCCCACAGCAGGAAACTGTCCATTTGGGGCTGCAGCAAGGATTCATAGGAAAATCAGAGGGCCACCCTCAGCCCATCCCAGGCAACCCCCACTTTCAGAGATCTCCCCGGATCCAATTAGTAGCTTCACACTGACTTTTAAACTTGCTCTCCATGGAGATCTTTTGAAATTCTCCACACTTCCAACCGATGGCATCATCCAGCATCAGTGCCTTACCCAGCTTTAGGTCTTGAGATGGATTAAAATGGGAAGTCATTTCACTGATGATGACGTACTGGTGACCAAAAGATACATGCATAAATGCTTCATATCACTTGGCTTCAGGGAAATGCAAATCTAAACCCCTATAGATGCCATATCACATGAGGCCGAATATCTAAAAATAAGAAGACATGAAACTATACATGTTCGAGAGGATGTGGAGAAACGGGAACCCTCTTACACCCCTGTACGAATGCAGTCTGGTACAGCCACTCTTGAAAATGGTACGGAGTTTCCTCAAGAAGTTATAAATAAAGCTACCCTATGTCCCAGCAATTGCACTACTGGGTATTTACCCCAAAGAGACAGAGGTAGTGAAGACGGGACACATGCACCCCAGTGTTCATAGCAGCAATATCCATAATAGACAAACTGTGGAAGGAGTGCAGATGACCATGGATAGATGAACGGATAAAGAAGATGTGGATCATATCTATAATGGAATATTACTCAGCCATCAGAAAGGATGAATACTTACCATCACACCTACCTGGGTGGAGCTGGAGGGTTTTATGCTGAGTGGAATAAGTCAATGAAAGAAAGACAATGATCATATGCTTTCACTCCTATGTGGAATATCAGAAACAAGGATGAAGACCATAGGGGAAGGAAGGGAAAATAGAATGGGAAGTCATCAGAGAGAGAGAAAACCCATGATGGACTCTTAACTATAGCAAGAAACTGATGATTGTTGGAGGAGAAGTTTGGGGGGGTAACTGGGTGAGTAGCATTAAGGAGGTCACACGATACAATGAGCATTGGGTGTTATACACGACTGAAAATTTATTGAAGACTACATCTGAAACTAATGATGTACTGTAAGTTGGCATATTGAATTTAAATTAAAGAACAAAAGACCTTGAATAAACAATCGCAAACATTTGTATGGAACCACTAAACATTCCGAACAGACAGTGCAATGTGGAAAAGAAAAACAAAGCTGGAGGACTCACAATTTCAGATTTCAGGTTATACTACAAAGCTGCAGTCATCCTAACAAGACAGTACGACACAAAAATAGACACAGCGACCAAAGGAACAGGATACAAGTTCAGACAGAAACCCACAATTATGTGGTCCATGAATCTTCCACAAAGCAAGCAATGATATCAAAAGGGAAACGGAGGGTCTCTACAACAAATGGTGTTGGGAAAACTAGACAGCTACGCACAAAAGAATGAAATTAGACTGCTTTCTTACACAATACAGACAAACACAGAACAGTTTCAAGACCTCAATATGAGACCTGAATCCATAAAAATCCTACAGGAGGGAAGACAGTAACTTCTTGACATGGACCATACCAACGTTTTTCTGGACTGTCTCCTGAGGCAAAGGAAATGAAAGCAAAAATAAACTATTGGGAATACAGCTAAATAAAAAGTTTCCACACGGCAGAAGAACAATGAAAACGTAAAAATAATAAGATAACCTACTCAAAGGGAGAAGATATTTGCAAAGTATATGCAATAAAGGGATAGTGTCCAAAACATATAGAACTGATACTACTCGACCCCCAAAAAACAAATAATCCAGTTAAAAAGTAGGCAGAGGACATGACAGACATTTCTCCAAAGAAGAAATACAAATGGCCAACAGTCCCATGAAAAGATGTTCACCATCACCCATCATCAGGAAAATGTAAATCCAAAGGACAATGAGGTAATACCTCAAAACTGTCAGAATGGCTAACATCAAAAGCACAACAAAGAGCAGGTGTTGGGAGGATGTGGATAAAGGGGAATCCTCGCGAACCGTGGGTGGGAATGCAAACTGTGATGGCCACCATGGAAAAGAGTATGAAGGTTCCTCAAAAATTAAATATAGAACTACCCTATGATCCAACAATCACACTAATCGTCTTTACCCAAAGAATAGGCAAACAGTAACTTAAAAGGATACGTGCACCCTTATGTGTCTTGCACCATTATTTACAATATCACAATATGGAAGCAACCCAAGTGTCTGTAGACAAATTGACAAATGAGATGATAGATGTGTGTATTCACACACACACGCACACACACAGACACACAGACACACACACAATGGAGTATTACTCGGCTTGAGAAAGAATGAAACCTTGCCATTTGCAGCCACATGGATGGAGCTAGAGAGTATTTTCCTAACTAAAATCAGTCAGTCAGAGAAAGACAAATCCCATACGATGTCACTCTAATAGGGAATTTAAGAAACAAACAAAAATAAATAACTAAAAGAGAAAAAGGAGATACACCAAAATACAAACTCTTAACAATAGAGAACAAACGGATGGTTAGCTTTATGGGGGACATTCATAGAAATTCAAGCCTTCATCAATCCATGAGAATGCTCTCCAATAAACAACCTGATATATGTGGTAAAGAAGTAGAAAATAAAACAACAAACAAAGCCCCAAATTAGTAGAAATAAGGAAATAACAAAAAGGAATGAATAAATAAATCCAACGGAGACTAAAAAGACCAAAAAAACAAAAACAATGAAAATGAGAGCTGCCTTTTTTGGAAAGATAAACAAAACTGGCAAACTTAGCTAGACTAACCAAGAAAGACAGAGGACTCGGATACAATCAGGAAAGAAAGATAATGGATTCCTGTATCATACCAAAATCAAAAGAACTCTTCAAAGTTGGATACAACAACTTCTTGCAAGCCACGTCTCTAAAGGCAAAGGAAATAAAAGCAAAAATGAATTACTGGCACTTCATCAGAATAAAAAGCTTCTGCACGGCAAAGCAAACGATCAACAAAACAAAAAGGCAACCTATGGAATTGAAGAAGATATCTGCAAATGATATTACAGATAAAGGGCTGGTATCCAAGATCTATAAAGAACTCCTCAAACTCGACACCCAAAAAATGGGCAGAAGACACAAAGAGATACTTCTCCAGAGAAGACATACAAATGGCCAACAGACACATGAAAAAATGCTCCACATCACTTGCCATCAGGCAAATACAAATCAAAACGACAATGAGATACCACCTTACACCAGTTAGAATGGTTAAAATTAACAAGGCAGGGGGCACCTGGGTGGCACAGAGGTTAAGCATCGGCCTTCGGCTCAGGGCGTGATCCTGGCATTATGGGATTGAGCCCCACATCAGGCTCCACTGCTATGAGCCTTCTTCTTCCTCTCCCACTCCCCCTGCTTGTGTTCCCTCTCTCGCTGGCTGTCTCAATCTCTGTGGAATAAATAAATAAAATCTAGAAAAAAATTAACAAGGCCAGAAATTACAAAAAGTCAGAGAGGATGTGGAGAAAGAGAAGCCCTCTTACACTACTCATGAGAATTCAACCTGGTATAGCCACTTTTGAACAATATGGAGGTTCTTCAAGACATTAAACACAAAGCTTTCCTACGACCCACCAATTGCACTACTGGGTATTTTCCCCATAGACACAGAGTAATGAAAAGAAGGGGCACCTATATCCCAATGTTCATAGCAGCAATGTCCATAATAGCCAAACTGTGGAAGGAGCCAAGATGTCCTTCAGCAGATGAATGGACAAAGAAGATATGGTTCATCTATACAATGGAATATTACTCAGTCATCAGAAAGGATGAATTCCCACCATTTGCACCAACGTGGATGGACCAGGAGGGGATTATGCTACGTGAAATTAAGTCAAGCAGAGAAAGACAATTATCATAAGGTTTGACTCCTATGTGGAATGTAGGAGTAGCATGGAGGACATTAGAAGAAGGAAAGGAAAAGTGAAGGAGGGAATGAGAGGGGGAGATGAACCATGAGAGACTATTGACACTGGGAAACAAACTGAAGGTTGCAGAAAGGGAGGGGTAGGGGAATGGGTTATCCTGGTGATGGGTATTAAGGACGGCACGTGTCATAATGAGCACTAGGTGTTATATGCAAAGAATGAATCATGGAACACTACATCAAAAACAAATGAAGTACTGTAGGGTTACTAACATCATTTTAAAAAAAGAGAAAGATATGAAATCCATACAGGAAAACTGTCACTATTTGCAAATGACATGAAATCCCGAAAAATTCGACAAAAAAACCTTTTAATTTAAACAAATTCAAGAAAGCTGCAGGATATAAAGTTAATATACAGAGAACTATTGTCTTTTTTTCAGATTTTATTTATTTATGTGACAGGAATAGAAAAAGCACATGCAGGGAGAGTGTCAGAAAGGAGGAGAAGCAGACCCTCGTAAGCGGGGAGCCCAACATGGAGCTCGATCCCAAAACTCTGGGATCATGACCTGAGCTGAATGCAGACGCTTCACCTATGGGGCCACCCAGATGACCCAACTTCTTGCATTTCTGTATACTGATGACACACTTTCGCAAAGAGAAATTTAAAAAGCAATGCCATTAACAACTGCACCAAAAAAAAAAAAAAACTAGGAATAAAAGTAACCAAGAATGAGAAAGACATAGTACACTCAACACATGGCAGAAAAGAGATGAAAAACATGTGTGTCGAGGGGGGCAGAATGTATGGGTCAAAGATTTGGAAGTCAACACAAACAAATGGATGCAAACGCCATGCTCCTTAACTGGAAAACTTAATTATGTGAACATGTCCATCGTACCCAAAGCAATCGACACATGTGATGAAATCCCTATCTGAATTCCAGTGGCATTATTCAAGCAAATACAAAACAGTCCTCAAACTTGGATGGAATCACAAAAGACCCCAAATACCCAATGCAACCTGGAGAAAGAAAGGTGCAGTCAACACTCTCCTGGATTTCAAACTAGATTACAAAGCTGTTGTCATCAAAACAGGATGGTACTGGCATAAACACAGACACCAGGTCAGTGGAACAGAACAGAAAGCTCAGAAACTTACCCACAGGTAGATGATCCTAACTTACGACACAGCAGCAGAAGATATGCCATGAGGGAAGGACTGTCTCTTCAGTGAGCGGTAACAGGCAAACTGGACACTAAATGCAGAAGAATATAACTGGGTCACTTTCTTACACCACACACAAAATTTTTAATGGATGAATGATTTGAACATAAGACCTGAATCCATAAACCTCCAAGAAGACACAGGTACTAAGTCTCTCGACGTTGGTTTTGGCAAAGGGTCTTCAGATCAGACACCAAATGCAAAGCAACAAAAGCAAAAGTAAACAAGTGGAACAACATCAAACTGAAATCTTCCACACGGCAAAAGACACCAGCAAAAAATTAAAAGGCCACGGACCCAATAAGAAAAAAATATCTGCGAATCATATGTGTGAGAAGAGGCTAATATCCAAAATACACACAACACTCATACAAATCAAAACAAACAAAAAAAAACTGTTTAAAAAAATAGGGGGAATGTGTGAATAGATAATGTCCAAAGATGGCACACAGGTGCCAACAGAGAGAAAAAGTTGTTCGACATCACTCATCATCGTCAGGGAAACATCAGTCAACCCCACAATAGGCTATCCCCTCACAACTGTTGGAACAGCAATTGTCCCAGAGACAGACACCAGGTAGGGTCAAGGGTGTGCAGATGAGGAGACACTGTGCACTGTTGGTGGTTTCTAATGGAGACCCAGCATAAATGAAGATAAAGCACAGCAGAGGCTCACAGACACCATTCAAAGTGCTGTTGTCTGGATACGGAGAGCGGTTCCCAGCGGAAGGAGCTGGTTGGGGTGCACACCGCCTCTGTCGTGCTTCTCCCCAAAACAGATGCTGAATGCGATTCTCACTGTTCACCTTTTTTCATAAGAGGGAAATCCTCTTCAGGTCTCTTCCTCTTACTGAAGCTGGGTAATAACGTGGTTCTTTCAAGAAAGCCCAGTGTCTTACTGTGAACGTTTAAAAAGTGGGGGATACTTGTACTTCAGCATTGCTGAGGGAGGAGATGTGAAAGGTTCTCCCAGACACAAACCTCAGCAGATCCACCGGAAAGGCACCTTCCTCAGCATGCAGAACACAGACCACCTCTTACCCCCCGAGAAACCCTCTCCTTCCCCTTGATCAGGACAACCCACAACAGCTGGGAGTTACCCCAATTCCTCCGTTCTCCTGCTCCTAATAGCTAACCCATCAGCAAATCCTGTGAGCTCCATCTTCAAAATGGACCCAGAATAGGTCTAACCACTCCATCCAAGGCCACCCGTCTGGTCCACAGTGCCTGAATTCCTGGAAAAGCTTCGTCATTGACCTGCCTTGCCATCTTCAACCCTCTGTCATCTGTTCTCAACACTGTAGCCAGGATGGCCCAGTTAAACAGGGTCTCATGGGGTTATAGCCCTGGAATGGCTTTCTGTCACCCTCTGTCACCTCTCTGAGTTCATGTCCTAAGCTGTCTCCTGTGGCCACAGGGCCTTCTTGTTGCTCCTGGACATACCTGGAATTCTCCTGCCCCAGAGCCTTTGCACATGCTTTCCCTTCTGTTCAGAATGCTCTTGATGTGTTCTCACTCACATTTGGAGAAGTCTGAATTGGAGTGACAGGGACAGAAGATGAGGCTGTGTGTGTTGGGTGAGGCTGGTGGCCCAGAAGAAGGTTCTCTGCCAGCTCCCCGCCTGTGCCTCCCTTGTCCTCAGCCAGGAACTTGCACACAGCCCTCACCTGTCACAACTCTCACCCAGGAGCCCACAGCCACGCCTGGAGCCCACCCCGCCCACACCCTGCAGCAGAATGCATTCAGCGCTCCTCTGGGACCCCTGTCAGCTTTACTCAGACCTGGAACTCCCCTGTCTCCTGCAAAGCTCCCAGATTCCTCCTCTTCTTCCAAAATCACACTGGCACAAGGCTTTCATGAGAAAGCTATAATGCTAACTAATGAAAGGTTCACACCTACTTTCCCCTTCTGTTGCCTTTTTCTCCACCTTCTTTCCTATCTGTGAAAACTGTAACATATCAGTGGAACATGAACATGCTCTGAGATCTGAATCTTTCATTGTAGCTTTCTGAGGACTCCTTATGTGATAAGAAACTAGTGTATCCTACAACAGGGTGTTTTACAACTATCATCTATAGAAGAGTATAGCCCAATTCACTACAATTTTACCGCACTCTTCATGAAGCTGAACACTTTTTCCATTCTTCTTTTACTTAAATTCCAGTTAGTTCACATGCCATGGAATATTTGCTTCACGGGTAGGATTTAGTGATTCCTACCTGCATACAGTACCTGGTCCTCATCATAAGTGCCCTCCTTAATACCCCTCACCCATTTAACTCTTCCCCCTACGCCCCTGTCCTGCAGCAACACTCAGTTTGTTCTCCAAGGTTGAGTCTATTTCCTTGTTTGCCTCTCTTATCACCCCAATACTCTGTTCATCTATTTTCTTTCTGAAATTCCACAAGCGTGAGAGCATAGGATATTTGTCATTCCTCACTGATTTTGCTTAGCTTAATACACTCTAGATCCATCCACATCCTTGCAAATGGTAAAATTTCATTCTTTTTGAAGCTGGGTCATATTCCATTATATATATGTATCCCACATCTGCTTTATCCATTCATCAGTGCATGGACTTTGGGATTCTCTCCATAGATTGGCTACTGTGGACTGTGCTGCTATAAACATTATGGTGCATGTTCCCCCTTTGAATCTGCATTTTTGTATCCTTTGGGTAAATACCTAGGAGAGCAATTGCTGGATCATGTGGTTGTACAAAGTTTAACTTTTTGAGGAACCCCCACTGTTTCCCAGACTGGCTGCACCACTTTGCATTCCCACCAACAGGAAGGAGGGTTCCCCTTTAAGCAAAACATTATCTGCCGGCAATTTCATAAGAGGAAACAAAACCTCTGGGAGATGCACCCAGGGTCAGGCAAGCAGTTGCAGACTTCACCCCAAGGCTCCTGAAGCCAAGCCCCTTGAAGCCACCAGCATGCCACTATCCAAAAGAATTCCCAGACTCTCCTTCTGACTCCACCACCAAAGAAACTACAGAAAGAATACGGCACCTCAAAATATCGAAATAATACATTTAGTAAAACTAGAAAGTCAAGCTCAAGTTTTAAACAGGAACAGGCCGCTTTGGATAATTTTGAATTTCCCCTCCACCCTAATTTTAGCTCTTCTGATGAATAAACTAATCAATGATGAAACATCACCTTTGTCAACTGACATCATCCAAGTCCGTATCAGATGAAAAAAAGCCACCTAACTCTAGATGCTGGCCACTCAACCATATCTTAGGCCCAACTGAATAAACACTGTTAGATGAAGGAACAAATTAGATGCTACAAACAGGCACAGAGTGAATCTCACCTTCCCTTTCTAATAAAAGAGGGTTCCTAGGAAACAGATGGTCAAAATACATTTGTAAGCAATAAATGGACAGAGAAATTGTGATCCCCTGCAAAGTTCTACCTGCAGGGAAACTAAGTAATTCTTGCACCAAACCCAGAATGCTGGCAGCTACTTCAATTTTACTTTGTGGCTCAACTAGAGAAAAGAGAAAAGCCCAGGAGGTTTTGGGATAATGAGAGGTTTTACCTCCAGGCCTGACATAGATAGGACATTTGGCCAAACATACCTGTGCTCTCTCTGAACACTGGCGTCCTGTGACAAGCTGCCTCGCTGACTCTGATGCTGACGTTCAAAACCTCGGGTGTCTTGGAGTCAGAGTAGAGAAGTGCTGTCAGCTGGGGAGATGAAGGCACCTCTGACTTAAATCCTGCACACCTGCTTCGGTTTCTGGGGGAAGGGGCAACACATACTTGTTGTTTAGCAGTAATTATCTTCATTCTCAATAGACCAATGACCTTGCCTTTTCTGGAAAGCAGACTTACTCTTCTAAAGTAACCCTCAATTCCTCTATTACCAATGCAACTAGAGTAGAACATTTATTTCTCACTTAAATAGAAAACACTGTTATTGTCAACATTGCGTGAATGAACTTTTAAAAACATTTTAGAGAGAAAGGAAGAGACCTTAATTCAAACCCAAGTCAGGACAGCTGCCTGGGAGACACAATCTTCACCAAGAAGGGAGTGCTCCGGGGAAGGAACATTTGGGGCAGGCTTATATTTTTTTTTCTGTTTTGTTTCAGGTATGGAGTTACACACGACAATGAGGATCTTCTTAGATTCCAGAAAGTGACAGACTCTTTCTTATGATTTCAGTATGTACATGTCAGTATGACTTTAATCTTATGGGAGCCAAAGAGATTCTTTATATTTTCTTATCTTTATGTTGGCATTTTTGGTTATTGTTTTCTTCTCAAAGCGGATGTACAACATGTGCTTGGGGCAGAAACAGGGCCCATGCTCTGAGGTTTTGCCCAGTCATTTTGAGCCGGGTAAAATGTTAAAGGATAGCTTCCCCTGGAGCCCAGGATGAAGGCCCACAGATGATATAAGATAAACATTCCGTTTATCAGTATAATTACTCCTAAATGGAGGAATTTGAGACAAAAGCACCTTTCACAAGAATACCAAGAAATCAAAATGATGCCCACAGAAAGCTACGTGCTCCATGGTCAGCACAGGTAACAGAAGTGTTCACAGTCTCTGGACTCCTGCCCTTCTCCTGCCCAAATCGCTGAAGCACACAGACCACTTAAAATCAGAATTGTAGATCTGCTCCTTAGAGGTGTCTGGCACCATTCCTTTGGACTGCAGAATAAAACACAGTAGCTCGTTGTCAGAAACTAATTTCAACATGAAGTGCCCCTTGGATGCACTAAGTTCTTTCTCTGCAAATGTTGACTAATGTAAGTCACAGTCATACCATATAAACACTACGATGGCTGGGAAGTCATCATAGGTAAGGCAATATTTTAGCCATGTTTATAAGCATTGGCTCACGTTGTAGAAGAGGCTGAGCTGAGTGTTTTTAAATACTATTTCAGACCTGTTTTACAGCACCTTCTGAACATACCAGAGCCTGAATGGACTAAAAAAGATAGTTGTTTTCAGTAACTTTAATACCAGAAAAATATTATACTGTCTGTATTCCTAAGGATCTTTGAGTATCTTACCCAGAGGTCCTCCACTGAGATAATGAGCTTAATGATCACCATGGGCAGAGGTGAAAAGGCCCGCTGAATTCGTTCCACTTATCCACATGACAAGAAAATCCTGATACTTGATAGTTTTCCAGATCGAGAAGACCAGAGATAAGAGGGAAATAGTACCCTGTATGGAACAACAAGGGATTTGGAGTCAGTTT
The DNA here is from genome assembly GCF_024610735.1 of Ursus americanus. Lineage (NCBI taxonomy): Eukaryota > Metazoa > Chordata > Mammalia > Carnivora > Ursidae > Ursus > Ursus americanus. Next base: position 1,691,600 of record NC_142137.1, read on the forward strand.
GGGGATCCCACTTAGGTTTCTGACACTAAAATCCTCTGTGACTCATATCATCTGAGTACCTGTCTAACCACCTGAAAATGTCCCTAAGAATATCTACACCCTAGTTGAGAAGTTTAAGAGGCTGAATGCTACAAAGAGCCAGTATGATGTCTCTCAGGAACAGGTGCTCAGGAAGCCATAATTGCTATTGGGTCTATTTCTTTTCCAGAAGAAAGAACACATGTTGAATCCATATTTCTAATAGATGACTCACCAGATGATCTTCAAACCTGAAGGAAGGCCAAGAAGTCGCTCTTGTGTCATATTTCACTCAGAAATCATGTTGTTGGACTGGTGAGGATGATACAATAGCAACGTCATCACTAAGAGTGGGGAGCTTCTAATTTCCATACGGCCATGTTGACCCCCTTAGCTCAGAGCCACCAGAAAGGGCAGCTGGGGAGGTGGCACCACCATCACTATGAGTGGGGAGCTTCCCATTTCTATATGGGCATGTTGACCCCCTTAGCTCAGGGCCACCAGAAAGGACAGCTGAGGGGGACCACAGTCCAAGGCTGCCAGGTGTGGCTGGGGCAGGCAGAACTCTGACTTAAGGCTCAACTCCTGTCTAGCTTATTATAATGCTCTTCACAAAGAAAGTGCCATTGTGTGTGAGCCCTCATGTAGAAAAGGTTCAGAATTTCCATTGAGATTCCCTCTCTGACCTTTAGGATAGGTAGCAAAGTTCCATTTAATTTTTAAACATTGAAGGACTTCCTGGTTTCCTTTTGGCTATGACTGTGGCTCAATTCCCCTGTGGTCTAAGAATAGAATCTAGTTAATTTCAGGGTTTAACATTTGTAGACTTGATTCGTGGCCCCACCTATCATCTATTTGGGTAAAGAGTCTATGACCTCTTGAAAATAATGTATTCTGCACTTATTATGGAATGTTCCCTATATGTCAATTAGGTCACATTTTTACCAATGTTTTGTCTGCTTTTTCTGTCAGATATTGAGAAAGGTATATTAAAATCTTCAAACAATGCTGCTCTATTCAATGTTGCATCGGAGAATCTACTAGAGAAACAAATGTATAAGAATTGAGGGGATAATTGTGACTATTCACAGATCATATGATTGTGTACATAGAAAATCCAAACCAGTCTATAAATACCCTATTAGAATTAAAAATGCAATTTATAAATTTGAGATGGATTGTAGCTTCCCATTGGACAGTTTCTAAAAGAAAACGTAGAACTGGTCAATCTTGGGGTAGGACATAGGGTGCATTAACCATTTAAAATAATTCAGTGGGACTTCATAAAAATGTGACATTTCTCCTTATCTTATGACCATAAGAAAATGAAAAAGTGAACCGCAGGCTGGGAAGTTAAGATTTGCCATACACACACTGACAAAGACTTGTCAATAAAGAATTCCTGCTCATCAACCATAAAAAGTCTATTTATAAATGAATACTTCACAAAAGATTGACTGATGGCCAATAAGAACAGGAAAGGGTGCTCTACAGTATTATTTTCAGGAACAGCAAGGCCTTTCCTAAAATGAAAACATACACACAAACCAGTATTCCCTAGATGGATGACGTCCTTATTTCTGAGGATAGCTTGAAGAACAGACTAGCATCAAAGTAAAGTGATGGAATTCCTGATACTCAGAGGATGGACAATTGACCTCAAACTACAGTACAATTTCTAGGCATCATTCGGTCCTCTGAAGGCAGACAGCTACCACACCCCTTCCTACACCACACAGGTTGCTTCCCAACCCCTACCATAAAAGAAGAAGATGAGAAACAGATAGGACTACTAGGAAATAGCAAAAATCACATGTGGGGATTATCCTGAAACACACTGATCACATAACTAGTGTAAGGAAGTGTAGGGAACTGACAAGGACAGAGACTCAAGAGGTACTTCTTTGGGAAATGCTGTCTGAAATCGTCACACCTTGGTACTAGCTAATGAGGGCTCTGAGCATACCCTAGGGTTTGCTCACAAGGGTCTGCAACACCATCGCTGAGTATTGAAACTCTTCAAGACCTCAAAGCTTGCCTGATTGACTATTGGACTAAGAGATTCCCATGTTCTGAAAACAGATACCAACTCATTGAAAGGTTCACCTGGGCTCTCTCGGAGGCCCTACAAGAAGCTGAACCATTCAGTGAAAATCAATTACACACACACACACACACACACACACACACACACACACATCTCTCATTTCAGCAATTACTTAAGCATTCAAGGTTCTTCCTACCTTTTCTTTTTCACATTGATATTTATACTCACATGAAATGTCATCATTTCTAATGAACACTGATGTCAAAATAGAGATCCATTGACGCAATATTCACAAAGTGGAACTTCCCTGCTGTAATTTTCAATATAGCATTTTGTAAAGTTCATACATATTTTAGGTTTTTGGTAACTTATACAGGAGAAGATCAGCATTGAAAAACTCTGAATACTGACAATGAGTTTTAAGCCTAGAGAACAAAAATTGTCCAATTTCATAGATAATAAGGAACCAAAGGGAAAGCATGGAAGCTGTAGTCGAATAATTTTACACATATGCATCCTCTATTATTCTACTACTGAGGGGCGTGTTTTATTACCACTATGCATGCATCAATTGTCTTCCACGTGCACCTGCACAGGTATAATGAATTACTACAGTAGAATGAAATGTCTGGGAACTACTTGGTGGCATCTATAATGAACAATGAAATTTCGATCTTATATTTGGTGAACTTCCACTGTCTGTCCCATTAAACAATGGACCCTAAACAGAAGGAGGAATGAACTACGAGAGACTATGGACTCTGGGAAAGAAACTGAGGGCTTCAGAGGGGAGAGGGGAAGGGGATTGGGATGGGCCAGTGATGGGTATTAACGAAAGTACATAATGCATGGATCACTGTTATATGCAAATAATGTTATATGCAATATATGAATGTTGTTATATGCAAATAATGAATCCCGGAACACTGCATCAAAAACTAAGGAAATACTGTATAGTGACTAACATATCATAATAAAAAATTATTATTAAAAATAAATTAAAGGTAAAAAAAAAACCAATACAGCTTCTCTTTTTCAAGAACAATCACAATGAGAAAAAACTAACGTGCAATCCCTACAGCAAAACACAGACCAAGTTCCATTTCACTCCCGTTTATTCACATTCTCTGTGGGTTCTAAGCTATTTCCCTACCTCCTTGCCTGCTGAGCAGGGAGCCCGGGCTCGATCCCAGAACTCTGCGATCATAACCTGAGCCAAAGTCACATGCTTAACTGGCTGAGCCAGCCAGGAGCCCCAACCATGTTTTTCTTAAGCAAAAGGACACTTTCTCACGATGCCTTCACATGACTTCACATGGTACCAGACACCTGCATTTGCCTCTAGGAGGTTGCAGATGAAGGCAATTGCAAACTCTCACAGTGGTTTATCAAATACAATGACCTGCCTGGTGACAGTGAAACTCTTATGAGCCCACGAGAGGGTGCTGTGACACTCAGCTGTGGCTGGGCTGGCACAGAGAACCAAATCCATTTCCCTGCCTGATGTCTGTGAGGAACAGATGCCCCCACTGTGAATGAGACCCTGCCACTGAGCTGTCCAGAGATGGCCATTCTCACGGAGGATGAGGATAAAGGACAATGCCTGAGGAGACCTCATCTGCCTCTTTTATCTTTTCATATTTTTGACAGTGGACAAATCACTGCCTAGGAGTCCCCAACTACCTTAGTCTCATCTGTGAATGGCCAAGAGGTTTTACAAAACACTTAAGATTTTCACCTCACAAATGCCCACAACCACTTACCATAGGGATTCAACATTAAGCAAAGATACTGTTCGTTGGAAGAGAAGTCCTGCCCACTGTTGTTTCTCACTTATATGCTCATCTTCCTTGCCTCATGGTAACATAGCCACCTTGATTCCTGCTTCCGTCTTTAGGAAGGCTGATGTGACTTGAAGGGCATTACCCTGACATCGTTCTTTCTTAGCAATAAGATGTGGACATTTCCCTAGTCCTACACACCCAAAGTTGAATCGGAATCAGGATTGAGGAGGCTGATGAGAGTTGAAGGTGTTTTCCTGTACAGGGTGGTTTATTACCAATAAGGATGGGTCAGAGTCCTCGAAATTCCAGAACCTTTTCATTAATCCTTCCTACTTGTGAAAGATGATGTACATTGGTCTTTCCCTGTATAGTGTGGTGACTCAGAGAAAAGTGCTTAGCCCTTTCGTCAGACTTCCACGACCACTTTGGGGCTGGCTTCCATATTCAGAAAGGATGATGTTAGGGCTAAGAGGGTTCCTGTACACTGTTATTTCTTACAGATGAGTGTATGGCGTTTTTGTTACATTGCCAGAACCACTTAGCACCGGGCTGGCTGGCCTCCTGGGGACTAACCCTAAGGCTAGGTGGACCACCGAGGGCCCCTCCCAAGGGGCCTTGCGCCACAATCCCGGGGACTGGGGACCCTGAGCCCAGCGCTGGAGTCACCCTGCTGCCCTGCAGGAACCCGGGCTGCTAGGGGCGCCGCCAGTGTTTCAGGGCGAGAGAATGGGTAGGGCCCTCCAAGCCCCTGGCGACCTTTGAAAGCTCCCTGAGACAAAACGCTTCGGCCCACGCTCCTGCTTGCCCTTGCCCTTACCTCGACCCACCCCTCCACTTGCTGCACAGCTGGTGGATCTGGCCTGCCAGCCTCCTGGGGGCTAACCCTAACCCTAGGTCGGCCCCTGAGGGGCCCGTCCGATGGGGCCTGGCACCACAACGCCTATGATTGCTGACACCAGAGCCCCAGCGCTGGACTCACGGTGCTGCCCCGCTGCCACCTGGGCCGCTAGCTGCACCGCGGGTCATTCAGGGCATTAGAGCAGGCAGGGCCCTCCGAGCCATGGGCGAACTTCGAAGGCATCCTGCATCAAAACGCTTGCGCCCACGCCCCCACTTGTCAGCGCCCTCACCTCTGGCTGCCCCTCCGCTAGCCGCAAAGCTGGCCAATCGGGCCTGCTGGCCTCCTGGGGGCTAACCCTGACCCTACATGGGTCCACGAGGGGCACCTCCCATGGCACCTGGCGCCACAACGCCGGGGATTGTGGACTCCCCAGCCCCAGCGCTGGACTCACCCTGCTGCCCCGCAACCAACCAGGCCTGTAGGGGTGCCGCCGGTCATTCAGGGAGGGAGAATGGGCAGGGCCCTCTTAGCCCCCGCGACCTTCGAAGGCCCCTCACACCAAAATGCTTGGGCCCACATTTCCCGCTCGCCAGCGCCCTCATCTCAGCCTGCCCCTCCTCTCGCCGCACAGCCAGCAGATAGGTCCTACCAGCCTCCTGGGGGTAACCCTAACCCTATGTCGACCCCCAAGGGGGCCTTCCCATGGGGTCTGGCGCCGCAACACCGGGAATTGGGGAACCCAGAGCTCCAGCGCCAGACTCACCCTGCCGCCCCGACGCCACCCGAGCCGCTAAGGGCGCCGCCGGTCATTCAGTGCGGAAGAACAGGCAGGGCCCTTCGAGTCCCTGGCGACCTTCGAAGGCCCCACTTGCGAAAACCCTTGGGCCCACGCTCCCACTCGCAGCGCCCGTATCTCAGTCCGCCCCTACGCTCGCCGCACAGCCGGCAGATCAGGCCTGCCGGCATCCTGGGGGCTAAACCTAACACTTGGTTGGCCCACGAGGGGCCCCTCCCAAGGGGCCTTGCACTGCAACGCCAGGGATTGGGGACACCCAAGCCCCATCGCCAGACTCTCCCTGCCGCCCCGCCACCACAGGGCCGGTAGGGGCGCCACCGGTCATTCAAGGAGGGAGAAAGAGCAAGGACCTCTGAGCCCCCGGCAACCTTCGAAGACCTCCGGCACTAAAATGCTTGGGCCCACCTTCCCGCTCCCAGCGCCCTCACCTCAGCCCGCCCCTCCGCTCTCCACACAACAGGCTGATGAGGCCTGGCGGCCTCCTGGGGGCTAACCCTAACCCTAGGTCAGCCCCCAAAGGGTCCCTCCCAAAGGGCCTGGTGCTGCAACTCCGGGGATTGGGAACCCCCGAGCCCTAGTGCCTGACTCACCCTTCCGCTCCGTCGCCACACGGGCCGCTATGGGCGCCGAAGAACATTCAGTGCGGGAGAACGGGCAGGGCCCTCCAAGCCCCCAACCTACTTCCAAGGCCCATCGCGCCAAAACGCTTGGGCCCTCGCTCCCACTCGCCGGCGCCCTCACCTCCGTCCACCCCTCCGCTCGCCGCACAACCCATGGATCGGTCCTGCCAACCTCCTGGGGGCTAACTCAAACCCTAGGTCGGACCCCGAGAGACCCATCCCAAGGGGCCTATCGCCGCAACACCTGGGATTGAGGACCCCCGAGCCCCAGCCAGGACTCACCCTGCCGCCCCGCCACCACCAGGGCCGCTAGGGGCGCGGCCGGTCCTTCAGGGCGGGAGAACTGGCAGTGCTTTCCGAGCCCCGGCGACCATCGAAGGCCCCCCGAGCCAAAACGCTTGGGCCCACGCTCCTGCTCGCCAGCACCCACATCTCGGCCTGTTCCTCCGCTCAATTCCCAGCCAGTGGATCAGGCCTGCCAGCCTCCTGGGGAAACCCTCACCTTGGGAGGCCCCCAAGGAGACCCTCCCAAGGGGCCTGGCGCCACAACGTGGGGATTGGGGACCCCCGAGCCCCAGCACCAGACTCACCCTGCTGCCCCGCCGGCGCCCGGGCTGCTATGGGCGCGGCCGGTCATTCAGGGCGGGAGAACGTGTAGGGCCCTCCGAGCCCCCGGAGACCTTCAAAGGCCCCCCAAGCCAAAACGCTTGGGCCTATGCTCCCGCTCGCCAGAGCCCTTACCTCAGCCCACCCCTCTGCTCACGCACAGCAGGCAGATTGGGCCTGCCAGCCTCCTGGGGACTAACCCTAACCCTAGGTCTGCTCACAAGGGGCCCTTCCCAAGGGGCCTGGCACCGCCATGCCGGTGATTGGGGACCCTCGAGCCCCAGCGCATTAATTACCCTGCTGTCCCGCCGCCAACCGGGCTGCTAGTGGTGCTGCCGGTCATTTAGGGTGGGAGAACTCGCAGGGCCCTCCGAGCCCCCGGCGACCTTCGAAGGCCCCCGTGCCAAAACGCTTGGGTCCACGCTCACGCTCGCCAGCGCCCTCACCTCAGCCCGACCCTCCGCTCGCCGCCCAACGGGCGGATTGGGCCTGCCGGCCTCCTGGGGGTTAACCCTAACCCTAGGTAGGCCCCCTGAGGAGCCCCTCCCAAGGGGCCTGGCACTGCAACGCGGGGATTGGGGATACCCAAGCCCCAGCTCCGGACTCACCCTGCGGCCCCGCGTCCACCCGGGCTGCTAGGGGCGCAGCCAATCATTAAGGGTGGGAGCACGGGCAGGGCCCTCAGAGCCCCCGGCTACGTTTAAAGGCCACCCGCGCCAAAACTGTTGGGCCCACAATCCCGCTCGCCAGCGCCCTCACCTTGGCCCGCCCCACCGAAGTCACAGCACTGATGGATCAGGAGTGCCAGCCTCCTGGGGGCTAACCCTAACCACAGGTCGGCCCCCGAGGAGCCCCTCCCAATGGGCCAGGTGTCGCCTCACCAGGGATTGGAGACTCCCGAGCCCCAGCGCTGGACTCACCCTGCTGCCCTGCCACCACCCAGGCTGCTAGGGACGCCGCCGTTCATTCAGGGCGGGAGAACGGTCAGGGCCTTCTCAGCCCCCGGCAACCTTCGAAGGCCCCCCGCGCCAATGTGCCTGGTCCTACGGCCCTGCTCTCCAGCGCGCTCATCTCAAACCACCCCTCCGCTGGTCGCAGAGCCAGTGGATCGGTCCTGCCAGCCTCCTGGGTGCTAACTCAAACCCTAGGTCGGACCCCAAGGGACCCATTCCAAGTGGCATGGCGCCACAACACCAGGGATTGGGGACCCCCAAGCCCAAGCACTGACTCACCCTTCCGCCCCGCCGCCACCCAGGCTGCTCAGGTTGCCACCAGTCATTCAGGGCGGGAGAACAAGTAGGGCCCTCCGAGCCACCGGAGACCTTCGAAGGACCCCACGCCAAAACGCTTGGGCCCATGCTCCCGATCGCCAGAGCCCTTACCTCGGCCCACCCCTCCTCTCCACGCACAGCCAGAGGATCGGGCCTCCCGGCATCATGGGGTCTCACCCTAACACTAGGTCGGGCCTGAGGGGCCCCTCCCAAGGGGCCTAGAGCCGCAACGCTGGGGATTGGGGACCCCCAGCCCCAGCGCCGGACTCACCCTGCCGGACCATTGCCACCCGGGCCGCTAGCACAGCCAGTCATTCAGGGAGGGAGAACGTACAGGGCCCTCCACCCCCCGGCGACCTTCGAAGGCCCCCCGCGCCAAAACGCTTGGGCCCACGCTCCCGCTCACCAGCGCCCTCACCTCGGCCTGTCCCTCCGCTTGCCGAACAGCCAGCGGATCGGGCCTACCGGCCTCCTGGGGGCTAACCCTAACCCTAGGTCAGCCCCCAAGGGGTCCCTCCCAAGGGGCCTGGTGCCGCAACTCTGGGGATTGGGAACCCCTGAGCCCTAGTGCCCGACTCACCTTCCGCCCTGCCGCCACATGGGCCGCTACGGGCGCCACAGAACATTCAGTGCGGGAGAATGGGCAGGGCCCTCCGAGCCCCCGTCATCCTTCCAAGGCCCATCGCGCCAAAACGCTTGGGCCCTCGCTCCCACTCGCCAGCGCCCTCACCTCCGTCCACCCCACCGCTCGCCACACAACCCACGGATAGGTCCTGCCGACCTCCTGGGGGCTAACTCAAACCCTAGGTCGGACCCTGAGGGACCCATCCCAAGGGGCCTATCGCCGCAATGCCTGGGATTGAGGACCCCCGAGCCCCAGCCAGGACTCACCCTGCCGCCCCGCCACCACCCTGGCCGCTAGAGGCGCGGCGGGTCATTCAGGGTGGGAGAATGGGCAGGGCCTTCCGAGTCCCGGCGACCATCGAAGGCACCCCCCCAAGCCAAAACGCTTGGTTCCGCTCCCACTCGCCAGCACCCACAACTCGGCCTGTTCCTCCGCTAGCTTCACAGGCGGCGGATCGGGCCTGCCGGCCTCCTTTGGGCTAACAATAAGCCTAGGTCGTCCCCTGAAGGACCCCTTCCAAGTGCCTGGCGCCGCCACACAGGGGATTGGGGACCCCCGAGCCCCATCTCTGGACTTACCCTGCCGCCCCGCCGCCACTCTGGCCGCTATGGGCGCTGCCGGTCATTCAGGGCGGGAGAACGGGCAGGGCCCTCCGAGCCCCCGGTGACCATTGAAGGCCCCCCACGCCAAAACGCTTGGGCCCACACTCCCGCTCACCAGCGCGCTCACATCGGTCAGCCCATCCGCACGCCGCACAGCCGGCAGATCAGACCTGCCGGCCTCCTGGTGGCTAACCCAATCCCTATGTCAGCCCCTGTGGAGCCCTTCCCAAGTGTCCTGGCACCACCAGGCTGGGGCTTGGGGACCCCTGAGCACCAGCGCCGAACTCACCATGCCGCCCCATCGCGAACCGGGCCGCTAGGGGCGCAGCCGGTCATTCAGGGCGAGATAACAGGCAGGGATCTCTGAGCCCCCGGCGACCTATGAAGGCCCCCCGTGCCAAAACGCTTGGGCCCACGCTCACGCTCGCCAGCGTGCTCACCTCGGCCCGCCACTCCGCTCGCTGCACAGCCGTGGGATCGGGCCTGTCGGAATCCTTTGGGTTAACACTAAGCCTAGGTCAGCCCCTGAGGGACCCCTCCCAAGTGCCTGGCGCCGCCACGCCGGGAATTGGGGACCCCCAAGCCCCACTGCCAGATGCAACATACGGCCCCGCCGCCACCCGGTCTGCTAGGGGCGCCGTGGGTCATTCACGAAGGGAGAACGGGCAGGGCCCTCCGAGCCCCCTGCGACCTCGAAGTCCTCCTGCGCAAAAACTCTGGCTCCCACGCTCCTGCTCGCCAGTGCCCTAACCTCGGCCCACCCCTGCTCTCACTGCAGAGCTGGCAGATCAGGCCTGCTGGCTTCCTGGGGGCTAACCCTATCCCTAGGTCGCCCCCGAGGGGCCCCTCCCAAGTGGCCTGGCGCAGCATGCCAGGGATTGGGGACCCCCAAGTCCCAGCGCTGGACGGACCCTGCCACCCCACCACCACATGGGGGCACTAGGGGCGTCGCCAGTCCTTCAGGTCGACAGAATGGGCAGGACACTCCGAGCCACCTGCGACCTTTGAAAGCACCCCGAGCCAAAGCCAAAATGCTCTGGCCCACGCTCCCGCTCGCCAGCTACCTCACCTCGACCCACACCTCCATTCACTGCAAATGGGCAGAACGAGCCTGCCAGCCTCCTGGGGGCTAACCCTAACCCTAGGTCGGCCCCTGAGGGGCCCATCCCAAGGGGCCTGGTGCCTCAACGCCGGGTATTAGGGACCCCCGATCCCCTGCGCCGGACTCACCCTGCCGCCCCGCCGCCACCCGGGCCGCTAGGGGTGCCGCTGGTCATTCAGGGCAGGAGAACGGGCAGGGCCCTCCGAGCCCGTGGCGACCTTCGAAAGCCCCCCCATCCAAAACCCTTGAGCCCACGCTCCCGCTCCTCAGTGCCCTCACCTCGGCCCGCCCCTCCGCTCCCCGCAGAGCCGGCGGATGAGGCCTGCCCTCCTCCAGGGGGTTACCCATAACCCTAGGTTGGCCCCTGAGGGGCCCCTCCAAAGGGGCCTGGCACCGCAATGCCTGGGATTGGGGACCCCCGAGCCCCAGCGCCGGACTCACCGTCTTGCCCCGCTGCCACCCGGGCCGCTAGGAGCACCTTCGGTCATTCAGGCATGGAGAACAGGCAGATCCCTCCAAGCCCCTGGTGACCTTCGAAGGCCCCTTGCACCAAAACGCTTGGCCCCATGCTCCCGCTCACCTGTGCCCTCACTTCGGTCCGCCCCTCCGCTTGCTGCAGAGCTGGTGGATCGGGAATGCCGGCTTCCTGGGTGTTACCCTAACCTTTGGTGGGCCCCTGAGGGGCCCATCCCAGGTTCCTATTGCCGCAACACCGGGGATTGGGGACTCCCGAGCCCGAGCACCGGACTCACGCTCCCGCCCTACCACCACCTGGGCCACTAGGGGCGCCACTGGTCATTCGGGAGTGAGAACAGGCAGGGCCCTCTGAGCCACCAGCGACCTTCGAAGGCCCCCGCACCAAAACGCTTGGGCCCACGCTCCCGCTCGCCAGTGCCCTTACCTCGGCCCTCCCCTCCGCTCGCTGCACAGCTGGCGGATCGGACCTGAGGGCCTTCTGGGGGCTAACCCTAACCCTAGGTAGGCCCCCTAGGGGCCCATCCTAAAGGACCTGGTGCTGCAACGCTGGGGATTGGGTACCCACGAGCCCCAGCACCAGAATCTCCCTGCCGCCCCGCTGCCAACCGGGCCGCGAGGGGCGCTGTCGGTCATTCAGGGCAGGAGAACGTGCAGGGCCCTCCGAGCCCCTGGAGACCTTCAAAGGCCCCTCGCGCAAAAATGCTTGGGGCCACATTCCCGCTCGCCAGCGCCCTCATATCAGCCCGCCCCTCCACTCGCCTCACAGCTGGCAGATTCGTCCTACCGGCCTCCTGGTGGCTAACACTAACCCTAGGTCGACCCCATGGGGGCCTTCCCAAGGGGCCTGTGGCCGCAACGCCGGGGATTAGGGACCCCCGAGCTCCAGCACCAGACTCACCCTGCTGCGGCGACGCCACTCGAGCCGCTAGGGGCGCCACCGGTCATTCAGTGCGGGAGAACAGGCAGGGCCCTTCGAGCCCCTGGCGACTTTCGAAGGCCCCACTTGCGAAAAAGCTTGGGCCCACGCTCCCGCTCACCAGTGCCCACATCTCAGCCCGCCCCTCCGCTCGATGCACAGCTGGCAGATCAGGCCTGCCGGCATCCTGGGGGCTAACCCTAACACTTGGTCGGCCAACGAGGGGCCCATCCCAAGGGGCCTTGTGCCGAAACGCCGGAGATTGGGGACACTCTAGCCCCAGCACCAGACTCTCTCTGCCGCCCCGCCGCCAACTGGGCCGGTAGGGGCGCCACTGGTCATTTAAGGACAGAAAACGGGCAGGGCCCTCTGAGCCCCCAGCGACCTTCGAATGCCTACCACACCAAAACGCTTGGGCCCATGTTCCCTCTCACCAGCGCCCTCACTTCGGCCCGGCCCTCCGCTCGCAGCAAGGCCTGCGTATCGGGCCTGCCGGCCTCCTGGGGCTAACCGTAAACCTAGGTCATCTCCCAAGGGGCCTGGCGTTGCAACGCTGGAGATTTGCGACCCCTGAGCCCCAGCACCAGACTCACCTTGCCGCCCCACCACCACAGGGGCCACTAGGGGCGCGGCAGGACATTCAGTGCGGGAGAAGGGGCAGGGCCCTCCAAGCCCCCATCGTCGTCCTTCGAAGGCCCACCGCGCCAAAATGCTTGGGCCCATGCTCCCGCTCCCCAGCGCCCTCACCTCGGCCCGCCTCTCCGCTCGCCGCACAACCAGCTTATTGGGCTTGCTGGCCTCCTGGGGGCTAATACTAACCCTAGATTGGCCCCCGTTGGGCCCCTCCCAAGGGGCCTGGCCTGGCAAAGCCGGGGATTGGCGACCACAGAACCCCAGCCAGGACTCACCTTGTTGTCCTGCCACCACCAGGGCCGCTAGGGGAGCCTCTGTTCATTCAGTGTGGGAGAACAGACAGGGCCCTCCGTGCCCAAGGCAACATTCGAAAGCGCCCAGCGCCAAAATGCTTGCTCCCACGATCCCCCTCGCCAGCGTTCTCACCTCGGTACGCCGATCCACTCGTCGCACAGCTGGCGTTTCGGGCTTGTGGGCCTCCTGAGGTCTAACCCTAACCCTAGGTCAGCCCCTGAGGCGTATATCCCAAGGGGCTTGGCGCCGCAACGCAGGTGATTGGTGACCCCCGAGCCACAGCGCCGGATTCACCTTACCGCCCCACCGCCACCCGGGCTGCTAGGGCCGCCGCCAGTCATTCAGTGCGGGAGAACGGGCAGGGCCCTCCAAGCCCCCTGCGACCTTCAAAGGCCCCCCGTGGGAAAACGCTTTGTCCCACGATCCCGCTTGCCAGCGCCCCACCTCGGCCCGCCCCTCCGCTCGTGCACAGCTGGCGGACTGGCCTGCCGGCCTCCTGGGGGCTGACCCTAAGCCTAGGTCAGCCCCCAAGGGGCTCCTGCAAAGGGCACTTGCCCTGCAACGCCAGGGATTGGTGACCCCCGAGCTGCAGCGCCGGACTCACCCTGCCACCCCCGCCGCCATCCGGGCCACTAGGGGTGCAGCCGGTCATTAAGGGCGGGAGAACGGCAGGCCTTCCTAGCCCCCGGCGACATTCGAAGGCCCCCTGCGCCAAAACGCTTGGCCCACGCTCCCGGGCCTGCCGGCCTCCTGGGGGCTTAACCTAACCCTAGGTCGGCCCCCGACGGGCCCCTCCCAAGGGTCCTGGTGGCACAACGCCGGGGATTGGGAACCCCCAACCCCCAGCGCCGGACTCACCCTGCAGCCCCGCCACCACCCTGGCCGAAACAGGTGCCACCGGTCATTCAGGGAGGGAGAACAGGCAGGGACCTCCGAGGCCCCTGTGGCCTTTGTAGGTCCCCCGCGCCAAAACGCTTGGGCCCACACTCCCGCTCGCCAGCGCCCTCACCTTGGCCCGCCCATCTGCTCACTGCACAGCTGGTGTTTCAGGCCTGCTGGCCTCCTGAGGTCTAAACCTAACCCTAGGTCAGCCCCCGAAGCATACCTCCCAAGGGGCTTGGCGCCACAATGCCGGAGATTGGTGACCGCTGAGCCGCAGCGCCTGACTCACATTGCCACCGCAGCGCTACCCAGGCCTCTAGGGCCGCCGCCGGTCAGTCAGGGCGGGAGAACGTGCAGGGCCCTCTGAGCCCCCGGCGACATTCAAAGGCCCCCCTCGCCAAAACGCTTGGGCCCACCCTCTTGCTCAGGAGCATCCTCACCTCGGCTCCCCCCTTCGCTCATCGCACAGCCGGCGGATCAGGCCTGCCGCCCTCCTGGGGGTTAACCCTATCACAAGGTTGGCCGTCGAAGGGCCCATCTCAAGGGGACGATCGCCGCAACGCTGGAGATTCGGGACCCCCGATCCCCAGCGCCGGACTCACCCTGCTGACCCGCCGCCTCCCGGGCCCCTAGGGGCGCCGCCGGTCATTCAGGGCGGGAGCACCGGCAGGGCCCTCCGAGCCCCTGGAGACCTTCGAAGGCCCCCCCGCACCAAAGCACTTGGGACCACGCTCCCGTTCGCCATCGCCCTTACCTCGGCCTGCCCCTCCACTTGCCGCACAGCCGGAGGATCGGGGCTCCCAGCCTCCTGAGGGTTAACCCTAACCCTAGGTAGGCCCCCTAGGGGCCCATCCCAAGGCGCTTGGAGCCGCAACGCTGGGGATTGGGGACTCCCAAGCCCCAGCGCCGGAATCACCCTATCGCCCTGCGGCCAGCCGGGCTGCTAGGGGAGCCGCCGGTCATTCAGTGAGGGAGAAGGGGTTGGGCCCTCTGAGCCCCGGGAGACCTTTGAAGGCCCCCGCGACAAAATGCTTCGGCCCACGCTCTCGCTCACCAGCGCCCTTACCTCGGCCCACCCCTCCACTCGCCACACAGCTGGCGGATCGGGCTTGCTGGCCTCCTGGGGGCTAACCCTAACCCTAGGTCGGCCCCTGAGGGGCCCGTCTGATGGGGCCTGGCGCCACAACTGGGATTGCTGACACCCAAGCCCCAGAGCCGGACTCACCCTGCTGCCCCGCCGCCAACCGGGCCGGTAGGGGTGCCGCTGGTCATTGAGGGCGGGAGAACGGACAGGGCCCTGGAGAAACCGGCGATATTTGAAGCCTCCCGTGCCAAAATGCAGGGGCCCACGCTCACGCTCGCCAGAGCCTTTACCTCGGCCCGTGCACCTCTCGTTGCTCAGCCAGAGGATTGGGCCTGCCGGCCTCCTGGGTGCTAACTCTAACCCTAAGTTGGCCCACCAGTAGCCCCTCCCAAGGGCCTGGCCCCACAATGCTGGGGATTGGGGACCCCCGAGCACTGGTGCCAGACTCACCCTGCTGCCCCGCCGCCTCCTGGGCCACTAGGGGTGCCGCCGGTCATTCAGGATGGGAGAACGGGCAGGGCAGTCCGAACACCGGCGACCTTCGAAGGCCCCCTGTGCCAAAACGCTTGGGCCCACGCTCCGCTCGCCAGCGCCCTCACCTCGGCCCGCCGATCAGCTCACTGCACAGCCGGCGAATAGGGCCTGCCGGCCTCCTGGGGGCTAACCCTAACCCTAGGTTGGCCCCCGAGTGGACCCTCCCAAGGGACCTAGCTCCGCAAGCCAGGTAATGTGGACCCCCGAGCCCCAGTGCCGGACTCACCCTGCCGCCTTGCCACACCTGGGCCGCTAGGGGCGCTGCCGGTTATTCATGGTGAAAGAAGGGTCAGGGCTTTCTGAGCCCCCGGAGACATTCCAAGGCGCCCCGCACCAAAATGCTTGGGCCTACACTCCCACTCGCCAGCGCCCTCACCTCGGACCACTGCTCCGCAGTCTGCAAAGCCAGCGGATCGAGACTGCCAGCCTCCTGGGGGCTAACCCTAAGCCTAGGCCTGCCCCCGAGGGGCCCATCCCAAGGGGCTTGGCACCGCAACGCTGGGGATGGGGATATCCGAGCCGCAGCGCCTGACTCACCCTGCCTCCCCACCGCCACCTATGCTGCTAGGGGTACCGCCGGTCATTCAGGGAGGAGAATAGTCAGGGCCCGCTGAGTCCCCAGAGACATTCGAAGGCCCCCGGTGCCAAAACGCTTGGCCCCACGCTCCCGCTCAACAGAGATCTCACCTCGACCCACTCTTCCATTCGCCACACAGCTGGCGGATTGAGCCTGCCGGCATCATGGGGGCTAACCCTAACCCTAGGTCAGCCCCCGAGGGGCCCCACCAAGGGGCCTGACGCCGCAACTCGGTAGATTGGGGATACCTCAGCCCCAGCGCCGGACTCACATGCTGCCCGCCACCACCTGTGCTGCTAGGGGCACCGCTGGTCATTCAGGGAGGAGAATGGGCAAGGCCCACTGAGTCCCCAGAGACACTCGAAGGCCCCAGGTGCCAAAACACTTGGGCCCACGCTCTTGCTCCCCAGCGCCCTCACCTTGGCCTGCCCCTCCGCTTCCCTCACAGTAGGCGGATCCCGCCTGCCGGCCTCCTGGGTGCTAACCCTAACCCTAGGTCGGCCCCCCATGGGCCCCTCCCAAGGGTCCTGGTACCGCTACACCGGGGATTGGGGACCCCAAGCCCCAGAGCCAGACTCACCCTGCCGCAACACCGCCACACTGGCCGCTAGGGGCGCCGCCGGTCATTCAGGGCAGGAGAATGGAGAGAGCCCTAGAGAAACCAGCAAAATTTGAAGCCTCCCACGCCAAAATGCAGGGGCCTATGTTCCCGCTCGCCAGCACCTTTACCTCGGCCTGTCCATTTCTCGCAGCCCAGCCAGAGGATTGAGCCTGCCGGCCTCCTGGGGGCTAACTCTAACCCTAGGTCGGCCCAGGAGGAACCCCTCCGAAAGGGCCTGCCCCTGCAACGCTGAGGATTGGGCATCCCCGAGCCACAGCGCGGGACTCACCCTGTCGCCCCACCGCCAAAAGAGCCACTAGGGGCGCCGCTGTTTATTCAGGGCAGGAGAATGGGCAGGGCCCTCAGAGCCATGGCAACATTCAAAGGCCCAGGGCGCCAAAAAGCAGGGGCTCACGCTCTGGCTTGCCATCGCCCTCAACTCGGCCCGCACCTCTGCTAATCGCAAAGCCGGCGGATCGGGCCTGTCGGCCTACTGGGCGCTAACCCTAACCCTAGGACGGCCCCTAACGGTCCCTTCCTAAGGGGCCTGGTGCCGCAACGCCAGGGATTGGGGACCCCCAAGCCCCAGCGCCGGATGCACCCTGCAGCCCCGCCCCACACAGGCCACTAGGGGTGCCGACGTTCCTTCAGGGTGGGAGAACTGGCAGGGCCCTCCGAACCCCCGCCAACCTTCGAAGGCGCCCGGAACCAAAACGCTTCGGCCCAGGCTCATGGTCCCCAGCACCCTCACCTCAGCCCAACTCTCCGCTCGACGCGCAGGTGGTGTATCGGGCCTGCCGGCCTCCTGGGGGATAACCCTAACTACAGGTCAGCCCCCTAGGGGCCCTTCCCAAGGGGCCTGGCGTCGCAACGCTGGCAATGGGGACCCCGAGCCCAAGTGCCGGACTCACCCTGCTGCCCTTCAGCCACCCGAGCCGCTAGGGGCCAACCGGTCAATCAGGGAAGGAGAACGGGCAGGACCCTCCGAGCCCCCACCGACCTTCAAAAGCCCCCCACGCTAAAACACTTGGGCTCATGCTCAGGCTCGGCAGCACCCTCACCTCGGCCCAACCCTCTGCGTGTTGCACAGACGCTGATCAGGTCCACAGGCCTTCTGGAGCTAACCGTAACCCTAGATCAACCCCCGAAGGGCCCCTCCCAAGGGGTCTGACGCCGCAACGCCGGGGATTGGGGACCCCGAACCTCAGCACTGGACTCACCCTGCCGCCCAACCGCCACCCGGGTCTTGGGGTGCTGCCGTTCATTCAGGGCGGGAGAACGGGCAGGGTCCTCCGAGACACGGTGACCTTCAAAGGCTCCCTGCATCAAAAGGCCCGGGTCCACGCTCCCGCTCACCAACGCCCTCACCTCAGTCCGCTACTCCGTTCTCCACACAGTTGGTGAATAGGGCCTGATGGCCTCCTAGGGGCTAAACCTAACCATAGGTTGACCCCTGAGGGGCCCCTCCCAAGGGGCCTGGCGCCGGAACGCGGGGGATTGGGGATACCCAGGCTGCAGCGCCTGACTCACCCTGCTGCCCTGCCACCACCTGGCCTGCTAGGGGCGCTGCCGGTCATTCAGGGCGAGAGAAGGGGCAGGGCCTTCTGAGCCCCCGGTGACCTTCAAAGGCTCCCCGCGCCAAAACGCTGGTGCCCACGCTCCCGCTCCCTAGTGCCCTCACTTCGGCCTGCCCCTCTGCTTGCTGCAGAGCCAGGGGATAGGGCCTGCCTGCCACCTGGGGGCTAACCATAACCCTAGGTCGGCCCCCCAAGGGGCCCGTCCCAAGGGTCCTGGTACCGCTACGCCGGGGATCGGGGAACCCAAGCCCCAGAGCCAGACTCACATTGCCACAATGCTGCCACCCGGGCCGCGACGAGCGCCGGCTCTCATTCAGGGAGGTGAATGGGCAGAGCCCGCCAACTCCCTGGAGACATTTGAAGGACCCTGGCGCCAAAACGCTTGGGCCCGCGCGCCCGCTGGACAGTGACCTCACATCGACCCACCCCTCCATTAGCGGCACAGCTGGTGGATTGAGCCTGCAGGCGTCCTCGGGGCTAACTCTAACCCTAGGTCGGCCCACGAGGAGCCCCTCCCAAGGGGCTTGGCGCTGCAACGCCTGGGATTGGGGATCTCTGAGCCGCAGCGCGGGACTCACCCTGCCGCCCCACCACCAACGGAGCCGCTAGGGGCACCGCTGGTTATTCAGGGCAGGAGAACGGGCAGGGCCCTCCGAGCCATGGCAACATTCCAAGGCCCAGGGTGCCAAAACGCTGGGGCCCACGCTCTGCTCCCCATTGCCCTCAACTCTGCCTGCACCTCCGCCCATCGCACAGCTGGCAGATCGGGCCTGCTGGCCTCCTGGGCACTAACCCTAACCCTATGACGGCCCCTGAGGGTCCCTTCCTAAGGGGCCTGGCGCCGCAACGCTGGGGATTGGGGACCCGCAAGACCCAGCTCCAGATGCACCCTGCCGCCCTGCAACACACATGCCGCTAGGGGCGCTGCCATTCATTCAGTGTTGGAGAACTGGCAGGGCCCTCTGAACCCCGCCCACCTTAGAAGCCACCCTGAACCAAAAGGCTCAGGCCCAGGCTCATTTTCACCAGCATCCTCAGCTCGTCCCAACTCACCACTCTACGCACAGGCGGTGTATCTGGCCTGCTGGCCTCCTGGGGCTTAACCCTAACTGTAGGTCAGCCCCGACGGGCTCTTCCCAAGTGGCCTGGCGCCCCAACGCCGGGGATGGGGACCCCGAGCCCAAGTGCCAGACTCACCCTGCGGCCCTTCAGCCAACCGAGCCGCTAGGGCCCCACCAGTCAATCAGGGGAGGAGAACAGTTAGGGCCCTCAGAGCACCCGCTGACATTCATAGGCCCCACGCGCTAAAACGCTTAGGCTCATGCTCAGGATCACCAGCGCCCTCACCTCGGCCCAACCGTCCGCGTGTTGCACAGTCGCTATTCGGGTCCACTGGCCTTCTGGGGGCTAACTGTAACCCTAGATCGACCCCGAGGGGCCCCTCCCAAGGGGCCTGGCGCTGCAACGCTGGGGATTGGGGACCCCCGAGCCTCAGCACTGGACTCACCCTGCCGCCCAGCTGCCACACTGGGGCTTGGGGGTGGTGCCGTTCATTCAGGGCGGGAGAAAGTGCAGGGCCCTCCGAGACACGGAAACGTTCAAAGGCTCCCCGCGACAAAACACTCAGGCCCACGCTCCCGCTCACCAGCGCCCTCACCTAGGTCCACCACTCCAGTCTCCAAAAAGCTGGTGAATAGGGCCTGCCGGCCTCCTCAGGGCTAAACCTAACCCTAGGTCGGCCCCCGAGGGGCCCCTCCCAAGGGGTCTGGCGCCGCAATGCTGGGGATTGGGGATACCCGAGCCACAGCACCTGACTCACCCTGCCGCCCCACCACCACCTGGGCTGCTGGGGGCGCTGCAGGTCACTGAGGGATGATATTAGGCAGGGCCCCCAAGTCCCCGGAGACATTGGAAGGCCCCGGCGCCAAAACGCCCGGGGCCACGCTCCCGCTCACCAGCGCCCTCACCTTGGTCAGCCACTCGTTCTCCACACAGTGGGCGAATAGGGCCTACCGGCCTCCTAGGGGCTAAACCTAAACCTAGGTTGGCCCCCATGTGGCCCCTCCCAAGGGGCCTGGTGCTGCAACGCCGGGGATTGGGGACCCCCAAGCCCCAGCGCCGGATGAACCCTGCCACCCCTCCCCACCCGGGCCGCTAGGGCGCCGCCGTTCATTCAGGGTGGGAGAACGGGCAGGGCCCTCCGAACCCCCGCCAACCTTCGAAGGTGCCCCGAACCAAAACGCTTGGACCCTCACCTCGGCCCAACTCTCCACTCGATGCACAGGTGGTGTATTGGGCCTGCCGGCCTCTTGTGGGCTAACCCTAACCATAGGTTGGCCACCGAGGGGACTTCCCAAGGGGCCTTGCGTCGCAACGCTGGGGATGGGGACCCCGAGCCCAAGTGCCGGACTCACCCTGCTGCCCTTCAGCAACCGGAGCCGCTAGGGGCGCCACCGATCATTCAGGGCTGGAGAAGGGACAGGGCCCTAGAGAAACCAGCGACATTTGAAGCCTCCCGCGCCAAAATTCAAGGGACCATGCTCCTGCTCTCCAGCACCTTTACTTCGGCCCACCCACCTATCTCTGCCCAGCCTGAGGATTGGGCCTGCCAGCCTCCTGGGGGCTAACTCTAACCCTAGGTCGGCCCAGGAGGAGCCCCTCCCATGGGGCCTGCCCCCACAACGCTGGGGATTGGGGATCCCCGAGCCACAGCGCGGGACTCACCCTGCCGCCCCACGGCCAAAGGAGCCGCTAGGAGCGCCAATGTTTATTTAGGGCAGGAGAATGGGCAGGGCCCTCCTAGCCATGGCAATATTCCAAGGCCCAGTGCACCAAAACGCTGGGGCCCATGCTCCCGCTTGCCAGTGGCCTCAACTCACCCCGCACCTCCGTTCCTCGCACAGGCAGCAGATCAGGCCTGCCAGCCTCCTGGGCACTGACCCTAACCCTAGGACGGCCCCTGACAGTCCCTTCCTAAGGGGCCTGCTGCCGCAACGCCGGGGATTGGGGACCCCCAAGACCCAGTGCCGGTTGCACCCTGCCGCCTCGCCCTACACCGGTGCTAGGGGCACAGCCATTCATTCAGGGTGGGAGAACTGGCAGGGTCCTCCGAACCCCCGCCGACCTTCGAAGGCACCCCGAACCAAAACGCTTGGGCCCAGGCTCATGTTCACCAGCACCCTCACCTCGGCCCAACTCTCCACTCACCGCACAGGTGGTGTTTCAGGCCTGCCAGGTTCCTGGGGGCTAACCCTAACTGTAGGTCGGCTCCCGAGGGGCCCTTCCCAAGGGGCCTGGCGCCACAACTCTGGGGATGGGGACCCCGAGCCCAAGTGCCGAACTCACCTTCCTGCCCTTCAGCCTCCCGAGCCACTGGAGGCCCTGCCGGTCATTCAGAGTGGGAGAATGGGCAGGTCTCTCCGAGCCCCCACCGACCTTCGAAGGCCCCCCGTGCTAAAACGCTTGGCTCATGCTCAGTCTCGCCAGCGCCCTCACTTCGGCCCAACCCTCCGCGTGCCGCACAGCCGCTGATCTAGTCCACCGGCCTCCTGGGCGCTAACCATAACCGTAGATCGACCCGCGTGGGTCCCCTCCCAAGGGGCCTGGCGCTGCAACACCTGGGATTGGGGACCCCAGAGCCTCAGCACTGGACTCACCCTGCCACCCAGGAGCCACCCAGGGACTTGGGGTGGTGCCATTCATTCAGGGCGGGAGAACGGGTAGGGCCCTCCGAGACACAGCGACATTCAAAGGCCCCCTGTGCCAAAATGCCGGGCCCACCATCCCGCTCACCAGCGCCCTCACCTCGGTTGGTCACTCCGCTCTCCACACAGCTGGTGAATAGGGCCTGATGGCCTCCTAAGGGCTAAACCTAACTCTAGGTTAGCCCCCGAGGGGCCCCTCCCAAGGGGCCTGGCGCCGCAACACTGGGTATTGGGGATACCCGAGCCAAAGCGCCTGACTCACCCTGCCTCCCTGCCGCCACCTATGCTGCTAGGGGCACCGCTGGTCATTCAGGGAGGAGAACAGTCAGGGCCCGCTGAGTCCCCGGAGACATTTGAAGGCCCCCGGTGCCAAAATGCTTCGCCCCACGCTCCCACTCAACAGAGATCTCACTTCGACCCACCCCTCCATTCGCCGCACAGCTGGCAGACTGAGCCTGCCAGCGTCCTGGGGGCTAACCCTAACCCTAGGTCAGCCCCCGAGGGGCCCCCACCAAGGGGCCTGATGCCGCAACACGGTAGATTGGGGATCCCCGAGCCCCAGCGCCGGACTCACATGCCGCCCTGCCGCCACCTGGGCTGCTAGGGACGCCGCCGGTCATTCAGGGAGGAGAATGGGCAAGGCCAGCTGAGTCCCCGGAGACATTCGAAGGCCCCAGGTGCCAAAACGCTTGGGCCCACGCTCTTGCTCTCCAGCGCCCTCACCTCGGTCTGCCCCTCCACTCCCCTCACAGCGGGCGGATCCCGCCTGCAGGCCTCCTGGGTGTTAACCCTAACCCTAGGTTGGCCGCCCAGGGGCCCCTCCCAAGGGTCCTGGTGCTGCTTCGCCGGGGATCAGGGACCCCAAGCCCCAGAGCCAGACTCACCCTGCTGCAACGCTGCCACCCAGGCCGCTAGGGGCGCTGCTGGTCATTCAGGGCGAGAGAAGGGGCAGAGCCTTCCGAGCCCCTGGTGACCTTCAAAGGCTCCCCACACCAAAACGCTGGTGCCCTCGCTCCCCCTCCCCAGCGCCCTCACCTTGGCCCGCACCTCCGCTCGCAGCACAGTGGGCGAATGGAGCCTGCCGGCCTCCTGGGGACTAACTCTAACCCCAATTCGGTCCCCCAGGTGCCCCTCCCAAGGGTCCTGGTACCGCTACGCCAGGGATCGGGGACCCCAAGCCCCAGAGCCAGACTCACTCTGCTGCAATGCCACCACCCTGGCCGTTATGGGCACCGCTGGTCATTCAGGGCAGGAGAATGGACAGGGCCCTAGAGAAACCAGCGACATTTGAAGCCTCCCACGCCAAAATGCAGGGGCCCACGCTCCCACTCGCCAGGGCCTTTACCTCAGCCCGCCCACCTCTCGCTGCCCAGCCAGAGGATTGGGCCTGCCGGCCTCCTGGGGGCTAACTCTGACCCTAGGTCGGCCCATGAGGAGCCCCTCCCAAGGGGCCTGCCCCCGCAAAACTGGGGATTGGAGATCCCCAAGCCACAGCGCGGGACTCACCCTGCCTCCCCACCACCAACGGAGCCACTAGGGGCGCCACTGTTTATTCAGGGCAGGAGAATGGGCAGGGCCCTCTGAGCCATGGCAACATTCCAAGGCCTAGTGCGCCAAAACGCTGGGGCCCATGCTCCCGCTGGCCATCACCCTCAACTCGTCCCACACCTCCGCTCCTCGCACAGCCGGAGGATCGGGCCAGCCGGCCTCCTGGGCGCTAACCCTAACCCTAGGACGGCCCCTGAGGGTCCCTTCCTAAGGGGCCTGGCGCTGCAACGCCGGGGATTGGACCCCCAAGCCCCAGTGCCCAATGCACCCTGCCGCCCCGCCCTACACGGGCTGCTAGGTGCACCGCCATTCATTCAGGGTGGGAGAACCGGTAGGGAACTCCGAGCCCCCACCGACCTTCGAACGCCCCCCGCTCTAAAATGCTTGGGGTCATGCTCAGGCTCGCCAGCGCCCTCACCGCGGGGCAACTCTCCGCATGTTGCATAGCCACTGATCAGGTCCACTGGCCTTCTAGGGGCTAACCGTAACCCTAGATTCACCCCCGAGTGGCCCCTCCCAATGGGCTTGGCGCCACAACGCCGGGGATTGGGGACCCCCGAGCCCCAGCGCCGGACCGATCCTGCTGCCCAGCCGCCACCCGGGGGCTTGGGGTGCTGCCATTATTCAGGGAGGGAAAATGGGCAGGGCCCTCCGAGACACGGTGACCTTCAAAGGCCCCTCCCGCCAAAACCCCCCGGGCCCACGCTCCCGCTTACCAGTGCCCTCACCTCGGTTCACCACTCTGCTATCCACACAGCTGATGAATAGGGCCTGCTGGCCTCCTAGGGGCTAAACCTAACCGTAGGTTGGCACCCAAGGGGCCGCTCCCAAGGGGACTGGCGCCACAACGCTGGGGATTGGACATACCCTAGCTGCAGTGCCTGACTCACACTGCCACCCTGCCGCCACCAAGGCGGCTGGGGGCGCCGCCAGTCATTCAGGGTGGGAGAACGGGCACGGCCCTCCAAACCCTGGCCAACCTTCGAAGGCCCCCTGTGTCAAAATGCCCAGGCCCACGCTCCCAATCACCACTGCCCTCACCTCGGTCCGCCAGTTCACTCTCCACACAGGTTGCGAATAGGGTCTGCCGGCCTCCTGGGGGCTAACCCTAACCCTAGGTCGGCCCCCCAGCGGCCCCTCCCAAGGGTCCTGGTGCCGCTACGCCAGGGATCGGGGACCGCAAGCCCCAGAGCCAGACTCACCCTGCCACAACACTGTCACCCGGGCAGCTACAGGCACCACCGGTCATTCAGGGAGGTAAATGACTAGGGCCCGCCGAGTCCCTGGAGACATTCGAAGGACCCCGGCGCCAAAACGCTTTGGCCCGTGCGCACGCTCGACAGAGACCTCACATCGATCCACCCTTCCATTAGCCGCACAGCTGGCGGATTGAGCCTGCTGGCGTCCTGGGGGCTAACTCTAACCCTAGGCCGGCCCAGGAGGAGCCCTTCCCAAGGGGCCTGGCGCCACAACGCCGGGGATTTGGGACACACAAGCCCCAGCGCCGGATGCACCCTGCCGCCCCTCCACACCAGACTGCTAGGGGGGTAGCCTTTCATTCAGGCTGGGGGAATGGGCAGGGCACTCCGAACCCCTCCGACCTTCGAAGGCGCCCCGAACCAAAACGCTTGGACCCAGGCTCATGTTCACAAGCACCGTCAACTTGGCCCAACTCTCCACTCGATGCACACGTGGTGTATTGGGCCTGCGGGTCTCCTGTGGGGCTAACCTTAACCATAGGTCGGCCCCCAAGGGGCCCTTCCCAAGGGGCCTGGCGTCGCAACGCTGGGGATGGGGACACCGAGCCCAAGTGCCAGACTCACCCTGCTTCCCTTCAGCCACCCGAGCCACTAGGGGCCCACCGGTCAATCAGGGTAGGAGAATGGTTAGGGCCCTCCGAGCATCCGCTGACGTTCATAGGCCCCCCGCACTAAAACGCTTAGGCTCATGCTCAGGCTCGCCAGCGCCCTCACCTCAACCCAACCCTCCGCGTGTTGCACAGCCGCTGATCGGGTCCACTGGCCTTCTGGGGGCTAACCGAAACCCTAGATTGACCCCGAGCGACCCCTCCCAAGGGGCCTGGCGCCACAACGCCGGGGATTGGGGACCCCCAAGCCTCAGCACTGGACTCATCCTGCCGTCCAGCGGCCACGCGGGGGCTTGGGGTGGTGCTGTTCATTCAGGGCGGGAGAATGGGCAGGGCCATCCAAGACACGGAGACCTTCAAAGTCTGCCCGGGCCAAAACAACAGGGCCCACGCTCCTGCTCACCAGCGCCCTCACCTCGGTCCGCCACTCCAGTCTCCACACAGCTGGCGAATAGGGCCTGCGGGCCTCCTAGGGGCTAAGCCTAACCCTAGGTTGGCCCCGAGGGACCCTCCCAAGGGGCCTGGCGCCGCAACGCTGGGGATTGGGGATACCCGAGCCTCAGCGCCTGATTGACCCTGCTGCCCTGCCACCACCTGGACTGCTGGGGGCGCTGCCGGTCACTCAGGGAGGAGATTGGGCATGGCCTGGCGAGTCCCTGGAGACATTCCAAGGCCCCTGGCGCCAAAACGCTTGGGCCCACGCTCCCGCTCGACAGAGGCCTCACCTCAACCCACCACTCCATTTGCCGCACAGCTGGCGGATTGAGCCTGCCGGCGTCCTGGGGGCTAACCCTAACCATAGGTCAGCCCCTGACGGGCCCCTCCCAAGGGTCCTGGTGGCGCAACGCGGTGGATTGGGGACCCCGGAGCCCCAGCGCCGGATTCACCTGCTGCCCCGCCATCACTCAGGCCGCTAGGGACGCTTTGGTTCATTCAGGGTGGGAGAACTGGCAGGGCCCTCCGTTTCCACTGCGGCCTTCGAAGTCCCCCCGTGCAAAAAAGTTGGCTCCCACGCTCCTGCTCGCCAGTGCCCTCACCTTGGCCTGCTCCTCTGCTTGATTCAGAGCCCGTGGATAGTGCCTCCCGGGCTCCTGGGGGCTAACCGAAACCATAGGTCGGCCCCGTGGGGCACATCCCAAGGGGCCTGGCTCTGCAACGATTGGGATTGGTGACTCAGAGCCCCAGAGCCAGACTCACCCTGCTGCACTTTCGTCACCCAGGCCGCTGCGGGCGCCGCCAGTGATTCAGGGTGAAAGAAGGGGCAGGGCCTCCTGAGCCCCCTATGACTTTCAAAGGCCCCCCACGCCAAACCGCTGGTGCCCAAGCTCCCGCTCCCCAGCGCCCTCACCTGGGACCGCCCCTCCACCCATCGCACAGGCAGCAGATCGGGCCTACCGGCCTCCTGGGTGCCAACCCTAACCCTAGGACGGCCACTGAGGGTCCCTTCCTAAGGGCCTGGCGCCGCAAAGCTGGGCATTGGGGACCCCCGAGACCCAGTGCCGGATGCACCCTGCTGCTCCGCCTCACACGGGCCACTAGGGGCGCTGCCATTCATTCAGGGTGGGAGAACTGTCAGGGCCCTCCGAACCCCCGTCGACCTTCGAAAGTGCTCCGAACCAAAACGCTTGGGCCCAGGCTCATGTTCACCAGCACCCTCACCTCGGCCCAACTCGCCACTCAACGCACAGGTGGTGTATCGGGACTGCCGGCCTCCTGGGGACTAAACCATAACTGTAGGTCGGCCCCCGAGAGGCCCTTCCCAAGTGACCTGGCACCGCAACGCTGAGGATGGGGACCCCGAGGAAATGTGCCGGACTCACCCTGCTGCCCTTCAGCCACCCGAGCTGCTAGGGTCCCGCCAGTCATTCAGAGCGGGAGAACGGGCATGGCACTCCGAGTCCCCGGCGACTTTTGAAGGACCCCCGCAGCAAAATGCTTGGGCCAATGCTCCCGCTCACCAGCGTCTTCACCTCGGCCCACTCCTCCGCTCACCTCACATTCAGCTGATAGGGCATGCCAGCCTCCTGGGGACTATCCCTAACACTAGGTCGGCCCCCGAGGGGCCCCTCGCAAGAGGCCTGGAGTCGCAACGCTGGGGATGGGGACCCCGAGCCCAAATGCTGGACTCACCCTGCTGCCCTTCAGCCACCTGAGCCGCTAGCGGCCCCGCCGGTCATTCAGAGCGGGAGAACGGGCAGGTCCCTCCGAGGCCCCGCCGACCTTCGAAGTCCCCCCGCACTAAAAAGCTTGGGCTCATGCTCAGTCTCGCCAGTGCCCTCACCTCGTCCCATCTCACCACGTGCCGCACAGCCGCTGATCGGGTCCACCGGCCTCCTGGGGGCTAACTATAACCCTAGATCAATCCCCAAATGTCCACTCCCAAGAGGCTTGGCGCAGCAACGCTGGGGATTGGAGAACCCCGAACCTCAGCACCTGACTCACCCTGCCGCCCAGCTGCCACCCGGGGGCTTGGGGTGTTGCCAATCATTCAGGGCGGGAGAACAGGCAGGGCCCTCCAAGACACGGTGACCTTCGAAGGCCCCCCCGTGCAAAAACGGCAGACCCACCCTCCCACTCACCTGCGCCCTCACCTCCGTCCTCCACTCCACTCTCCACACAGCTGGCGAATTGGGCCTGCCGGCCTCCGGGGGGCTAAACCTAGCCCTAGGTTGCCTCCGAGGGGCCTCTCCCAAGGGGCCTGATGCCACATCGTTGGGGATTGGGGACCCCCAAGCCCCAGCTCCGGATGCACCCTGTTGCCCCTCCCCACCTGGGCCGCTAGGGCGCCGCTGTTTATTCAGGGCAGGAGACGGGGCAAGGCCCTCCAAGCCATGGCAACATTCAAAGGCCCAGGGCGCCAAAGTGCTGGGGACCAAGCACCCACTCACCATCGCCCTCAACTCGGCCTGCAACTCCGCTCCTCACACAGCCAGCAGATCGGGCCTGCCAGCCTCCTGGGGGCTAACCCTAACCCTAGGTTGGCCCCCGAGGGGAACCTCCCAAGGGGCCTGGTGCAGCAACACCAGGGATTGGGGACCCACGAGCCCCATTGCCTTACTCACCATGCCGCCCCGCCACCCACCGGACCGCTAGGGGCACCGTTGGCCATTCAGGGAGTGAGAACCGGCAGGGCCCTCCAAACCCCAGTGACTTTCCAAGGCTCCCTGCGCCAAAATGCTTGGGCCCACGCTCCAGCTCGGTGGCGCCCTCACCTTGGCCTGGCCCTCCTCTACCGCACAGCTGGTGGATCATGCCTGCCGGACTCCTGGGTGCTAACACTAACCCTAGGACGGCCCCAGAGGGGCCCCTCCCAAGGGGCCTTGCACTGCAATGAATGGCATTGGGGACCCCCAAATCGCAGTGGAGATTCACACTGCCACCCCGCTCCCACGCGGGCCACTAGGGGCGCCGGGGTCATTCAGGGCAGGAGAACGGGCAGGGCTCTCCGAGTCTCTAGCGACATTCAAAGGCCCCATGTGCAAAAACGCTGGATACCATAATCCCACTCGCCAGCGCCCTCACTTCGGCCCCCTACTCATCTCGCCGCACATCCGGCGCATCGGTCCTGCTGGACTACTGGGGTCTAACCCTAACCCTAACCCTAACACCTAACCTTAAACCGTAAACCTTAACCCCTAAACCTAACCCTAACCCTAACCCTAACCCTAACCCTAACCCTACCCTAAACCTAATCCTAAACCCTAATCCTTAAACCCTAAACCCTAACATTAACACTAAACCCTAAACCCTAACCTCTAACCCTAATCCCGAAACCCTAAACACTAAACCCTAACCTTAACCACTAACCCCAAACCCCAAACCCTAACCCTAAACCCTAACCGTACCCCGACCCCTACCATACCCCTAACCCTACCCCTTCAGCTAACCCTACCCCTAACCCGTAACCTATCCCTAAACCTAACCCTAACCCGTACCCTAACCCATACTCTAACCCTAACTCTAACCCGTACCCTAACCCTAACCCTAATCTGTACCCTAACCCTAACCATAACCCTAACACGTACTCTAACCCATACCCTAACCCATACCGTAACCCTAACCTTAAACTGTACCTTAACCTGTAACTTAAACCATAGCCTAAACCTAACCGTAACCCTAACAAGTACCCTAACCCGTACTATAAACTTAACCCTAAACCCTAAACCCTGACCCTAACCCATACCATAACTCATACAATAACCCGTACCCTAACCCTACCCGTATCTTAACCCTAACCCATACCCTAACTGTAACCCTAAACCCTAAACTATAACCCATACCCTACCCCTAACCAGTACCCTAACCTTAACCTTAACCCATACCCTAACCCGTACACTAACCCATACCCTAACCCGTACCCTATCCCGAACCCGGACCCTAACCCATACCCTAACCCATACCTAAACTTAACCTGTACCCTAACCCGTCCCTAACCCATACCCTAACCCTAAACCATACCCTATACCTATCCCTAACCCGATCCCTAACCCGTACCCTCACCCTAACCCTAAACCGTAACCTAACCTGTACCATAACCCTAAACTGTACCCTAACCCTAACCCGTACACTAACCCTAACCTGTACCCTAAACCGTACCCATTTCCGTACGCCAACACTTACCCTAAACTGTACCCTAACCCGTACCCTAAACCGTACCCTAATGCGTACCCTAACCCGTACCCTAACCCTAACCCGTACCCTAAACCTAACCCGTACTCCAACCCTAACCCTAACCCTAAACCCAAACCCTACACCCTAACCTGTACCCTAAACCCTAATCTGTACCCTAACCCATAACCTCTAACCTGTAACCCCTTAACCCAACCCTACCCTGTACCCTCTCCTTACCCTAAACCTAACCTCTACACTCACCCATACCCCAACCGTAACCCATACCCTAACCTTAACCCGTACCCCAATCCGTAACCTAACCACGGGGATTGGGTACACATGAGCCCCACCACGGGACTCAGTCTGCCACGCCTCAGGAAACCATGCCCCTTGGGGCGCCACAGAGAATACCATGCAGTAGAACTGGTAGGGCACCCCTGAGAACCCAGTGATCCTCGGCAGCCCCCTACACCCCAACCCTGACGCCCACGCTCATCCCGCCCCACGCCTTCCCTTCAGCTTGCCACCGAGCTCATCGCAGAGCCGGCAGATCAGGCCTGCCGGGTTCCTGGGGCCTAGACCTGCCCCTAGGTCGGCTGGGTAGGGCGCCTCCCCTGGGGCCCAGTGCCGCAGCCCCAGGGACTGGGGACACCTGAGCCCCACTGCAGGACAAAGCCTGCCAGCCTGCAGGAAACCGTGCCCCTTGGGAGGCTGTAGAGCATTCAGTGCGGGAGAACCTGGAGGGCCCCCAGAGCCCCCGGCGAACTTCGGCGATCCCTAAACCCAAGCTTGAAGCCCATGCTCACCCCACCCCGCACCCTCACCTCAGCCCGTGGCGGAGCTCGCCACATAGTGGGCAGATCTGGCCTGCGGGGTTCCTGGGCCCCAACCCTAACCCTAGTTCATCTGTGGAGGGGCCCCTCCCCAGGAGCCTGGAGGCGCAGCTGCGGGGATTCGGGACATCTGAGCCCCACAGCAGGACTCAGTCTGCCACCCCGCAGGAAACCGTGCACCTTGGGAGGCCATAGAGCATTCAGGGCGGGAGAACCAGGAGGAGCCTCCTGAGGCACCAGCGAACTTCGGCAGCCTCCCACACCCCAACCCTGAGGCCCATGCTCACCCTCCCCACACCCTCACCTCAGCCCGTGTAGCTCGCCACAGCCAGCAGATTGGGCCTATGGTGCTCCTGGGGCCTAACCCTAGCCCTAGGTCGGCCGCGGGTGTGGGGGGCCTCCCCAAGAGCCTTACACCGCCGCCCCGGGGAATTGGGATACCTGTGACCCACCGCAGGACTCAGCTTGCCACCCGACAGGAAACCGTGCCCCTTGGGGCTCTACGGAGCCTACAGGGCACAAGAACATGGGGAGGCCCCTGGAGCCCATCCCCACTTTGGCAGCCCCCCGTGCTCCAACCCAGAGGCCCATGCTCACTCTCCCCCATGACCTCATTGCAGCCCTCCACTGAGTTCGCCGCACAGCCTGCAGACTGCCCCTGCCAGGCTTCTGGACCCTCACCCTTACCCTCGGTTGGCCACAGAGGGGCCCCTCCCCAGGGTCCTGGCACCACACTCTGGGGGATTGGGGACACCCAAGCCCCCTGTAGGACTCAGCCTGCAGCCTACAGGAAACTGTACCATTTTGGGGCACAACAGAGCATTCAGGGCAGGAGAATTGGGGCACCCCTGAGAGCCCCTGCTGGTGAACTACGACATTTGTGGGCCCTTCTGGATGAAACCCCAAGGCTCACATTCACCCGCCCTTGTGCCCTCATCTCACTCGGCCTGGGAGTTCTCTGAGCACTGGGCAGTTCAGACCTGCTGTCTCTTGAGGTCTAACCTAATCCTGGGTCTTCTGCTGAGGGTCCCCTCCCCATTTGCCTGCCTCCAAGGTACCAGGCATTGGGCTCACCTCTACACGACTAGAGGACTCAGCCTGCCCCACAGCAGGAAACTGTCCATTTGGGGCTACAGCAAGGATTCATAGCAGGAAAATCGGAGGGCCACCCTTAGCCCATCCCAGACAACCCCCACTTTCAGAGATCTCCCCGGATCCAATTAGTAGCTTCACACTGACCTTTAAACTTGCTCTCCACGGAGATCTTTTGAAATTCTCCACACTTCCAACCGATGGCATCATCCAGCTCCAATTCCTTACCCAGCTTTAGGTCTTGAGATGGATTAAAATGGGAAGTCACTTCACTGATGACGACGTACTGGTGACCAAAAGATACATGCATAAATGCTTCATATCACTTGGCTTCAGGGAAATGCAAATCTAAACCCCTATAGATGCCATATCACACGAGGCCGAATATCTAAAAATAAGAAGACATGAAACTACACATGTTGGAGAGGATGTGGAGAAACGGGAACCCTATTACACCCCTGTATGAATGCAGTCTGGTACAGCCACTCTTGAAAATGGTACGGAGTTTCCTCCAAAAGTTATAAATAAAGCTACCCTATGTCCCAGCAATTGCACTATTGGGTATTTACCCCAAAGAGACAGAGGTAGTGAAGACGGGACACATGCACCCCAGTGTTCATAGCAGCAATATCCATAATAGACAAACTGTGGAAGGAGTGCAGATGACCATGGACAGATGAATGGATAAAGATGTGGATCATATATACAATGGAATATTACTCAGCCATCAAAAAAGATGAGTACTTACCATCACACCGACCTGGGTGGAGATGGAGGGTATTATGCTGAGTGGAATAAGCCAATGAAAGAAAGGCAATGATCATATGCTTTCACTCCTATGTGGAATATCAGAAAAAGGGAAGAAGACCATAGGGTAAGTGAGGGAAAATAGAATGGGAAGTCATCAGAGAGGGAGAAAACCCATGATGCACTCTTAACTATCGCAACAAACTGATGATTGCTGGAGGAGAAGTTGAGGGGGGTAACTGGATGAGTGGCATTAAGGAGGCCACACGATACAATGAGCACTGGGTGTTACACACAACTGAAAATTTATTGAAGACTACATCTGAACTAATGATGTACTGTAAGTTGGATAATTGAATTTAAATTAAAGAATATAAGACCTCGAATAAACAATCCTAAACATTTGTATGGAACCACTAAAGATTCCGAACAGCCAGTGCAATGTGGAAAAGAAAAACAAAGCTGGAGGACTCACAATTTCAGATTTCAGGTTATACTACAAAGTTGCAGTCATCCTAACAAGACAGTACGGCACAAAAATAGACACAGCGACCAAAGGAACAGGATACAAGTTCAGACAGAAACCCACAATTATGTGGTCCATGAATCTTCCACAAAGCAAGCAACGATATCAAAAGGGAAAAGGACAGTCTCTACAACAAATGGTGTTGGGAAAACTAGACAGCTACGCACAAAAGAATGAAATTAGACTGCTTTCTTACACAATAAAGACAAACGCAAAACAGTTTCAAGACCTCAATATGAGACCTGAATCCATAAAAACCCTACAGGAGGGAGGAGAGTAACTTCTTCACATGGACCATACCAACGTTTTTCTAGACTGTGTCCTGAGGCAAAGGAAATGAAAGCAAAAATAAACTATTGGGAATACAGCAAAATAAAAAGTTTCCACACGGCAGAAGAACAATGAAAACGTAAAAATAATAAGACAACCTACTCAAAGGGAAAAGATATTTGCAATGATCATATGCAATAAATGGATAGTGTCCAAAATTTATAGAACTGATACTACCTGAACCCCAAAAAAATATAATCCAGTTAAAAAATAGGCAGAATACATGGACAGACATTTCTACAAAGAAGAAATACAAATGGCCAACAGTCCCATGAAAAGATGTTCACCATCACGCATCATCACGAAAATGTAAATCCAAATGACAATGACGTAATACCTCAAACCTTTCAGAATGGCTAACATCAAAAGCACAACAAAGAGCAGGTGTTGGGAGGATGTGGATCTAGGGGAATCCTCGTGAACTGTGGGTGGGAATGCAAACTGTGGTGGGCGCCGTGGAAAACAGTATGAGGGTTCCTCAAAAAATTAAATATAGAACTACTCTACGATCCAACAATCACTCTACTGGTATTTCCCCAAAGGCTAGGAAAACAGTAACTTAAAAGGATACGTGCACCCCTATGTTTTTTGCACCATTATTTACAATATCACAATATGGAAGCAGCCCAAGAGACTGTAGAAAAATTGACAAATGAGATTACAGATGTGTGTATTCACACACACACGCATACACACACACACACACACACACACACTCACACTCACACAATGGAGTATTACTAGGCTTGAAAAAGAATGAAACCTTGCCCTTTGCAGCCACATAGATGGAGCTAGAGAGTATTATCCTAACTGAAATCAGTCAGTCAGAGAAAGACAAATCCCATACAATGTCACTCTTATGGGGAATTTAAGAAACAAACAAAAATAAATAAATAAAAGAGAAAAATGAGACACACCAAAATACAAACTCTTAACAAGAGAGAACAAACGGATGGTTACCAGAGAGGAGGTGAATAGAGGGATGAGTGAAATAGATGAAGCAGATTAAGAGGACACTTTTCTAGATGACCACTGAGTAATATATAGAATTACTGAATCACTCTATTGTATACCTGAAACGAATGTAACACTGTATGTTAGCTCTAGTGGAATTAAAATAATTTTTTTAAAAAGAATTTTCTTTCAGGAATCTCTTTGAAAAAGCTTTTCCTGTGCAATGTGCTTAAGCCCTACTTGGGAGGATTCACTCTACAATAATTATTCACTCTATGTCTCAAATTCAGATTTCACTGAGTTCTTACCATGGATCCCAGCCCACGGGAGCCATGGGCGTTTTTGTCCAGGCTCAGCACCTATGCATTCAAGATTGGAAGTAGAGACACATGTCACTACACAGTCCAGAAAGCTATTATTATTTCTGTTTCAGTGTGAGAGAGTCACAGACTTTGGGACAGGTTTCAGAGCAGGTATATTATGGATCCTGGATCTCTACTTCAATGTTCATTGCCTGGATAAATTTGGCTAATAGGTTCCCTGTGGATGGGCTTGCTTCCAAGCACATATATAGAAGATGCAACGGTGGGTGGGCTTGGTGCGGGACAGGAAGAAGACCAAAAGTAGACAAGGGTTCGACCCCTCCCCTGATCCAGGAACTGCATTGGGAGAGGGTACGTGAGGTAGAATCCATGCGAAACTCCAAGGTCACCAGCTGAACACAGGAGGCATAGGTCAAGGGATCTGGAGATTCAGGGGTTGAAGGATGCTCTGAGCTACCTCTGGGAGGAAGGGGGGAAGGAATGAGGAGACACTGCCTTCCCCTGGCCCATGCCAGCTGCCCACCACTCCGACACGCATCTGTCTACACAGCTGACACAGCCTGGGCTTAGGATGGGCTGGCTCAGATCCTTCAATCCTCAGTGGGACAGCTGGCCCCAGGGCTCAGAGACATGCTGAGGGAGATTAGAGGGAAAGCTTCCCCACCCAGGTCATCCCCTCCATGAGCAGACAGCCCTTCAGAACTGCTAAAAAAAAAAAAAACCCACTAACGGGGTTGAAAGTCATGCCATGGATGAACTAAGGCATAGAGATATGTAAAATAACATTCATTTTTAAGTTCAGAGCTGTCATCTCAGGAAGTGGGGAGAGCTTCCCTGAAGAAGACTGAGGGGAGGGCAGGCCATGCTGAAAAGGGAGACATGGCTCTCCTGATTGGGGACCTGCAGCCCCCTTCCAGGACAGGGCATCATCCTCAATCACATGAGATCCATGAAAGTGTTCCATCAGGACCAGATGTTTGTCTCGAGAAGCCTACCCTGGCATCGGACTGCACAGGGCACCAGGGACGACGGCCAGATGGAGGATGGACAATACCCCGGAGGCCATGGGGCAAGAGCAGAGGCACATGACCTTGAAGATGATGATGAAAAGCAGGGGGTGGCAGCATTGAGCCAGCCTGAAGTACCATCGGAGCAGTGCCCACAGCTACACTGACTGGGTGCCTTCTGTGCCAGGTGTGGCTGACTTCAGTCGGTTCCAGACTAGTCCTGACCACAACTCTAGGAAGTGTGCACCACCTCCGGCCTCCTCTCCCCTTGCAGCTGCTAGGAATCACGGTCACAGACCCTGGTCAGCTTTCGTGGAAACCAAGCAGTGGCTCCCCGGCACGCTGCACCTCTGGTGGTGGTCCAGTGCGACCCTCGTGCCTGGCCAGACACTGATGTCTACCTGTCTCCACACAAATCCACAGACAGGAGGGTGTCCCTGAATTCCACAGCACCTGATGAGACAGATCCACAGAACCCAACACCCAGTGGGTCACTCGGGACCTCACCTATGGTCATGGAGCTCACCATAAACTATTTCTGTCACTTCCCACAGAAAGCCTGGTTCTGATCCCCCACAATACCATACAACCTGGTTGCTGACCTGGGGTCATGCAATGAACCCACATGGCACCTTTCTTTAAGAGAAGGCTATGCCTACACCTCCTAGAAAATATTTCTAATGAAGTACAAGTCCATCAGGACTACGGTGTGAATGGTAGCACACAGCCTGCATGGTAGTAGTCAGTAATTCTAACAAGGGTTAACCCCAACCCCCGTCTCACAAAACCTTCCTCCGTCCCCACGGAACTCATGGTCTGCCCTCAGAAAAGCCTCCAGGAAACAAACCTTTCATCTGAATGCTCTCTTCACCTTCTGCTTCAAATCTTGTCCAACCACAATGATATGAAACTAGAAATAAATCTCAAGAAAAAATGGGAGAGTCAAAAATAGGTGGAGATTGGGGGACCTGGGTGGCTCAATCTTAAGGATCTGCCTTCAGCTCAGGTCGTGATCCCAGGATCCTGGGATCTAGCCCTGAATCAGGCTCCTTGCTCACTGGGAAGCCTGCTTCTCCTTCTCCCAACCCCCTGCTTGCATTCCCTCGCTGTCTCACTCTCTGTCAGATACATAAATAATCTTAAAAAAATATGTGGAGATTTAACAACATGCTACTGAACAACCAACAAGCAAAGAAGAAAAAAAAAATTAGAAGTACCTGGTCACAGATGAAAAAGACAACCTACAAAAACTTATGGGATGCAGCAAAAGTAGCTCTACTGGGGACCTTCATAGAAATTCAAGTCTTCATGAATCCATGAGAATGCTCTCCAATAAACAACCTGATTTATGTGGTAAAGAAGTAGAAAATAAAACAACAAACAAAGCCCCAAATTAGTAGAAATAAGGAAATAACAAAAAGGAATGCATAAATAAATCCAACAGTCTCTAAAGGCAAAGGAAATAAAAGTAAAAATGAACTATTGGGACTTCATCAAGATCAAAAGCTTCTGCACGGCAAAGCAAACGATCAACAAAACAAAAAGGCAACCTATGGAATCGAAGAAGATATCTGCAAATGATATTACAGAGAAAGGGCTGGTATCCAAGATCTATAAAGAACTCCTCAAACTCGACACCCAAAAATGAGCAGAAGACACAAAGAGATACTTCTCCAGAGAAGACATACAAATGGCCAACAGACACATGAAAAAATGCTCCACGTCACTTGCCATAAGGCAAATACAAATCAAAACGAAAATGAGATACCACCTCACACCAGTTAGAATGGTTAAAATTAACAAGGCAGGGGGCACCTGGGTGGCACAGTGGTTAAGCGTCTGCCTTCGGCTAAGGGGGTGATCCTGGCATTATGGGATCGAGCCCCACATCAGGCTCCTCCGCTATGAGCCTGCTTCTTCCTCTCCCACTCCCCCTGCTTGTGTTCCCTCTCTCGCTGGCTGTCTCTATCTCTGTGGAATAAATATATAAAATCTTGAAAAAAAATTAACAACACAGGAAATTAAAAAAAGTCAGTGAGGATGTGGAGAAATGGGACTAGCATCAAAGTAAAGTGATGGAATTCCTGACTCTCAGAGGATGGACAATTGACCTCAAACTACAGTACAATTTCTAGGCATCATTGGGTCCTCTGAAGGCAGACAACTACCATACCCCTTCCTACAACACACAGGTTGCTTCCCAACC
The DNA here is from genome assembly GCF_024610735.1 of Ursus americanus. Lineage (NCBI taxonomy): Eukaryota > Metazoa > Chordata > Mammalia > Carnivora > Ursidae > Ursus > Ursus americanus. The sequence goes on from NC_142137.1 coordinate 1,729,235, forward strand.
CCTACTATAAAAGAAGAAGATGAGAAACAGATAGGACTAGTAGGAAATAGCAAAAATCATATGTGGGGATTATCCTGAAACACACTGATCACATAACTAATGTAAGGAAGTGTAGGGAACTGACAAGGACAAAGATCAAGAGGTACTTCTTTGGGAAATGCTGTCTGAAATCGTCACACCTTGGTACCAGCTAATGAGGGCTCTGAGCATACCCTAGGGTTTGCTCACAAGGGTCTGCAACACCATCGCTGAGGACTGAAACTCTTCAAGACCTCAAAGCTTGCCTGATTGACTATTGGACTAAGAGATTCCCATGATCTGAAAACAGATACCAACTCATTGAAAGGTTCACCTGGGCTCTCTCGGAGGCCCTACAAGAAGCTGAACCATTCACTGAAAATCAATTACACACACACACACACACACACACACACACACACACACACACCTGTCATTTCAGCAATTACTTAAACATTCAAGGTTCTTCCTACCTTTTCTTTTTCACGATGATATTTATACTCACATGAAATGTCATGATTTCTAACAAAGACTGATGTCAAAATAGAGATCCATTGACACAATATTCACAAAATGGAACTTCCCTGCTGTAATTTTCAATATGGCGTTTTTTAAAGTTCATACATATTTTAGGTTTTTGGTAACTTATACAGGAGAAGATCAGCATTGAAAAACTCTGAATACTGACAATGAGTTTTAAGCCTAGAGAACAAAAATTGTCCAATTTCATAGATAATAAGGAACCAAAGGGAAAGCATGGAAGCTGTAGTCGAATAATTTTACACATGTGCATCCTCTATTATTCTACTACTGAGGGGCGTGTTTTATTACCACTCTACATGCATCAATTGTCTTCCACGTGCACCTGCACAGGTATAATGAATTACTACAGTAGAATGAAATGTCTGGAAACTACTTGGCGGCATCTATAATGAACAATGAAATTTCGATCTTATATTTGGTGAACTTCCACTGTCTGTCCCTTTAGACAATGGACCCTAAACAGAAGGGGGAATGAACCATGAGAGACTATGGACTCTGGGAAACAAACTGAGGGCTTCAGAGGGGAGAGGGGTGGGGGATTGGGATGGGCCAGTGATGGGTATTAAGGAAGGTACATATTGCATGGAGCACTGGGTGTTATATGCAAATAATGAATCACGGAACACTACATCCAAAACTAAGGAAATACTGTATAGTGACTAACATATCATAATAAAAAATATTAGAAAAAAATTAAAGGTAAAAAAAAAACAATACAGCTTTTCTGTTTCAAGAACAATCACAATTGAGAAAAAAACAAACTTCCAATCCCTAAAGCAAAACACAGACCAAGTTCCATTTCACTCCCCTTTATTCACATTCTCTGTGGGTTCTAAGCTATTTCCCTACCTCCTTGCCTGCTGAGCAGGGAGCCCGGGCTCGATCCCAGAACCCTGTGATCATAACCTGAGCCAAAGGCACATGCTTAACTGGCTGTGACAGCCAGGAGCCCCAGCCATGTTTTTCTTAAGCAAAAGGACACTTTCTCACGATGCCTTCACATGACTTCACATGGTACCAGAGATCTGCATTTGTCTCTAGGAGGTTGCAGATGAAGGCAATTGCAAACTCTCCCAGTGGTTTATCAAATACAATGACCTGCCTGGTGACAGTGAAACTCTTATGAGCCCACGAGAGGGTGCTGTGACACTCAGCTGTGGCTGGGCTGGCACAGAGAACCAAATCCATTTCCCTGCCTGATGTCTGTGAGGAACAGATGCCCCCACTGTCAATGAGACCCTGCCACTGAGCTGTCCAGAGATGGCCATCCTCACGGAGGATGAGGATAAAGGACAATGCCTGAGGAGAACTCATCTGCCTCTTTTATCTTTTCATATTTTTGACAGTGGACAAATCACTGCCTAGGAGTCCCCAACTACCTTAGCCTCATCTGTGAATGGCCAAGAGGTTTTACAAAACACTTCAGATTTTGACCTCACAAATGCCCACAACCACTTACCATAGGGATTCAACATTAAGCAAAGATATTGTTCGTTGGAAGAGAGGTCCTGCCCACTGTTGTTTCTCACTTATATGCTCATCTTCCTTACCTCATGGTAACATAACCACCTTGATTCCTGCTTCCGTCTTCAGGAAGGCTGATGTGACTTGAAGGGCATTACCCCGACATCGTTCTTTCTTAGCAATAAGATGTGGACATTTCCCTAGTCCTACACACCCAAAGTTGAATCGGAATCAGGATTGAGGAGGCTGATGAGAGTTGAAGGTGTTTTCCTGTACACGGTGGTTTATTGCCAATAAGGATGGGTCAGAATCCTCGAAATTCCAGAACCTTTTCATTAATGCTTCCTACTCATGAAAGATGATGTACATTGGTCTTTCCCTGTATAGTGTGGTGACTCAGAGAAAAGTGCTTAGGCCTTTCGTCAGACTTCCATGACCACTTTGGGGCTGGCTTCCATATTCACAAAGGATGATGTTAGGGCTAAGAGGGTTCCTGTACACTGTTATTTCTTACAGATAAGTGTATGGCATTTTTGTTACATTGCCAGAACCACTTAGCGCCGGGCTTGCAGGCCTCCTGGGGACGAACCCTAACCCTAGGTCGGCCCCCGAGGGGCCCTTCCCAAGGGGCCTGGTGCCACAACGCGGGGGATCGGGGACCCCCAAGCCCAGTGCCGGAGTCACCCTGCCGCCCCGCAGCAACCCGGGCTGCTAGGGGCGCCGCCAGTCTTTCAGGGTGAGAAAGGCCTCCCAAGCCCCCGGAGACCTTAGAAGGCCCCCCGCGCCAAAACGCATAGGTCCATGCTACCGTGCGCCAGCGCGCTCACCTCAGCCCGCCCCTCCACTGGCCGCACAGCCAGTGGATCCGGCCTGCTGGCCTCCCGGGGGCTAACACTAACCATAGGTGCGCTCACGATGGGCCCCTCTCAAGGGGCCTGGCGCCACCACGCCGGGATTGGGGACCCGCGAGCAACAGTGCCTGACTCACCCTGCTGCCCAGCCGCGACCCGGCGGGCTAGGGGCGTCGCAGGTCATTTAGGGCGCGAGATTGGGCAGGGCCCTCAGAGGCCCAGGCGACCTTCGAAGGCCCCCTCGCCAAAAAGCTTGGCCCATTCTCCCGCTCGCCAGCGCCTTCACCTCGGCCAGCCCCTCCACATGCCACACAGCCCTGTAGGCCTCCTGGGAGCTAATTCAAAACCCTATGTCGGCCCCCGAGTGGCCCCTCCCAAGGGGCCTGGCGTCGCCACGCCAGGGATAGGGGATGCTGGATCCCTAGCGCCGGACTCACCCTGAAGCCCCGCCGCCACCGTGGCCTCTATGGGCGCCGCTGGTCATTCAGGGAAGGAGAACAGGCAGTGCCCTCCGAGCCCCCAGGGAACTTTGAAAGCCCCGCGCGAAAACTCTTGGGCTCACGCTCCCGCTCTCCAGCGCCCTCACCTCCGCTAGCCCCTCCGCATGTGGCAGAGCCCGCGGATCGGGCCTGCCAGCCTCCTGGGGGCTAACCCTAACCCTACATCGGCCCCAAGTGGACCCTCCCAGGTGGCCTGGCGCCGCAACGCCAGGGATTTCGAACCCCCGAGCCCCAGTCCTGCACTCACCCTGCCGCCCCGCCACACCCAGGCCGCGAGTGGCGCTGCTGGTCATTCAGGGTGGAAGAACGGGCAGGGCCCTCTGAGTCCCTGGCGATTTCGTAGGCCCCCACGCCGAAACACTTTGGCCCACACTCCCGCTCGCCAACGCCCTTACCTTGGACCGCTGCTCCGCATACCACACAGCCAACCGATCCCGGCTGCCGGCCTCCTGGGTTCTAACCCTAACCCTAGGTCGGTCCCCGATGGGCACCTCCCAAGGGGCCTGGCGCCGCAACGCCGGGGATTGGGGACCCCCGAGCACCGGCGCCTGACTCACCCTGCCGATCCACCGCCTCCTGGGCTGCTAGGGGCGCCGCCGGTCATTCAGGATGGGAGAATGGTCAGGGCCCTCCAAGCCCCGGCGTACTTTGAAGGCCCCCCGCGCCAAAAAGCTTGGGCCCACGCTCCCGCTCGCCAGCGCCCTCACCTCGGCCCGCCGATCAGCTCACCGCACAGCCGGCGAATAGGGCCTGCCAGCCTTCTGGGGGCTAACCCTAAGCCTAGGTCGGCCCCAGATTGGCCTCTCCCAAGGGGCCTAGCTCCACAAGCCAGGTTATGTGGACCCCCGAGCCCCAGTGCTGGACTCACCCTGCCGCCTTGCCACACCGGGGCCGCTAAGGGCGCCACCGGTTATTCATGGCGAAAGAAGGGGCAGGGCTTTCTCAGTCCCCGGAGAAATTCGAAGGCGCCCCGCGCCAAAACTCTTGGGCCTAACTCCTGCTCGCTAGCGCCCTCTCCTCGGACCGCTGCTCCGCAGACCGCACAGCCAGCCAATCGGGCCTGCTGGGGAATAACCCTAAGCATAGGTCTGCCCCTGAGGGGCCCATACCAAGGGGCCTGGCACCGCAATGCCAGGGATTGGGGATCCGGAGCCACAGTGTGGGACTCCCCCTGTCGCCCAACCAGCAATGGAGCCGCTAGGGGCGCCGCTGGTTATTCAGCCAGGAGAAGGGGCAGGGCCCTCCAAGCCATGGCAACATTCAAAGGCCCAGGGCGCCAAAACGCTGGTGTCCACGCTCCCACTCCCCAGCGCCCTCACCTTGGCCCGCCCCTCCGCTCACCGCACAGTGGGCGGATCGGGCCTGCGGCCTCCTGAGGGCTAACCCTAACACTAGGTCGGCCCCCCAGGGGCCCCTCCCAAGTGGCCTGGCGCCGCAACGCTGGGGATGGGGACCCTGAGCCCAAGTGCCGGACTCACACTGCTTTCCTTCAGCCACCCGAGCCTTAGGTGCCCCGCCGGTCATTCAGAGCGGGAGAACGGGCAGGTCCCTCCGAGACCCCGCCGAACTTCGAAGGCCCCCCCACGCTAAAACGCTTGTGCTCATGCTCAGTCTCGCCAGCGCCCTCACCTCGGCCAAACCCTCCACGTGCTGAACAGGCGCTGATCGGGTCTACCGGCCTCCTGGGGGCTAACCGTAATGCTAGATCGACCCCAAGTGGCCTCTCCCAAGGGGCCTGGTGCTGCAACGCCGGGGATTGGGGATCCCGAGCCTCAGCACCTGACTCACCCTGCTGCCCAGCCGCCACGCGGGGGCTTGGGGTGGTGCCGTTCATTCAGGGCGGGAGAACTGGCAGAGCCCTCCGAGACATGGCGACTTTCGAAGGCCCCTCGCGCCAAAACGCCCAGGCCCACCCTTCCACTCACCAGGGCCCTCACCTTGGTCCGCCACTCCGCTCTCCACACAGCTGAAGAATAGGGCCCGCCGGCCTCCTACGGGCTAAACCTAACCCTAGGTTGGCCCCCGAGGGGCCCCTTCCAAGGGGCCTGGTGCCAGAAGTCCAGGATTGGGGACCCCCAAGCCCCAGCACCAGATGCAATTTGCCGCCCCGCCCCACCCGGGCCGCTAGGGGCGCCGACGTTCATTCAGGGTGGGAGAAAGGGCAGGGCCCTCTGAACCCTCGCAGACCTAGGAAGCCGCCCCAAACCAAAAAGCTTGGGCCCAGGCTCATGTTCACCAGCACCCTCACCTCGGCCCAACTCTCCGTTCCATGCACAGGCGGTGTTTCCAGCCTGCCAGAATCCTGGGGGCTAACCCTAACTGTAGGTTGGCCCCTGAGAGGCACTTCCCAAGTGCCTTGCGCCACAATGCTGGGGATGGGAACTCCGAGCCCAAGTGCGGGACTCACCCTGCTGCCCTTCAGCCACCCGAGCCGCAAGGGGCCCCGCCAGTCATTCAGAGCAGGAGAATGGGCAGGTCCCTCTGAGCCGCCGCTGACCTTCGAAGCCCCCTGTGCTAAAAAGCTTGGGCTCATGCTCAGTCTCGCCAGTGCCCTCACCTAGGCTGAACCCTCCGCATGCCCCACATCCACTGATCGGGTCCACCGGCTTCCTGGGGGATAGCCGTAACCCTAGATCGACCCCCGAGGGCCCATCCCAAGGGGCCTGGTGCCGTAACGCCGGGGATTGGGGACCCCGAGCCTCAGCACCTGACTCAACCTGCCGCCCAGCCGCCACCCCGGGGGCTTGGGTGCTGCCGTTCATTCAGGGCGGTAGAATGGGCAGGGCCCTCCGAGACATGGTGACCTTCGAAGGCCCCCCACACCAAAACGCCCAGGCCCACGCTCCCAATCACCAGCGTCCTCACTGCGGTCCGCCACTTCACTCTCCACACAGGTTGCAAATAGGGCCTGCTGGCCTCCTGGGGCTAAACCTAACCCTAGGTTGGCCCCCGAGGGGCCCCTCCCAAGGGGCCTGGCGTCACAACGCTGGGGATGGGGACCCCAAGCCGCAGCACTGGACTCACCCTGCCGCCCAACCGCCAACAGAGCCGCTAGGGGCGCCGCTCTTTATTCAGTGCAGGAAAATGGGCAGGGCCCTCCGAGCCATGGCAACATTCCAAGGCCCAGCGCGCCAAAACGCTGGGGCCATGCTCCCACTCGCCATCGCCCTAAACTCGGTCCACAACTCCGCTCCTCGCACAGCTGGCGGATCGGGCCTGCCGGCCTCCTGGGTGCTAACCCTAAACTTAGGATGGCCCCTGAGGGTCCCTTCCTAAGGGGCCTGGTGCTGCAACGCCGGGGATTGGGACCCCCAAGCCCCAGCGCTGGATGCACCCTGCCGCCCCGCCCCCCACGGGCCGCTAGGGGCGCCGCCATTCATTCAGGGTGGGAGAACAGGTAGGGCCCTCCGAGCCCCGCCAACCTTCGAAGGCCCCCCAGCGCTAAAATGCTTGGGGTCATGCTCAGGCTCGCCAGCGCCCTCACCTCGGGGCAACCCTCCACGTGTTGCACAGCTGCTGATCGGGTCCACCGGCCTTCTGGGGGCTAAACATAACCCTAGATTGACCCCCGAGCGGCCTCTCCCAATAGGCCTGGCGCCGCAACACCAGGGATTGGGGACTCCCGAGCCCCAGCACCGGACTCACCGTGCCGCCCAGCTGCCACCCGGGGTCTTGGGGTGCTGCCATTATTCAGGGCGGGAGAACGGGCAGGGCCCTCCTAGGCCCCTGCGACATTCGAAGGCCCCCGCCCCAAAACGCTTAGGCCCATGCTCCTTCTCACCAGCGCCCTCACCTCGGCCCGCGCCTCCCCTCACAGCACAGCCAGTGGATCGGGCCTGCTGGCCTCCTGGGGGTTAACCCTAACCATAGGTCAGCCCATGAGGGCCCCTCCCAAGGGGCTTGACACCGCAACTTGGAGATTGGGGACCCCCAGGCCCCTGAGCGGGACTCAATGTGCTGCCCTGCCTCCACCCTGGCCGATAGGGGCGCTGCCGGTCATTCAGGGTGGGAGAACGGGCAGGGCCCTCAGAGGACCCGGAGACCTTCGAAGGCTCCCCATGCCAAAATGCTTGGGCCCACGCTCCCGCTCGCCAGCAGCCTCACCTCAGCCCGCCCCTCCGCTCACGGCACAGCTAGCTGATGGGGCCTGATGGCCTGCTGGGAGCTAACCCAAATCATACGTCGGCCCCCGAGGGGCCCCTCCCAAGGGGCCTGGCACCGCCACGCCGGGGCTTGGGGACCCCCGAGCACCAGTGCAAGACTCACCCTGCTGCCTCGCCGCGACCCGGCCCGCTAGGAGCGCTGTCCTCATTCAGGGCGGGAGAACGGGCGGGGACCTCCGAGACACCAGCAACCTTCAAAGTCCCCCCTGTGCCAAAACGCTTGGGCCCATGCTCCCGATTGCCAGCGCCCTCACCTCGGCCCACCACTCCACTCGCTGCACAGCTGACAGATCGGGCCTGCTGGCCTCCTTTGGGCTAACCCTACCCTAGGTCGGCCCCTGAGGGACCACTCCCAAGTGCCCAGCGCCGCTACGCTGGGGATTGGGGAACCCCCCAGTGCTGGACTCACCTTGCCGGCCCGTCGCCAACTGGGCCGCTATGGGCGCCGCCGGTCATTCAGGGCGGGAGAACCGGCAGCGCCCTCTGAGCCTTTGGCGACTAAAAAGGCCATCCGCGCCAAAACACTTGGGCCGACGCTCCGGTCGCCAGCGCCCTCACCTCAGCACGCAACTTCAATCACCGCAGAGCTGGCAGATCTGGCCTGCCGCCCTCCTGGGGGCTAACCCTAACCCAAGCTGGGCCCCAGAGGGACCCCTCTCAAGGGGACTGGTGCCGCACCGCCGGGGATTGGGGAACCCAAGCCCCGACTGCGGTCTCACCCTGCCCCCGCGCCACCACCCGGGCTGCTGGGGCGCCCCCGGTCATTCAGGGCAGGAGAACGGGCAGGGCCCTTCGAGCCATGGCAACATTCGAAGGACCAGGGCGCCAAAACGCTGGGGACCACGCTCCCGCTCTGCATCGCCCTCACCTCGGCCCAACCCACTATGTGCCGCACAGCCGCTGATCGGGTCCACTGGCCTCCTGGGGGCTAACCATAAACCTAGATCGACCCCCGAGGGACCCCTCCCAAGGGGTCTGGCGCCACAACGCTGGGGATTGGGGACCCCCGAGCCTCAGCACTGGATTCACCCTACCTCCCAGCCGCCACGTGGGGGCTTGGGGTGCTGCCGTTCATTCAGGGTGGGAGAACGGGCAGGGCCCTCGAGACACGGTGACCTTCAAAGGCCCCCCGCAACAAAACACCCGGGCCCACGCTCCCGCTCACCAGTGCCCTCACCTCGGTCCGCCACTCCAGTCTCCACACAGCTGGCGAATAGGGCCTGCCGGCATCCTAGGGGCTAAACCTAACCCTAGGTCAGCCTCCGAGGGGCCCCTCCCAAGGGGCCTGGCGCCACAACGCGGTGGACTGGGGACCCCCGAGCCCTATGTCCGGACTTACATGCCGCCCCGCCGCCACCTGGGCTGCTAGGGGCGCCGCAGGTCATTCAGGGAGGAGAATGGGCAGGGCCCGCCGAGTCCCCAGAGACATTCGAAGGCCCCTGGTGCCAAAACGCTTGGGCCCATGCTCCCGCTCACCAGCGCCCTCACCTTGGTCCACCACTCCGCTATCCACACAGCTGGCGAACAGGGCCTGCCGGCCTCCTAGGGGCTAAACCTAGCCCTAGGTTGGCACCCGAGGGGACACTCCCAAGGGGCCTGGCGCTGCAACGCTGGGGATTGGAGATACCAGAGCCGAAGCGCCTGACTCACCCTGCCGCCCCGACGCCACCAGGGCAGCTAGGTGCGCCGCCAGTCATTCAGGGAGAATAGGTAGGGCCCGCCGAGTCCCCGAAGTCATTTGAAGGATCCCCGTGACAAAACGCTTGCGCCCACGCTCCCACTCCATAGAGAAATCACCTCGACCCACCACTCCTTTCGCCACACAGCTGGCAGATTGAGCCTGCTGGCATGCTGGGGTCTGACCCTAACCCTAGGTCAGCCCCGGAGGGGCCCCTCCCAAGGGGCCTGGCGCCACAACGCGGTGGATTGCGGACCCCCAAGCCCCAGTGCCGGACTCACCTGCCGCCCTGCCACCACTCGGGCCGCTAGGGGAGCCACGGGTCATTCAGGTGGGAGAACTGGCAGGCCCTTCCATTTCCCCTGCGACCTTCGAAGGCCCCCCGCTCAAAAAAGTTGGCTCCCATGCTCCTGCTCGCCAGCGCCCTCACCTCGGCCCGCCCCTCTGCTTGCTGCAGAGCCAGTGGATAGTGCCTGCTGGGCTCCTGGGGGCTAACCGAAAACCTAGGTCGGCCCCATGGGGCACATCCCAAGGGGCCTGGCTCTGCAATGCTGGGGATTGGTGACTCAGAGCCCCAGAGCCAGATTTACCCTGCTGCACTGTCGCCACCCGGGCCACTAGGGACGCCGCTGGTCATTCAGGTGGGAGAAGGGGCAGGGCACTCCGAATCAGTACCTACCTCCAAAGGTGCCCCGATCCAAAACGCTTGGGCCCAGGCTCATGTTCACCAGGACCCTCACCTCGGCCCAACTCTCAGCTCAATGCAGAGGTGGTGTATCGGGCCTGCTGGCCTCCTGGGGACTAATCTAACCATAGGTCGGCCCCCAAGGGGCCCTTCCCAAGGGCCCTGAAGCCGCAACGCAGTAGATTGGGGACCCCCGAGTCCCAGCGCCGGACTCACAGCCCGCCCCGCCGCCACCCGGGCCGCTAGGGGTGCCGCGGGTCATTCAGGGTGGGAGAACTGGCAGGGCCCTCTGAGACATGGTGACCTTCGAAGGCCCCCCGCGCCAAAACGCCTAGGCCCACGCTCCCAATCACCAGCGCCCTCATCTCAGTCCGCCACTTCACACTCCACACAGTTTGCGAATAGCGCCTGCCGGCCTCCTGGGGGCTAAACCTAACCCTAGGTTGGCCCCCGAGGAGCCCCTCCCAAGGGGCCTGTCGTCGCAACGCTGGGGATGGGGACCCCGAACCCAAGTGCCAGACTCACCCTGCTGCCATTCAGCCACCCGAGCCGCTAGGGGCCCACCGGTCTATAAGGGAAGGAGAATGGTCAGGGCCCTCTCAGCCCCCGCCGACCTTCGAAGGCTCACTGCGCTAAACACTTGGGCTCATGCTCAGGCTCACCAGCGCCCTCACCTTGACCCAACCCTCCGCGTGTTGCACAGCCACTGATCGGGTCCACTGGCCTTCTGGGGGTAACCGTAACCCTAGATCGACCCCCGAGGGGCCCCTCCCAAGGGGCCTGGCGATGCAACGCCAGGGATTGGGGACCCCAACCTCAGCATTGGCCTCACCCTGCCACCCAGCTGCTACCCGGGTCTTGGGGTCCTGCCCTTCATTCAGGGCGGGAGAACGGGCGGGACCCTCCAAAACACGGCGAACTTCAAAGGACCCCTGTGCCAAAACGCCTGGGCCCACGCTCCCGCCCACCAGCGCTCTCAACTCGGTCCGCCACTCCGCAATCCACACAGCTGGCGAATAGGGCCTGCTGGCCTCCTAGGGGCTACCCTAACCCTATGTTGGCCCCCAAAGGGCCCCTCCCAAGGGGCCTGGCGCCGGAACGTGGGGGATTGGGGATACCCGAGCCGCAGCGCCTGACTCACCCTGCCGCCCCACTGCCACTTGGGCTGCTAGGGGCACCGCCAGTCATTCAGGGAGAAGAATGGGCATGGCCCGCCGAGTCCCCGGAGACATTCGAAGGACCCCGGCGCCAAAACGCTTGGGCCCACGCTCCCGCTCCACAGAGACCTCACCTCGACCCACCCCTCCTTTCACCGCACAGCTGGCAGATTGAGCCTGCTGGCGTCCCGGGGGCTAAACCTAACCCTAGGTCATCCCCTGAGGGGCTCCTCCCAAGCGGCCTGGTGCCCTAATGCGGTGGATTGGGGACCCTGGAGCCACAGCGCCGGACTCACCTGCCTCCCCGGCACCACCCGGGCCACTAGGGTCCCTGCGGGTCATTCAGACTGGGAGAATTGGCAGGGCCCTCCGTTTCCCCTGCAAAATTCGAAGACCCCCCACTCAAAAAAGTTGGCTCCCACGCTCCTGCTCGCCAGAGCCCTCACCTCGGCCCGCCCCTCCGTTTGCTGCAGGGCCAGTGGATAGTTCCTGCCAGGCTCCTGGGGGCTAACCAAAACCCTAGGTCGACCCCGTGGGGCACATCCCAAGGGGCCTGGCTCTGCAATGCTTGGGATTGGTGACTCAGAGCCCCAGAGCCGGACTCACATTGCCACACTGTCGCCACCTGGTACGCTAGGGGCGCTGCTGGTCATTCAGGGTGGTTGAACAGTCAGGGCCCTGGAGAAACCGGAGACATTTGAAGCCTCCTGCGCCAAAATGCAGGGGCCCACGCTCCCGCTTGCCAGGGCCTTTACCTCGGCCTGCCCACCTCTCGCCGCCCAGCCAGAGGATTGGGCCTGCTGGCCTCCTGGCGGCTAACTCTAAGCCTAGGTCGGCCCAGGAGGAGCCCCTTCCAAGGGGCCTGGCACCGCAATGCTGGGGATTGGGGATCCCCGAGCCACAGTGCGGGACTAACCCTGCCGCCCCACCACTAAAGGGTCCCCTAGGGGCGCCGCTGCTTATTCAGGGCAGGAGAATGGGCAGGGCGCTATGAGCCACGGCAACTATCGAAGGCCCAGGGTGCCAAAATGCTGGGGCCCACGCTCCCACTCGCCATCACCCTCAGGTCGGCCCGCAACTCCACTCCTCACACAGCCAGCAGATCGGGCCTGTCGGCCTCCTGGGTGCTAACCCTAACCCTAGGATGGCCCCTGAGGGTCCCTTCCTCATGGGCCTGGCGCCACAACACCGGGGATTGGGGACCCCGAATCCCCAGCACCGGATGCACCCTGCTGCCCCGCCCCACACAGGCCTCTGGTGCGCTGATGTTCCTTCAGGGTGGGAGAAGGGGCAGGATCCTCCAGTCCCCCGGCGACCTTCCAAGGCCCCCCGCGCCAAAATTATTGGCCCACGCTCCAGCTCTCCGGCGCCCTCTCCTCTGCCTGGCCCTCTGCTACCGCACAGCTGGCGGATCATGCCTGCCAGACTCCTAGGGGCTAACACGAACCCTAGGACGGACACAGAGGGGCCCCCCCAAGGCACCTTGTGCTGCAGTGCATTTCATTGGGGACTCCCAAACCTCACTGCCAGACTCACACTGCCACGCCGCCACCACCCGGGCCGCTAGGGGCGCCGCTGGTCATTCAGGGCGAGAGAATGGGCAGGGCCCTCCGAGCCTCTAGCGACGTTCAAGGCCCACTGCGCCAAAACACTGGATACAATACTCCCGCTCCCCAGCGCCCTCACCTCAGACCACTCCTCCACTCGTTGCACAGGCGGCCGCATCAGTCCTGCTGGCCTACTGGGGTTTAACCCTAACCCTAAACCCTAACCCCTAACCTAAAACCCTAAACCTTAACCCCTAATCCTAATCCTAACCCTAACCCCTAACACTTACCCTAACCCTAACCCTACCTTAAACCTAACAATAAACCCTAATCCTTAAACCCTAAACCCTAACATTAACACTAAACCCTAAACCCTAACCCCTAACCCTAATCCCGAAACCCTAAACACTAAACCCTAACCTTAACCACTAACCCCAAAACCCAAACCCTAACCCTAAACCCTAACCCTACCCCGACCCCTACCATACCCCTAACACTACCCTTACCCTACCCCTTCAGCTAACCCTACCCTAACCAGTAACCTAACCCTAAACCTAACCCTAACCCGTACCCTAACCCGTTCTCTAACCCGTACCCTAACCCTACCCCTAACCTGTACCCTAACCCTAACCGTAACCCTAACACGTACTCTAACCCACACCCTAACCCGTACCCAAACCCTAACCCTAAATTGTACCCTAAACCGTAACATAAACCGTACCCCAAACCTACCGTAACCCTAAAAGTACCCTAACCCATATCCTAACCTTAACCCTAAAACCTAAACACTGACCCTAACCCATACCCTAACTCATACCATAACACGTACCCTAACCCTACCCATACCCTAACCCTAACCCGTAGCCTAACCGTAACCCTAAACCCTAAACCGTAACCTGTACCCTAACCCTAACCTTTACCCTTACCTTAACCTTAACCCATACACTAACCCGTACCCTATCCCTAACCCGGACCTTAATCCATACTCTACCCATACCTAACCCTAACCTGTACCCCAACCCATAACCTAACCCATACCCTAACCCTTAACTGTACCCAATCCCTATCCCAAACCCATTCCCTAACCCGTACCCTAACCCTAACCCTAAACCGTAACCTAACCTGTATCATAACCCTAAATTGTACCCTAACACTAACCCGTACCCTAACCCTAACCCGAAGCCTAAACTGTACCCAAATCCATACGCCAACACTAACCCTAAACCATACCCTAACCCGTACCCTAAACCGTACCCTAATGCGTACCCTAACCCGTAACCTAACCCTAACCCGTACCCTAAACCTAACCCATACTAAAACCCTAACCCTAAGCCTAAACCCAAACCCTAAACCCTAACCCATACCCTAAACCCTAATCTGTACCCTAACCCATAACCTCTAACCTGTAACCCCTAAACCCAACCCTAACCCATACCCTCTCCTTCCCCTAACCCTAAAACTTACCCTCAACCATAACCTAACCATAACCCATACCCTAACCTTAACCGGTACCCTAATCCATACCCTAATCCCGGGGATTGGGTACACCTGAGCCCCACCACGGGACTCAGCCTGCCACCCCTCAGGAAACCGTGCCCCTTGGGGCGCCGCAGAGCATCCCCTGCAGGAGAACTGGTAGGGCCCCCCTGAGCCCCCAGCGATCCTTGGCGGCCCCATACACCCCAACCCAGGGGCCCACGCTCATCCCGCCCCACGACTTCCCTTAAGCTTGCCACCGAGCTCATCGCAGAGCTGGCAGATCAGGGCTGCGGGTTCCTGGGGCCTAGACCTGACCCTAGGGGGGCTGGGTAGGGCCCCTCCCCTGGGGCCCGGTGCCGCAGCCCCAGGGACTGGGGACACCTGAGCCCCACTGCAGGACAAAGCCTGCCAGCCCGCAGGAAACCGTGCCCCTTGGGAGGCTGTAGAGCATTCAGGGCGGGAGAACCAGGAGGGCCCCCAGAGCCCCCAGCGAACTTTGGCGATCCCTAAACACAATCCTTGAAGCCCATACTCACCCGACCCTGCACCCTCACCACAGCCCGCGGTGGAGCTCGCCATATAGTGGGCAGATCTGGCCTGTGGGGTTCCTGTGCCCCAACCCTAACCCTAGTTCATCTGTGGAGGGGCCCCTCCCCAGGAGCCTGGAGGCGCAGCCACGGGAATTAGGGACACCTGACCCCACAGCAGGACTCAGTCTGCCACCCCACAGGAAACCGTGTGCCTTGGGAGGCCATAGAGCATTCAGGGCTAGACAACCAGGAGGGCCCTCCTGAGTCACCAGCGAACTTCAGCGGCCTCTGGCGCCCCAACCCTGAGGCCCACGCTCACCCTCCCCACACCCTCACCTCAGCCCGTGTAGCTAGCCATACAGCCAGCAGATTGGGCCTGCGGGGCTCCTGGGGCCTAACCCTAGCCCTAGGTCGGCCGCAGGTGTGGGGGCCTCCCCAGGAGCCTTACACCGCAGCCCCGGGGAATTGGGATACCTATGCCCCACCGCAGGACTCAGCTTGCCACCCGACAGGAAACCGTGCCCCTTGGGGCTATACAGAGCCTACAGGGCATGAGAATTTTGGGAGGCCACCGGAGCCCGTCCCCATCCTTTGGCAGCCCCCCGTGCCCCAACCCTGAGGCCCATGCTCACCCTCCCCCGTGGCCTCCTCTCAGCCCTCCACAGAGCTCGCCGCACAGCCTGCAGATTGTCCCTGCCGGCTCCTGGACCCTAAACCTTACCCTACGTTGGCCACAGAGGGGCCCCTCCCCAGGGTTCTGGCACCCCACTCCGGGGGATTGGTGACACCCAAGCCACACCGTAGGACTCACCCTTCAGCCCACAGTAAACTGTACCATTTTGGGGCACAACACAGCATTCAGGACAAGAGAATTGGGGCACCCCTGAGAGCCCCTTCTGGTGAACCCCGAACTTTGTGGGCCCTTCCGGATGAAACCCCAAGGCTCACACTCACCCGCCCTTGTGCCCTCATCTTACTCCGACTGGGAATTCTCTGAGCACTGGGCAGTTCGGACCTGCTGCCTCTTTTTTTTTTTTTTTAAAGATTTTATTTATTTATGTGACAGAGAGACAGCCAGCGAGAGAGGGAACACAGCAGGGGGAGTGGGAGAGGAAGAAGCAGGCTCACAGCAGAGGAGCCCGACGTGGGCCTCGATCCCAGTACGCCGGTACGCCGGGATCACGCCCTGAGCCGAAGGCAGACGCCTCAACGACTGCGCTACCCAGGCGCCCCATCGGACCTGCTGTCTCTTGAGGCCTAACCTAACCCTGGGTCTTCTGTTGAGTGTCCCTCCCCGTTTGCCTGCCTCCAAGGCAGCAGGCATTGGGCTCACCTCTGCACGACTAGAGGACTCAGCCTGCCCCACAGCAGGAAACTTTCCATTTGGGGCTGCAGCAAGGATTCATAGGAAAATCGGAGGGCTCCCCTCAGCCCATCCCAGGCAACCCCCACTTTGAGAGATCTCCCCAGATCCAATTAGTAGCTTCACACTGACCTTTAAACTTGCTCTCCACGGAGATCTTTTGAAATTCTCCACACTTCCAACCGATGGCATCATCCAGCTTCAGTGCCTTACCCAGCTTTAGGTCTTGAGATGGATTAAAATGGGAAGTCATTTCACTGATGATGACGTACTGGTGACCAAAAGATACATGCATAAATGCTTCATATCACTTGGCTTCAGGGAAATGCAAATCTAAACCCCTATAGATGCCATATCACACGAGGCCAAATATCTAAAAATAAGAAGACATGAAACTATACATGTTGGAGAGGATGTGGAGAAACGGGAACCCTCTTACACCCCTGTACGAATGCAGTCTGGTACAGCCACTCTTGAAAATGGTACGGAGTTTCCTCAAGAAGTTATAAATAAAGCTACCCTATGTCCCAGCAATTGCACTACTGGGTATTTACCCCAAAGAGACAGAGGTAGTGAAGACGGGACACATGCACCCCAGTGTTCATAGCAGCAATATCCATAATAGACAAACTGTGGAAGGAGTGAAGATGACCATGGATAGATGAATGGATAAAGAAGATGTGGATCATATATACAATGGAATATTACTCAGCCATCAGAAAGGATGAATACTTACCATCACACCGACCTGGGTGGAGCTGGAGGGTATTATGCTGAGTGGAATAAGCCAATGAAAGAAGGCAATGATCATATGCTTTCACTCCTATGTGCAATATCAGAAACAAGGAAGACGACCATAGGGGAAGGAAGGGAAAATAGAATGGGAAGTCATCAGAGAGGGAGAAAACCCATGATGGCCTCTTAACTATCGCAAGAAACTGATGATTGTTGGAGGAGAAGTTGGGGGGGGGGGCGTAACTGGGTGAGTAGCATTAAGGAGGTCACACGATACAATGAGCACTGGGTGTTACACACAACTTAAAATTTATTGAAGACTACATCCGAAAATAATGATATACTGTAAGTTGGCTAATTGAATTTAAATTAAAGAACAAAAGACCTCGAATAAACACTCCTAAATATTTGTATGGAACCACTAAAGATTCCAAACAGCCAGTGCAATGTGGAAAAGAAAAACAAAGCTGGAGGACTCACAATTTCAGATTTCAGGTTATACTACAAAGCTGCAGTCATCCTAACAAGACAGTACGGCACAAGAATAGACACAGCGACCAAAGGAACAGGATACAAGTTCAGACAGAAATCCACAATTATGTGGTCCATGAATCTTCCACAAAGCAAGCAACGATATCAAAAGGGAAAAGGACAGTCTCTACAACAAATGGTGTTGGGAAAACTAGACAGCTAAGCACAAAAGAATGAAATTAGACTGCTTTCTTACACAATACAGACAAACACAAAACAGTTTCAAGACCTCAATATGAGACCTGAATCCATAAAAATCCTACAGGAGGGAAGAGAGTAACTTCTTGACATGGACCATACCAACGTTTTTCTAGACTGTGTCCTGAGTCAAAGGAAATGAAAGCAAAAATAAACTATTGGGAATACAGCAAAATAAAAGTTTCCACACGACAGAAGAACAATGAAAACGTAAAAATAATAAGACAACCTACTCAAAGGGAGAAGATATTTGCAAAGATCATATGCAATAAAGGGATAGTGTCCAAAACATGTAGAACTGATACTACTCGACCCCCAAAAAACAAATAATCCAGTTAAGAAATAGGCAGAAGACATGGACAGACATTTCTCCAAAGAAGAAATACAAATGGCCAAGAGTCCCGTGAAAAGATGTTCACCATAACCCATCATCAGGAAAATGTAAAGCCAAAGGACAATGAGGTAATACCTGAAACCTGTCGGAATGGCTAACATCAAAAGCACAACAAAGAGCAGGTGTTGGGAGGATGTGGATAAAGGGGAATCCTCGCGAACTGTGGGTGGGAATGCAAACTGTGGTGGCCACAGTGGAAAACAGTATGAAGGTTCCTCAAAAAATTAAATATAGAACTACCCTACGATCCAACAATCACACTACTCGTATTTACCCAAAGAATAGGAAAACAGTAACGTAAAAGGATACGTGCACCCCTATGTTTCTTGCACCATTATTTACAATATCACAATATGGAAGCAACCCAAGTGTCTGTAGAAAAATTGACAAATGAGATGATAGATGTGTGTATTCACACACACACACACACACAGACACACACACAGAGTGGAGTATTACTCGGCTTGAAAAAGAATGAAACCTTGCCATTTGCATCCACATGGATGGAGCTAGAGAGTATTATCCTAACTAAAATCAGACAGTCAGAGAAAGACAAATCCCATACGATGTCACTCTAATAGGGAATTTAAGAAACAAACAAAAATAAATAACTAAAAGAGAAAAAGGAGACACACCAAAATACAAATTCTTAACAATAGAGAACAAACGGATGGTTACCAGAGAGGAGGTGGATAGAGGGATGAGTGAAGTAGATGAAGAGGATTAAGAGGACGCTTTTCTTGATGACCACTGAGTAATATAGAGAATTACTGAATCACTCTATTGTACATCTGAAACGAATGTAACACTGTATGTTAGCTCTAGTGGAATTAAAATAAATTTTTAAAAAAGATTTTTCTTTCAGGAACCTCTTTGAAAAAGCTTTTCCTGTGCAATGTGCATAAGCCCTACTTGGGAGGATTCACTCTACAATAATTATTCACTCCATGCCTCAAATTCAGATTTCACTGGGTTCTTACCGTGAATTCCAGCCCACGGGAGCCATGGTCCTTTTCTGTCCAGGCTCAGCACCTATGCATTCAAGATTGGAAGTAGAGACACATGTCAGTTCACAGTCCAGAAAGCTATTATTGTTTCTGTTTCAGTGTGAGAGAGTCACAGACTTTGGGACAGGTTTCAGAGCAGGTTTATTATGGATCCTGGATCTCTACTTCAATGTTCATTGCCTGGATCCATTTGGCTAATAGGTTCCCTGTGGATGGGCTTGCTTCCAAGCACATACATGGAAGATGCAATGTTGGGTGGGCTTGGTGCGGGACAGGAAGAAGACCAAAAACAGACAAGGGTCCGACCCTCCCCTGATCTAGGAACTGCATTGGGAGAGGGTACGTGAGGTAGAATCCATGCGAAACTCCAAGGTCACCAGCTGAACACAGGAGGCACAGGTCAAGGGATCTGGAGATGCAGGGGTTGAAGGCTGCTCTGAGCTACCTCTGGGAGGAAGGGAGGGAAGGAATGAGAGGGAGACACTGCCTGCCCCTGGCCCATGCCAGCTGCCCACCGCTCCGACACGCATCAGTCTATGAGCTGACACAGCCTGGGCTCAGGATGGGCTGGCTCAGGTCCCTCAATCCTCACTGGGACAGCTGGCCCCAGGGCTCAGAGACATGCTGCGGGGGATGAGAGGGAAAGCTGCCCCACCCAGGTCATCCCCTCCTTGAGCAGACAGTACTTCAGAACTGCTAAAAAATACCCACTAACTGGGTTGAAAGACATGCCATGGATAAACTAAGGCATAGAGATATGTAAAATAACATTCATTTTTAAGTTCAGAGCTGCCATCTCAGGAAGTGGGGAGAGCTTCCCTGAAGAAGACTGAGGGGAGGGCAGGCCATGCTGAAAAGGGAGACATGGCTCTCCTGATTGGGGACCTGCAGTCCCCTTCCAAGGCAGGGCATCATCTTTGCATCACACGTGATCCATGAAAGTGTTCCATCAGGGCCAGATGTTTGTCTCGAGAAGGCTACCCTGGCATCGGACTGCACAGGGCACCAGGGATGAGGGCCAGATGGAGGACAGACAATACCCCGGAGGCCATGGGGCAAGAGCAGAGGCACATGACCTTGAAGATGATGATGAAAAGCAGGAGGTGGCTGCATGGAGCCGGCCCAAAAGTACCATGGGAGCAGTGCCCACAGCTACACTGACTGGGTGCCTTCTGTGCCAGGTGTGGCTGACTTCAGTGTGCTCCAGACTAGTCCTGACCACAAGTCTAGGAAGTGTGCACCACCCCCGGCCTCCTCTCCCCTTGCAGCTGCTAGGAATCATGGTCACAGACCCAGGTCAGGAAAGAAAGATAATGGATTCCTGTCTCATATCAAAATCAAAAGAACTCTTCAACCTTGGACACAACAACTTCTTGCAAGCCACGTCTCTAAAGGCAAAGGAAATAAAAGCAAAAATGTATTATTGGCACTTCATCAGGATAAAGAGCCTCTGCTCGGCAAAGCAAACGATCAACGAAACAAAAAGGCAACCTATGGAATCGAAGAAGATATCTGCAAATGATATTACAGATAAAGGGCTGGTATCCAAGATCTATAAAGAACTCCTCAAACTCGACACCGAAAAAATGGGCAGAAGACACAAGGAGATACTTCTTCAGAGAAGACATACAAATGGCCAACAGACATATGAAAAAAGGCTCCACATCACTTGCCATCAGGCAAACACAAATCAAAACGACAATGAGATACCACCTTACACCAGTTAGAATGGTTAAAATTAACAAGGCAGGGGGCACCTGGGTGGCACAGTGGTTAAGCACCTGCCTTCGGCTCAGGGTGTGATCCTGGCATTATGGGATTGAGCCCCTCATCAGGCTCCTCCGCTATGAGCGTGCTTCTTCCTCTTCCACTACCCCTGCTTGTGTTCCCTCTCTCGCTGGCTTGTCTCTATCTCTGTGGAATAAATAAATAAAATCTAGAAAAAAAATTAGCAAGACAGGAAATTACAAAAGTCAGAGAGGATGTGGAGAAAGGGGAGCCCTCTTACACTACTCGTGAGAATTCAAGCTGGTACAGCCACTTTTGAAAACAATATGGAGGTTCCTCAAGACCTTAAACACAGAGCTATCCTACAACCCACCAATTGAACTACTGGGTATTGACCCCATAGACACAGAATAATGAAAAGAAGGGGCACCTGTATCCCAATGTTCATAGCAGCAATGTCCATAATAGCCAAACTGTGGAAGGAACCAAGATGTCCTTCAGCAGATGAATGGACAAAGAAGATGTGGTTCATCTATACAATGGACTATTACTCAGTCATCAGAAAGGATGAATACCCACCATTTGCACCAACGTGGATGGACCAGGAGGGGATTATGCTAAGTGAAATTAAGTCAAGCAGAGAAAGACAATTATCATATGGTTTCACTCCTATGTGGAATGGAAGGAATAGCATGGAGGAAATTAGAAGAAGGAAGGGAAAAGTGAAGGGGGGAATGAGAGGGGGATATGAACCATGAGAGACTACTGACACTGGGAAACAAACTGAAGGTTGCAGAAAGGGAGGGGAAGGGGAATGGGTTATCCTGGTGATGGGTATAAAGGAGTGCACGTGTTGGGGCGCCTGGGTGGCACAGCGGTTAAGCTTCTGCCTTCGGCTCAGGGCGTGATCCCAGCATTATGGGATCGAACCCCACAACAGGCTCCCCCGCTGTGAGCCTGCTTCTTCCTCTCCCACTCCCCCTGCTTGTGTTCCCTCTCTCGCTGGCTGTCTCTATATCTGTCGAATAAATTAATAAATTCTTTTAAAGAAAAGGAGGGCACATGTCATAATGAGCACTAGGTATTATATGCAAACAATGAATCATGGAACACTACATCTAAAACAAATGAAGTAATGCAGGATGACTAACATCATTTTAAAAAAAGAAAAGGTATGAAATCCATACAGGAAAACTGTCAGTATTTGCAAATGACATGAAATCCCGAAAGATTCCACACACACACACACACAAAATACTGTTAGAATAAACAAATTCAAGAAAGCTGCAGCATATAAAGTCAATATAAAGACCTGTTGTCTTTATTTTTTTCAGATTTTATTTATTTATTTGACAGGAAGAGAAAAGCATGAGCAAGGGGAGTGTCAGAAAGAGGGAAAAGCAGACCCTCGCTAAGCGGGGAGACCAACACAGGGCTCGATCCCAGAACTCTGGGATCATGACCTGAGCTGAAGGTAGATGCTTCACCTATGGGGCCACCCAGATGACCCAACATCTTGCATGTCTGTAAACTGATGACCCACTTTCGTACTGAGAAATTGAAAACGCATCGCCATTTACAATTACATAAAAAATCTAGAAATAAAAGTAACCAAGAATGAGAAAGACATAGTACACTCAACACATGGCAGAAAAAAATGAAAAATATGTGTGTCGAGGGGGGGGCAGAATGTATGGGTCAAATATTTGGAAGGCAACAAAAACAAATGGAAACATACGCCATGCTCCTTAACTGGAAGAGATAATTATGTGAACATGTCCATCGTACCCAAAGCAATTGACAGATGTGATGAAATGCCTATCTGAATTCCAGTGTCATTATTTGAGGAAATAGAAAACAGTCCTCAAACTTGTATGGAATCACAAAAGACCCCAAATACCCAAAGCAACCTGGACAAAGAAAGGTGCAGTCAACACACTCCTAGATTTCAAGCTAGATTACAAAGCTGTTGTCATCAAAACAGGATGGTAGTGGCATAAACACAGACACCAGGTCAGTGGAACTGAAGAGAAAGCTCAGAAACTTACCCACACGTAGATGATCCTAACTTACGACACAGCAGCAGAAGATATGCCATGAGGGAAGGACTGTGTCTTCACTGAGAGGTAACAGGCAAACTGGACACTAAATGCAGAAGAATATAACTGGGTCACTTTCTTACACCACACACAAAATTTTTAATGGATGAACGATTTCAACATAAGACCTGAATCCATAAACCTCCAAGAAGACACAGGTACTAAGTCTCTCGACATTGGTTTTGGCAAAGAGTCTTCAGATCGGACACCAAATGCAAAGGCAACAAAAGCAAAAATAAACAAGTGGAACAACATCAAACTGAAATCTTCCACACGGCAAAAGAAACCATCAAAAACTTAAAAGGCCACGGACCCAATAAGAAAAAAATATCTGTGAATCATATGTGTGAGAAGAGGCTAATATCCAAAATACACACAACACTCATACAAATCAAAACAAAAATAAACTGTATAAAAAATGGGGGGAATATGTGAATAGATACTTTCCAAAGATGGCACACAGGTGCCAACAGTCAGAAAAAGTTGTTCGACTTCACTAATCATCGTCAGGGAAACATCAGTCAAACCCACAATCGGCTATCCTCTCACAACTGTTGGAACAGCAATTGTCCCAGAGACAGACACCAGGTGGGGTCAAGGGTGTGCAGATGAGGAGACACTGTGCACTGTTGGTGGGAATGGAAATTGGTGCAGCCACTGTGAAAAATGGTATGGAGGTTCCTGAAAAAATAAATACAACTACCCCATGACCCAGTAATGGCTCTACTGAGTATTGATTTGGAGAACACAAAAATGCTGCCTCAAAAAGACAGATGCACTCCCACATTCACTGCAGCATTATTCTCAAGAACCAGACATGGAAACGCAGACCTTGGGGGCCTTATGCCAAGTAACTCAGACACAGAAAGACCAATACCAGATGCTCTCATGTATATTCCAGGTGGAATAAACAAATACTGAACGCATAGATACTGAGAGCAGATTGGTAGGTGCCAGATTTGGGGATGGGGTGGTAGAAACGGGTGAAGGTGGTCAAAGTCTCAATGTTTGAGTGAGAAAATCCGACAGTCATGAAATGTTCTGTCCATCATGGAGACTAAAACTAACCCTGCAGAATGGAGACTAAAACTTACCCTGCAGCATGGGGTATAGGTTTCCCTGCTCTTTGAAAGTACAGGGCTTCTGAGATACCTTGCACAGCAGAAATGGTGTCAAGAAGGAATGACCATTAATTTACACGAACAATTAGACAGTGTGTTCAGACTCCAAAATTCCTTCTCTTCGGCTTTTCTTAGGCCTCAGCACACAAGTTTCTAACTGAGGCCCAGCATAAATGAATATAAAGCACAGCAGAGGCTCACAGACACCATTCAAAGTGCTGGTGGCTGGATGCGGAGAGCGGTTCCCAGCGAAGGAGCTGGTTTGGGTGCACATTGCCTCTGTCGTCCTTCTCCCCAAAACAGATGCTGAACACGATTCTCACTGTTCACCTTTTTTTCATAAGAGGGAAATCCTCTTCAGGTCTCTTCCTCTTACTGAAGCTGGGTAATAACGTAGTTCTTTCAAAAAGCCCAGGGTCTTACTGTGAACGTTAAAAAGTAGGGGATACTTGTACCTGAGCATTGCTGAGGGAGGAGATGTGAAAGGTCCTCCCAGGCACAAACCTCAGCAGATCCACCGGGAAAGGCACCTTCCTCAGCATGCAGAATTCGGACTACCTCCTACCCCCCGAGAAACCCTCTCCTTCCCCTTGATCAGGACAACCCACAACAGCTGGGAGTTATCCCAACTCCTCAGTTCTCCTGCTCCTAATAGCTAACCCATCAGCAAATCCTGTGAGCTCCATCTTCAAAATGGACCCAGAATAGGTCTAACCACTCCATCCAAGGCCACCTGTCTGGTCCACAGTGCCTGAGTTCCTGGAAAAGCTTCGTCATTGACCTGCCTTGCCATCTTCAACCCTCTGTCATCTGTTCTCAACATTGTAGCCAGGATGGCCCAGTGAAACAGGGTCTCATGGGGTTATAGCTCTGGAATGGCTTTCTGTCACCCTCTGTCAGCTCTCTGAGCTCATGTCCTAAGCTGTCTCCTGTGGCCCCAGGGCCTTCTTGCTGCTCCTGGACATACCTGGAATTCTCCTGCCCCAGAACCTTTGCACATGCTTTCCCTTCTGTTCAGAATGCTCTTGATGTGTTCTCACTCACCTTCGGAGAAGTCTGAATTGGAGTGACAGGGACAGAAGATGAGGCTGTGTGTGTTGGGTGAGGCTGGTGGCCCAGAAGAAGGTTCTCTGCCAGCTCTCAGCCTGTGCCTCACTTGACCTCAGCCAGGAACTTGCACACAGCCCTCACCTGTGACAACTCTCACCCAGGAGACCAAAGCCACCCATGGAGACAACCCTGCCCACACCTTGCTGCATAATGCATTCAGCTCTCCTCTGCGACCCCTGTCAGCTTTACCCAGACCTCGAACTCCCCCGTCTCCTGCAAAGCTCCCAGATTCTTCCTCTGCTTCCAAAATTACACTGGCGCAAGGATTTCATGAGAAAGCTATAACGCTAACTAATGAAAGGTTCACACCTACTTTCCCCTTCTGTTGCCTTTTTCTCCACCTTCTTTCCTACCTGTGCAAACTGTAACATATCAGTGGAACATGAACATGCTCTGAGACCTGAATCTTTCATTGCAGCTTTCTG
The DNA here is from genome assembly GCF_024610735.1 of Ursus americanus. Lineage (NCBI taxonomy): Eukaryota > Metazoa > Chordata > Mammalia > Carnivora > Ursidae > Ursus > Ursus americanus. The sequence continues at coordinate 1,754,561 of NC_142137.1, forward strand.
AGGACTCCTTATGTGATAAGAAACTAGTGTATCCTACAACAGGGTGTTTTACAACTCTCATCTATAGGATAGTACAGCCCAATTCACTACAATTTTACCTCACTCTTCATGAAGCAGAACACTTTTTCCTTTCTTCTTTTACTTAAATTCCAGTTAGTTCACATGCCATGGAATATTCGCTTCAGGGGTAGGATTTAGTGATTCCTCACCTGCGTACAGTACCCGGTGCTCATCACAAGTGCCCTCCTTAATACCCCTCACCCATTTAATTCTTCCCCCACACCCTGCCTGGGAGACACAATCTTCACCAAGAAGGGAGTGCTCCGGGGAAGGAACATTTGGGGCAGGCTTATATATTTTTTTTCTGTTTTGTTTTACGTACAGAGTTACACACCACAATGAGGATCTTCTTAGATTCCAGAAAGTGACAGACTCTTATGTTTTCAGTATCTACATGTCAGTATGATTTTAATCTTATGGGAGCCAAAGAGGTTCTTTATTTTTTCTTATATTTTGGCATTTTTTTGGTTATTGTTTTCTTCTCGAAGCAGATGTACAACATGTCCTTGGGGCAGAAATAGGACCCATGCTTTGAGGTTTTGCCCAGTCATTTTGAGCTGGGTAAAATGTTAAAGGATAGCTTCCCTGGGAGCCCAGGATCAGGGCCCACAGATTATATAAGATAAAAATTCCTTTTATCATTATAATTACTCCTAAATGGAGTAATTTGAGACAAAAGCACCTTTCACAAGAGTACCAAGAAATCAAAATGATGCCCACGGAAGGCTGCCTGCTCCATGGTCAGCACAGGTAACAGAAGTGTTCAGTCTCTGGACTCCTGCCCTTCTCCTGCCCAAACCTCTGAAGCACACAGACCACTTAAAATCAGAATTGTAGAACTGCTAGACACCTTAGAGATGTCTGGCACCATTCCCTTGGACTGCAGAATAAAACACAGTAGCGCACTGTCACCAACTAATTTCAACATGAAGTGCCCCCTGGATGCACTAAGTTCTTTCTCTGCAAATGTTGACTAATGTAAGTCACAGTCATACCATATAAACACTACGATGGCTGGGAAGTCATCGTAGGTAAGGGAATATTTTAGCCATGTTTATAAGCATTGGGTCACGTTGTAGAAGAGGCTGAGCTGAGTGTTTTTAAATACATTGAAGGACTTCCTGGTTTTCTTTTCGCTATGACTGTGGCTCAATTCCCCTGTGGTCTAAGAATAGAATCTAGTTAATTTCAGGGTTTAACATTTGTAGACTTGATTCGTGGCCCCACCTATCATCTATTTGGGTAAAGAGTCTATGACCTCTTGAAAATAATGTATTCTGCATTTATTATGGAATGTTCCCTATATGTCAATTAGGTCACATTTTTACCAATGTTTTGTCTGCTTTTTCTGTCAGATATTGAGAAAGGTATATTAAAATCTTCAAACAATGCTGAACTATTCAATGTTGCATCGGAGAATCTACCAGTGTTAGAAGGCAAGAGAAACAAAGAGTATAAGAATTGAGGGGATAATTGTGACTATTCACAGATAATACGATTGTGTACATAGAAAATCCAAAACAGTTTATAAATATCCTATTAGAATTAAAAATGCAATTTATAAATTTGAGATGGATTGTAGCTTCCCATTGGACAGTTTCTGAAAGAAAACGTAAAACCTGTCAATCTTGGGGTAAGACATAGGGTGCAATAACCATTTAAAAGAATTCAGTGGGACTTCATAAAAATGTGACATTTCAACTTATCTTATGACCATAAGAAAATGAAAAAGTAAACCGCAGGCTGGGAAGTAAAGGTTTGCAATAAACACACTGACAAAGACTTGTCAAGAAAGAAAAACTGTTCATCAACCATAAAATTCTATTTATAAACAAATACTTCAGAAAAGATTGACTGATGGCCAATAAGAACAGGAAAGGGTGCTCTACAGTATTATTTTCAGGAACAGCAAGGCCTTTCCTAAAATGAAAACATACACACAAAGTAGCATTCCCTAGATGGATGACGTCCTTATTTCTGAGGACAGCTTGAAGAACAGACTAGCATCAAAGTAAAGTGATGGAATTCCTGACACTCAGAGGATGGACAATTGACCTCAAACTACAGTACAATTTCTAGGCATCATTCGGTCCTCTGAAGGCAGACAACTACCACACCCCTTCCTACACCACACAGGTTGCTTCCCAACCCCTACCATAAAAGAAGAAGATGAGAAACAGATAGGACTAATAGGAAATAGCAAAAATCACATGTGGGGATTATCCTGAAACACACTGATCACATAACTAGTGTAAGGAAGTGTAGGGAACTGACAAGGACAGAGACTCAAGCGGTACTTCTTTGGGAAATGCTGCCTGAAATTGTCACACGTTGGTACCTGCTAATGAGGGCTCTGAGCATACCCTAGGGTTTGCTCACAAGGGTCTGCAACACCATCGCTGAGGACTGAAACTCTTCAAGAACTCAAAGCTTGCCTGATTGACTATTGGACTAAGAGATTCCCATGTTCCGAATACAGATACCAACTAATTGAAAGGTTCACCTGGGCTCTCTCGGAGGCCCTACAAGAAGCTGAACCATTCACTGAAAATCAATTACACACACACACACACACACACACACACACACACACACACACAGACCTGTCATTTACCAATTACTTAAACATTCAAGGTTCTTCCTACCTTTTCTTTTTCACATTGATATTTATTCTCACATGAAATGCCATCATTTCTAATGAACACTGATGTCAAAATAGAGATCCATTGACACAATGTTCACAAAATTGAACTTCCCTGCTTTAATTCTCAATATAGCATTTTTTAAAGTTCATACATATTTTAGGTTTTTGGTATCTTATACAGGAGAAGATCAGCATTGAAAAACTCTAAATACTGACAATGAGTTTTAAGCCTAGAGAACAAAAATTGTCCAATTTCATAGATAATAAGGAACCAAAGGGAAAGCATGGAAGCTGTAGTCGAATAATTTTACACATATGCATCCTCTCTTATTCTACTACTGAGGGGCGTGTTTTATTACCACTATGCATGCATCAATTGTCTTCCACGTGCACCTGCACAGGTATAATGAATTAGTACAGTAGAATGAAATGTCTGGGAACTACTTGGCAACATCCATAATGAACAATGAAATTTCGATCTTATATTTGGTGAACTTCCACTGTCTGTCCCTTTAGACAATGGACCCTAAAGAAAAGGGGGAATGAACCACGAGAGACTATGGACTCTGGGAAACAAACTGAGGGCTTCAGAGGGGATAGGGGTGGGAGATTGGGATGGGCCAGTGATGGGTATTAAGGAAGATACATATTGCATGGAGCACTGGGTGTTATATACAAATAATGAATCACGGAACACTACATCAAAAACTAAGGGAATACTGTATAGTGACTAACATATCATAATAAAAAATTATTATTAGAAAAAAAATTAAAGGTAAAAAAAACAATACAGCTTTTCTGTTTCATGAACATTCACAATTGAGAAAAAACTAACTTCCAATCCCTAAAGCAAAACACAGACCAAGTTCCATTTCACTCCCCTTTATTCACATACTCTGTGGGTTCTAAGCTACTTCCCTACCTCCTTTCCAGCTGAGCAGGCAGCCCAGGCTCGATCCCAGAACCCTGTGATCATAACCTGAGCCAAAGGCACATGCTTAACTGGCTGAGCCAGCCAGGAGCCCCAGGCATGTTTTTCTTAAGCAAAGGGACACTTTCTCACGATGCCTTCACATGACTTCACATGGTACCAGAGACCTGCATTTGCCTCTAGGAGGTTGCAGATGAAGGCAATTGCAAACTCTCACAGTGGTTTATCAAATACAATGACCTGCCTGGTGACAGTGAATCTCTTATGAGCCCATGAGAGGGTGCTGTGACACTTAGCTGTGGCTGGGTTGGCACAGAGAACCAAATCCATTTCCCTGCCTGATGTCTGTGAGGAACAGATGCCCCCACTGTGAATGAGACCCTGCCACTGAGCTGTCCAGTGATGGCCATCCTCACGGAGGATGAGGATAAGGGACAATGCCTGAGGAGACCTCATCTGTCTCTTTTATCTTTTCATATTTTGACAGTGGACAAATCACTGCCTAGGAGTCCCCAACTACCTTAGTCTTATCTGTGAATGGCCAAGAGGTTTTACAAAACACTTCAGATTTTCACCTCACAAATGCCCACAACCACTTACCATGGGGATTCAACATTAAGCAAAGATACTGTTCCTTGGTAGAGAAGTCCTGCCCACTGTTGTTTCTCACTTATATGCTCATCTTCCTTACCTCATGGTAACATAACCACCTTGATTCCTGCTTCCGTCTTCAGGAAGGCTGATGTGACTTGAAGGGCATTACCCTGACATCGTTCTTTCTTAGCAATAAGATGTGGACATTTCCCTAGTCCTACACCCCCAAAGTTGAATCGGAATCAGGATTGTGGAGGCTGATGAGAGTTGAAGGTGTTTTCCTGTATACAGTGGTTTATTGCCAATAAGCATGGGTCAGAGTCCTCGAAATTCCAGAACCTTTTCATTAATGCTTCCTACTCGTGAAAGATGATGTACATTGGTCTTTCCCTGTATAGTGTGGTGACTCAGAGAAAAGTGCTTAACCCTTTCGTCATACTTCCACGACCACTTGGGGCTGGCTTCCATATTCACAAAGGATGATGTTAGGGCTAAGAGGGTTCCTGTACACTGTTATTTCTTACAGATAAGTGTATGGCATTTTTGTTACATTGCCAGAGCCACTTAGCGCCGGGCTTGCCGGCCTCCTGAGGACGAACCCTTACCCTAGGTCGGCCCCCGAAGGGACCCTCCCAAGAGGCCTTGCGCCACAATGCCAGGGATTGGGGACCCCCGAGCCCAGCACCAGAGTCACCCTGCCTCCCCGCAACAACCCGGGCGCTAGGGGCGCCGCCAGTCTTTCAGGGCAAGAGAAAGGGCAGGGCACTCCAAGCCCCCGGCGACCCTCGAAGGCCCCCCGTGCCAAAACGCTTGGGTCCACACTCCCTCTCGCCAGCGCCCTCACCTCGGCCTGCCCCTCCGCCTGCCGCAGAGCTGGTGGAATGGGCCTGCTGGACTCCTGGGGGCTACCACTTACCCTAGGTCGACCCCAAGGGGCCCCTCCCAAGTGGCCTGGCGTCGCATGCCATGGATTGTGGACCCTCAAGTCCCATCGCCTGACGCACCCTGCCGCCCCGCCGCCACATGAGGCGCTAGGGGCGTTGCCAGTCCTTCAGAGTGACAGAACGGGCAGGACCCTCCGAGCCACCTGCGAAATTCGAAGGCACCCCGAGCCAAAGCCAAAATGCTCTGGCCCACGCTCCCGCTCCCAACTACCTCACCTCGACCCACACCTCCATTCACCGCACATGTGCGGAACCAGCCTGCCAGCGTCCTGGGGGCTAACCCTAACTCTAGGTCGGCCCCCAAGGGGCCCGTCCCAAGGGGCCTGGCGCCACAATGCCGGGTATTAAGGACCCCCGAGCCCCAGCGCCGAAATCACCCTGCTGCCCCGCCGCCACCCGGGCCGCTAGGGGTGCCGCTGGTCATTCAGGGTGGGAGAACGGGCAGGGCCCTCCGAGCCCATGGTGACCTTCGAAGTCCCCCCCATCCAAAACGCTTGAGCCCACGCTCCCACTCCTCAGCGTCCTGACCTCGGCCTGCCTCTCCACTCGCTACAGAGCCAGCGGATGAGGCCTGCCCTCCTCCTGGGAGCTACCCATAACCTTATGTTGGCCCCTGAGGGGCTCCTCTGAAGGGGCCTGGCACCGCAATGCCTGGGATTGGGGACCCCCAAGCCCCAGCGCTGGACTCACCGTCTCGCCGCACCGCCACCTGGGCCGCTAGGAGCCCCGTCGTTCATTCAGGGAGGGAGAACAGGCAGATCACTCCGAGCCCCTGGTGACCTTCGAAGGCTCCCTGCACCAAAACGCTTGGTCCCATGCTCCCCCTCGCCAGCACCCTCACCTCGCCCCACCCTCCACTCGCCGCACAGCTGGCGGATCGGGCCTGCCGGCCTCCTAGGGGCTAACCCTAACCCAAGGTCGGTCCTTGAGGGGCCCGTCCCAAAGGGCTTGGCACCACACCGCAGGGGATTGGGAACCCCCGAACCCCAGCACCAGACTCACCCTTTCGCCCCGCCGCCACGCAGGCCGCTAGGGGCGCTGCTGGGTATTCAGGGCGGGAGAATGGGCAGGGCCCTCCTAGGCACCGGCTACCTACGAAAGCCTCCTGCGCCAAAACGCTTGGGCCCATGCTCCCTCTCGCCATCGCCCTCACCTCGGCCTACCCCTTCGCTCACCGCACAGCTGGCGGATCGGGCCTGCCGGCCTCCTGTGGGATAACCGAAACCCTACGTCGCCCCAGAGAGGCTCCTCCCAAGGGGCCTGGCGCCGCAATGCCGGGGATTGGGGACCCCCGAGCCCCAGCCACGGACTCACCCAGCCGCCCTGCCGCCACCCGAGGCGCTAGTGGCGCCGCCGGTCATTCTCGGTGGGAGAACGGGCAGGGACCTCTGAGCCCCCGAGTCCTTCGACGGCTCCCCGCCCCAAAACGCTTGGTCCCCCGCTCCCGCTCGCCAGCAGCCTCACCTCGCACGCCCCTCCGCTCGCCACACAGCCGGCCAATAGGGCCTGCCAGCCTCTTGGTTGGTAACAATAAAGCTAGTTCAGCACCCGAGGGTCCCCTCTCAAGGGGGCTGGCGCCGTCACGCCGGGAATTGGGGACACCCGAGCCCCAGCACTGGACTCACCCTGTCCCCCCACCACCACGCTGGCTGCTAGGGGCCCCGAGGATCATTCAGGGCGGGAGAACAGGCAGGGCCCTTCGAGCCCCCGGCGACATTCGAAGGTCTCCTGCGCCAAAACGCTTGGGACCACGCACCGCTCCACAGCGCCCTCACCTCGGCCCGCCCCTCCACTCGCTGCAAATCGGGCGGATCAGGCCTGCCGGCCTCCTGGGGGATAATCCTAACCCTAGGTGGACCCCCGAGGGGCCCCGCCCAAGGGGCCTGGCACCACAACGTGGGGATTGGGGAACCCTGAGCCCCAGCGCTGGACTCACCCAGGCGCCCCGCCACCACACGGGTCGCTAGGGGCGCCACAAGACATTCAGTGCGGGAGAACGGGCAGGGCCCTCCGAGTCTCCTCGTCATTCGAAGGCCCACAGCGCCAAAAGGCTTGGGCCCACGCTCCCGCTTGCCAGTTCCCTCACCTCGACCCGCCCCTCCGCTCACTGCACAACCGGCGGATCGGGCCTGCTGACCTCCTGGGAGCTAACCGTAACCCTAGGTCGGCTCCCAAGAGGCCTGGCACTGCAACGCCGGGGATTGGGTACCCCCGAGCCCCAGCACTGGGCTCAACTTGCCGCCCCCAGGCCACCCTGGCCGCTAGGGGCGACGCGCGACATTCAGGGCGGGAGAATGGGCAGGGCCCTCCGAGCCTCCGGCGACTTTCGAAGGCCCCCCGCGCCAAAACGCTTGAGCCCACGCTCCCACTCGAAAGCGCCCTCACCTCGGCCCGCCCCTCTGCTCCCCGCACAGCCGGCGGATGGGGCCTGCCAGCCTCCTGGGGGCTAACACTACCCCTAGGGCGGCCACCGAGGGGCCCTTCCCAAGGGACCTGGCACCACAGCGCCAGGGATTGGCGACACACGAGCCTCAGCCAGGACTCAATTTGCCGTCCCGCCGCCACCCGGGCCGCTAGGGGCACCGCCGGTCATTCAGGGCTGGAGAAAGGGCAGGGCCCTCTGAGCCCCTGGTGACTTTTGAAGGCCCCCCCGCTCCAATATGCTTGGGCCCATGCTCCCGCTCGCCAGCACCCTCACCTCGGCCCTCTCATCCGCTCGCCGCAAAGCTGGCAGATCGGGCCTGCCGGCCTCCTGGGCACTAACACTAACCCTAGGACGGCCCCTGAGTGTCCCTTCTTAAGAGGCCTGGTACTGCAAAGCCGGGGATTGGGGACCCCCGAGACCCAGCTCCGGATGCACCCTGCCACCCCAAAACACACGTGCCTCTAGGGGCGCCACCATTCATTCAGTGTTGGAGAACTGACAGGGCCCTTCGAACTCCCTCCAACCTTCGAAGGCACCCCGAACCAAAACGCTTCAGCCCAGGCTCATGTTCACCAGCACCCTCATCTTGGCCCACACCTCTGCTCGTCGCACATGAGGTGTATCGGGCCTGCCGGCCTCCTGGGGACTAACCCTAACTGTAGGTCGGCCCCCGGAAGGCCCTACCCGAGTGGCCTGGCACCGCAACATCGGGGATGGGGAACCCGAGCCCATGTGCCGGACTCACCCTGCTACCCTTCAGCCACCCGAGCCTCTAGGGGCCCCGCTGGTCATTCAGAGCGGGAGAACGGGCAAGGCACCCCAGCAAATTTCGAAGGCCCCCCTGCACCAAAATGCTTGGGCCCATGCTCCCGCTCACCAGCGCCTTCACCTCGGCCCGCCCCTCCGCTCCCGCACAGTGGGCGGATCAGGCCTGCCGGCCTCCTGGGGGCTATCCCTAACCCTAGGTCGGCCCCCGAGGGGCCCCACCCAAGGGGTCTGGCGCTGCAAAGACAGGAATGGGGACCCCCGAGTCCCAGTGCCGGACTAACCTGCCGCAAAACCACCACCCGGGCGCTAGTGGTGCCGCCGGGCATTCAGGGTGGGAGAACGGGCAGGGCCCTCCGAGCCCCCGGCGACCTTGAAGGCCTCCCGCGCCAAAACGCTTGGGCCCACGCTCCCGCTCGCCAGCGCCCTCACTTCGGCCCACCCCCCCGTTTGCCGCACAGTGGGCGGATTGGGCCTGCCGGCCTCCTGGGGGCTAAGCCTAACCCTAGGTTGGCCCCAGAGGGGCCCCTCCCAAGGGGCCTGGTGCCATAAGGTGGGGATTGGGGTCCCCTGAGCCCCAGCACCAGACTCACCCTGCCTTCCCGCTGACACCGGGCACGCTGGGGCGTTGCTGTTCATTCAGGGTGGGAGAACGGGCAGGGCCCTCGAGACCCCGGCGACCTTTGAAAGCCCCAAGTCAAAACTCTGGTGCCCACGCTCCTTCTTGCCAGCACCTTTACTTCGGCCCACCCCTCCTCTCGCAGTCTAGCTGGCATATCGGGCCTGCCGGCCTCCTGGGAGCTAACCCTAACCTTAGATTGGCCCACGAGGGGCCAATCCTAAGGGGCTTGATCCTGCAACGCCCGGGATTGGGGACTCGCAATTCCTAATGCCTGACTCACCCTCCCATTCCACATCACCCAGGCCGCTAGGGGCGCCGCCGGTCATTCAGGTCGGTTGAAGGGGCAGGGCTTTCTGAGCCACGGGACATTCGAAGGCCAGTGGAGCCAAACCGCAGTGGCCACGCTCCCGCTCACCAGCACCCTCACCTCAGCCCGCCCCTCCGCTTGCCCCACAGTGGTGTATTGGGCCTGCCGGCCTCCTGGGGGCTGACCCTACCCTAGGTCGGCCCCCGAGGGGCCATTCCCAAGTGGACTGGCGCCGCAATGCCTGGGATTGGGGACCCCCTACCTGCAGCGCTGGAATCACCCTGCCACCCCGCCAACACCGGAACCACTGGGGCATCACAGGTCATTCAGGGTGGGAGAACGGGCAGGGCTCTCGAGAACCCAGCAACTTTCGAAGGCCATCTGCGCCAAAACGCTGGGGCCCATGCTCCCACTCACCTGGGCTGTCACCTCCATCCGCTCCTCAGCTTGTCGCACAGCCGGCGAATCGGGACTGCAGGCCTCCTAGGGGCTAAACCTAACCCTAGGTCAGCCCCAAGGGGCCCATCCTAGGGGCCTGGTGCCGAAGCACCTGGGATTGGGGATTCCCGAGCCAAAGCGCCAGACTCACCATGCCTCACCGCCACCACCCAGGCCGCTAAGGGTGCCGCCAGTCATTCAGGATGGGAGAAAGAGCAGGATCCTCAGACCCCTGGCGACCTTCGAAGGCCCCCCGCGCCAAAACGTTGGGTACCACACTTCCACTCGCCAGCTCCCTCACCTCAGCCCACCCCTCCACTCGCCCCACAGCCATCTTATCGGGCCTGCTGGCCTCCTGGGGGCTAACCCTAACCCTAGGTAGGCCCCCAAAGGGCACTCCCAAAGGGCCTGGCACTGCGACGCTGGAGATTGGGGACCCCCAAGCCCCAGCGATGTACTCAACCTGCCCCTCTGCCGCCACCCGGGCCACTTGGGGCGCCGCCGGTAATTCAGGGTGGGGGAATGGGCAGGGCCTTCCAAGCCCCCCGCGACATTCGTAGCTCCCCCACGCCAAAACGCTGAGGCCCACGCTCCTGCTCTACAGCGCCCTCACCTCGGCCCGCCCCCCCTCTAGCCACACAGCTGGCGGATCCGGCCTCCCGGGCTCCTTGGGGCTAACCTTAACCCTAGGTGGGCCCCAGAGTGTCCCCTCCCAAGAGGCTTGGTGCTGCAAAGGCAGGGATTGGGGACCCGCAAGCCCCAGCGCCAGGCTCACCCGGCCGCCCCACCGCCACGCGGGCCGCTAGGGGCGCCGCCGGGCAATCAGGGCGGGATAACCAGAAGGGCCCTCCGAGCCTCCAGTGAAATAAGAAGGCCCCCCATGCCAAAACGCTGGGTACCACGCTACCGCTCGACTGCGCCCAACTACGTTCAATCCCTCCGCTCACTGCACAGCCGGTGGATTGGGACTGCTGGCCTCCTGGGGGTTAACCTAACCCTAGGACAGTACCCGAGGGGCCCCTCCCAAGGGGCCAGCGCCGCAACACTGGGGATTGGGGAAACCCGAGCCTCAGTGCTGGACTGACCCTGCCACCCCGACGCCACCCGGGGAGCTAGGGGTGTCACCGGTCCTTCATGGCGGGAGAACGAGCAGGGCCCTCCGAGCCCCCTGCAACATTCGAAGGCCCACCGAGCCAAAATGTTGGGGCCCACGCTTCCGCTAGCCAGTGACCTCACCTTGGCCCACCCCTCCATTCACTGCAGAGCCGGTGGATCGAGCCTGCCGGCCTAAACCTAACCCTAGGTCGGCCCCCAAGGGGCCCCTCCCAAAGGGACTGCCGCTGAATGCCAGGGATTGGGGACCCCCGAGTCGCAACGCTGGACTGACCCTTCCGCCCCGCCCACACCCGGGCTGCTAGGGCACTGCTGATCATTCAGGGCGGGAGAACGGGCAGGGCCCTCCCTGCCCCGGTGACCTTCGAAGGTCCCCAGCGCCAAAACGCTGGGGCCCACTCTCCTGGTCACAAGAGCCCTGATCTTCGACCATGCCTCCATTCTCCCCAGATGGTGGATCGTGCCTGCCGGCCTCCAGGAGCTAACATTTACCCTAGGTCGGCCCCCAAGGGGCCACTCCCAAGGGGCCTGGTGCTGTAACGCCTGGCATTGGGGACCCCCGAGCCTCAGCGCCAGACCCACCCTGCCGCCCCGCCACCACTCGGGCTGCTAGGAGAGCCGCCACTCATTCAGGGCGGGAGAATGGGCAGGGCCCTCCGAGTCCCTGGCGACATTCGAGGGCCCCGGGCGCCAAAACTTTGGGTACCACCTTCCAGCTCGCCAGTGCCCTCACCACGGCCCGCCCCTCTGCTCACCACACAGCTGGCGAATGGGGCCTGTCGGCCTCCTGGGGGCTAACCCTAACCCTAGGTTGGCCCCAGAGGGGCCCCTCCCAAGGGGACTGGTGACCAAAGTCGGGGATTGGGGACACCTGAGCCGCAGCGCCAGACTCACCCTGCTGCCCCGTCGACATCGGGCCCGCTGGGGCGTCGCTGGTCTTTCAGGGTGTGAGAATGGTCAGGGCCCTCGAGACTCTGGTGACTTTTGAAGGCCATTCGCACCAAAACTCTGGGGCCCACGCTGGAGCTCGCCAGCGCCCTCACCTCAGTCCTCTACTCCGCTCTACGCACAGCTGTCGGATCAGGTCTGCTGGCCTCCTGGGGGCTAACTCTAATCCTAGGTTGGCCCCCAAGAAGCCCCTCCCTAGGGGCCTATCGCTGCAACACCAGGGATTGATGACCCCCAAGCCCCAGAGCCTGACTCAAACTGCCGCCCCGCCAGCACCCGGACCACTAGGGGCGCCACCGGTCATTCAAGGCGGGAGAATGGGCAAGGCCCTCTGAGTCCCAATGAACTTCTAAGGCCCCATGAGCCAAAATGCTTGGGCCTATGCTCCTGCTCACCAGCGCCCTCACCTCGGCCCGCCCCTCTGCTCACCGCACAGCCAGTGGATCGGGCCTGCCAGCCTCCGGGGGGCTAAACCTAACCCTAGGTTGGCCCCCGAGGGGAAACTCCCAAGGGGCCTGCCACAGCAATGCCAGGGATTGGGGACCCCCGAACCCCAGCGCCATACTCACCGTGCCACCCCGCCACCACCCGAGCCGCTAGGGTGCCGCTGGCCATTCAGAGCGGGAGAACCGGCAGGGCCCTCCAATTCCCCAGCGACCTTCCAAGGCCCCCCGTGCCAAAATGCTTGGGCCCACACTCCAGCTAGCCGGTGCCTTCACCTAGGCCCAGCCCTCCGCTACCGCACAGCTGGAGGATCATGCCTGCCGGACTCCTGGGTGCTAACACTAACCCTAGGGTGGCCCCAGAGGGGCCTCTCCCAAGGGGCCTTGTGCTGCAACGCATGGCATTGGGGACCCCCAAAACGCAGCGCCAGACTCACACTGCCACCCCGCCACCACCCGGGCCGCTAGGGCCGCCGACAGTCATTCAGGGCGGGAGAACGGGCAGGGCCCTCCGAGCCTCTAGCGACGTTCAAAGGCCTTCTACGCCAAAACGGTGGATACCATAATCACGCTTGCCAGCACCCTCACCTCGGCCCAACCCTCCGCTCGCCATAGAGCCAGTGCATCGGTCCTGCTGGCATACTGTGGTCTAACCCTAACCCTAAACCCTAACCCCTAACCTTAAAACCTAAACCTTAACCCCTAACCCTAACCCTAAACCCTAACCCTCACCCTAACCCTACCCTAAACCTAACCCTAACCCTAATCCTTAAACCCTAAACCTTAACATTAACACTAAACCCTAAACCCTAACCGCTAACCCTAATCCTGAAACCCTAAACACTAAACCCTAACCTTAACCACTAACCCCAAACCCCAAATCCGAACCCTAAACCCTAAACCTACCCCAACCACTACCATACGCCTATACCTACCCCAACCCTACCCCTTCAGCTAACCCTACCCCTAACCCGTAACCTAACCCTAACTCTAATCCGTACCCTAACCCTAACCCTAACCTGTACCCTAACCCTAACCATAACCCTAACATGTACTCTAACCAGTACCCTAACCTGAACCCTAACCCTAACCCTAACCCTAACTCATACCATAAGCCGTACCCTAACCCTACCCGTACCCTAACACTAACCCGTACCCTAACCGTAACCCTAAACCCTAAACCATAACCCGTACCCTAACCCTAACCAGCACCCTTACCTTAACCTTAAACCGTACCCTAACCCGAACCCTAACCCGTACCCATTCCCTAACTCGGAACCTAACCCATACCCTAACCCATACCTAACCCTAACCTGTACCCTAACCTGTACCCTAACCCATACCCTAACCCTAAACAGTATCCTATCCCTATCCCTAAACCATTCCCTAACCCGTACCCTAACCCTAACCCTAAACCGTAACCTAACCTGTACCGTAACCTTAAAGTGTACCCTAACCCTAACCCATACCCTAACCCTAACCCATACTCTAAACCATAACCTAATCCGTATGCCAACACTTACCCTAAACTGTACCCTAATGCGTACCCTAACCCGTACCCTAACCCTAACCCATACCCTAAACCTAACCTGTACTCCAACCATAACCCTAACCCTAAAACCAAACCCTAATCCCTAATCCATACCCTAAACCCTAATCTGTACCCTATCCCATAACCTCTAACCTGTAACCCCTATCCAACCATAACCCGTACCCTCTCCTTACCCTAACCCTAACCCCTACCCTCTCCCATACCCTAACCATAACCCATACCCTAACCTTAAACCGTACCCTAATCCATACCCTAAACCCGGGGATTGGGTACACCTGAGCCCCACCACGGGACTCAGCCTGCCACCCCTCAGGAAACCATGCCCCTTGGGGCGCCGCAGGAGAACTGCTAGGGCCCCCCTGAGCCCCCAGCGATCCTCGGCGGAACCCTACACCCCAACCCTGAGGCCCACGCTCATCCCGCCCCATGCCTTCCCTTCAGCTTGCCACCGAGCTCGTCGCAGAGCCGGCAGATCAGGCTGCCGGGTTCCTGTCAGGCTAGACATGACCCTAGGTCGGCTGGGTAGGGCCCCTCCCCAGGGGCCCGGTGCTGCAGCCCCAGGGACTGGGGACACCTGAGCCCCACTGCAGGACAAAGCCTGCCAACCCGCAGGAAACTGTGCCCCTTGGGAGACTGTAGAGCATTCAGGGCAGGAGAACCAGGAGGGCCCCCAGAGCCCCTGGCGAACTTTGGCGATCCCTAAACCCAACCTTGAAGCCCATGCTCACCCCACCCCACACCCTCACCTCAGCCCGCAGCAGATCACGCCACATAGTGGGCACATCTGGCCTGCGGGGTTCCTGGGCGCCAACCCTAAACCTAGTTCATCTGTGGAGGGGCCCCTCCCCAGGAGCCTGGAGCCACAGCCGTGGGGATTCGGGACACCTGAGCCCCACAGCAGGACTCAGTCTGCCACCCCACAGGAAACCGTGTGCCTTGGGAGGCCATAGAGCATTCAGGGCGAAAGAACCAGTTGGGCCCTCCTGAGCCACCAGCGAACTTTGGCGGCCTCCCGCACCCCAACCCTGAGTCCCATGCTCACCCTCCCCACACCCTCACCTCAGCCCGTGTAGCTCGCCATACAGCCAGCAGATCGGGCCTGCGGGGCTCCTGGGTCCTAACCCTAGCCCTAGGTCGGCCACGGGTGTGGGGGCCCCCCCCCCAGGAGTCCTCCACCACAGCCCCGGGGAATTAGGATACCTGTGCCCCACCGCAGGACTCAGCTTGCCACCCGACAGGAAACCGTGCCCCTTGGGGCTCTACGGAGCCTATGGGGCACGAGAACTTGGGGAGGCCCCCGGAGCCCATCCCCACCTTGGCAGCCCCCCTGCCCCAACCCTGAGGCCCATGCTCACCCTCCCCCATGGCCTCCTCTCAGCCCTCCACAGAGCTTGCTGCACAGCCTGCAGATTGTCCCTGCCGGGCTCCTGGCCTCTTTTTTTTTTTTTTTTTTTTTAAAGATTTTATTTATTTATGTGACAGAGAGACAGCCAGCGAGAGAGGGAACACAGCAGGGGGAGTGGGAGAGGAAGAAGCAGGCTCCCAGCGGAGGAGCCCGATGTGGGACTCGATCCCGGTACGCCGGGATCACGCCCTGAGCCGAAGGCAGACGCCTTAACGACTGCGCTACCCAGGCGCCCCGGGCTCCTGGCCTCTAACCCTTACCCTAGGTTGACCACAGAGGGGCCCCTCCCCAGGGTCCTGGCACCCCACTCTAGGGGACTGGGGACACCCAAGCCCCACCGTAGGACTCAGCCTGCAGCCCACAGTAAACTGTACCATTTTGGGGCACAACACAGCATTCAGGGCAAGAGAATTGAGAGCCCCTTCTGGTGAACCCCGACCTTTGTGGGCCCTCCCGGATGAAACCCCAAGGCTCACACTCACCCACGCTTGTGCCCTCATCTCGCTCCACCTGGGAGTTCTCTGAGCACTGGGCAGTTCGGACCTGCTGTCTCTTGAGGCCTAACCTAACCCTGGGTCTTCTGCTGAGGATCCCTCCCTGTTTGCCTGCCTCCAAGGTACCAGGCATTTTGCTCACCTCTGCACGACTAGAGGACTCAGCCTGCCCCACAGCAGGAAACTGTCCATTTGGGGCTGCAGCAAGAATTCATAGGTAAATCAGAGGGCCACCCTCGGCCCATCCCAGGCAACCCCCACTTTCAGAGACTCCCCGGATCCAATTAGTAGCTTCACACTGACATTTAAATTTGCTCTCCATGGAGATCTTTTGAAATTCTCCACACTTCCAACCGATGGCATCATCCAGCTTCAGTGCCTTACCCAGCTTTAGGTCTTGAGATGGATTAAAATGGGAAGTCATTTCACTGATGACGACGTACTGGTGACCAAAAGATACATGCATAAATGCTTCATATCACTTGGCTTCAGGGAAATGCAAATCTAAGCCCCTATAGATGCCATATCACATGAGGCCGAATATATAAAAATAAGAAGACATGAAACTATACATGTTTGAGAGGATGTGGAGAAACGGGAACTCTCTTACACCCCTGTACGAATAGAGTCCGGTACAGCCACTCTTGAAAATGGTACGGAGTTTCCTCAAGAAGTTATAAATAAAGCTACCCTATGACCCAGCAATTGCACTATTGGGTATTTACCCCAAAGAGACAGAGGTAGTGAAGACGGGACATATGCACCACATTGTTCATACCAGCAATATCCATAATAGACAAACTGTGGAAGGAGTGTAGATGACCATGGATAAATGAACGGATAAAGAAGATGTGGAACATATCTATAATGGAATATTACTCAGCCATCAGAAAGGATGAATACTTACCATCACACCGACCTGGGTGAAGCTGGAGGGTATTATGCTGAGTGGAATAAGTCAATGAAAGAAAGACAATGATCATATGCTTTCACTCCTATGTGGAATATCAGAAACAAGGAAGAAGACCATAGGGGAAGGAAGGGAAAATAGATTGGGAAGTCATCAGAGAGGGAGAAAACCTATAATGGAATCTTAACTATCACAAGAAACTGATGATTGCTGGAGGAGAAGTTTGGTGGGGGCTAACTGGGTGAGTAGCATTAAGGAAGTCACAGGATACAATAAGCCCTGGGTGTTATACACGACTGAAAATTTATTGAAGACTACATCTGAAACTAATGATGTACTGTAAGTTGGCTAATTGAATTTAAATTAAAGAACAAAAGACCTCGAATAAACACTCCTAAATATTTGTATGGAACCACTAAACATTCCGAACAGCCAGTGCAATGTGGAAAAGAAAAACAAAGCTGGAGGACTCACAATTTCAGATTTCAGGTTATACTACAATGCTGCAGTCATCCTAACAAGACAGTACGGCACAAAAATAGACACAGCGACCAAAGGAACAGGATACAAATTCAGACAGAAACCCACAATTATGTGGTCCATGAATCTTCCACAAAGCAAGCAATGATATCAAAAGGGAAAAGGACAGTCTCTACAACAAATGGTGTTGGGAAAACTAGACAGCTAAGCACAAAAGAATGAAATTAGACTGCTTTCTTACACAATACAGACAAACACAAAACAGTTTCAAGACCTCAATACGAGACCTGAATTCTTAAAAATCCTACAGGAGGGAAGACAGTAACTTCTTGACATGGAACATACGAACGTTTTTCTGGACTGTCTCCTGAGGCAAAGGAAATGAAAGGAAAAATAAACTATTGGGAATACAGCAAAATGAAAGTTTCCACACGGCAGAAGAACAATGAAAACGTAAAAATAATAAGACAACCTACTCAAAGGGGAAGATATTTGCAAAGATCATATGCAATAAAGGGATAGTGTCCAAAACATATACAACTGATACGACTCGACCCCCAAAAAACAAATAATCCAGTTAAAAAGTAGGCAGAGGACATGGACAGACATTTCTCCAAAGAAGAAATACAAATGGCCAAGAGTCCCATGAAAAGATGTTCACCATCACCCTGTTCATCATCAGGAAAATGTAAATCCAAAGGACAATGAGGTAATACCTCAAACGTGTCAGAATGGCTAACATCAAAAGCACAACAAAGAGCAGGTGTTGGGAGGATGTGGATAAAGGGGAATCCTCGCGAACTGTGGGTGGGAATGAAAACTGTGGCGGCCACCGTGGAAAACAGTATGAAGGTTCCACAAAAAATTAAATATAGAACTACCCTATGATCCAACAATCACACTACTCGTCTACCCAAAGAATAGGCAAACAGTAACTTAAAAGGATATGTGCACCCCTATGTGTCTTGCACCATTATTTACAATATCACAATATGGAAGCAACCCAAGTGTCTGTAGAAAAATTGACAAATGAGATGATAGATGTGTGTATTCACACACACGCACACACACACAGACACACAGACACAAACACAATGGAGTATTAGGCTTGAAAAATAATGAAACCTTGCCATTTGCATCCACATGGATGGAGCTAGAGAGTATTATCCTAACTAAAATCAGTCAGTCAGAGAAAGACAAATCCCATACGATGTCACTCTAATGGGGAATTTAAGAAACAAACAAAAATAAATAACTAAAAGAGAAAAAGGAGACACACCAAAATACAAACTCTTAACAATAGAGAACAAACGGATGGTTAGCTTTATGGGGGACATTCATAGAAATTCAAGCCTTCATCAATCCATGAGAATGCTCTCCAATAAACAACCTGATTTATGTGGTAAAGAAGTAGAAAATAAAACAACAAACAAAGCCCCCAATTAGTAGAAATAAGGAAATAACAAAAAGGAATGCATAAATAAATCCAACGGAGACTAAAAAGACCAAAAAAAATAAAAACAATGAAAATGAGAGCTGCCTTTTTTGGAAAGATAAACAAAACTGACAAACTTAGCTAGACTCACCAAGAAAGACAGAAGACTCAAATACAATCAGGAAAGAAAGATAATGGATTTCTGTATCATATCAAAATCAAAAGAACTCTTCAAACTTGGACACAACAACTTCTTGCAAGCCACGTCTCTAAAGGCAAAGGAAATAAAAGCAAAAATGAATTACTGGCACTTCATCAGGATAAAAAGCTTCTGCACGGCAAAGCAAACGATCAACAAAACAAAAAGGCAACCTATGGAATCGAAGAAGATATCTGCAAATGATAATACAGATAAAGGGCTGGTATCCAAGATCTATAAAGAACTCCGCAAACTCGACACCCAAAAAATGGGCAGAAGACACAAAGAGATACTTCTCCAGAGAAGACATACAAATGGCCAACAGACACATGAATAAAAGCTCCACATCACTTGCCATCAGGCAAATACAAATCAAAATGACATTGAGATACCACCTTACACCAGTTAGAATGGTTAAAATTAACAAGGCAGGGGGCACCTGGGTGGCACAGAGGTTAAGCATCTGCCTTCGACTCAGGGCGTGATCCTGGCATTATGGGGTCGAGCCCCACATCAGGCTCCTCCGCTATGAGCCTGCTTCTTCCTCTCCCACTCCCCCTGCTTGTGTTCCCTCTCTCACTGGCTGTCTCAATCTCTGTGGAATAAATAAACAAAATCTAGAAAAAAATTAAGAAGACAGGAAATTACAAAAAGTCAGAGAGGATGTGGAGAAAGGGGAGCCCTCTTACACTACTCGTGAGAATTCAAGCTGGTATAGCCACTTTTGAACAATATGGAGGTTCCTCAAGACATTAAACACAGAGCTATCCTACGACCCACCAATTGCACTACGGGTATTTACCCCATAGACACAGAGTAATGAAAAGAAGGGGCACCTATATCCCAATGTTCATAGCAGCAATGTCCATAATAGCCAAACTGTGGAAGGAGCCAAGATGTCCTTCAGCAGATGAATGGACAAAGAAGATGTGGTTCATCTATACAATGGAATATTACTCAGTCATCAGAAAGGATGAATACCCACCATTTGCACCAACGTGGATGGACCAGGAGGGGATTATGCTAAGTGAAATTAAGTCAAGCAGAGAAAAACAATTATCATAAGGTTTGACTCCTATGTGGAATGGAAGGAGTAGCATGGAGGACATTAGAAGAAGGAAGGGAAAAGTGAAGGGGGGGAATGAGAGGGGGAGATGAACCATGAGAGACTATTGACACTGGGAAACAAAATGAAGTTTGCAGAAAGGGAGGGGTGAGGGAATGGGTAATCCTGGTGATGGGTATTAAGGAGGGCACGTGTCATAATGAGCACTAGGTGTTATATGCAAACAATGAATCATGGACCACTACATCAAAAACAAATGAAGTATTGTAGGGTGACTAACATCATTTTAAAAAAAGAGAAAGATATGAAATCCATACAGGAAAACTGTCACTATTTGCAAATGACATGAAATCCCGAAAAATTCCACAAAAAAAACTGTTAGTTTAAACCAATTCAAGAAAGCTGCAGGATATAAAGTCACTATACAGAGTCCTGTTGTCTTTATTTTTTTCAGATTTTATTTATTTGACAGGAAGAGAAAAAGCACATGCAGGGGAAATGTCAGAAAGAGGGAGAAGCAGACCCTCACTAAGCGGGGAGCCCAACACGGGGCTCGAACCCAAAACTCTGGGATCATGACCTGAGCTGAATGCAGACGCTTCACCTATGGGGCCACCCAGATGACCCATCTTCTTGCATCTCTGTATACTGATGACACACTTTCGCAAAGAGAAATTTAAAAAGCAATGCCATTAACAATTGCACCAAAAAAAAAAAATCTGGGAATAAAAGTAACCAAAAATGAGAAAGACATAGTACACTCAACACATGCCAGAAAAGAAATGAAAAAACATGTGTGTCGAGGGGGGCAGAATGTATGGGTCAAAGATTTGGAAGTCAACACAAACAAATGGATGCATACGCCATGCTCCTTACCTGGAAGAGTTAATTATGTGAACATGTCCATCGTACCCAAAGCAATCAACACATGTGATGAAATCCCTATCTGAATTCCAGTGGCATTATTCAAGCAAATAGAAAACAGTCCTCAAACTTGGATGGAATCACAAAAGACCCCAAATACCCAATGCAACCTGGAGAAAGAAAGGTGCAGTCAACACACTTCTGGATTTCAAGCTAGATTACAAAGCTGTTGTCAACAAAACAGGGTGGTACTGGCATAAACACAGACACCAGGTCAGTGGAACAGAACAGAAAGCTCAGAAACTTACCCACACGTAGATGATCCTAACTTACGACACAGCAGCAGAAGATATGCCATGAGGGAAGGACTGTGTCTTCAGTGAGCGGTAACAGGCAAACAGGACACTAAATGCAGAAGAATATAACTGGGTCACTTTCTTACACCACACACAAAATTTTTAATGGATGAATGATTTGAACATAAGACCTGAATCCATAAACCTCCAAGAAGACACAGGTACTAAGTCTCTTGACATTGGTTTTGGCAAAGAGTCTTCAGATCGGACACCAAATGCAAAGGCAACAAAAGCAAAAATAAAGAAGTGGAACAACATCAAACTGAAATCTTCCACATGGCAAAAGACACCAGCAAAAACATAAAAGGCCACGGACCAAATAAGAAAAAAATATCTGTGAATCATATGTGTGAGAAGAGGCTAATATCCAAAATACACACAACACTCATACAAATCAAAACAAAACAAACAAAAAAAAACACTGTTTAAAAAAATGGGGGGAATATGTGAATAGATACTTTCCAAAGATGGCACACAGGTGCCAAGAGACAGAAAAAGTTGTTCGACATCACTCATCATCGTCAGGGAAACATCAGTCAACCCCACAATAGGCTATCCCCTCACAACTGTTGGAACAGCAATTGTCCGAGAGACAGACACCAGGTGGGGTCAAGGGCGTGCAGACGAGGAGACACTGTGCACTGTTGGTGGGAATGGAAATTGGTGCAGCCACTGTGACAAACGGTATGGACGTTCCTGAAAAAATAAAGACAACTACCCCATGACCCAGTAATGGCTCTACTGAGTATTGATTTGGAGAACACAAAAATACTGCTTCAAAAAGACAGATGCACTCCCAGGTTCACTGCAGCATTATTCACAAGAACCAGACATGGAAACACAGACCTTGGGGGCCTTATGCCAAGTAACTCAGACACAGAAAGACCAATACCAGATGCTCTCATGTACATTCCACGTGGAATAAACAAATAGTAAACGCATAGATACTGAGAGCAGATTGGTAGGTGCCAGATTCGGGGATGAGGTGGTAGAAACAGGTGATTGTGGTCAAAGTCTCAATGTTTGAGTGAGAAAATCTGACAGTCATGGAATGTTCTGGCCAGCATGGAGACGAAAACTAATCCCGCCGCATGGGGTCTAGGTTTCCCTGCTCTTTGAAAGTACAGGGCTTCTGAGAAACCTTGCACAGCAGAAATGGTGTCAAGAAGGAATGGCCATTAATTTACACGGAACAATTAGACAGTGTCCTCAGACACCAAAATTCCTTCTCTTTGGCTTTTCTTAGGCCTCATGATACAAGTTTCTAATGGAGGCCCAGCATAAATGAAGATAAAGCACAGCAGAGGCTCACAGACACCATTCAAAGTGCTGGTGTCTGGATACGGAGAGCGGTTCCCAGCGGAAGGAGCTGGTTGGGGTGCATGCCGCCTCTGTCGTGCTTCTCCCCAAAACAGATGCTGAACGCGATTCTCACTGTTCACCTTTTTTTCATAAGAGGGATATCCTCTTCAGGTCTCTGCCTCTTACTGAAGATGGGTAATAACGTAGTTCTTTCAAGAAAGTCCAGTGTCTTACTGTGAACGTTTAAAAAGTGGGGGATACTTGCACTTGAGCATTGCTGAGGGAGGAGATGTGAAAGGTTCTCCCAGACACAAACCTCAGCAGATCCACCGGAAAGGCACCTTCCTCAGCATGCAAACACAGACTACCTCTTACCCCCCGAGAAACCCTCTCCTTCCCCTTGATCAGGGCAACCCACAACAGCTGGGAGTTACCCCAATTACTCCGTTCTCCTGCTCCTAATAGCTAACCCATCAGCAAATCCTGTGAGCTCCATCTTCAAAATGGACCCAGAACAGGTCTAACCACTCCATCCAAGGCCACCTGTCTGGTCCACAGTGCCTGAGTTCCTGGAAAAGCTTCGTCATTGACCTGCCTTGCCATCTTCAACCCTCTGTCATCTGTTCTCAACACTGTAGCCAGGATGGCCCAGTGAAACAGCCTCTCATGGGGTTATAGCCCTGGAATGGCTTTCTTTCACTCTCTGTCACCTCTCTGAGCTCATGTCCTAAGCTGTCTCCTGTGGCCAAAGGGCCTTCTTGCTGCTCCAGGACATACCTGGAATTCTCCTGCCCCAGAGCCTTTGCACATGCTTTCCCTTCTGTTTTGAATGCTCTTGATGTGTTCTCACTCACCTTCGGAGAAGTCTGAATTGGAGTGACAGGGACAGAAGATGAGGCTGTGTGTGTTGGGTGAGGCTGGTGGCCCAGAAGAAGGTTCTCTGCCAGCTCTCCACCTGTGCCTCACTTGTCCTCAGCCAGGAACTTGCACACAGCCCTCACCTGTCACAACTCTCACCCAGGAGACCCACAGCTACCCCTGGAGCCCACCCTGCCCACACCCTGCAGCAGAATGCATTCAGCGCTCCTCTGGGACCCCTGTCAGCTTTACTCAGACCTGGAATACCCCTCTCTCCTGAAAAGCTCCTGGATTCCTTCTCTTCTTCCAAAATCACACTGGCGCAATGCTTTCATGAGAAAGCTATAACGCTAACTAATGAAAGGTTCACACCTACTTTCCCCTTCTGTTGCTCCTCTCTCCACCTTCTTTCCTACCTGTGCAAACTGAAACATATCAGTGAAAGATGAACATGCTCTGAGATCTGAATCTTTCATTGTAGCTTTCTGAGGACTCCTTATGTGATAAGAAACTAGTGTATCCTACAACAGGGTGTTTTACAACTCTCATCTATAGAAAAGTATAGCCCAATTCACTACAATTTTACCTCACTCTTCATGAAGCAGAACACTTTTTCCTTTCTACTCTTACTTAAATTCCAGTTAGTTCACATGCCATGAAATATTTGCTTCAGGGGTAGGATTTAGTGATTCCTACCTGCATACAGTACCCGGTCCTCATCCCAAGTGCCCTCCTTAATACCCCTCACCCATTTAACTCTTCCCCCCATGCCCCTGTCCTGCAGCAACACTCAGTTTGTTCTCCAAGGTTGAGTCTATTTCCTTGTTTGCCTCTCTCATCACCCCAAACCTCTGTTCATCTATTTTCTTTCTGAAATTCCACAAGCGTGAGAGCATAGGATATTTGTCTTTCCTAACTGATTTTGCTTAGCTTAATACACTCTAGATCCATCCACATCCTTGCGAATGGTAAGATTTCATTCTTTTTGAAGCGGGGTCATATTCCATTATATATATATGTATCCCACATCTGCTTTATCCATTTATCAATGCATGGACTTTGGGATTCTCTCCATAGATTGGCTACTGTGGACATTGCTGCTATAAACATCATGGTGCATGTTCCCCCTTTGAATCTGCATTTTTGTATCCTTTGGGTAAATACCTAGGAGAGCAATTGCTGGATCATGGGGTTGTTCAATGTTTAACTTTTTGAGGAACCCCCCACTGTTTCCCAGACTGGCTGCACCACTTTGCATTCCCACCAACAGGATGGGAGGGTTCCCCTTTAAGCAGAACATTATCTGCCATCAATTTCATAACAGGAAACAAAACCTCTGTGAGATGCACCCAGGGTCAGGCAAGCAGTTGCAGACTTCACCCCAAGGCTCCTGACGCCAAGCCCCTTGAAGCCACCAGCATGCCACTATCCAAAAGAATTCCCAGACTCTCCTTCTGACTCCAACACCAAAGAAACTACAGAAAGAATATGGCACCTCAAAATATCGAGATAATACATTTAGTAAAACTAGAAAATCAAGCTCAACTTTTAAACAGGAACAGGCCGCTTTGGATAATTTTGAATTTTCCCTCCACCCTAATTTTAGCTCTTCTAATGAATAAACTAATCAATGATGAAACATCACCTTTGTCAAATGACATCATCCAAGTCTGTATCAGATGAAAAAAAGCCACCTAACTCTAGATGCTGGCCACTCAACCATATCTTAGGCCCAATTGAATAAACACTGTTAGATGAAGGAACAAATTAGATGTTACAAACAGGCACAGAGTGAATCTCACCTTCCCTTTCTAATAAAAGAGGGTTCCTAGGAAACAGATGGTCAAAATACATTTGTAAGCAATAAATGGACAGAGAAATTGTGATCCCCTGCAAAGTTCTACCAGCAGGGAAACTAAGTAATTCTTCCACCAAGCCCAGAATGCTGGCAGCTACTTCAATTTTACTTTGTGGCTCAACTAGAGAAAAGAGAAAAGCCCAGGAGGTTTTGGGATAATGAGAGGTTTTACCTCCAGGCCTGACATAGATAGGACATTTGGCCAAACATACCTGTGCTTTCTCTGAACACTGGCGTCCTGTGACAAGCTGCCTCTCTGACTCCTATGCTGACCTTCAAAACCTCGGGTGTCTTGGAGTCAGAGTAGAGAAGTGCTGTCAGCTGGGGAGATGAAGGCACCTCTGACTTAAATCCTGCACACCTGCTTC
Organism: Ursus americanus; assembly: GCF_024610735.1. Classification (NCBI taxonomy): domain Eukaryota; kingdom Metazoa; phylum Chordata; class Mammalia; order Carnivora; family Ursidae; genus Ursus; species Ursus americanus. The sequence goes on from NC_142137.1 coordinate 1,779,942, forward strand.
AGTTTCCGGGGGTAGGGGCAACACATACTTGTTGTTTAGCAGTAATTATCTTCATTCTCAATAGACCAATGACCTTGCCTTTTCTGGAAAGCAGACTTACTCTTCTAAAGTAACCCTCAATTCGTATATTCCCAATGCAACTAGAGTGGAACATTTATTTCTCACTTAAATAGAAAACACTGTTATTGTCAACATTTGTGTGAATGAACTTTTAAAAACATTTTAGAGAGAAAGGAAGAGACCTTTATTCAAACCCAAGTCAGCACAGCTGCCTGGGAGACACAATCATCACCAAGAAGGGAGTGCACCGGGGAAGGAACATTTTGGGCAGGCTTATATATTTTTTTCTGTTTTGTTTCAGGTACAGAGTTACACACCACAATGAGGATCTTCTTAGATTCCAGAAAGTGACAGACTCTTTCTTATGTTTTCAGTATGTACATGTCAGTATGACTTTAATCTTATGGGAGCCAAATAGGTTCTTTATTTTTTCTTATCTTTATGTTGGCATTTTTGGTTATTGTTTTCTACTCGAACTGGATGTACAACATGTGCTTGGTTCAGAAACAGGGCCCATGCTCTGAGGTTTTGCCCAGTCGTATTGAGCCGGGTAAAATATTAAAGGATAGCTTCCCTGGGAGCACAGGATCAGGGCCCACAGATGATATAAGATAAAAATTACTTTTATCATTATAATTACTACTAAATGGAGGAATTTGAGACAAAAGCACCTTTTACAAGAATACCAGGAAATCAAAATGATGCCCACAGAAGACTACCTGCTCCATGGTCAGCACAGGTAACAGAAGTGTTCACAGTCTCTGGACTCCTGCCCTTCTCCTGCCCAAATCGCTGAAGCACACAGACCACTTAATATCAGAACTGTAGAACTGCTAGACACCTTAGAGATGTCTGGCACCATTCCCTTGGTCTGCAGAATAAAACACAGTAGCTCGTTGTCACAAACTAATTTCAACATGACGTGCCCCCTAGATGCACTAAGTTCTTTCTCTGCAAATGTTGACTAATGTAAGTCACAGTCATACCATATAAACACTACGATGGCTGGGAAGTCATCGTAGGTAAGGCAATATTTTAGCCATGTTTATAAGCATTGGCTCACGTTGTAGAAGAGGCTGAGCTGAGTGTTTTTAAATACTATTTCAGACCTGTTTTACAGCACTCTCTGAACATACCAGAGCTTGAATGGACTAAAAAAGATTTCGATCTTATATTTGGTGAACTTCCACTGTCTGTCCCTTTAAACAATGGACCCTAAACAGAAGGGGGAATGAACCACGAGAGACTATAGACTCTGGAAACAAACTGAGGGCTTCAGAGGGGAGAGGGGTGGGGGATTGGGATGGGCCAGTGATGGGTATTAAGGAAGGTACATATTGCCTGGAGCACTGGGTGTTATATGCAAATAATGAATCACGGAACACTACATCAAAAACTAAGGAAATACTGTATAGTGACTAACATATCATAATAAAAAATTATTATTAGAAAAAAAATTAAAGGTAAAAAAAAAACCAATACAGCTTTTCTGTTTCAATAACAATCACAATTGAGAAAAAACTAACTTCCAATCCCTAAAGCAAAACACAGACCAAGTTCCATTTCACTCCCCTTTATTCACATTCTCTGTGGGTTCTAAGCTATTTCCCTACCTCCTTTCCAGCTGAGCAGGCAGCCCAGGCTCGATCCCAGAACCCTGCGATCATAACCTGAGCCAAAGGCACATGCTGAACTGGCTGTGACAGCCAGGAGCCCCAGCCATGTTTTTCTTAAGCAAAAGGACACTTTCTCACGATGCCTTCACATGACTTCACATGGTACCAGACACCTGCATTTGCCTCTAGGAGGTTGCAGATGAAGGCAATTGCAAACTCTCCCAGTGGTTTATCAAATACAGTGACCTGCCTGGTGACAGTGAAACTCTTATGAGCCCACGAGAGGGTGCTGTGACACTCAGCTGTGGCTGGGCTGGCACAGAGAACCAAATCCATTTCCCTGCCTGATGTCTGTGAGGAACAGATGCCCTCACTGTGAATGAGACCCTGCCACTGGGCTGTCCAGAGATGGCCATCCTCACGGAGGATGAGGATAAAGGACAATGCCTGAGGAGAACTCATCTGTCTCTTTTATCTTTTCATATTTTTGACAGTGGACAAATCACTGCCTAGGAGTCCCCAACTACCTTAGTCTCATCTGTGAATGGCCAAGAGGTTTTACAAAACACTTCAGATTTTCACCTCACAAATGCCCACAACCACTTACCATAGGGATTCAACATTAAGCAAAGATACTGTTCGTTGGAAGAGAGGTCCTGCCCACTGTTGTTTCTCACTTATATGCTCATCTTCCTTACCTCATGGTAACATAACCACCTTGATTCCTGCTTCCGTCTTCAGGAAGGCTGATGTGACTTGAAGGGCATTACCCCGACATCGTTCTTTCTTAGCAATAAGATGTGGACATTTCCCTAGTCCTATACACCCAAAGTTGAATCGGAATCAGGATTGAGGAGGCTGATGAGAGTTGAAGGTGTTTTCCTGTACACGGTGGTTTATTACCAATAAGGATGGGTCAGAGTCCTCGAAATTCCAGAACCTTTTCATTAATGCTTCCTACTCGTGAAAAATGATGTACATTGGTCTTTCCCTGTATAGTGTGGTGACTCAGAGAAAAGTGCTTAGCCCTTTCGTCAGACTTCCACGACCACCTTGGGGCTGGCTTCCATATTCAGAAAGGATGATGTTAGGGCTAAGAGGGTTCCTGTACACTGTTATTTCTTACAGATAAGTGTATGGCGTTTTTGTTACATTGCCAGAACCACTTATCGCCGGGCTTGCCAGCCTCCTGGTGACTAACCCTAACCCTAGGTGGACCACCGAGGGCCCCCTCCCAAGGGGCCTTGCGCCACAATGCCGGGGATTGGGCACCCCTGAGCCCAGCGCCGGAGTCACCCTGCTGCCCTGCAGGAACCTGGGCTGCTAGGGGCGCCGCCAGTGTTTCAGGGCGAGAGAATGGGTAGGGCCGCCCAAGCCCCTGGCGACCTTTGAAACCTCCCTGAGACAAAACGTTTCGGCCCACGCTCCGGCTCGCCAGTGCCCTTACCTTGACCCGCCCCACCACTCGCTGCACAGCTGGCGGATCTGGCCTGCCAGCCTCCTGGGGGCTAACCCTAACCCTAAGTCTGCCCCCGAGGGGCCCATCCAATGGGGCCTGGTGCCACAATGCCTATGATTGCTGAATCCCGAGCCCCAGCGCCAGACTCATGGTGCTGCCCCGCCGCCACCTGGGCCGCTAGCTGCACCGCGGGTCATTCAGAGCATTAGAACAGGCAGGGCCCTCCGAGCCATGGGCGACCTTCTAAGGCACCCCACATCAAAACGCTTGCGCCCACGCTCCCAATTGTCAGCGCCCTCACCTCTGCCTGCCCCTCCACTAGCCGCAAAGCTGGCCGATCGGGCCTGCCGGCCTCCTGGGGGCTAACCCTAACACTACGTGGGCCCACGAGGGGCCCCTCCCATGGCACCTGGCGCCACAACGCCGGGGATTGTGGACCCCCCCAGCGCCAGCGCTGCAATCACCCTGCTGCCCCGCCACCAACCAGGCCAGTAGGGGCGCCGCCGGTCATTCAGGGAGGGAGAATGGGCAGGGCCCTCTTAGCCCCCGGCGACCTTCGAAGGCCACTCGCGCCAAAACGCTTGGGCCCATGTTCCAGCTCGCCAGCGCCCTCATCTCGGCCCGCCCCTCCACTCACCACACAGCCGAGGGATCGGGCCTGACGGCCTCCTGGGGGTAACCCTAACCCTAGGTCCGTCCCCAAGGGGAACCTCCCAAGGGCCCTGGCGCTGCAAATCTGGGGATTGGGGACCCCCGAGCCCCAGCGCCATACTCTCCCTGCCGCCCCACTGCCAACCAGGCCACGAGGGGCGTCGTCGGTCATTCAGGGCAGGAGAACGGGCAGGGCCCTCCGAGCCCCTGGAGACCTTCGAAGGCCCCTCGCGCCAAAATGCTTGGGCCCACATTTCCCGCTCGCCAGTGCCCTCATCTCAGCCTTCCCCTCCTCTCGCCGCACAGCCGGTGGATCGGGCCTGTTGGCCTCCTTTGGGCTAACAATAAGCCTAGGTCGGCCCCTGAAGGAACCCTTCCAAGTGCCTGGCGCCACCACGCAGGGGATTGGGGACCCCCGAGCCCCAGCTCTGGACTTACCCTGCCGCCCCGCCGCCACACTGGACGCTATGGGCGCTTCCGGTCATTCAGGGCGGGAGAACCGGCAGGGCCCTCCAATTCCCCGGCGACCTTCCAAGGCCCCCTGTGCTAAAATGCTTGGGCCCACGCTCCAGCTCGCCGGCGCCTTCACCTAGGCCCAGCCCTCCGCTACCGCACAGCTGGAGGATCATGCCTATGAGACTCCTGGGTGCTAACACTAACCCTAGGACGGCCCCAGAGGGGCCCCTCCCAAGGGGCCTTGTGCTGCAACGCATGGCATTGGGGACCCCCAAAATGCAGCAAGACTCACATTGCCACCCCGCCACCACCCGGGCCACTAGGGCCGCCGCCAGTCATTCAGGGCGGGAGAATGGGCAGGGCCCTCCAAGCCTCTAGCGACGTTCAAAGGCCCTCTGTGCCAAAACGCTGGATACCATACTCCCGCTCGCCAGCAACCTCACCTCGGCCTAAACCTCCGCTCGTCGCACAGCCGGCACATCGGTCCTGCTGGCGGTCTGGGGTCTAACCGTAACCCTAAACCCTAACGCCTAACCTTAAACCATAAACCTTAACCCCTAATCCTAACCCTATACCCTAACCCTTACCCTAACACTAACCCTACCCTAAACCTAACCCTAAACCCTAATCCTTAAACCCTAAACCCTAAAATTAACACTAAACCCTAAACCCTAACCCCTAACCCTAATCCTGAAACCCTAAACACTAAACCCTAACCTTAACCACTAATCCCAAACCCCAAATCCTAACGCTAAACCCTAAACCTACCCCGACCCCTACCATACTCCTATCCCTACCCCAACCCTACCCCTTCAGCTAACCCTACCCCTAACCCGTAAACTAACCCTAAACATAACCCTAACCCGTACCCTAACCCATACTCTAACCCTACTCTAACCCATACCCTAACCCTAACCCTAACCTGTACCCTAAACCTAACCATAACCCTAACACGTACTCTAACCCGTACTCTAACCCTAACCAGTACCCTTACCTTAACTTTAAACCATACCCTAACCCATACCCTAACCCGTACCCTATCCCTAACCCGGAACCTAACCCACACCCTAACCCATACCTAACCCTAACCTGTACCCTAACCCGTACCCTAACCCAAACCCTAACCCTAAATTGTACCCTATCCCTATCCCTAACCCATTCCCTAACCCGTACCCTAACCCTAACCCGTAACCTAACCTGTACCATAACCCTAAACTGTACCCTAACCCTAACCTGTACCCTAACCCTAACCCATACCCTAAACCTAACCCATACTCCAACCCTAACCCTAACCCTAAAACCAAACCCTAACCCTAATCCGTACCCTAAACCCTAATCTGTACCCTAACCCATAACCTCTAACCTGTAACCCCTAAACCCAACCCTAACCCGTACCCTCTCCTTGCACTAACCCTAACCACTACCCTCTCCCATACCCTAACCGTAACCCATACTCTAACCTTAACCCGTACCCTAATCTGTATCCTAACCCCGGGGATTGGGTACACCTGAGCCCCACCACGGGACTCAGCCTGCCACCCCGCAGGAAACCATGCCCCTTGGGGCGCCGCAGAGCATCCCGTGCAGGAGAACTGGTAGGCCCCCCTGAGCCCCCAGCGATCCTCGGCGGAACCCTACACCCCAACCCTGAGGCCCATGCTCATCCCGCCCCACGCCTTCCCTTCAGCTTGCCACCGAGCTCGTCGCAGAGCCGGCAGATCAGGCCTGCCAGGTTCCTGGGGCCTAGACCTGACCCTAGGTCGGCTGGGTAGGGCCCCTCCCCAGGGGCCCGGTGCTGCAGCCCCAGGGACTGGAGACACCTGAGCCCCACTGCAGGACAAAGCCTGCCAGCCTCCAGGAAACCGTGCCCCTTGGGAGGCTGTAGAGCATTCAGGGCAGGAGAACCAGGAGGGCCCCCAGAGCCCCCAGCGAACTTCGGCGATCCCTAAAAGTAACCTTGAAGCTCATGCTTACCCCACCCCGCACCCTCACCTCAGCCCGCGGCGTAGCTCGCCACATAGTGGGCACATCTGGCCTGCGGGGTTCCTGGGCGCCAACCCTAACCCTAGTTCATCTGTGGAGGGGCCCCTCCCCAGGAGCCTGGAGCCGCAATAGCAGGGATTCTGGACACCTGAGCCCCACAGCAGGACTCAGTCTGCCACCCCGCAGGAAACCGTGCGCCTTGGGAGGCCATAGAGCATTCAGGGCGGAAGAACCAGGAGGGCCCTCCTGAGCTACCAGCGAACTTTGGTGGCCTCCCGCACTCCAACCCTAAGGCCCACGCTCACCCTCCCCATACCCTCACCTCAGCCCTTGTAGCTCGCCATACAGCCAGCAGATCGGGCCTGCGGGGCTCCTGGGGCCTAACCCTAGCCCTAGGTCAGCCGCGGGTTTGGGGGCCTCCCCAGGAGCTCTACACCGCGGCCCCGGGGAATTAGGATACCTGTGCCCCACCGCAGGACTCAGCTTGCCACCCGACAGGAAACCGTGCCCCTTGGGGCTCTACGGAGCCTATGGGGCACGAGAACTTGGGGAGGCTCCCGGAGCCCAACCCACCTTGGCAGCCCCACTGCCCCAACCCTGAGGCCCATGCACACCCTCCCCCATGGCCTCCTCTCAGCCCTCCACAGAGCTTGCTGCACAGCCTGCAGATTGTCCCTGACGGGCTCCTGGACCATAACCCTTACCCTAGGTTGGCCACAGAGGGGCCCCTCCCCAGGGTCCTGGCACCCCACTCCGGGGGATTGGGACACCCAAGCCCCACCGTAGGACTCAGCCTGCAGCCAACAAGAAACTGTACCATTTTGGGGCACAACACAGCATTCAGTGCAAGAGAATTGAGAGCCCCTTCTGGTGAACCCCGACTTTTGTGGGCCCATCCGGATGAAACCCCAGGGCTCACACTCACCCGTGCTTGTGCCCTCATCTCACTTGGCCTGGGAGTTCTCTGAGCACTGGGCAGTTCAGACCTGCTGTCTCTTGAGGCCTAACCTAACCCTGGGTCTTCTGCTGAGGTTCCCTCCCTGTTTGCCTGCCTCCAAGGTACCAGGCATTGGGCTCACCTCTGCATGACTAGAGGACTCAGTCTACCCCACAGCAGGAAACTGTCCATTTGGGGCTACAGCAAGGATTCATAGGAAAATCAGAGGGCCCCCCTAGCCCATCGCAGGAAAACCCCACTTTCAGAGATCTCCCCGGATCCAATTAGTAGCTTCACACTGACATTTAAACTTGCTCTCCACGGAGATCTTTTGAAATTCTCCACACTTCCAACCGATGGCATCATCCAGCTTCAGTTCCTTACCCAGCTTTAGGTCTTGAGATGGATTAAAATGGGAAGTCATTTCACTGATGATGACGTACTGGTGACCAAAAGATACATGCATAAATGCTTCATATCACTTGGCTACAGGGAAATGCAAATCTAAACCCCTATAGATGCCATATCACACGAGGTCGAATATATAAAAATAAGAAAACGTGAAACTATACATGTTGGAGAGGATGTGGAGAAACTGGAACTCTCTTACACCCCTGTACGAATACAGTCCGGTACAGCCACTCTTGAAAATGGTACGGAGTTTCCTCAAGAAGTTATAAATAAAGCTACCCTATGTACCAGCAATTGCACTACTGGGTATTTACCCCAAAGAGACAGAGGTAGTGAAGATGGGACACATGCACCACAGTGTTCATAGCAGCAATATCCATAATAGACAAACTGTGGAAGGAGTGAAGATGACCATGGATAGATGAATGGATAAAGAAGATGTGGATCATATATACAATGGAATATTAGCCATCAGAAAGGATGAATACTTACCATCACACTGACCTGGGTGGAGCTGGAGGGTATTATGCTGAGTGGAATAAGTCAATGAAAGAAAGACAATGATCATATGCTTTCACACCTATGTGGAATATCAGAAACAAGGAAGAAGACCATAGGGGAAGGAAGGGAAAATAGAATGGGAAGTCATCAGAGAGGGAGAAAACCCATGATGGACTCTTAACTATCGCACGAAACTGATGATTGTTGGAGGAGAAGTTGGGGGGGGGTAACTGGGTGAGTAGCATTAAGGAGGTCACACGATACAATGAGCACTGGGTGTTATACACGACTGAAAATTTATTGAAGACTACATCTGAAACGAATGATGTACTGTAAGTTGGCTAATTGAATTTAAATTAAAGAACAAAAGACCTCGAATAAACAATCCTAAACATTTGTATGGAACCACTAAACATTCCGAACAGCCAGTGCAATGTGGAAAAGAAAAACAAAGCTGGAGGACTCACCATTTCAGATTTCAGGTTATACTACAAAGCTGCAGTCACCCTAACAAGACAGTACGGCACAAAAATAGACACAGCGACCAAAGGAACAGGATACAAGTTCAGACAGAAACACACAATTATGTGGTCCATGAATCTTCCACAAAGCAAGCAACGATATCAAAAGGGAAAAGGACAGTCTCTACAACAAATGGTGTTGGGAAAACTAGACAGCTACACACAAAAGAATGAAATTAGACTGCTTTCTTACACAATACTGACAAACACAAAACAGTTTCAAGACCTCAATATGAGACCTGAATCCATAAAAATCCTACAGGAGGGAAGACAGTAACTTCTTGACATGGACCATACCAACGTTTTTCTGGACTGTGTCCTGAGGCAAAGGAAATGAAAGCAAAAATAAACTATTGGGAATACAGCAAAATAAAAAGTTTCCACATGGCAGAAGAACAATGAAAACATAAAAAAAATAAGACAATTTACTCAAAGGGAGAAGATATTTGCAAAGATCATATGCAATAAAGGGATACTGTCCAAAACATATAGAACTGATACTATTCGACCCCCCCAAAAAAATAATCCAGTTAAAAAGTAGGCAGAAGTCATGGACAGACATTTCTCCAAAGAAGAAATAGAAATGGCCAACAGTCCCATGAAAAGATGTTCACCATCACCCATCATCAGGAAAATGTAAATCAAAAGAATAATGAGGTATTACCTCAAACCTGTCAGAATGGCTAACATCAAAAGCACAACAAAGAGCAGGTGTTGGGAGGATGTGGATAAAGGAAATCCTCGCAAACTGTGGGTGGGAATGAAAACTGTGATGGCCACCGTGGAACACAGTATGAAGGTTCCTCAAAAAATTAAATATAGAACTACCCTATGATCCAACAATCACACTACTCGTCTTTACCAAAGAATAGGCAAACAGTAACTTAAAAGGATACGTGCACCCCTATGTTTCTTGCACCATTATTTACAATATCACAATAGGGAAGCAACCCAAGTGTCTGTAGAAAAATTGACAAATGAGATGATAGATGTGTGTATTCACACACACACACACACACACACACACACATACACACACACAATGGAGTATTACTCGGCTTGCAAAAGAATGAAACCTTGCCATTTGCAGCCACATGGATGGAGCTAGAGAGTATTATCCTAACTAAAATCAGTTATTCAGAGAAAGACAAATCCCATACGATGTCACTCTAATGGGGAATTTAAGAAACAAACAAAAATAATTAAATAAAAGAGAAAAAGGGGACACACCAAAATACAAACTCTTAACATTAGAGAACAAACTGATGGTTACCAGAGAGGAGGTGGATAGAGGGATGAGTGAAATAGATGAAGCAGATTAAGAGGACGCTTTTCTTGACGACCACTGAGTAATATATAGAATTACTGAATCACTCTATTGTACACCTGAAATGAATGTAACACTGTATGTTAGCTCTACTGGAATTAAAATAAAATTTTAAAAAAGATTTTTCTTTCAGGAACCTCTTTGAAAAAGCTTTTCCTGTGCAATGAGCATAAGCCCTACTTGGGAGGATTCACTCTACAATAATTATTCAATCTACGCCTTGAATTCATATTTCATTGAGTTCTTACCGTGGATCCCAGCCCACGGGAGCCATGGTCGTTTTCAGTCCAGGCTCAGCACTTATGCATTCAAGATTGGAAGTAGAGACACATGTCACTTCACAGTCCAGAAAGCTATTATTGTTTCTGTTTCAGTGTGAGAGAGTCACAGACTTTGGGACAGGTTTCAGAGCAGGTTTATTATGGATCCTGGATCTCTACTTCAATGTTCATTCCCTGGATCCATTTGGCTAATAGGTTCCCTGTGGATGGGCTTGCTTCCAAGCACATACATGGAAGATGCAACGGTGGGTGGGCTTGGTGCGGGACAGGAAGAAGACCAAAAACAGACAGGGGTCCGACCCCTCCCCTGATCCACGAACTGCTACAGGAGAGGGTACGGGAGGTAGAATCCATGCGAAACTCCACGGTCACCAGCTGAACACAAGAGGCACAGGTCAAGGGATCTGGAGATGTAGGGGTTGAAGGCTGCTCTGAGCGACCTCAGGGAGGAAGGGAGGGAAGGAATGAGAAAAAGACACTGCCTGCACCTGGCCAATGCCAGCTGCACACCGCTCCAACACGCATTCGTCTATGAGCTGACACAGCTTGGGCTCAGGATGGGCTAGCTCGGGACCCTCAATCCTCAGTGGGACAGCTGGCCCCAGGGCTCAGAGACATGCTGAGGGAGATGAGAGGGAAAGCTGCCCCACCCAGGTCATCCCCTCCTTCAGCAGACAGCCCTTCAGAACTGGTAAAAAAAAAAACAAAAACCCACTAACGGGGTTGAAAGACATGCCATGGATGAACTAAGGCCTAGATTTATGTAAAATAACATTCATTTTTAAGTTCAGAGCTGTCATCTCAGGAAGTGGGGAGAGCTTCCCTGAAGAAGACTGAGGGGTGCGCAGGCCATGCTGTAAAGGGAGACATGGCTCTCCTGATTGGGGACCTGCAGCCCCCTTCCAGGGCAGGGCATCATCCTTGCATCACTCGAGATCCATGGAAGTGTTCCATCAGGGCCAGATGTTTGTCTGGAGAAGGCTACCCTGGCATCGGACTGCACAGGTCACCAGGGACGAGGGCCAGATGGAGGACGGACAATATCCCGGAGGCCATGGGGCAAGAGCAGAGGCACATGACCTTGAAGATGATGATGAAAAGCAGGAGGTGGCAGCATGGATCTGGCCTGAAAGTACCATGGCAGCAGTGCCCACAGCTACACTGACTGGGTGCCTTCTGTGCCCGGTGTGGCTGACTTCAGTGTGCTCCAGACTAGTCCTGACGAAAAGTCTAGCAATTGTGCACCACCCCCGGCCTCCTCTCCCCTTGCAGCTGCTAGGAATCACGGTCACAGACCCTGGTCAGCTTTCGGGGAAACCAAGCAGTGGCTCCCCCGCACGCTGCACCTCTGGTGGTGGTCCAGTGCGACCCTCGTGCCTGGCCAGACACTGATGTCTACCTGTCTCCACACAAATCCACAGACAGGAGGGTGTCCCTGAATTCCACAGCACCTGATGAGACAGATCCACAGAACCCAACACCCAGTGGGTCATTCGGGACCTCACCTATGGTCATGGAGCTCACCATACCCTATTTCTGTCACTTCCCACAGAAAGCCTGGTTCTGATCCCCCACAATACCATACATCCTGGTTGCTGACCTGGGGTCATGCAATGAACCCACATGGCACCTTTCTTTAAGAGAAGGCTATGCCTACACCTCCTAGAAAATATTTCTAATGAAGTACAAGTCCATCAGGACTACGGTGTGAACAGTAGCACACAGCCTGCATGGTAGTAGTCAGTAATTCTAACAAGGGTTAACCCCATCCCCCGTCTCACTTAACCATCCTCCATCCCCACGGAACTCATGGTCTGCCCTCAGAAAACCCTCCAGGAAACAAACCTTTCATCTGAATGCTCTCTTCACCTTCTGCTTCAAATCTTGTCCAACCACAATGATATGAAACTAGAAATCAGTCTCAAGAAAAAAATGGGAGAGTCAAAAATAGGTGGAAATTGGGGGGCCTGGGTAGCTCAGTTGTTAACTCCTCAAACTTGAAACCCAAAAATGGGCAGAAGACACAAAGAGATACTTCTCCAGAGAAGAAATACAAGTGGCCAACAGACACATGAAAAAATGCTCCACATCATTTGCCATCAGGCAAATACAAATCAAAACGATAATGAGATACCACCTTACACCAGTAAGAATGGTTAAAATTAACAAGGCAGGGGGTACCAGGGTGGCACAGAGGTTAAGCATCTGCCTTCGACTCAGGGCGTGATCCTGGCATTATGGGATCGAGCCCCACATCAGGCTCCTCCGCTATGAGCCTGCTTCTTCCTCTCCCACTCCCCCTGCTTGTGTTCCCTCTCTCACTGGCTGTCTCAATCTCTGTGGAATAAATAAATAAAATCTAGAAGAAAATTAACAAGAGAGGAAATTACAAAAAGTCAGAGAGGATGTGGAGAAAGGGGAGCCCTCTTACACTACTCATGAGAATTCAAGCTGGTATAGCCACTTTTGAACAATATGGAAGTTCCTCAAGACATTAAACACAGAGCTATCCTATGACCCACCAATTGCACTACTGGGTATTTACCCCATAGACACAGAGTAATGAAAAGAAGGGGCACCTATATCCCAATGTTCATAGCAGCAATGTCCATAATAGCCAAACTGTGGAAAGAGCCAAGATGTCCTTCAGCAGATGAATGGACAAAGAAGATGTGGTTCATCTATACAATGGAATATTACTCAGAAATCAGAAAGGATGAATACCCACCATTTGTACCAATGTGGATGGACCAGGAGGGGATTATGCTACGTGAAATTAAGTCAAGCAGAGAAAGACAATTATCATATGGTTTGACTCCTATGTGGAATGGAAGGAGTAGCATGGAGGTCATTAGAAGCAGGCAGGGAAAAGTGAAGTGGGGGAATGAGAGGGGGAGATGAACCATGAGAGACTATTGACACTGGGAAACAAAATGAAGGTTGCAGAAAGGGAGGGGTGGGGGAATGGGTAATCCTGGTGATGGGTATTAAGGAGGGCACGTGTCATAATGAGCACTAGGTGTTATATGCAAACAATGAATCATGGACCACTACATCAAAAACAAATGAAGTACTGTAGGGTGACTAACATCATTTTAGAAAAAGAGAAAGATATGAAATCCATACAGGAAAACTGTCACTATTTGCAAATGACATGAAATCCTGAAAAATTCCACAAAAAAAAACCTGTTAGTTTAAACAAATTAAAGAAAGCTGCAGGATATAAAGTCACTATACAGAGACCTGTTGTCTTTATTTTTTTTCAGATTTTATTTATTTATTCGAGAGGAAGAGAAAAAGCACATGCAAGGGGAGTGTCAGAAAGAGGGAGAAGCAGAACCTCGCTACGTGGGGAGCCCAACACGGGGCTCGATCCCAAAACTATGGGATCATGACCTGAGCTGAATGCAGACGCTTCACCTATGGGGCCACCCAGATGACCCAACTTCTTGCATTTCTGTATACTGATGACACACTTTCGCAAAGAGAAATTTAAATAGCAATGCCATTAACAATTGCACCAAAAAAAAAAAATCTGGGAATAAAAGTAACCAAAAATGAGAAAGACATAGTACATTCAACACATGGCAGAAAAGAAGTGAAAACATGTGTGTCGAGGGGGGCAGAACGTATGGGTCAAAGACTTGGAAGGCAACACAAACAAATGGGTGCATACGCCATGCTCCTTACCTGGAAGAGTTAATTATGTGAACATGTCCATCGTACCCAAAGCAATCGACACATGTGATGAAATCCCTATCTGAATTCCAGTGGCATTATTCAAGCAAATAGAAAACAGTCCTCAAACTTGGATGGAATCACAAAAGACCCCAAATACCCAATGCAACCTGGAGAAAGAAAGGTGCAGTCAACACACTCCTGGATTTCAAGCTAGATTATAGAGCTGTTATCATCAAAACAGGATGGTACTGGCATAAACACAGACAACAGATCAGTGGAACAGAACAGAAAGCTCAGAAACTTACCCACATGTAGATGATCCTAACTTAGGACACAGCAGCAGAAGATATGCCATGAGGGAAGGACTGTGTCTTCAGTGAGTGGTAACAGGCAAACTGGACACTAAATGCAGAAGAATATAACTGGGTCACTTTCTTACACCACACACAAAATTTTTAATGGATGAATGATGTGAACATAAGACCTGAATCCATAAACCTCCAAGAAGACACAGGTACTAAGTCTCTTGACATTCGTTTTGGCAAAGAGTCTTCAGATCGGACACCAAATGCAAAGGCAACAAAAGCACAAATAAACAAGAGGAACAACATCAAACTGAAATCTTCCACACAGCAAAAGAAACCATCAAAAACTAAAAAGGCCACGGACCCAATAAGTAAAAAATATCTGTGAATCATATGTGTGAGAAGAGGCTAATATCCAAAATACACACAACACTCATACAAATCAAAACAAAAATAAACTGTATAAAAAATGGGGGGAATATGTGAATAGATACTTTCCAAAGTTGGCACACAGGTGCCAAGAGACAGAAAAAGTTGTTCGACATCATTCATCATCATCAGGGAAACATGAGTCAAACCCACAATCGGCTATCCCCACACAACTGATGGAACAGCAATTGTCCCAGAGACAGACACCAAGTGGTGTCAAGGGTGTGCAGACGAGGAGACACTGTGCACTGTTGGTGGGAATGGAAATTGGTGCAGCCACTGTGACAAACGGTATGGAGGTTCCTGAAAAAATAAAGACAACTACCCCATGACCCAGTAATGGCTCTACTGAGTATTGAATCAGAGAACACAAAAATACTGCCTCAAAAAGACATATGCACTCCCATGTTCACTGCAGCATTATTCACAAGAACCAGACATGGAAACACAGACCTTGGGGGCCTTATGCCAGGTAACTCAGACACAGAAAGACCAATACCAGATGCTCTCATGTACATTCCACGTGGAATAAAAAAATACTGAACACATAGATACTGAGAGCAGATTGGTAGTGCCAGATTCGGGGATGGGGAGGTAGAAACAGGTGAAGGTGGTCAAAGTCTCAATGTTTGAGTGAGAAAATCGGACAGTCATCAAATGTTCTGTCCAGAATGGAGACTAAAACTAACCCCGCAGCATGGGGTATAGGTTTCCCTGCTATTTGAAAGTACAGGGCTTCTGAGAAACCTTGCACAGCAGAAATGGTGTCAAGAAGGAATGGCCATTAATTTACACGAACAATTAGACAGTGTGCTCAGACTCCAAAATTCCTTCTCTTTGGCTTTTCTTAGGCCTCAGCACACAAGTTTCTAACGGAGGCCCAGCATAAATGAAGATAGAGCACTGCAGAGGCTCACAGACACCATTCAAAGTGCTGGAGGCTGGATGCGGAGAGCGGTTCCCAGCGGAAGGAGCTGGTTGGGGTGCACGCCGCCTCTGTCATGCTTCTCCCCAAAACAGATGCTAAACGCGATTCTCACTGTTCACCTTTTTTAATAAGAGGGTAATCCTCTTCAGGTCTCTTCCTCTTACTGAAGCTGGGTAATAACCTAGTTCTTTCAAGAAAGCCCAGTGTCTTACTGTGAACGTTTACAAAGTGGGGGATACTTGTACTTCAGCATTGCTGAGGGAGGAGATGTGAAAAGTTCTCCCAGACACAAACCTCAGCAGATCCACCGGGAATGGCACCTTCTTCAGCATGCAGTACACGGACTACCTCCTACCCCCTGAGAAACCCTCTCCTTCCCCTCGATCAGGACAACCCACAACAGCTGGGAGTTACCCCAATTCCTCCGTTCTCCTGATCCTAATAGCTAACCCATCAGCAAATCCTGTGAGCTCCATCTTCAAAATGGACCCAGAACAGGTCTAACCACTCCATCCAAGGCCACCTGTCTGGTCCACAGTGCCTGAGTTCCTGGAAAAGCTTCATCATTGACCTGCCTTGCCATCTTCAACCCTCTGTCATCTGTTCTCAATACTGTAGCCAGGATGGCCCAGTGAAACAGTGTCTCATGGGGTTATAGCCTTGAAATGGCTTTCTGTCACCCTCTGTCACCTCTCTGAGCTCATGTTCTCAGCTGTCTCCTGTGGCCACAGGGCCTTCTTGCTGCTCCTGGACATAGCTGGAATTCTCCTGCCGCTGGCTTTGTACATCTTTTCCCTTCTGTTTTGAATGCTCTTGATGTGTTCTCACTCACCTTCGGAGAAGTCTGAATTGGAGTGACAGGGACAGAAGATGAGGCTGTGTGTGTTGGGTGAGGCTGGTGGCCCAGAAGAAGGTTCTCTGCCAGCTCTCCGCCTGTGCCTCACTTGTCCTCAGCCAGGAACTTGCACACAGCCCTCACCTGTCACAACTTTCACCCAGAAGACCCACAGCCACCCATGGAGCCCACCCTGCCCACACCCTGCTGCAGAATGCATTCAGCTCTCCTCTGGGACCCCTGTCAGCTTTACCCAGACCTGGAACACCCCTCTCTCCTGAAAAGCTCCCGGATTCCTCCTCTTCTTCCAAAATCACACTGGCGCAAGGCTTTCATGTGAAAGCTATAACGCTAACTAATGAAAGGTTCACACCTACTTTCCCCTTCTGTTGCCTTTCTCTCCACCTTCTTTCCTACCTGTGCAAACTGTCACATATCAGTGGAATATGAACATGCTCTGAGACCTGAATCTTTCACTGTAGCTTTCTGAGGACTCCTTATGTGATAAGAAACTAGTGTATCCTACAACAGGGTGTTTTACAACTATCATCTATAGAATAGTACAGCCCAAATCACTACAATTTTACCTCACCCTTCATGAAGCAGAACACTTTTTCCTTTCTTCTTTTACTTAAATTCCAGTTAGTTCACATGTCATGGAATATTCACTTCAGCGGTAGGATTTAGTGATTCCTCACCTGCATACAGAACCAGGTGCTCATCACAAGTGCCCTCCTTAATACCCCTCACCCATTTAACTATTCCCCCATGCCCCTGTCCTGCAGCAACACTCAGTTTGTTCTTCAAGGTTGAGTCTATTTCCTTGTTTGCCTCTCTAATCACCCCAACACTCTGTTCATCTGTTTTCTTTCTGAAATTCCACAAGCGTGAGAGCATAGGATATTTGTCTTTCCTCACTGTTTTTGCTTAGCTTAATACACTCTAGATCCATCCACATCCTTGCAAATGGTAAGATTTCATTCTTTTTGATGCTGGGTCATATTCCATTATATATATATGTATCCCACATCTGCTTTATCCATTCATCAGTGCATGGACTTTGGGATTCTCTCCATAGTTTGGCTACTGCGGACATTGCTACTATAAACATCATGGTGCATGGACCCCCTTCGAATCTGCATTTCTGTATCCTTTGGGTAAATACCAAGGACAGCAATTGCTGGATCATGGGGTTGTTCAATGTTTAACTTTTTGAGGAACCCCCCACTGTTTCCCAGACTGGCTGCACCACTTTGCATTCCCACCAACAGGTTGGGAGGGTTCCCCTTTAAGCAGAACATTATCTGCCATCAATTTCATAAGAGGAAACAAAACCTCTGTGAGATGCAGCCAGGGTCAGGCAAGCAGTTGCAGACTTCACCCCAAGGCTCCTGACGCCAAGCCCCTTGAAGCCACCAGCATGCCACTATCCAAAAGAATTCCCAGACTCTCCTTCTGACTCCACCACCAAAGAAACTACAGACAGAATATGGCACCTCAAAATATCGAGATAATACATTTAGTAAAACTAGAAAGTCAAGCTCAAGTTTTAAACCGGAACAGGCCACGTTGGATAATTTTCAATTTTCACTCCACCCTAGTTTTAACACTTCTGATGAATAAACTAATCAATGATGAAACATCACCTTTGTCAAATGACATCATCCAAGTCTGTATCAGATGAAAAAAAGCCACCTAACTCTAGATGCTGGCCACTCAACCATATCTTAGGCCCAATTGAATAAACACTGTTAGATGAAGGAACAAATTAGATGTTACAAACAGGCACAGAGTGAATCTCACCTTCCCTTTCTAATAAAAGAGGGTTCCTAGGAAACAGATGGTCAAAATACATTTGTAAGCAATAAATGGACAGAGAAATTGTGATCCCCTGCAAAGTTCTACCAGCAGGGAAACTAAGTAATTCTTCCACCAAGCCCAGAATGCTGGCAGCTACTTCAATTTTACTTTGTGGCTCAACTAGAGAAAAGAGAAAAGCCCAGGAGGTTTTGGGATAATGAGAGGTTTTACCTCCAGCCCTGACATAGTTAGGACATTTTGCCAGACATACCTGTGCTTTCTCTTAACACTGGCATCCTGTGACAAGCTTCCTTGCCGACTCAGATGCTGACGTTCAAAACCTCGGGTGTCTTGGAGTCAGAGTAGAGAAGTGCTGTCAGCTGGGGAGAAGAAGGCACCTCTGACCTAAAGCCTGCACACCTGCTTCGGTTTCTGGGCAAAGGGGCAACACATACTTGTTGTTTAGCAGTAATTATCTTCATTCTCAATAGACCAATGACCTTGCCTTTTCTGGAAAGCAGACTTACTCTTCTAAAGAAACCCTCAATTTGTGTATTCCCAATGCAACTAGAGTGGGTACTGGTTTACGCCTGCCTCCAGGCCCCCACCTGGAGGATTTTCCTGCATGATTCTAATAGCCAATTACCACTAACCCGGGGGCACAAGGGGCATAATGCTGAAGTTGGGGGACGGCTCTAGGGCTTGCTACTGCCACACCTGTGCCTGGGGGACCAGGGCACACCCTACTGAACTTGGGTTACTGCTCAAGATGCATCACCTGCACTGTATCTGAGAACCGGGGGACACATCACTGAAGGTGGGGACTCTGTGAGGTCCTTACCCGCACTCTTCCTGGGGAACAGGGGAAACCCTGAAATTCTGCAACCCATCCCACAAAAGCTCAGGTGAGTGGGCACCCTGGAGTTCACGGGTATGGGGAATAAGGCCAGTTCAGGACACGGGGCAGAAGAGACTTTAAAGGGGAAAAGAAAACTCACCTGAGTCCCCACAATGAACCCTCTCCAAGTGCCCTTCCAGAACCCTGCCTCCCACCTGGGGCGCACCCTACCCCCGGACCCCCCCGCCCCTGGTGCATGCTGCTCACTCACCAGCCAGGACATCCGCAGGGCAACTCTCTCTCTCCCAGTGCCCCTTCTTCTGCCCCAGGTCTGCACACCACTGCAACTCTGGAACAGCCCACAGAGACGTAGCTCCACCCCCAAGTAGTGATTTGTCAGGGAGGGTGGTGCCCCAGCCCCTGGGAAGCCAGGCAACCTGCCCTCAAGCCCCTGGAACCCTGAAAGTGCAGGGGGTCCAAGAGGTGCCTCCTCTACCCAACACCAAGCACAGGCATAGGTGGGGTCCTGGGGTGGGCTCCCCCCACACACCTGGCCCCTTCCAGGGACCCCTCTAGCTGCAGACCACTCTCAGAGTCCTGCCCCTCCCCTTTATGCACCAGCCCTCCCTTCTGGGGTGTGCCTGGTTCTGGGCAAGGTCAGTGGCTCTCAGACCCGCCAAGGCTTGGGCTTTAGGAAATGCAATGATTTCATGCAATTTCAGTATGTGCATGTCAGTATGACTTTAATCTTATGGGAGCCAAAGAGGTTCTTTATTTTTTCTTATCTTCATGTTGGCATTTTTGGTTATTGTTTTCTTCTCGAAGCAGATGTACAACATGTGCTTGAGGCAGAAATAGGGCCCATGCTTTGAGGTTTTGCCCAATCATTTTGAGCCGGGTACAATGTTAAAGGATAGCTTCCCTGGGATCCCAGGATCAGGGCCCACAGATGATATAAGATAAAAATTACTTTCATCATTATAATTACTACTAAATGGAGGAATTTGAGACAAAAGCACCTTTCACAAGAGTACCAAGAAATCAAAATGATGCCCACAGAAGTCTACCTGCTCCATGGTCAGCACAGGTAACAGAAGTGTTCACAGTCTCTGGACTCCTGCCCTTCTCCTGCCCAAATCTCTGAAGCACACAGACCTCTTAAAATCAGAATTGTAGAACTGCTAGACACCTTAGTGATGTCTGGCACCATTCCCATGGACTGCAGAATAAAACACAGTAGCTCGTTGTCAGAAACTAATTTCAACATGAAGTGCCCCCTGGATGCACTAAGTTCTTTCTCTGCAAATGTTGACTAATGTAAGTCACAGTCATACCATTTAAACACTACGATGGCTGGGAAGTCATCGTAGGTAAGGCAATATTTTAGCCATGTTTATGAGCATTGGCTCACTTTGTAGAAGAGGCTGAGCTGAGTTTTTTAAAATACTATTTCAGGTACAAGAGAGGAGTAAAGATGGCAGAGGAGTAGGGGACCCCTTTTTCAGCAGGTCCCCTGAGTCCAGCTGGATAGGTAGCAGACCAGCCTAAACAACCACGGAATCAGCCTGAGAGGCAGGAAGATATATCTGGATCTCTACAAATGAACATCTCCAGCGCTGAGTATTGAGGTAGGAAGTGGGGAGTCCTGAAACCTGGCACAGATACTGGAAGATAAAAGGAAGGGGGAGGGAGCCGCCACGTTCCGGCGCCAGGAAGTAGCAGCCACCTGCACAGGGGAGTGGGGGGACTCAGGGAAGGCACCCCTAGAGAGAGGAGTGAGACCGGTGAGACCAGAGAGCACACAACCAGGCATCTCACCAAACACCAGAATCCCAGTGTGCTCATGGGATCCAGAACGAGATTGGGAGCTCCTGGAGCGCGTGCGGGTCCGCTGGAGGCTGGCAGGCCACTTGCACAGGGGAGCGGGCAGATTCGATGTCAGTACCCGCGAAACAGCAGACTGAAACCCTGAACCAAGTGGGCCCACCACCAGGCTTCTCACTGAACTCCGGAATCCCGGTGTGCTCACTAGGCATAGACAGACCCAGAGACCCGGGAGCACGTGGGGCAGCTGGTGGATGGTGGGCCACCTGCATGGGGGAGCGGGCGGATTCGCGGTTGGCACCCAGGAAACAGCAGACTGAGACTCAGAAGGAGGTGGCATGCCACCAGGCTTCTCAGGAAACTCCATAATCCTGGTGTGCTCATGGGATCCAGACTGAGACGTGGAGATCTGGGAGCTCGCGGGCCAGCTGGTGGCTGGTGGCTGGAGGCCTTAGAAACACAAAGGACAGAGATGCGCCTGCCCTGGAAGTGAGGGCAAGGACGCCAGGTGTGGGGCGCACATCCAGGGACGCTATTAGGTGGAGCAGCACCAACAGGAAGGAGTTAAAGTGCCCAGAACATCCGTGGAGAACAGGCTGCAATCCCTCTGTTCTGTGACAATTCAGCCTCTGCTGCTCTGACTCTCAGAAGAGGCACAGCAGACTGCCAGAGAAAGCCGCCAGGGAACAAAAGCCTGGAAATACCAGCTCACAGTGTGCCCACACCCATCCTCCCTGGCAGGGGACAGGGCAACTCCACCCAAACAGGGTTGACTGAGTATGGTTGCGGCAAAATACAAACTCTTAACAATAGAGAACAAACGGATCCTTACCAGAGAGGAGGTGGATAGAGGGATGAGTGAAATAGATGAAGCAGATTAAGAGGACACTTTTCTTGATGACCACTGAGTAATATATTGAATTACTGAATCACTCTATTGTACACCTGAAACGAAAGTAACACTGTATGTTAGCTCTAATGGAATTAAAATAAATTTTTAAAAAAGAATTTTCTTTCAGGAACCTCTTTGAAAAAGCTTTTCCTGTGCAATGTTCATAAGCCCTACTTGAGAGGATTCACTCTACAATAATTATTCACTCTATGCCTTGAATTCAGATTTCCCTGAGTTCTTACCGTGGATCCCAGCCCACAGGAGCCATGGTCCTTTTCTGTCCAGGCTCAGCACCTATGCATTCAAGACTGGAAGTAGAGACACATGTCAGTTCACAGTCCAGAAAGCTATTATTGTTTCTGTTTCAGTGTGAGAGAGTCACAGACTTTGGGACAGGTTTCGACCAGGTTTATTATGGATCCTGGATCACTACATCAATGTTCATTGCCTGGATCCATTTGGCTAATAGGTTCCCTGTGGATGGGCTTGCTTCCAAGCACATACATGGAAGATGCAAAGTTGGGTGGGCTTGGTGTGGGACAGGAAGAAGACCAAAAGCAGACAAGAGTCTGACCCCTCCCCTGATCCAGGAACTAATACAGGAGAGGGTACTGGAGGTAGAATCCATGCGAAACTCCAAGGTCACCAGCTGAACACAGGAGGCATAGGTCAAGGGATCTGGAGATTCAGGGGTTGAAGGATGCTCTGAGCTACCTCTGGGAGGAAGGGAGGGAAGGAATGAGGAGACACTGCCTGCCCCTGGCCCATGCCAGCTGCCCACCACTCCGACACGCATCCGCCTACACAGCTGACACAGCCTGGGCTCAGGATGGGCTGGCTCGGGTCCCTCAATCCTCAGTGGGACAGCTGGCCCCAGGGCTCAGAGACATGCTGAGGGAGATGAGAGGGAAAGCTGCCCCACCCAGGTCATCCCCTCCTTGAGCAGACAGCCGTTCAGAACTGCTAAAAAAAAAAAAACCCACTAACGGGGTTGAAAGACATGCCACGGATGAACTAAGGCATAGAGATATGTAAAATAACATTCATTTTTAAGTTCAGAGCTGTCATCTCAGGAAGTGGGGAGAGCTTCCCTGAAGAAGACTGAGGGGAGGGCAGGCCATGCTGAAAAGGGAGACATGGATCTCCTGATTGGGGACCTGCAGCCCCCATCCAGGGCAGGGCATCATCCTCTCATCACACGAGATCCATGGAAGTGTTCCATCAGGGCCAGATGTTTGTCTCGAGAAGGCTACCCTGGCATCGGACCGCACAGGGCACCAGGGACGAGGGCCAGATGGAGGACGGGCAATACCCTGGAGGCTATGGGGCAAGAGCAGAGGCACATGACCTTGAAGATGATGATGAAAAGCAGGAGGTGGCAGCATGGAGCCGGCCCAAAAGTGCCATGGCAGCAGTGCCCACAGCTACACTGACTGGGTGCCTTCTGTGCCCGGTGTGGCTGACTTCAGTGGGCTCCAGACTAGTCCTGACCACAAGTCTAGGAAGTCTTCACCACCCCCGGCCTCCTCTCCCCTTGCAGCTGCTAGGAATCACGGTCACAGACCCTGGTCAGCTTTCGTGGAAACCAAGCAGGGTCTCCCCCGCACGCTGCACCTCTGGTGGTGGTCCAGTGCGACCCTCGTGCCTGGCCAGACACTGATGTCTACCTGTCTCCACACAAATCCACAGACAGGAGGGTGTCCCTGAATTCCACAGCACCTGATGAGAGATCCACAGAACCCAACACCCAGTGGGTCACTCGGGACCTCACCTATGGTCATGGAGCTCACCATACCCTATTTCTGTCACTTCCACAGAAAGCCTGTTTCTGATCCCCCACAATACTATACATCCTGGTTGCTGACCTGGGGTCATGCAATGAACCCACATGGCACCTTTCTTTAAGTGAAGGCTATGCCTACACCTCCTAGAAAATATTTCTAATGAAGTACAAGTCCATCAGGACTACGGTGTGAACAGTAGCACACAGCCTGCATGGTAGTAGTCAGTAATTCTAACAAGGGTTAACCCCACCCCACCCCCCTCTCACAAAACCTTCCTCCGTCCCACGGAACTCATGGTCTACCCTCAGAAACCCTCCAGGAAACAAACCTTTCATCTGAATGCTCTCTTCACCTTCTGCTTCAAATCTTGTCCAACCACAATGATATGAAACTAGAAATCAGTCTCAAGAAAAAAATGGGACAGTCAAAAATAGGTGGAGATTGGGGGGCCTGGGTGGCTCAGTTGTTAGGGATTTGCCTTCAGCTCAGGTCCTGATCCCAGGATCCTGGGATTTAGCCTGGAATCAGGCTCCTTGCTCAGCGGGAAGCCCGCTTCTCCCTCTCCCACCCCCCTGCTTGCGTTCCCTCTCTCACTGTCTCACTCTCTGTCAGATACTTAAATAATCTTAAATAAATATGTGGAGATTTAACAACACGCTACTGAACAACCAACAGTCAAAGAAGAAATCAAAAAAATTTTAGGAGTACCTGGTCACTGATGAAAAGACAACCTACAAAAACTTATGGGATGCAGCAAAAGTAGCTTTATGGGAGACATTCATAGAAATTCAAGTCTTCATCAATCCATGAGAATGCTCTCCAATAAACAACCTGATTTATGTGGTAAAGAAGTAGAAAAAAAACAACAAACAAAGCCCCAAATTAGTAGAAATAAGGAAATAACAAAAAGGAATGCATAAATAAATCCAACAGAGACTAAAAAGACCAAAAAAACAAAAACAATGAAAATGAGAGCTGCCTTTTTTGGAAAGATAAACAAAACTGACAAACTTAGCTAGACTCACCAAGAAAGACAGAGGACTCGAATACAATCAGGAAAGAAAGATAATGGATTCCTGTCTCATATCAAAATCAAAAGAACTCTTCAAATTTGGACACAACAACTTCTTACAAGCCACGTCTCTAAAGGCAAAGGAAATAAAAGCAAAAATGAATTATTGGCACTTCATCAGGATAAAAAGCTTCTAGACGGCAAAGCAAACGATCAACAAAACAAAAAGGCAACCTATGGAATTGAAGAAGATATCTGCAAATGATATTACAGATAAAGGGCTGGTATCCAAGATCTATAAAGAACTCCTCAAACTCGACACCCAAAAATGGGCAGAAGACACAAAGAGATACTTCTCCAGAGAAGACATACAAATGGCCAACAGACACATGAAAAAATGCTCCACATTACTTGCCATCAGGCAAATACACATCAAAACGACAATGAGATACCACCTTACACCAGTTAGAATGGTTAAAATTAACAAGGCAGGGGGCACCTGGGTGGCACAGAGGTTAAGCATCTGCCTTCGACTCAGGGCGTGATCCTGGCATTATGGGATCGAGCCCCACATCAGGCTCCTCCGCTATGAGCCTGCTTCTTCCTCTCCCACTCCCCCTGCTTGTGTTCCCTCTCTCGCTGGCTGTCTCTATCTCTGTCGAATAAATAAACAAAATCTAGAAAAAAAATTAAGAAGACAGGAAATTACAAAAAGTCAGAGAGGATGTGGAGAAAGGGGAGCCCTCTTACACTACTCGTGAGAATTCAAGCTGGTATAGCCACTTTTGAACAATATGGAGGTTCCTCAAGACATTAAACACAGAGCTATCCTACGACCCACCAATTGCACTACGGGTATTTACCCCATAGACACAGAGTAATGAAAAGAAGGGGCACCTATATCCCAATGTTCATAGCAGCAATGTCCATAATAGCCAAACTGTGGAAGGAGCCAAGATGTCCTTCAGCAGATGAATGGACAAAGAAGATGTGGTTCATCTATACAATGGAATATTACTCAGTCATCAGAAAGGATGAATACCCACCATTTGCACCAACGTGGATGGACCAGGAGGGGATTATGCTAAGTGAAATTAAGTCAAGCAGAGAAAGACAATTATCATATGGTTTCACTCCTATGTGGAATGGAAGGAGTAGCATGGAGGACATTAGAAGAAGGCAGGGAAAAGTGAAGGGGGGGAATGAGAGGGGGAGATGAACCATGAGAGACTATTGACACTGGGAAACAAAATGAAGGTTGCAGAAAGGGAGGGGTGGGGGAATGGGTAATCCTGGTGATGGATATTAAGGAGGGCACGTGTCATAATGAGCACTAGGTGTTATATGCAAACAATGAATCATGGACCACTACATCAAAAACAAATGAAGTACTCTAGGGTGACTAACATCATTTTTAAAAAAGAGAAAGATATGAAATCCATACAGGAAAACTGTCACTATTTGCAAATGACATGAAATCCCGAAAAATTCCACAAAAAAAAACCTGTTAGTTTAAACCAATTCAAGAAAGCTGCAGGATATAAAGTCAATATACAGAGTCCTGTTGTCTTTTTTTTCAGATTTTATTTATTTATTTGACAGGAAGAGAAAAAGCACATGCAGGGGGAATGTCAGAAAGAGGGAGAAGCAGACCCTCGCTAAGCGGGGAGCCCAACACGGGGCTCGATCCCAAAATTCTGCGATCATGACCTGAGCTGAATGCAGACGCTTCACCTATGGGGCCACCCAGATGACCCAACTTCTTGCATTTCTGTATACTGATGACACACGTTCGCAAAGAGAAATTTAAAAAGCAATGCCATTAACAATTGCACCAAAAAAAAAAAATCTGGGAATAAAAGTAACCAAAAATGAGAAAGACATAGTACACTCAACACATGGCAGAAAAGAAATGAAAAACATGTGTGTCGAGGGGGGCAGAATGTATGGGTCAAAGATTTGAAAGCAACACAAACAAATGGATGCATATGCCATGCTCCTTAACTGGAAGAGTTAATTATGTGAACATGTCCATCGTACCCAAAGCAATCAACACATGTGATGAAATCCCTATCTGAATTCCAGTGGCATTATTCAAGCAAATAGAAAACAGTCCTCAAACTTGGATGGAATCACAAAAGACCCCAAATACCCAATGCAACCTGGAGATAGAAAGGTGCAGTCAACACACTCCTGGATTTCAAGCTAGATTACAAAGCTCTTGTCATCAAAACAGGGTAGTACTGGCATAAACACAGACACCAGGTCAGTGGAACAGAACAGAAAGCTCAGAAACTTACCCACACGTAGATGATCCTAACTTAGGACACAGCAGCAGAAGATATGCCATGAGGGAAGGACTGTGTCTTCAGTGAGCAGTAACAGGCAAACTGGACACTAAATGCAGAAGAATATAACTGGGTCACTTTCTTACACCACACACAAAATTTTTAATGGATGAATGATTTGAACATAAGACCTGAATCCATAAACCTACAAGAAGACACAGGTACTAAGTCTCTTGACATTGGTTTTGGCAAAGAGTCTTCAGATCGGACACCAAATGCAAAGGCAACAAAAGCAAAAATAAACAAGTGGAACAACATCAAACTGAAATCTTCCAAATGGCAAAAGAACCAGCAAAAACTTAAAAGGCATCGGACCCAATAAGAAAAAAATATCTGCGAATCATATGTGTGGGAAGAGGCTAATATCCAAAATACACACAACACTCATACAAATCAAAACAAAAAAAAAACTGTATAAAAATGGGGGGAATATGTGAATAGATACTTTCCAAAGATGGCACACAGGTGCCAACAGACAGAAAAAGTTGTTCGACATCACTCATCATCGTCAGGGAAACATCAGTCAAACCCACAATCGGCTATCCCCTCACAACTGTTGGAACAGCAATTGTCCCAGAGACAGACACCAGGTGGGGTCAAGGGTGTGCACAGGAGGAGACACTGTGCAGTGTTGGTGGGAATGGAAATTGGTGCAGCCACTGTGACAAACGGTATGGAGGTTCCTGAAAAAATAAAGACAACTACCACATGACCCAGTAATGGCTCTACTGAGTATTGATTTGGAGAACACAAAAATACTGCTTCAAAAACACAGACGCACTCCCATGTTCACTGCAGCATTAATCACAAGAACCAGATGGAAACACAGACCTTGGGGGCCTTATGTCAAGTAACTCAGACACAGAAAGACCAATACCAGATGCTCTCATGTACATTCCACGTGGAATAAACAAATACTGAACGCATAGGTACTGAGAGCAGATTGGTAGGTGCCAGATACAGGGATGAGGTGGTAGAAACAGGTGAAGGTGGTCAAAGTCTCAATGTTTGAGTGAGAAAATCTGACAGTCATGGAATGTTCTGTCCAGCATGGAGACTAAAACTAATCCCGCCGCATGAGGTATAGGTTTCCCTGCTCTTTGATAGTACAGGGCTTCTGAGAAACCTTGCACAGCAGAAATGGTGTCAAGAAGGAATGGCCATTAATTTACACGGAACAATTAGACAGTGTGCCCAGACTCCAAAATTCCTTCTCTTTGGCTTTTCTTAGGCCTCAGCACACAAGTTTCTAATGGAGGCCCAGCATAAATGAAGATAAAGCCCAGCAGAGGCTCACAGACACCATTCAAAGTGCTGGTGTCTGGATACGGAGAGTGGTTCCCAGCGGAAGGAGCTGGTTGGGGTGCACGCCGCCTCTGTCGTGCTTCTCCCCAAAACAGATGCTGAACGCGATTCTCACTGTTCACCTTTTTTCATGAGAGGGAAATCCTCTTCAGGTCTCTTCCTCTTACTGAAGCTGGGTAATAACGTGGTTCTTTCAAGAAAACCAAGTGTCTTCCTGTGAACGTTGAAAAAGAGGGGGATACTTGTACTTGAGCATTGCTGAGGGAGGAGATGTGAAAGGTTCTCCCAGACACAAACCTCAGCAGATCCACCGGGAAAGGCACCTTCCTCAGCATGCAGAACACAGACTACCTCCTACACCCCGAGATACCCTCTCCTTCCCCTTGATCAGGACAACCCACAACAGCTGGGAGTTACCCCAATTCCTCCGTTCTCAATCCCCTAATAGCTAACCCATCAGCAAATCCTGTGAGCTCCATCTTGAAAATGGACCCAGAATAGGTCTAACCACTCCATCCATGGCCACCTGTCTGGTCCATAGTGCCTGAGTTCCTGGAAAAGCTTCATCATTGACCTGCCTTGCCATCTTCAACCCTCTGTCATCTGTTCTCAACACTGTAGCCAGGATGGCCCAGTGAAACAGCCTCTCATGGGGTTATAGCCCTGGAATGGCTTTCTTTCACTCTCTGTCACCTCTCTGAGCTCATGTCCTAAGCTGTCTCCTGTGGCCAAAGGGCCTTCTTGCTGCTCCAGGACATACCTGGAATTCTCCGGCCCCAGAGCCTTTGCACATGCTTTCCCTTCTGTTTTGAATGCTCTTGATGTGTTCTCACTCACCTTCGGAGAAGTCTGAATCGGAGTGACAGAGACAGAAGATGAGGCTGTGTGTGTTGGGTGAGGCTGGTGGCCCAGAAAAAGTTCTCTGCCAGGTCTCCGCCTATGCGTCACATGTCCTCTGCCAGGAACATGCACACAGCCCTCACCTGTCACAACTCTCACCCAGGAGAACCACAGCCACCCCTGGAGCCCACCCCACCCACACCCTGCTGCAGAATGCATTCAGCTCTCCTCTGGGACCCCTGTCAGCTTTACTCAGACCTGGAACTCCCCCGTCTCCTGCAAAGCTCCCGGATTCCTCCTCTTCTTCCAAAATCACACTGGCGCAAGGCTTTCATGTGAAAGCTATAACGCTAACTAATGAAAGGTTCACATCTACTTTCCCCTTCTGTTGCCTTTCTCTCCACCTTCTTTCCTACCTGTGCAAACTGTCACATATCAGTGGAACATGAACATGCTCTGAGATCTGAATCTTTCATTGTAGCTAACTGAGGACTCCTTATGTGATAAGAAACTAGTGTATTCTACAACAGGGTGTTTTACAATTATCATCTATAGAAGAGTATAGCCCAATTCACTACAATTTTACCTCACTCTTCATGAAGCAGAACACTTTTTCCATTCTACTCTTACTTAAATTCCAGTTAGTTCACATGCCATGGAATATTTGCTTCAGGGGTAGGATTTAGTGATTCCTACCGGCATACAGTACCCAGTGCTCATCACAAGTGCCCTCCTTAATAACCCTCACCCATTTAAATCTTCCCCCCATGCCCCTGTCCTGCAGCAACACTCAGTTTGTTCTCCAAGGTTGAGTCTATTTCCTTCTTTGCCTCTCTCATCACCCCAACACTCTGTTCATCTATTTTCTTTCTGAAATTTCACAAGAGTGAGAGCATGGGATATGTCTTTCCTCACTGATTTTGCTTAGCTTAATACACTCTAGGTCCATCCACATCCTTGCAAATGGTAAGATTTCATTCTTTTTGAAGCTGGGTCATATTCCATTATATATATGTATCCCACATCTGCTTTACCCATTCATCAGTGCATAGACTTTGGGATTCTCTCCATAGTTTGGCTACTGTGGACTTTGCTGCTATAAACATCATGGTGCATGGACCCACTTTGAATCTGCATTTTTGTATCCTTTGGTTAAATACCTAGGAGAGCAATTGTGGATCATGTGGTTGTTCAATGTTTAAATTTTTGAGGAACCCCCACGATGTTTCCCAGACTGGCTGCACCACTTGGCATTGCCACCAACAGAATGGGAGGGTTCCCCTTTAATCAGAACATTATCTGCCGGCAATTTCATAAGAGGAAACAAAACCTCTCTGAGATGCACCCAGGGTCAGGCAAGCAGTTGCAGACTTCACCCCAAGGCTCCTGACGCCAAGCCCCTTGAAGCCACCAGCATGCCACTATCCAAAAGAATTCCCAGACTCTCCTTCTGACTCCACCACCAAAAAAACTACAGAGAGAATATGGCACCTCAAAATATCGAGATAATACATTTAGTAAAACTAGAAAGTCAAGCTCAAGTTTTAAACCGGAACAGGCTGCGTTGGATAATTTTGAATTTTCCCTCCACCCTAATATTAGCTCTTCTGATGAATAAACTAATCAATGATGAAACATCACCTTTGTCAAATGACACCATCCAAGTCTGTATCAGATGAAAAAAGCCACCTAACTCTAGATGCTGGCCACTCAACCATATCTTAGGCCCAATTGAATAAACACTGTTAGATGAAGGAACAAATTAGATGTTACAAACAGGCACAGAGTGAATCTCACCTTCCCTTTCTAATAAAAGAGGGTTCCTAGGAAACAGATGGTCAAAATACATTTGTAAGCAATAAATGGACAGAGAAATTGTGATCCCCTGCAAAGTTCTACCTGCAGGGAAACTAAGTAATTCTTGCACCAAACCCAGAATGCTGGCAGCTACTTCAATTTTACTTTGTGGCTCAACTAGAGAAAAGAGAAAAGCCCAGGAGGTTTTGAGATAATGAGAGGTTTTACCTCCAGCCCTGACATAGATAGGACATTTTGCCAAACATACCTGTGCTTTCACCGAACACTGGCGTCCTGTGACAAGATCCCTCTCTGACTCCTATGCTGACGTTCAAAACCTCGGGTGTCTTGGAGTCAGAGTAGAGAAGTGCTGTCAGCTGGGGAGATGAAGGCACCTCTGACTTAAAGCCTGCACACCTGCTTCGTTTTCTGGGCGAAGGGGCAACACATACTTGTTGTTTAGCAGTAATTATCTTCATTCTCAATAGACCAATGACCTTGCCTTTTCTGGAAAGCAGACTTACTCTTCTAAAGTAACCCTCAATTCCTCTTTTCCCAATGCAACTAGAGTAGAACATTTATTTCTCACTTAAATAGAAAACACTGTTATTGTCGACATTGCATGAACGAACATTTAAAAGCATTTTAGAGAGAAAGGAAGAGACCTTAATTCAAACCCAAGTCAGGAGAGCTGCCTGGGAGACACAATCATCACCAAGAAGGGAGTGCTCCGGGGAAGGAACATTTGGGGCAGGCTTATATATTTTTTTTTTTTCTGTTTTGTTTCAAGTATGGAGTTACAAACCACAATGAGGATCTTCTTAGATTCCAGAAAGTGACAGACTCTTTCTTATGATTTCAGTATGTACATGTCAGTAAGACTTTAATCTTATGGGAGCCAAAGAGGCTCTTTATTTTTTCTTATCTTTATGTTGGCATTTTTGGTTATTGTTTTCTTCTCAAAGCAGATGTACAACATGTGCTTGGGGCAGAAACAGGGCCCATGCTCTGAGGTTTTGCCCAGTCATTTTGAGCCGGGTAAAATGTTAAAGGATAGCTTCCCTGGGAGCACAGGATCAGGGCCCACAGATGATATAAGAAAAAAATTCCGTTTATCATTATAATTACTCCTAAATGGAGGAATTTGAGACAAAAGCACCTTTCACAAGAATACCAAGAAATCTAAATGATGCCCACAGAAGTCTACCTGCTACATGGTCAGCACAGGTAACAGAAGTGTTCACAGTCTCTGGACTCCTGCCCTTCTCCTGCCCAAATCTCTGAAGCACACAGACCCCTTAAAATCAGAATTGTAGAACTGCTAGACACCTTAGAGATGTCTGGCACCATTCCCTTGGACTGCAGAATAAAACACAGTAGCTCGTTGTCACCAACTAATTTCAACATGAAGTGCCCCCTGGATGCACTAAGTTCTTTCTCTGCAAATGTTGACTAATGTAAGTCACAGTCATACCATATAAACACTATGATGGCTTGGAAGTCATCATAGGTAAGGAAATATTTTAGCCATGTTTATAAGCATTGGCTCACGTTGTAGAAGAGGCTGAGCTGAGTGTTTTTAAATACTATTTCAGACCTGTTTTACAGCACCTTCTGAACATACCAGAGCCTGAATGGACTAAAAAAGATAGTTGGTTTCAGTAACTTTAATACCAGAAAAATATTATACTGTCTGTATTCCTAAGGATCTTTGAGTATCTTACCCAGAGGTCCTCCACTGAGATAACGCTCTTAATGATCACCATGGGCAGAGGTGAAAAGGCCTGCTGAATTCGTTCCACTTATCCACATGACAAGAAAATTCTGATACTTGATATTTTTCCAGATCGAGAAGACCAGAGATAAGAGGGAAATAGTACCCTGTATGGAACAACAAGGGATTTGGAGTCAGTTTGGGGATCCCACTTAGGTTTCTGACACTAAAATCCTCTGTGACTCATATCATCTGAGTCCCTGTCTAACCACCTGAACATGTGCCTAAAAATATCTACACCCTAGTTGAGAAGTTTAAGAGGCAGAATGCTACAAAGAGCCAGTATGATGTCTCTCAAGAACAGGTGCTCAGGAAGCCATAATTGCTATTGGGTCTATTTCTTTTCCAGAAGAAAGAACACATGTTGAATCCATATTTCTAATAGATGACTCACCAGATGATTTTCAAACCTGAAGGAAGGCCAAGAAGTCGCTCTTGTGTCATATTTCACTCAGAAATCATTTTGTTGGACTGGTGAGGACGATATGATAGCAACGTCATCACTAAGAGTGGGGAGTTTCTAATTTCCATACAGCCATGTTGACCCCGTAAGCTCGGAGCCACCAGAAAGGGCAGCTGGGGAGGTGGCACCACCATCACTATGAGTGGGGAGTTTCAAATTTCCATATGGGCATGTTGACCCCCTTAGCTCAGGGCCACCAGAAAGGACAGCTGAGGGGGACCACAGGCCAAGGCTGCCAGGTGTGGCTGGGGCAGGCAGAACTCTGACTTAAGGCTCAACTCCTGTCTAGGTTACTATAATGCTCTTCACAAAGAAAGTGCCATTGTGTGTGAGCCCTCATGTGGAAAAGGTTCAGAATTTCTATTGAGATTCCCTCTCTGACCTTTAGGATATGTAGCAAAGTTCCATTTAATTTTTAAACATTGAAGGACTTCCTGGTTTTCTTTTCGGTATGACTGGGGCTCAATTCCCCTGTGGTCTAAGAATAGAATCTAGTTAATTTCAGGGTTTAACATTTGTAGACTTGATTCGTGGCCCCACCTATCATCTATTTGGGTAAAGAGTCTATGACCACTTGAAAATAATGTATTCTGCACTTATTATGGAATGTTCCCTATATGTCAATTAGGTCACATTTTTACCAATGTTTTGTCTGCTTTTCTGTCAGATATTGAGAAAGGTATATTAAAATCTTCAAACAATGCTGCTCTATTCAACATGGCATCGGAGAATCTACCAGTGTTAGAAGGCAAGAGAAACAAATGTATAAGAATTGAGGGGATAATTGTGACTATTCACAGATAATACGATTGTGTACATAGAAAATCCAAAACAGTCTATAAATACCCTATTAGAATTAAAAATGCAATTTATAAATTTGAGATGGATTGTAGCTTCCCATTGGACAGTTTCTGTAAGAAAACGTAGAACCTGTCAATCTTGTTGTAGGACATAGGGTGCACTAACCATTTAAAAGAATTCAGTGGTACTTCATAAAAATGTGACATTTCTCCTTATCTTATGACCATATGAAAATGAAAAAGTGAACCGCAGGCTGGGAAGTAAAGATTTGCAATACAAACACTGACAAAGACTTGTCCATAAAGAATTCCTGCTCATCAACCATAAAAAGTCTATTTATAAACAAATACTTCAGAAAAGATTGACTGATGGCCAATAAGAACAGGAAAGGGTGCTCTACAGTATTATTTTCAGGAACAGCAAGGCCTTTCCTAAAATGAAAACATACACACAAACCAGTATTCCCTAGATGGATGACGTCCTTATTTCTGAGGACAGCTTGAAGAACAGACTAGCATCAAAGTAAAGCCATGGAATTCCTGACACTCAGAGGATGGGCAATTGACCTCAAACTACAGTACAATTTCTAGGCATCATTCGGTCCTCTGAAGGCAGACAGCTACCACACCCCTTTCTACACCACACAGGTTGCTTCCCAACCTCTACCATAAAAGAATAAGATGAGAAACAGATAGGACTAGTAGGAAATAGCAAAAATCACATGTGGGGATTATCCTGAAACACACTGATCACATAACTAGAGTAAGGAAGTGTAGGGAACTGACAAGGAAAGAGACTCAAAAGGTACCTCTTTGGGAAATGCTGTCTGAAATCGTCACACCTTGGTACCAGCTAATGAGGGCTCTGAGCATACCCTAGGGTTTGCTCACAAGGGTCTGCAACACCATCGCTGAGGACTGAAACTCTTCAAGACCTCAAAGCTTGCCTGATTGACTATTGGACTAAGAGATTCCCATGTTCTGAAAACAGATACCAACTCATTGAAAGGTTCACCTGGGCTCTCTCGGAGGCCCTACAAGAAGCTGAACCATTCGCTGAAAATCAATTACACACACACACACACACACACACACACACACACACACACACACAAACACACACACCTGTCATTTCACCAATTACTTAAATATTCAAGGTTCTTCCTACCTTTTCTTTTTCACATTGATATTTATTCTCACATGAAATGTCATCATTTCTAATGAACACTGATGTCAAAACAGAGATCCATTGACACAATATTCACAAAATGGAACTTCCTGCTGTAATTTTCAATATAGCGTTTTTTAAAGTTCATACATATTTTAGGTTTTTGGTAACTTATACAGGAGAAGATCAGCATTGAAAAACTCTGAATACTGACAATGAGTTTTAAGCCTAGAGAACAAAAATTGTCCAATTTCATAGATAATAAGGAACCAAAGTGAAAGCATGGAAGTTGTAGTCGAATAATTTTACACATATGCATCCTCTATTATTCTACTACTGAGGGGCGTGTTTTATTACCACTATGCATGCATCAATTGTCTTCCACGTGCACCTTCACAGGTATAATGAATTACTACAGTAGAATGAAATGTCTGGGAACTACTTGGCGGCATCTATAATGAACAATGAAATTTCGATCTTATATTTGGTGAACTTCCACTGTCTGTCCCTTTAAACAATGGACCCTAAACAGAAGAGGGAATGAACTACGAGAGACTATGGACTCTGGGAAAGAAACTATGGGCTTCAGATGGGAGAGTGGTGGGGGATTGGGATGGACCAGTGATGGGTATTAAGGAAAGTACATATTGCCTGGAGCACTGTTATATGCAAATAATGTTATATGCAATATATGAATGTTGTTATATGCAAATAATGAATCACGGAACACTACATCAAAAACTAAGGAAATACTGTATAGTGACTAACATATCATAATAAAAAATTATTATTAGAAAAAAATTAAAGGTAAAAAAAAAACAATACAGTTTTTCTGTTTCAAGAACAAACACAATTGAGAAAAAAACTAACTTCCAATCCCTAAAGCAAAACACAGACCAAGTTCCATTTCACTCCCCTTTATTCACATTCTCTGTGGGTTCTAAGCTATTTCCCTACCTCCTTGCCTGCTGAGCAGGGAGCCCGGGCTCGATCCCAGAACTCTGCGATCATAACCTCAGCCAAACTCACATGCTTAAATGTCTGAGCCAGCCAGAAGCCCCAGCCATGTTTTTCTTAAGCAAAAGGACACTTTCTCACGATGCCTTCAGATGACTTCACATGGTACCAGAGACCTGCATTTGCCTCTAGGAGGTTGCAGATGAAGGCAATTGCAAGCTCTCCCAGTGGTTTATCAAATACAATGACCCGCCTGGTGACAGTGAAACTCTTATGAGCCCACTAGAGGGTGCTGTGACACTCAGCTGTGGCTGGGCTGGCACAGAGAACCAAATCCATTTCCCTGCCTGATGTCTGTGAGGAACAGATGCCCTCACTGTGAATGAAACCCTGCCACTGAGCTGTCCAGAGATGGCCATCCTCACGGAGGATGAGGATAAAGGACAATGCCTGAGGAGACCTCATCTGTCTCTTTTATCTTTTCATATTTTTGACAGTGGACAAACCACTGCCAACTACCTTAGTCTCATCTGTGAATGGCCAAGAGGTTTTACAAAACACTTCAGATTTTGACCTCACAAATGCTCACAACCACTTACCATAGAGATTCAACATTAAGCAAAGATACTGTTCGTTGGAAGAGAGGTCCTGCCCACTGTTGTTTCTCACTTATATGCTCATCTTCCTTACCTCATGGTAACATAACCACCTTGATTCCTGCTTCTGTCTTCAGGAAGACTGATGTGACTTGAAGGGCATTACCCTGACATCGTTCTTTCTTAGCAATAAGATGTGGACATTTCCCTAGTCCTACACCCCCAAAGTTGAATCGGAATCAGGATTGTGGAGGATGATGAGAGTTGAAGGTGTTTTCCTGTACACGGTGGTTTATTACCAATAAGGATGGGTCAGAGTCCTTGAAATTGCAGAACCTTTTCATTAATGCTTCCTACACGTGAAAGATGATGTACATTGGTCTTTCCCTGTATAGTGTGGTGACTCAGGGAAAAGTGCTTAGCCCTTTCGTCAGACTTCCATGACCACCTTGGGGCTGGATTCCATATTCAGAAAGGATGATGTTAGGGCTAAGAGGGTTCCTGTACACTGTTATTTCTTACAGATAAGTGTATGGCATTTTTGTTACATTGCCAGATCCACTTAGCGCCGGGCTTGCCGGCCTCCTGGGGACTAACACTAACCCTAGGTGGGCCCCCGAGGGGCCCCTCCCAAGGGCCTGGCACCACAACGCCGGGGATTGGCGACCCCCGAGCCCAGCGCCGGAGTCACCCTGCCGACCCGCAGCAACGCGGGCTGCTAGGGTGTCGCCAGTCTTTCAGGGCGAGAGAATGGGCAGGGCCCTCCAAGCCCCTGGCGACCTTCTAAGGCCCCCCACGCCAAAACGCTTGGGCCCACACTCCCTCTCGCCAGTGCCCTCACCTTGGCCTGCCCCTCCACCTGCCTCAGAGCTGGCGGAACAGGCCTGCTGGACTCCTGGGGGCTAACACTTACCCTAGGTCAGCCCCCGAAGGGCCCCTCCCAAAGAGCCTGGCACTGCAATGCCAGGGATTTGGGACCCCCGACCCCCAGTGCTGGACTCACTCTGCCACCCCTCAAGCACCCAGGGTGCTAGGGGCGTTGTCAGTCATTCAGGAATGGAGAACGTGCAGGGCCCTCCGATACCCCTGGGACCTTCGAAGGCCCCCCGAGCAAAAACTCTGGCTCGCATGCGCCTCCTCCCCAGTGCCCTAACCTCGGCCCAGCTCTCCGCTCGCTGCAGAGCTGGCGGATTGGGCCTGCCAGCATCCTGGGGGCTAACCCTAACACTAGGTGGGCCCCTGAGGGGCCTCTCCCAAGGGGCCTGGCGCAGCAATGCCAGGGATTGGGGACACCGAGCCCCAGCACCTCACTCACCCTGCTGACATGCCGCCATCTGGTCTGCTAAGGGCGCCGCCGCTCATTCAGGGCGGGAGTATGGGCAGGTCCCTCCGAGCCCCCGGCGATTTTCGATGGCCCCCAAGCCAAAACTCAGGGGCCCACACTCCCGCTCACCAACACCCTCACCTCGGCCCGACCATCCGCTCGTGGCACAGCAGTTGGATTGGGCCTGCTGGCCTACTGGGGTCTAACCCTAACCCTAACCCCTAACCCCTAACCCTAACCCTAACCCTAAACCCTTACCCTAACCCTAACCCTAACCCTAAACCCTAAACCTTAAACCCTAAACCCTAACCCTAACACTAATCCCTAAACCTTAATCCCTAACCCTAAACCCGAAAGCCTAAATTCTAAACCCTAACCCTAACCGCTAACCCCAAACCCCAAACCCTAACCCTAAACCCTAAACCTACCCTGACCCCTACCCTACCCCCAACCCTACACCTTCAGCTAACCCTACCCCTAAGCCGTACTCATACGCTAACCCGTACCCTATCCCTACCCCGAACCCTAACCCATACCCTAACCCGTACCTAACCCTAACATGTACCCTAACCTGTACCCTAACCCTAAACCGTACCCTTTCCCTAACCTTTTCCCTAACTCGTATCCTAACTGTAACCCTAAACTGTAACCAAACCCGTACCATAACCCTAACCCGTACCCTAACCCTAAACCGTACCCTAAACCATACCCTAACCCGTACCCTAACCCATACACTAACCTGTACCCTATCCCTAACCCGGACCCTAACCCATACCCTAACCCTTAGCTAACCCTAACATGTACCCTAACCCATACCCTAACCCTAAACCGTACCCTATCCCTAACCTGTTCCCTAACTCGTATCCTAACTCTAACCCTAAACCGTAACCAAACCCGTAAAATAACCCTAACCCGTACTCTAATCCTAAACCGTACCCTAATCTCTACCCTAACCCTGGGGATTGGGTATACCTGAACCCCACCACGGGACTCAGCCTTCCACCCCACAGGAAACCATGCCCCTTGGGGCGCCACAGAGCATCCCGTGCAGGAGAACTGGTAGGGCCCGCCTGAGCCCACAGCGATCCTCAGCGGCCCCCTACACCCCAACCCTGATGCCCACGCTCATCCCACCCCACGCCTTCCCTTCAGCCTGCCACCGAGCTAGTCGCAAAGCCAGCAGATCAGGCCTGCCGGGTTCCTGGGGCGTAGCCCTGACCCTAGGTCGGCTGGGGAGGGCCCTCCACTGGGGCCTGGGCCGTAGCCCCGGGGACTAGGAACACCTGAGCCCCACTGCAGGACAAAGCCTGCCACCCCGCAGGAAACTGTGCCTCTTGGGGCTCTATGGGGCATACAGGGCTCGAGAACTTGGGGAGGCCCCCAGAGCCTGTCGTCAGGTTTGGCAGCCCCCATGCCCCAACCCTGAGGCCCATGCTCACTCTCCCCCATGACCTCATCTCAGCCCTCCACGGAGCTCGCCGCACAGCCTGCAGATTGGCGCTGCCGGTCTCCTGGACCCTAAACCTTACCCTAGGTTGGCCACAGAGGGGCCCCTCCCCAGGGTCCTGGCACCCCACTCTGGGGGATTGGGGATACCCAAGCACCACTGTAGGACTCAGCCTGCAGCCCAAAGGAAACTACCATTTTGGGGCACAACAGAGCATTCAGGGCAAGAGAATTGGGGCACCCCTGAGAGCCCCTGCTGGTGAACTCCAACATTTGTGGGCCCTTCTGGATGAAACCCCAAGGCTCACATTCACCCGCCCTTGTGCCCTCATCTCACTTGGCCTAGGAGTTCTCTGAGCACTGGGCAGTTCAGACCTGCTGTCTCTTGAGGCCTAACCAAACCCTGGGTCTTCTGCTGAGGGTCCCCTCCCCATTTGCCTGCCTCCAAGGTACCAGGCATTGGGCTCACCTCTGCACGACTAGAGGACTCAGCCTGCCCCACAGCAGGAAACTGTCCGTTTGGGGCTACAGCAAGGATTCATAGCAGGAAAATCGGAGGGCCCCCCTTAGCCCATCCCAGGCAACCCCCACTTTCAGAGATCTTCCCGGATCCAATTAGTAGCTTCACATTGACCTTTAAACTTGCTCTCCACGGAGATCTTTTGAAATTCTCCACACTTCCAACCGATGGCATCATCCAGCTTCAGTGCCTTACCCAGCTTTAGGTCTTGAGATGGATTAAAATGGGAAGTCATTTCACTGACGATGACGTAGCGGTTAACAAAACATACATGCATAAATGCTTCATATCACTTGGCTTCAGGGAAATGCAAATCTAAACCCCTATAGATGCCATATCACACGAGGCCGAATATCTAAAAATAAGAAGACATGAAACTACACATGTTGGAGAGGATGTGGAGAAACGGGAACCCTCTTACACCCCTGTACGAATGCAGTCTGGTACAGCCACTCTTGAAAATGGTACGGAGTTTCCTCAAGAAGTTATAAATAAAGCTACCCTATGTCCCAGCAATTGCACTATTGGGTATTTACCCCAAAGAGACAGAGGTAGTGAAGACAGGACACATGAACCCCAGTGTTCATAGCAGCAATATCCATAATAGACAAACTGTGGAAAGAGTGCAGATGACCATGGACAGATGAATGGATAAAGAAGATGTGGATCATATATACAATGGAATATTACTCAGCCATCAGAAAGGATGAGTACTTACCATCACACCAACCTCGGTGGAGCTGGAGGGTATTATGCTGTGTGGAATAAGCCAATGAAAGAAAGGCAATGATCATATGCTTTCACTCCTATGTGGAATATCAGAAAAAGGGAAGAAGACCATAGGGGAAGGAAGGGAAAATAGAATGGGAAGTCATCAGAGAGGGAGAAAACCCATGATAGACTCTTAACTATTGTAACAAACTGATGATTGCTGGAGGAGAAGTTGTGGGGGGTAACTGGATGAGTGGCATTAAGGAGGTCACACGATACAATGAGCACTGGGTGTTACACACAACTGAAAATTTATTGAAGACTACATCTGAAACTAATGGTGTACTGTAAGTTGGCTAATTGAATTTAAATTAAAGAATATAAGACCTCGAATAAACAATCCTAAACATTTGTATGGAACCACTAAAGATTTCAAACAGCCAGTGCAATGTGGAAAAGAAAAACAAAGCTGGAGGACTCACCATTTCAGATTTCAGGTTATACTACAAAGCTGCAGTCATCCTAACAAGACAGTACGGCACAAAAATAGACACAATGACCAAAGGAACAGGATACAAGTTCAGACAGAAACCCAAAATTATGTGGTCCATGAATCTTCCACAAAGCAAGTAACGATATCAAAAGGGAAAAGGACAGTCTCTACAACAAATGGTGTTGGGAAAACTAGACAGCTACGCACAAAAGAATGAAATTAGACTGCTTTCTTACACAATAAAGACAAACACAAAACAGTTTCAAGACCTCAATATGAGACCTGAATCCACAAAAATCCTACAGGAGGGAAGACAGTAACTTCTTGACATGGACCATACCAACGTTTTTCTAGACTGTGTCCTGAGTCAAAGGAAATGAAAGCAAAAATAAACTATTGGGAATACAGCAAAATAAAAAGTTTCCACATGGCAGAAGAACAATGAAAACGTAAAAATAATAAGACAACCTACTCAAAGGGAAAAGATATTTGCAATGATCATATGCAATAAAGGGATAGTGTCCAAAATTTATAGAACTGATACTACCTGAACCCAAAAAAACATATAATCCAGTTAAAAAATAGGCAGAAGACATGGACAGACATTTCTCCAAAGAAGAAATACAAATGACCAACAGTCCCGTGAAAAGATGTTCATCATCACGCATCATCAGGAAAATGTAAATCCAAAGGACAATGAGGTAATACCTCAAACGTGTCAGAATGGCTAACATCAAAAGCACAACAAAGAGCAGGTGTTGGGAGGATGTGGATAAAGGGGAATCCTCGTGAACTGTGGGTGGGAATGCAAACTGTGGTGGCCACTGTGGAAAACAGCATGAAGGTTCCTCAAAAAATTAAATATAGAACTACTCTACGATCCAACAATCACTCTACTGGTATTTCCCCAAAGGCTAGGAAAACAGTAACTTAAAATGATACGTGCACACCTATGTTTCTTACACCATTACTTACAATATCACCATATGGAACCAGCCCAAGAATCTGTAGAAAAATTGACAAATGAGATGACAGATGTGTGTATTCACACACACACGCACACACACATACACACACACACACACACACACACACACACACACACACACACACACACACAATGGAGTATTACTCGGCTTGAAAAAGAATGAAAACTTGCCATTTGCAGCCACATAGATGGAGCTAGAGAGTATTATCCTAACTGAAATCAGTCAGTCAGAGAAAGACAAATCCCATAGGATGTCACTCTTATGGGGAATTTAAGAAACAAACAAAAATAAATAACTAAAAGAGAAAAAGGAGACACACCAAAATATAAACTCTTAACAAGAGAGAACAAACGGATGGTTACCACAGAGGAGGTGAATAGAGGGATGAGTGAAATAGATGAAGCAGATTAAGAGGACAATTTTCTAGATGACCACTGAGTAATATATAGAATTACTGAATCACTGTATTGTACACCTGAAGCGAATGTAACACTGTATGTTAGCTCTACTGGAATTAAAATAAATTTTTAAAAAAGAATTTTCTTTAAGGAATCTCTTTGAAAAAGCTTTTCCTGTGCAATGTGCTTAAGCCCTACTTGGGAGGATTCACTCTACAATAATTATTCACTCTATGTCTCGAATTCAGATTTCACTGAGTTCTTACCGTGGATCCCAGCCCACGGGAGCCATGGTCCTTTTCTGTTCAGGCTCAGCACCTATGCATTCAAGATTGGAAGTAGAGACACATGTCACTTCACAGTTCAGAAAGCTATTATTGTTTCTGTTTCAGTGTGAGAGAGTCACAGACTTTGGGACAGGTTTCAGAGCAGGTATATTATGGATCCTGGATCTCTACTTCAATGTTCATTGCCTGGATCCATTTGGCTAATAGGTTCCCTGTGGATGGGCTTGCTTCCAAGCACATATATAGAAGATTCAAAGGTGGGTGGGCTTGGTGCGGGACAGGAAGAAGACCAAAAGTAGACAAGGGTTCGACCCCTCCCCTATTACAGGAACTGCTACGGGAGAGGGTACGGGACGTAGAATCCATGCGAAACTCCAAGGTCACCAGCTGAACACAGGAGGCATAGGTCAAGGGATCTGGAGATTCAGGGGTTGAAGGCTACTCTGAGCTACCTCTGGGAGGAAGGGAGGGAAGGAATGAGGAGACACTGCCTGCCCCTGGCCCATGCCAGCTGCCCACCACTCCGACACGCATCCGTCTACACAGCTGACACAGCCTGGGCTTAGGATGGGGTGTTTCAGATCCTTCAATCCTCAGTGGGAC
The DNA here is from genome assembly GCF_024610735.1 of Ursus americanus. NCBI lineage: Eukaryota > Metazoa > Chordata > Mammalia > Carnivora > Ursidae > Ursus > Ursus americanus. Next base: position 1,823,292 of record NC_142137.1, read on the forward strand.
AGCTGGCCCCAGGGCTCAGAGACATGCTGAGGGAGATGAGAGGGTAAGCTTCCCCACCCATGTCATCCCCTCCATGAGCAGACAGCCCTTCGGAACTGCTAAAAAAAAACCCACTAACGGGGTTGAAAGTCATGCCATGGATGAACTAAGGCATAGAGATATGTAAAATAACATTCATTTTTAAGTTCAGAGCTGTCATCTCAGGAAGTGGGGGAGCTTCCCTGAAGAAGACTGAGGGGAGGGCAGGCCATGCTGAAAAGGGAGACATGGCTCTCCTGATTGGGGACCTGCAGCCCCCTTCCAGGTCAGGGCATCATCCTCAATCACATGAGATCCATGAAAGTGTTCCATCAGGACCAGATGTTTGTCTCGAGAAGGCTACCCTGGCATCGGACTGCACAGGGCACCAGGGACGAGGGCCAGATGGAGGACGGACAATACCCCAGAGGCCATGGGGCAAGAGCAGAGGCACATGACCTTGAAGATGATGATGAAAAGCAGGAGGTGGCAGCATGGAGCCGGCCCAAAAGTGCCATGGGAGCAGTGCCCACAGCTACACTGACTGGGTGCCTTCTGTGCCTGCTGTGGCTGACTTCAGTGGGCTCCAGACTAGTCCTGACCACAAGTCTAGGAAGTGTGTACCACCCCTGGCCTCCTCTCCCCTTGCAGCTGCTAGGAATCATGGTCACAGACCCTGGTCAGCTTTCGTGGAAACCAAGCAGTGGGTCCCCCGCACGCTGCACCTCTGGTGGTGGTCCAGTGTGACCCTCGTGCCTGGCCAGACACTGATGTCTACCTGTCTCCACACAAATCCACAGACAGGAGGGTGTCCCTGAATTCTACAGCACCTGATGAGACAGATCCACAGAACCCAACACCCAGTGGGTCACTAGGGACCTCACCTATGGTCATGGAGCTCACCATACCCTATTTCTGTCACTTCCCACAGAAAGCCTGGATCTGATCCCCCACAATACCATACATCCTGGTTGCTGACCTGGGGTCATTGCATGAACTCACATGGGACCTTTCTATTAGAGAAGGCTATGCCTACACCTCCTAGAAAATATTTCTAATGAAGTACAAGTCCATCAGGACTACGGTGTGAATGGTAGCACACAGCCTGCATGGTAGTAGTCAGTAATTCTAACAAGGGTTAACCCCAACCCCCATCTCACAAAACCTTCCTCCGTCCCCACGGAACTCATGGTCTGCCCTCAGAAAACCCTCCAGGAAACAAACCTTTCATCTAAATGCTCTCTTCCCCTACTGCTTCAAATCTTGTCCAACCACAATGATATGAAACTAGAAATCAGTCTCAAGAAAAAATAGAGAGTCAAAAATAGGTGGAGATTGGGGGACCTGGGTGGCTCAATCTTAAGGATCTGCCTTCAGCTCAGGTCGTGATCCCAGGATCCTGGGATCTAGCCCCGAATCAAGCTCCTTGCTCAGTGGGAAGCCTGCTTCTCCCTCTCCCAACCCCCTGCTTGCATTCCCTCGCTGTCTCACTCTCTGTCAGATACATAAATAATCTTAAAAAAATATGTGGAGATTTAACAACAGGCTACTGAGCAACCAACAGTCAAAGAAGAAAAAAAAATTAGAAGTACCTGGTCACTGATGAAAAAGACAACCTACAAAAACTTATGGGATGCAGCAAAAGTAGCTCTACGGGGGACCTTCATAGAAATTCAAGTCTTCATCAATCCATGAGAATGCTCTCCAATAAACAACCTGATTTATGTGGTAAAGAAGTAGAAAATAAAACAACAAACAAAGCCCCAAATTAGTAGAAATAAGGAAATAACAAAAAGGAATGCATAAATAAATCCAAGAGGGACTAAAAAGACAAAAAAATAAAAACCATGAAAATGAGAGCTGCCTTTTTTGGAAAGATAAAAAATACTGACAAACTTAGCTGGACTCACCAAGAAAGACAGAGGACTCGAATACAATCAGGAAAGAAAGATAATGGATTCCTGTCTCATATCAAAATCAAAAGAACTCTTCAACCTCGGACACAACAACTTCTTGCAAGATAGGTCTCTAAAGGCAAAGGAAAAAAAAGTAAAAATGAACTGTTGGCACTTCATCAAGATAAAAAGCTTCTGCACGGCAAAGCAAACGATCAACAAAACAAAAAGGCAACCTATGGAATTGAAGAAGATATCTGCAAATGATATTACAGATAAAGGGCTGGTATCCAAGATCTATAAAGAACTCCTCAAACTTGACACCCAAAAATGAGCAGAAGACACAAAGAGATACTTCTCCAGAGAAGACATACAAATGGCCAACAGACACATGAAAAAAGGCTACACATCACTTGCCATCAGGCAAATACAAATCAAAACGACAATGAGATACCACCTCACACCAGTTAGAATGGTTAAAATTAACAAGGCAGGGGGCACCTGGGTGGAACAGTGGTTAAGAGTCTGCCTTCGGCTAAGGGGGTGAACCTGGCATTATGGGATTGAGCCCCACATCAGGCTCCTCCGCTATGAGCCTGCTTCTTCCTCTCCCACTCCCCCTGCTTGTGTTCCCTCTCTCGCTGGCTGTCTCTATCTCTGTGGAATAAATAAAATCTTGAAAAAAAATTAACAACACAGGAAATTTAAAAAAGTCAGAGAGGATGTGGAGAAATGGGACTAGCATCAAAGTAAAGTGATGGAATTCCTGACACTCAGAGGATGGACAATTGACCTCAAACTACAGTACAATTTCTAGGCATCATTTGGTCCTCTGAATGCAGACAACTACCATACCCCTTCCTACAACAAACAAGTTGCTTCCCAACCCCTACCATAAAAGAAGAAGATGAGAAACAGATAGGACTAATAGGAAATAGCAAAAATCACATGTGGGGATTTTCCT